>NC_080784.1:85664886-86314053 GCF_028018385.1 Neofelis nebulosa | reverse complement strand
TTGTTGGGTAAATAACTGTTAGATGAGTTAGTGAAGAGTAAGACCCCTGGTATCCATTATGACAGATGACTCTGCTTGGAATGGTACTTTCCCCATTGAGGAGAAGAAAACAGCTTGATCAGATGAATGGCCTGATCAGATAAATCACATAAATTGTTCCTGGCATACTGCTTGACTGTTAGAGATTCAGGTTCTGATTCAGATGAGACTAGTGATTTAGAAGGAACCACCTAACACTTCTTAGAAAATACAGGACTATAGTATTTCACTCATTGCATTTGATCAGCATTTCCCATACAATGTCATCTTTGGGTACATACCTGTTTAGTTTTAGATCGAATATAACTTCTGTTGCTTTTCATCAGAAGAAATATTCAACCTTTTAAAATTGTGTTATCCATTATGGCTCTCTCATGGGTAATCACGGAGCTAGGGATGAAGCGGAACTGATAAGCATTTCAATATGTCATCCAATTTTTAACACTTTCAGTTGGTGAAATAAGAATGGGTAGGTATTGGGGTGCCTGGGTGGCTCAGTCAGTTCAGTGATCTACTTCTGCTCAGGTTATGATCTTGCGGTCCATGAGTTCGAGCCCCGCCTCGGGCTCTGTGCTGACAGCTCAGAGCCTGGAGCCTGCTTTGGATTCTATGTCTCCCTCTCTCTCTGCCCCTCCCCCACTTATGCTGTGTCTCTCTGTCTCTCAAAAATAAATAAATGATAAAATTAAAAAAAATAATGGATAGATGAGCATGCAGAAAGCATATAAGGAATGCAATCTCTAATGGAACAACAGCAAAATGTTACACTGAAAAATAGCAAAAGTAAAGCTGAAACTAGTGTGTTTATCTTATGCACATACTTCAGGAGGAGGCCTTTGAAAAAGTCCTAGTGAAATCTAACTGAGCCAGATCCTCTACTGTGAACACAGTTTGGCCTGATAGGTGCTGTCAAAAGTTAAAAAAAAAGTTGGATTCTTCTTCATATGTAAACTGAAGAAACTGGACTGGATACAATATCCCCAAGATTTGCTATTATATGTATCAAGGAGAAGAAAGTAATAATTACGGGATATTAGAGGATTTTCTGCTACATCTGTCTTTATAATGACTGTTATATGACTTCCTACAAAGTTGGTAGTTTACTGGTAGTTTTACAGCAGAGGTTTAAGGACATTCAGGTGGAGCCCAGCTAATATATATTTCGTTTGGATTATTCCAGTAGTTCTCAACTGGAGACAGTGTTGTCCCCAGGCCCCAAACCTCAGAGACATTTGACAATGCTGGAACTATCTGAAAGTAAGTTGGCCACCTAATGCCCCATCAATCTCAAGTACTTTAATAGTATTTCCTAAAAGCAAGGACTTTCTCTCATATAATCACACTATAATGATCAAAATCAGGAAATTAAAAACAATACACAGTGACTGTAATTCACAGATCCCATTCAGATTTTGCCAGTTGGCCAGTACTGCCCTTTGTAGCAAAAGGATCCAACTCATAATCCCTTGTTGCATTTAGTTGTCATGTCTCTCTAATCTCCTTCAGTTTGGGACAGTCCCTCAGTCTTTCCTTGATTTTATGTAATGGCACTTTTGAAGATTAAAGGCTGGCTTATTCTTTAGAATGTCTCTCACTCTGGATTTGTTTGATGTTTCCTTATGATCAGATTAGTATTATGCCTCTTTGGCAGGAATATCACAGAAATGGTGCCGTCTTCACATCCGTGGCATCCTTTCAGGTAGTGCATGGTTTCGATTTGTCCTGTCACTGAGAATGATTTGCTTTGATCACTTGTTATAGGTGATGCCTCCATAGTACAGTTACTCACCAAAAGGTATTCTGTGGAAAAGTACTTTGTGAATATCTCATTGTTTTGTCAACTTTTATGTATTTAAATATATGTGGGCTGTATCTTTTTTTATTCAGTGGGTTATAATCCATTGTTAATCCTTATTTATTTATTGGCCAGTGGACACCTAGTCAGTTATCTTTTGTTCTTTTGACATATCCCTGTCCTTCTTTGAGCATGTCCTTGTTTTCTGGCACAAGATGTTCTAGTCTCCTATGGACTGAATTGTGTTCCCCCCAAATTCATCTACTGAAGTTCTAGCCCCCACTGTGATGATATTTGGTGGGGCCTTTGGGTAGGGTCCTCATGTGGGATTAGTGCTCTCATAAGAAGAGATCAGAGAGCTTTGTTCACTCTTACTCTTTCTCTCTGTCATGTGAGGGCAGAGCAAAAAGATAGCCATCTACAAGCTGGGAAGAAGACTCTCACCAGAACCTGAGTGGGCTGGCACTTAGATCATGAGGGCCGGCACTTAGATCATGAGACTTCCCAGCCTCTAGAACTGTAAGAAATAAAATTCAGTTGCTTAAGTCATCTGGTCTATGATACTTTGTTATAGGAGCACAAATAGACTAAGATACATGCCCATTATTGTATGTTTCCCTGTCTCAGCCCCTGAAACCCAACGAATACCCCTTCAGCTGTTTGGAACTCCGACAACAATAGTGGTGTTATTGTTTCCCTCAAATTCATTTCATGGTTTGGGCTTTTTGGCCTAACTTTGAAAATCTGTTTCATTCCCACAGGGTTCAAACATCTGTAATCCAAATTAATATGAATAGAAATTCGCATGAACCTAATTAATGCCTTGTAATGCTTTAACAATGTGCTTGCTTTTCCATGGAAGTTTTCATCCTCATAGTATCTCTCTTGAGGCTTTATGTCGTACCCATGCATTTTGGCTCGAGCTCTAGGTAGTGCACTTGTGTGACAGGCTGACAGGTATGGGAGCCTCGGGACAAACTGCTGTCCTGGGCTCACGCTGCACTGTGGAGCTGTGCAGCCCAGCTGGGTGTGAGACTGGCTTTGGCTTTTGCCACTGAAGGAGAACAAAAGGGCAGGCTTGGGAACACAGGTACCATGCCAGCTGAATGAAAAAGCATCTGAGTCTAGTTTCTCCTTTGCTCCTGCTGTTTCTAATTAGATATTTCATTTGGACTCCAATATGAAATAACCTTGGGATGCCCGGGAAAGGTTGCTTATCTTTCTATGCTTTGGTACTGTTCCATACTGTCTTTCTCCTGCATTTCCTCTTGATCAGCTTGTCACTTGCTGTAATACAGGTCTATGTTAAATATAGTAGAAGTGCTTTCAGATAAGAAGGGGATGTAAAAATCTGTGAGTGATTTCAGCAGTTAAGGGTTTACTGCCATTAATAGTATACATGTATATTTTGTTTTTATTTCCATAAGCATATATGCTTTCAAAAATTAGGAACAATCACATGAAAGCCATTTTGGCCTTTGGCTTTTTAACAAAAACACAGTTACCAAAACCAGTCTCCAAATTCAGTGGAGAATTCCTTTAGAAAATGTATTCATTATGTGGCACCTGGGTGGCTCAGTTGGCTAAGCGTCCGACTCTAGGTTTCGGCTCAGGTCATGATCTCATGGTTTGTGAGTTTGAGCCCCACATCAGGCTCCATGCTGACAGTGCAGAGACTGCTTGGGATTCTGTCTCTCCTTCTCTCTTTTCCCCTCTCTTGCTCTCTTTCTCTCTCAAAAGTAAATAAATGAACTTAAAAAATTGAAAAAAAATTAAAATGTATTTGTTATAGTTAAGTGGAAAGCACACAAAAAACATTTTATTTGGCAGTATTTATTATGGATTGCTCTACAGTGTAACTCTTCACATGTATTGCCTTGCTGAATTAAATCTCAGAATTTACAGCAATAGAAGCAATGGCAAGTGACCCTAAAACAAAATATGGGGTGTCCAAAGATGGAGTGCCTGTGGCCACCTACACAAGCCTGCCTGAGGCCTCCACCTTCCCAGCCTGGAGACATGGGCTCCTGAAAACACTTTGAAGATACAAACATGTTCCCTGGGACAGGGGTTGGAGTAACCCATGTTTTATTACCAAATATTATAATAGATTAGTTTTCTTAATTTCATTGGTGGATCTAGGAGTTGGTAAGGTGGGGAGGGGGTTAATGGTAAATAGGCTACTGGAGGGGAGGAGAGCTGGAGACTTGTCCCACATGGTGGGGACCTGCTTAGGTGATGATAAGTTTTCCAGGTGCCTGAGTGGGGGACTCTGAATAGCAGAGAGTCACTGGGCACCTGTGGAGAAAGGAGGGAAAGGGCGTGAATTGGGGCACAGCGGAGGGAAGTTCACATTAATGTGGCCACCATTCCTAGATGAGCCAAGTATGTTAGCAGTTTCCAAGGAACATAGCATAGACCTTACAGTTGTGTTGCCTACTAAGGGGCCTTTTGGCATATGTTATTTCTTCTCTTGGCTCCTTACTTTTGTTTTATTTGTGTGATATTGTAGCTACAATTTCATTCATTGTCATTTACCAAGTACTGTACCAACAGATGATAGATATTATTTCATTTAATTCATTTATCATTTCTGTGAGGTTGGTGTTATCACCTACACATTCCTAATTGATAGGTGAAAAATATGATCATAGTGAAATGAGATAGATAATAAGCTTGAATTAGCATAGCAGAGCCATGATTCAGGATTTTCTGATGTCAAAGGTTATACTTTATTTTATAGAGGTAGTACTCAACAGTGCCTCTTAACTTTGGCCTTATCTTTCAATTTAAGGTCAGAGGCCATGGTTATTCGAAAGTGTGACTCATTAGAAATTCTGGACTCTGACCCTAGACTTTATAGTCAGAATGCTTAGAACATAACAATTATGTTCTAAGTAACTGAGACATCCGTTATCTTTTGCTGTGTAGTAAATACCATAACTTAGTGGCTTAAAAACATCCCACGATTGTATGTGTTGGCAATTTGCTTAGGCTTTATGGGAGGTCCTTGTGATCAAGGCCAGGTTCAGCTCTTTGTGGCTGGATTCTCTCACATGTCTGGGACCTCAGTTTCAACTATAAGATGAATTACTTTCATGCATCTATCATCCTTCTTTCAGCTAGCCTGAGCTTGTTCACATGATGACAGATGGATTTTTAAAGAGCATCTAGGGAAGAGAAGCCAGAATGTGCAAGCACTCTTTATGTCTCTATTGTGTTCTCTAGTGTTCTACTGGTCAAAGCTAGTCACGTTACCAACCCAGATGCAAAGGGTGAAGAAATGGACTCTTCGATATAGGAGAATCTGGAGCTCCTTTTTTGCAAGGGCATCACATTGCAAAGGTGTTACTTTAAAAATCTGTGAATTCAGGGAAAGAATTTGTAATCATTTAAAAAAAAAATCTATCACACCTGTCTAATTCTGTCTAGTTCTTTTATAGATTTTTGGTACTTCTCATGAAGGAAAACCAGACAAAATTGAAGGTATATCATAGAAAACATTCATCATTACTGAATATGAACTTACAGCTGTGAAGCCCTATGTGTAGCTAGTCAAGTAGTAAAAAATATTCATCAACCTTACATAAATGAAAAAAAGTTGGACCATCATAGTCATTACTCATGCTTCTTTACAAATTTCCTTTTTTAATTGGAAGGGGAATTCTAAAAATTGTTTATAAGTCATGTATGAATTTTCACAAATGACTGTTACAAGGGCATTCAAAAAATATAATACACTTTATGCTGTGAAAACCAGGGAAGCCTGCTTATTTGAGCTTTGGATTTTCCCCAGAAGACTCAAAAGCAGATGATTGCATAATTTAGAAAAACCTGAAGAAGCCAACTTTTTAAAGGAAATAACAATGAAATGTCCCTTTAGGAAGAAAAGTTACTATTCAATGCCATGGGTATACAAATTACTTTGACAGTAAGAGACATATCTTCTACTACTTAAAAAAGGAACTTCTCTCAAGATATTGACCTCTGACATTTGTTTGGTAGCTACATGGCAGAAATATTTTCAGTGCAAGGTTCGTTTTCCTTCACGATGCTCTTGATAGCCCCTGGGTCTGATTCCCTCCTCTTGGAAGCACTAAACTATTATCTTGACTAGGGAATTGAGAATCCATAGAAATTATGGACAGAAAAATTGAAGCAAACGTTCTCTCATTTTGGCAGGGAGGTGGGAGGCTTTGTCATTCTGGGCCAGAACTCATTCCCTTGAGAGTAATGAACTGCCTCACAATTAATCTTTATCAATAGGAGACATTTTATTATATGAAATAAAAATAAAATTCCCTACTGGATATGTAGATAATTTGAGTTATGATGTTTTCCTTCATAGATGTCTACAGAAAACCAATAAGAGAGATTGTAGATAATGAAGCAGAACTTTTCTTGACCCCCAAATGAGAAATCCACTCCTACAAAAATTTAAATATATATATGCTATCACTATACTATAATATCACTATATATTTAAATATATATACTATATGTATATAGATTATACAGTCTCAAACTTGACTTTTCTAATCATTTTAACAACTGAATATGCACATTTTCCCCTGATGGTAAGAGATAGGCAAATAATTTTAGGTTAAGTTCTGAGAATTGTTATTTTGGCAAACCTTGACTTTGAGGTATAAAGATCTTAAGTCAAATAAATTTGATATCGGGGCACCTGGGTGGCGCAGTCGGTTAAGCGTCCGACTTCAGCTCAGGTCACGATCTCGTGGTCCGTGAGTTCGAGCCCCGCGTCAGGCTCTGGGCTGATGGCTCGGAGCCTGGAGCCTGTTTCCGATTCTGTGTCTCCCTCTCTCTCTGCCCCTCCCCCGTTCATGCTCTGTCTCTCTCTGTCCCAAAAATAAATAAAAAACGTTGAAAAAAAATTAAAAAAAAATAAAATAAAATAAATTTGATATCTATGGCTTTCAGGTGACGAATAACACTTTTGATATTTTCTTGTGGCTTTTGTGAATCGCATATTATTGGCTATGGATCCATTAGCTAAATACATGTTTGCTAAAAGCAAGTTTCCAGAAACTAATTTGCCAAATTTTATTGTCTAAATGGGAAATTTGCAGTTTGGCCAATTTCCAAATTGATAGAATCCATGTTGTGGAGCCCATGCATAACCTCCATTTCTGCTGTCATGGTTGCTCTGTTTATGGCCCCACTAGACAATGACAAAGAGGGCTGGAGAAGGAAACCAAGTGGTATCCATAGAGAGTGGTCAGCCAATCCACCTGATTATTGAAATCCTTCTTTGTTGAGGTCATCCTTTGGTAAGCATCACATGAGACACAAAGTATCTTCATGTTCTGTGCCTGTTCATAGAGATCTGTCCACATATTTCTTACCTAGACCTTGTTGTCACCAGTTTTCCATTAGTTTCTTCCAACTCCCTGACCTTTCTGCCAAACCATTAGTCACATAGCGTATGGTTTGCCTCCTCTAGGCAAAATGAATTACCAGGCTTACTCTTCAAAATTCTGCCTCCTGGGGGGGGGGGGGGTTCCCATTACCACATTTCTGCAGAGCTATCCCAAAATGAGACTGTAGGGTTGCAACTGTCCTCTTTTTGTTGATGCCTATGTGTTGTGCAGGACAACCTATATATAAACCAAGCCTGGATTTTCTTATTCTTCAGTCAGCTGATCAGGAAGAACTTCATGGGCCATAGATGTGTGTTGAAAGAAACAAGCAAATGGTAGGAATAACGCCTACTATTTGTGGGTTCTGAGTCTGCTTTAGCCCAATTTCATTTCTATCACTTCCATGTTATGATGGAGTTAATGCTCAACTTTAAATCTTGGTGGGTTAGACAATACCCAATTCATGATTAGCAATTCAGATCACATGGTAACTTGGTGGTCGTGGTTAGTTTTTATTAAAACCCAATCACAAGCCAAAGATCTGGTTCTCAAAAGGAGAATAATTATATGCAAAGAATAGTATGGTGTTGCTTTAATCGGTAAAGATCTGTGCTATATTTACTTAAGAATCTGCCAAAGGTTCCATGCAACACCCTTATCCACCACTCACACTTCAAGCATCATCAAATCTCTTAGGCCATATAATTTAAGTGGTGGAACAGCTTTTATGGCAGTTGTAGAGCCTTCTCTTATTCAGGGCCCGATTTAAAAGTGTGAGCTTTCAGGTCCTTCAGTAAATAGGCCAGGGTAACTTGCCCAGAGGAAGTATATGTGGCCTCCAAAATCCAAAGTAGTCCACTAGATATTGTGCCTTTTTTTCTTAGTGTTAGTAGGGTCAGATGCAGTAACTTGTTCTTCATCCTTGAAGGAATTTCACTGATGTGGTAGACTCCTGAGATCTTTGGGGATTTATTCCCCACTGTTAGTGGGGATTTATTTCCCACTTAAGGTATGTAAGTGTCTTACTAATGTGTATAGAATAGTCACTGCCTCCTGCTAAGCAGGTCCAGTCAGTACAATTTCATTAGTGTAATAATGGGCCAGCATGATTCCATGAAGGCCATCAAGATCCCTGTAGACCAGGTTATGACATAGTGCTGAGAGATGATATAATCCTGACATAGGACAGTGATAATATATTGATGGTCATGCCAGCTGAAAACAAACTGTTTCTGATGGTCTTTACTGACAGGTATACAAAAAAACAACATTTGCCAGATCTATAGCTGCAGAGCAGGTATGAGGGAATGTGTTGATTTGATCCAACAATGAAACCACATTTGGAGTAGCGATTGCTATTGCTTGATAACATTTGTGATAATCCATTGTCTCTAAGAGCTGTCTGTCTTCTGCCCATTCCAAGTAAGTAAATATGGAATCTTTGCTTAGTGAGCTTACATTAATTAATTCAGCCTCATATATCTTTATATTCCTTTCACCCTGATCCTACACTCTTAAGATATATTATTATTCATACTCCTTAGGCTTCTACCAATATAAATTGGCAAAATCATGTAATTCTTTTGGTGTGTATCACATCCCTAAATGAGTCAACTTTGAATCTCATTCTTTGAGACCTTCTGACATGTGAACCTAGTTATAGGTCTAGAAGTGAAGAGAGATGGTGGGAGTAGGTTATGAGGAAGATCAGGGGTCCTGTGCAAGATGTCTCTCTCAGTGTGGTCAGTAAGTTTCTTCAGTCAAGGAGAGAATAAGCATCTTTGACAGGAATGAAAAGGCTGCTTCCAGTAGCAAAGATGTAAACTTACTGCGGTCTGCCTGTACGTTACCGTTCCAATTTTCAGTGACCCATTTCTTCCCAAATAACTTTAACAAGAGACCATATGACATCAGAACTCAGTTTGTATCATAAGTTCACCATGCACAGATTAGACTTTGAGTTTTGTTTATAGAAAACTTGGCCCTAGGCTAAGATTTCTATAGGGGTTAGACTATAGGATATAAGAATTTCTCTTAGGACAAACACAGGAATTTTAACTCATTTGAAGGCAATCAACCAATTCTTGCCTTCTATAAGCTTTTGACTACACATACTTATGGGGATAATTTGAATAAATGTTTCACTATAACATGCTATATGGGCCATCGGGGTCCTTTTAAATACTGGAAACAGGGTCATGAATGCTTTCACATGTAATCAAATTAAAGACCAATTCCAGAAAGCCCAGAAACATGGAATCTGTATACACACACACACACACACACACACACACACACACACACACACATATACACATTAATAGATTTGACTTTCCACAATTGTGGAAGCTAGGTAAGTAGTATCCATAAGACTTCCTTTTTGTATGATGCTGGGATTTGGAGTCTGCAGGGCAGGCCATATCAAAAAATCAGGAAGGAGTCATTTCTGTAAAGCAGGGAAGAGCAAGGAGAAGCTGGATCCTACAAGCAGAAGCTGGAACTCAAGAATATGGTCTAGAATTGATGTCAGTTCTTGATGTCTCTAGTCTTATAATGTGGGTATCTTCCAGGAGACTCTGACATCTTTCCTCATGGAGCTTAACATACACCTTGCCCAGGAGTCAGAAAATGAAGGAGAAACCAGGTGAAAGTACATACATTGGCAAGCCTGATTGCTGTCCCATGCCAATGCAGTGACTCCATAGATAAGCAAAGTGTAGGAGGACAGAAACATCAATAAGCTTCCAAACAAAGTAACAAAAGCTTGGACCTGGGCCACAGCAATAGTTTAGGGCCCATGTGACGCCTGTCCTAGGTAAGGGATTAATTTTTGTTTGCTGGATCATGAGGAAGTGAAAGGAAGGAGGTAGGACTGGGAAGTCTGGGTGGCATGGAGGTAGGTAGAGGCTTGGGGCAGTGGTTATTTAGTAATAGAAGTAACCAAACTGCTATGAACCAGCTGCCTATCAGCCTTGAGTCTATGATTGCTATGGTTTGGTTGATTCTCTCATTTCCCTTTTTTTCCTCCCATGTTCATAGAACCAAACTAGTGCACTGAGATATTAAATAGGTGATAAAAGTTTTACCAAATAAGTGGAAGATAAGTGAAAATTTCCTTTGAAAATTTTTGGTCTTAGTTGGAAGATATGGCCTACATTTAAGAATCTAGGTGAACTACCCATGTTAGAATGGTCATGCAATATATGCTCTATATGGAAGTGTGGAGAGAAGCTAAAAATGAAGTGCTTGGATATGGTGAATTTGGTTGTAGGCATCTTAGAATAGTTTTTGGTTAGGCCTCAAAAAGAGGATGTCTTAAGCAGAAATTAGGTGTGATAAAAATCCTGTATCTCAAGGAAACTCTGGCAGCAGTGTTGGATGAATTAGAGTGAGATGAGACCAGAGTCAAAGCAGTTATTTCCAACAAGTCACGGTGAAAATGATCATAACAAGAGAAAACAATGCCAGGATCTGGAATTGATCCATTCCTGATTCTGGAAACAGTGTATCATATTCCTTTCCCTATATTCCCTATAGGGAATATTCCCTATATTCCCACTAGAGCCAACTAGAGTTTAAATATCTCTTCTACCTGGTGGTGTCCAGCCCTCTTTGGAACATCTGTAGAGGTAGAGAAGGGGCAGGGATATGGATGAGCAGAACCTTCCACCAAACCATGAAAGAGGCATAACTTGACTCAACTCCTTTCCATTTCTGAGAGTTTCTGCCCTTGGGGGCCATCATTCTGTCCTCTTTTCTTTACCTTATGATAAAAAGAACTATTACTTGATAGCCAAGATACTAGCTGGTATGCCTTAATGACTCCCAGAGGATGAGACAAAAAGCTTTCACAGGGTTTTGCCTTAAATATGTAGATATGGGCAAATGCAGTCTTGTCTCAGGATTTCTAACAGTGATTTTCAAAGTCTTTAATGTTCATAAAAATAATATGGGGTGCTAAATTCAAAATGCACTCGCTTGGAGCCTGTCCCTCATGTACTGAATTTTAAACTAGTTGTCTGGGTGGTCTTGTGCAGATTAAAGTTTGAAAACTGCTGTTTAGCTCAGACCATTAGTCATACCCAGAAGGCCCATTGCCTCTGCATCTGCATCAGATTTTGCCCATTCAAGATGTTAATAAGTTTTATGCCTGAAAAAGAGAACACAACATTTACAATATCAGATATTATTAAATGTCAATAATGCCATTCTTTATCTTTGGAGTATGTTGCAATGTTAATTATATATTTTATTATATATTATATATAATATATATTATATATATATACACACACACTTTGTGTGTGTGTGTATGTGTATATATATGTATATATGTATATGTATATGATGTATATGTATATGTATATAATTTTATGATAGCTGATAACTAACATTTCTTAATGTACCAGGCACCACACCAGGAACTTTACATAAAGAAACTAATTTAATCCTCAAAACAACCATTTAGGGCATTTGTCCATCTTCTTGGCCAGTATTTGTACCTTCTCTCTGTGTTTGGAGAACATCCTTTATATGGCAGAGTCTGCCCCCTGCAACTGAAGTTGAAAATGTCAGACACTAGTTCTCCCATCTTGCCTTGATGCTATAGTCCAGGCATAGGGTACACATATTCCACTAATCAGATACACCTGCTCCAGAGTTTGATGCAGAAGCTTGTAATGCAGAAGAGGAGTCCCTTCAAATGCATTATGGTGAAGGTGTGGGAGTATATTCTTACCATGCTGGATAAAAGCAACTCAATTAGTTTTGTAAGTTGCCTTCATATTAAGGAAATTAATGGTGATAGCTATATTGAAAAGGATAGGTTTCAACTATTTTGGAGAAAAAGCTATTTTCAAAACTCCAGTAGCATCTTTTTGCATTGAATAATTTGTCTAATAATATAAATGACTCTTAATTGAATAGACCTTCCAACAACATGAAAGCACTTGGTATGAGTTCTAAATTACTCTATCCTCTCAAAAGCAAATTAATTTATTAATAAAATTCTTACAGTCTCACTTTTTATAATTTCTGGTTGTCCTTCCCCTTTATGTTTATTTTTACTTAATTTTTTTTGTTTTACTTATGTTTATTTATTTTGAGAGAGAGAGAAAGAGGGAGAGAGAGAGAGAGAAAGAGAGAGAGAGAGAGAGAGAGAGAGAGAGAGAGAGAGAGAGACTGCTCACAGGCACAAGTGGGGAAGGGGCTGAGAGGGAGAGAGAGAATCCCAGGCAACTTGATCTCACAGATCATGACCTGAGCCGAAATTGAGAGTATATGCTTAACCAGTTGAGTCACCCAGGTGCCCCTGTTCTTTCTCTTTAAACAGTGTGGATTACTAAAATGATGTTGGATTAAAGAAGAGTTTTCTGAGGGGCAGAGGATCTTATCAGCGGTGCCATCCTGTGGCATTTTAGTTAGATCAGAATCTTTTTTTTTTAATAACCTAGTATTCAAGTCTGTAGGCACAAGAGGGGTTGGTAAACCAGAGAGAGATCAAACATTTGAGAGAGACTAAAACCGCATTCAAGCTTAGAATATTTTTCCTGTTCTGATTATTTAGAAAGAACAAGTAGGTAAAAGCAAAAGTGAAAATAAAGCAATGATACATAGGACTTTTAAGACAATGTGATTGATCACATATAATTTTAAATAAAAAGCACCTGTGCAAGAGTATAAACCAAAGTCCTCTGAATTCTAAATCTGGTAGCAAAAAGCCCCACCCACATACATTGGCAACAAACAAAAATATGCAGATTTCTTTTGTAGATAACATTATCTTGGGTGTGTTTGGTACTTGGAAGATGGGCGCAGCTTTCTAATTGGCCTTGGTGAGCTGGTGCCTGAAGGCAGTCACAAATCTTCCAAGCTTAGATGTCCCTAAGGAAGGCTACTGTTAGTTAAAAGACAAAAAAGAAATGGCAGAACAGACCCAATGAGGCTACTATGTCTTCAAAAAGCGTAGACCAAATACTGGGATCACAAGTAGTTCATAAAGTGAGCGATTTTGAAGGGAATAATTTGATTCATATTCCTCAGTGTTTGGATTCTTGTCAGAGTGAAATGTCACCATTGTCTCTTTTGATTGAGGACACATGAAGAAATGGTAAATGAGGCTAGAGGCCTTGGAACCAATGAGTCCTGTTTCTTACATAGCTGAGCCTGGGGTCATTAAAGTCAGAACTGGAATCCTTAGATGGGCCTGGGATTTCTGATCCATTGACAGGCTGCTCCTGTATCAGGAATGGTGGAGATTGAGAACCCAATCTCCCATCATCCTGAACTACTATTTCTGCAAAGGCTCCAAAACAAATTCTTTCTTTTTTGGAACTCTCTCAAAACCCATGAATAGCTATCATTATTAAGACTGACACACCACTTGAAGCCTCTGGATGAATTGTCTATACATGTTTATAAGAAAGTGGGAATAGGGGTTGTTCAACGTGTGCATCAGGCCAGAGTTAATGTTAAATGTCATATTTATGTCAGTTGAATTTCCTAACATAGTTCTGTGGTTAGAAAGCTTATCTGGCGGGGCGCCTGGGTGGCGCAGTCGGTTAAGCGTCCGACTTCAGCCAGGTCACGATCTCGCGGTCCGTGAGTTCGAGCCCCGCGTCAGGCTCTGGGCTGATGGCTCGGAGCCTGGAGCCTGTTTCCGATTCTGTGTCTCCCTCTCTCTCTGCCCCTCCCCCGTTCATGCTCTGTCTCTCTCTGTCCCAAAAATAAATAAAAAATGTTGAAAAAAAAAATTAAAAAAAAAAAAAAAAAAAAAAAAAAAAAAAAGAAAGCTTATCTGGCATTTCAAGTATGCTGAGAAAGGGGATATTTCAGTGTTAATATTTCAACAGATTATTTAGGGGAATTTGTGGGAAAAGAACATATTGATGGGATTATTTCAATAATACTTTAGTTATTCTCAAACTCTAGCCCCTCTCACATCCCTAAAGATTAGGGGGGTGGAACTGAAATTTCTAACTCTCTAATCACATGCTTGGTTCTTTGGCAACCAGCATTATCCGGTGGTTTCCAAAAGTCACCTTATTAACACGACAAAAGACACTATTGCTCTCAACACTTAGGAAATTCCAAGGGTTTTAGTAGCTCTGTGCCAGAACTGGGACAAAAAACAAATATATATTTCTTATTGTAAATTATAGTATCACACCAACTCAGGTTGCTACAACTGATATAAATCAGCTGATTGCGTATAGATCTCTTTCTTATGTTTCCATATATCCAAATATCCAGATGTCTCTTAGATATTTCCTTTTGGTGCTGCACAGACAACACATCTCACTATACACAAATTGAATTAATTATGTTTTCCTTCATTTAGTCCAGAACATATTTACTCTGTTAACAGGACTATAATCAACCAGATACTTAGGTTAGAAGCCTAGAAATCATTCCTGAATCATTTCTTAACCTCCCTTCTCACCTGCAATCATATGCAGTCAGGCCCTATGTCTTATTCGTTGTACACCTTAAATAACTCTAGTATCTATCTCATCTCCATTCTCCCTGCCATTGTTTTCCTTTAGGCTTTAATCATTTATCACTTCAAACACCATAAAATTCTTTTTAATAGTCTCTTGCCCACCAGGCTTACCCTTTCTGTCTGTTACCACTTGAGTGATCTTCCAATAATATAAATTTGATTAGAACATCCTCTTCTTTATAGGTTTTCATTGCCTTCTATGACCTTCAGGATAAAATCTAAGTCTTTTTCCTACCTTGATATGGCCTTTGTCCATCTGTCCTGCCCAGTTTTTTTCTTACTGTTCATTAATTCATCCTGTGCTCTAGTATTGCTAACCCATGTGCAGATAGTTCCCTCAAAGTCATGTCTTCTTTCTTGTTTGTGTTTTTCATGTTTTTTTGTTTATTTGGATTTTTTTGCACATTTATTTATTTTTATTTTAATTCCACTATAGTTAACAGTGTTATTTTAGTTTCAGGTGTACAACATAGTGATTCCACAATTCTGTACGTTACTCAGTGCTCAAAGTCATGTCTTCTTAAGCCTCAGTGCCTTTTATATGCAGTCCTCTATCCTCCTAGAATGTCCTACCTGAGCTTCCTCACCTTGCTGAATCCTTTTCATCATATAAAAACTCAACCTACATATCCTTCCTGAGAAGATTTCCCCAACCCACCCAGTGTGGTATTATTTTCACGTGCTTCCAAGTACTCTCCTGCCTTACACAGCAGCAGAGCACTTACATTCGTTGTTGCGTTCATCAGTCTTCTTCACTAAACTGGTATCTTCTTTACTGTATTACTGATCAGAAACAGTGCTTGGTGTATTACAGTTACTAAAGATAGATTTATTGAATGAATGGATAAAAAATTAATGAAATAAAGCACATAATGAAAAGAAATATAGAAAACTGAGTTGAAATTTATTAATGAATGTATGATTTTTAATTGTTTCTTAAAATCTGAGCCTGGTTATGCAATTGTTTTTGCTGTATATACAGTGAAGTAGAATTCTCAACTGTGAGGGTTAAAACTGAGGATTATAATTCTTCATAATTTTTTTAAACACAAAATTTCTTTTAATGAAAACAGATTTTAAAAATCTGGTAGATTTTTCTCCCTCAGTGTGGCTTAAATATGTCATGAGATTAAGGCAGATCATTCCGAGAGGTCAAGTTTTGGGAAATCCTTAAAATACAAAAACCATAAAAGCAAAATTTCATAATAAAATCTCTGTTCTCTTCCATATTCCTAGTTTTGGATAAAATAAAATTTTATGGCTCAAATTTTTATTTTTTAAGTTTGGATCATTCAACTTAGCCAAGTATAGGGCAGCCAAATGCTTTATTAGTTGTAAAATTTTGCTCTGATGAAGAGTTTTAAGCCACTGGGGCATTCCCTTTTGTGGGTGTTTGATTATCTTGAAATCTTCTTACCCTGGCAGAATAGGTTTTACTATTTCACAATGAAAGCGTTCAGAATGATCCTCTCCCAAATGTGCCACGTTGGCGTGTGGAGTACTTTGAGCTGAAGTCAGTCAAAGTCCAAAATACTCAGGAAGAGCTTTTACTTGCCCCTTAACTGCCTAACCAGATTTAGAGAGGGGGCCTGGTTTAGGAAGAGAACTATCACCAGAGATAACTACAAAGAATATGAACTGGGTATGGTAAGTTGAGGAAGTTCTGCAGGACCTAGTGATAAAATTCCTCTCAGTGTCACATTGTCTCTTTATGGCAGGGGCAAACATTTGTTTACTCAACATTTGCTCTTCCGTAACTGTCTTCCTCCCCTTTGAAGTCTCAAACCCTATTCCCTTCTCCATATCTCAGGTGGTATATAAGCCTCAATTGCCTGACTGCCTGTGGGTGTCATATTTCATGAACCTCCAGAATGTATGTAATGAAATTTGTTTTCTCCTGTTAATCTGTCTTATGTTATTTTAATTCATAGAAGTCAAAAGAATCTAGAAGGGTAAAGAAAAAAGTTGTACTGCCCAACAAAAGTAAATTCTATTATCCTTTGTAATAAACTCATGCTGTTTTCTGCTTATTGTGTTCATTTTTTTTCTTACTTTTCTAGTTTCGTATAAACTTAGATTGTTTTTGAGACTGTTTTTATTTCTAATGTGAGCATTTAATAGTATAAATGTTTTAGCTATATCACACAAATTTTGATATATTTGTTTTCATTTTATTCACTCCAAAATATTTTCTAATTACTTTGAGGCTTACTTTTATCCATGAGTCATTTAGAAAATTTAAAAATTTTCATATATATGGGGCATTTTCTAAATATATTTATATTTTTAATATTTATTTTAATTTTTGTTCAGCCAAATATATATACAAAATGATACATATTTTGAATTATTAAAATAATTTTTATTTAAAAAGTGTTTCTTTAAAAATTTTTAAGGTTTTATTCATTCATATATTCATTCATTCATGCATTTATTTATTTCCCTTTTTATAGTGCCAGAATGTTGCTGATGTTAAATATCTAGTTGTAATAGAAAATAATGTGTATTTTGTTGTCATTAGATAGAATGTTTTATAAATACCAAGTAGATCAAGGTGATTGATACTGTTGTTCAGGTTTTCTATATCCTCTTTGACTTTTGGTCTATTTTTTCTAATAATCAGAGACAAAGGAGTGCTAATATTTCCAATTATAATTGTGGAGTTTTCATTTTCTGTTATTCTTTCTATTGGTTTTTATTTCATGTAGTTTGAAGCTCCATTTTAAGGTCAGATTTGTGGTATTCTCAAATTTTGATTTGATACTTTTTATAATTACTTTTTCTCTGAAGAAAGTTTCTATTTTTTTTTTTTTTTTTAGATTGCAATAGTATTTAACATTACTGTTATGACCATGGTTGTAATGGCTGTTTTAAAATGTTTTTCTGATAGTTTGAACATTTTGTGTCATCTTGATATTGGCATCTATTAATTTTACTTTCCCTGGAGAGTTGGTCATATTTTCATGATTCTTTGTATGTTAGATAATTTTGGATTCTATGTGTACATTTTGAATAATATGTTGTGAGACTTTGGTCCATTAACATACTCTGGAGAGACTATTGATCTTTTATATGGTAGATGACTCTTCCCTTTAGGTTTGAATTTTAAGTTTTATCTCTCCTTTGTGGATGATGGTGTCAATGTGTGTTTAGTTTTCAGAGTTTTTGTTATATTGTTTGGATCTAGAAGTACTAGAGCAATGTCCTCAAGGAAATAAGCGCTCCCCAGTAATTTTATACTTGACAAACTCTTGTTTCAATATAAAGACAATAGAAAATATTTTAATCTTACAAAAGAAAAAAAGTGGGGGGGGGGCGTGCCTGAGTGGCTCAGTCAACTCAGCGTCTGACCCAATTTCAGCTCAGGTCTTGATCTCACAACTTGAGATCAACTGTGATATCGGGACCCACATGGGGCTCCTGAGCTTGGAGCCTGCTTGGGATTCTCTTCCTCCTCTCTCTCTGCCCCTCCCCTGTTCACTTTCTCTCTCTCTCTCTCTCTCTCTCTCTCTCTGTCAAAATAAATAAATAAACATTAAAAAAAAAAAAAAGGAAACAACCTAGATAATATCAGTGTCTATTCCCTAAGTATAGAAAATACTTAAGGACTTAAAAATGCTCACAAAACAGGCCACAAAGAAAAACTTACTAAACTCAAAAAGGGATCAATAGAAGGATGACATTCAATAGTCACATTGCAATAAAATTAGAACTTAAGAACAAAATTACAAAACAAAAGTTCTTTTTGTTGTAGAAAATAAAAGAATTCTCTTGTAACTCTTAAGTTGAAAGGAAAGACAAAAATGTATGGAGAATAATTATAATTTACACATTGCAAAACAGTATTCAAAAGAAATTTTATGCACTTTAATGCTAATATTAATAAAATAAAAAAATAAAATAACAAAAAGATTATGTGACTCAAGAAATGTGAATATGACCAATAAAATGAGAGCAAAACAGTGATGGAGATAAAAATAGTAAAAACAGAAGAAGTAATAAGTAAAGTCAAAAGCTGTCTTCTTTAAAAAAAAATTTTTTTTTTAGTGTTTGCTTTGAGAGACAGAGAGAGCTGAGCATGAACAGGAGGAGCAGAGAGAGAGGGAGACACAGAATCCGAAGCAGGCTCCAGGGTCTGAGCTGTCAGCACAGAGCCCAAAACAGGGCTCGAACCCGTGAACCGTGAAATTATGACCTGAGCCAAAGCTGGAGGCTTTTAATCCACTGAGCCACCCAGGCTCCCCAAAGCTGTCTTCTTTTTAAATTTATTTTTTAATTAAAAAAATTTTAATTTCAGTACAGTTAATATAGAGTGTTATACTAGTTTCAGGTGTAGAATATGGTGATTCAGCAGTTCCATATATTACTTGATGCTCATCAAGATAAGTGTGCTCTTAATCCTCTTCATCTATTTCATCCATTCTTCCACCCACCTCCCCTCTGGTAATCCATCAATTTGTTCTCTGTAGTTAAGAGCCTGTATTTTTGGTTTATCTTTCTTTTTTCCTTTGTTTATTTTGTTTCTTAAATTTCACATATGAGTGAAATCATGGTATTTGTCTTTCTCTGATTGGCTTATTTTGCTTAGCATTGTAGTCTTTAGATCCATGCATGTTACTGCAACTCGTGTACTACTGGTGGGAATACAATCTTGTGCAGACACTGTGGAGGACAGTATGGAGCCACCCAGGTGCCCCTCTATTTTTAATTTTTTGGGGAACCTCCATACTGTCTTCCACAGTGGCTACTGTGGAAGATTGTATTCCCACCAATACACAAGATTGTATTCCCACCAATAGTACACAAGGATTACATCCATACCAACACTCATTGTTTTTTGAGTTTTTGATAAATTTACCCATTCTGACAGATGTGAGGTGGTATCTCATTGTGGTATTGATTTGCATTTCCCTGATGATCACTGATGATGAGCATCTTTTCATGTGTCTGTTGGAGACATCCACATATCTGGATGTCTTCTTTGGAGAAATGTCTGTTCATGTCTTCTGCCCATTTTTTAAATTGGATTATTTGCTTTTTGGTGTTGAGTTGTATAAATTCTTTATATATTTTGGGTTGTAACCCTTTATCAGATACATCATTTGCAAATGTCTTTTCCCATTCAGTAGGTTGCTTTTTAATTTTGTCAATTATATCCTTTGCTGTGCAGAAGCATTTTTATTTAGATGTAGTCCCAGTAGTTGATTTTTGCTTTGTTTCCCTTGCCTCACACTACATGTCTAGAAAGGTGTTGCTATGACCAGTGTCGGAGAAATTACTGCCTGTGCTCCCTTCGAGGATTTTTATGGTTTCAGGTGTCACATTTAGGTCCTTAATCCATTTGAGTTTATTTTTGTGTATGGTGTAAGAAAGTGGTCCATTTTCATTCTTTTGCATGTTGCTGTCCAGTTTTCCCAGCACCATTTATTGAAGATACTGTGTCCTATTAGATATTTTTTCCAGATTTGTCAAAGATTGACCATATAATTTTGGGTTTGTTTTTGGGTTTTGTATTCTGTTCTGTTGATATAGGTGTCTATTTTTGTGCCAGTACCATACTGTTTTGATGACTACAGCTTTGTAATATAACTTGAAGGCTAGAACTGTGATACCTCCAGTTTTGTTTTTCTTTTTCAAGATTGCTGTGGTCATTCAGGGTTATTTTTATGGTTCTGCAAAAATTTTAGGATTGTTCTAGTTCTGTGAAAAATGCCATTTGTATTTTGATAGAGATTGTGTTAAATCTGTAGACTTCTTTGAGTAGTATAGAAATTTTAACAATATTTGTTCTTTCAACCCATGAACATAGGATATGTTTCCATTTCTTTGCCTCTTCTTGAATTTCTTTCATCAGTGTTTTATAGTTTTCAGAGTACAGCTCTTTTACCTCTTTGGATAGGTATTTATTCCTAGGTATTTTATTATTTTTGGTGCAATTGTAAATGGGATTGTTTTCTTAATTTCTTTTTCTGCTGCTTCATTATTAGTGTGTAGAAATGCAATATATTTCCATGTATTGATGTTGTATCCTGAAATCTTACTGAATTCATTTATCTGTTTCAGTAGATTTTTGGTGGAGTCTTTCAGGTTTTCTGTGTATAGTATCATGTCATCTGCAAATAGTGAAAGTTTTACTTCTTCCTTACCAATTTGGGTGCCTTTCCTTCCCTTTTTGTTGTCTAATTGCTGTGGCTAGGACTTCTAGTCCTAACTTTAGGGGAAAAACGCTCTCAGTTTTTCTCCATTGAGTATGATGTTTGCTGTGGGTTTTCATATAAGGCCTTTATTATGCTGAGGTATATTCCCTCTAGACCTACTTTGTTGAGGGTTTTGATCATGAATAGATGTTGTATTTTGTCAAATGTTTTTTCTGCATCTATTGAAATGATCATAGGGTTTTTGCTCCTTGTAAGACCTCATGAAATTTGGCCTCTCTTGCTTTCAAAGTCAAATGTTCTCCATTCCGGTTCTCTGGTATGATAGTCTGTTTCACTCCCCTCCTCTGCCATTTTGCTCTGCACCATGTCTCTGCCCTTCTTACCCTTTTGATGTGGCCCTTCTCTACTTGTAGGTGTGGAGTTTGTTCTGCCAGTCTGCCATTTTCTGGAGTATTTATGCTGATTATTTCTGTTTGTGGGAGGAGGATGTGAGCTTAGGGTCCTCTTACTTTGCCATCTTCTCAGGCTCCTCTCTTGATCAAAAGCTATCTCTTAACATAGCCAAATCACTGGTTGACCATGATAAAGGGAGAAAACTTTAATATACATATACATATATATATATACACAGAGATACAAACAGAAATTAATATTAGAAACTAAAGAAATGAAATGAACCACAATAAATTTATTTGACTATGTCATCAATTCAACTACCCATGGAATATTTATGAAAATTGATTTGTAAATAGATATTAATAAATATCTATTATATATTAATAAATTTAATTAATAGATATTAATAAATTTAAAATCTTGAAATATTATAGAAAACATTTTCTGATCTTAAAACAATTAAGTAGGAATTCTTCACAACATCAAAAAATACATACTAGATACAACCGCCTGCAAATGAAACACATATTTCTTAAATAATTCCTAGAAGGAAGGGAAAATTAAAATTAAAATAAAAAAAGTATATAAAATAATGTCATTTAAATCTGTGAACACAAATAGGATTATAGTCAAAACAATTCAGAAAAAAGTCAATGCTCTTAGAAGAAAATTAAAGAAATGTTAAGTTATCCGAAAGCTTGCTCTTTCAAAGAGAAAACAATTAAATTGGGACATAAAGAGAATACAGGAATATACAAAATAAATAAAAGAAAATCACAGTTACTTAATCCAATTATTCATTCAGAGTCTACTTTGTATTTACATGGACTGATCTCTCAAGAAAGTCTATTATGTGGGACTTTATAAAATCAGGAAAAAAAGCAAAGAAATGAAAGAAAAACAGTGGGAATAAGGAAGGAAGGAAGGAAGGAAGATATTGTTGAGAATTTTTTAATTTACTAACATAAAATTGATGAAGGTAGAGATTTTTGTGGGTTTTGTCCACTGCAGTGTTTCTAGGTTGCAATACATAATAAATATTTGTTGAATGCATAAGCAATATAGTTTACTATACATAATAAAAGTTCTAAAGGCTATGCAGTAGATGCTGATATCAGTCTCTAGTTCCTTCTCTTTGAAAAGCTGATAACTATCCCTAACCAGGTCCTCTAAGAGCAGTGACAGAGTGAGGTTCTCTGCCTGTTTGCATCTAATGATGTCATATTCAGTGCTTCTTAACCAGTTACCTGGGTGTAGAGAATTAGAATCTCTAAAGCTGGTGCCTGAGCATTTAAATGAAAATGAAAAAGTTGCCAGAGTGAGTTTTTTTTAAATGTTTGTTTGTTTGTTTGTTTGCTTGTTTATTTACTGTGTGTGTGTGTGTGTGTAAGAGAGAGAGAGAGAGAGAGAAAGAGAGAGAGAGAGAGAGAGAGAGAGAGAGAGAGAGAGAGAGAGAGAGAGAAAGAGAGATAGAATCCTAAGCAGGCTCCAAACTATCAACATGGAACCCAATGCGGGGCTTGATCTCACAAACTGTGATATCAGGACCTGAACAGAAATCAAGAATTGGACACTCAACTGACTGAACCACCTAGACACCCCTGGAGTGATTTTTATGAGCACTAGAATTTGAGAATCATTGCTGTGTTGAAATAGTTCTTAAAATAGTCATGAAGTATTTCTGCTACCTTGCCTACCAGATATACGGTAGAATTGCCCTTCTTGGCTTCAAATGTTTAGGTTAGACCATGTGACCAGTTTAGCTAATGTAGTGATTCTCAACCAAGGGCAATTTGGTGCACACTCTCTTTCCCAATCCTGGGTACATTTGGCAATGTCTGAAGACCTTTTTGGTTGGCACACTTAGGTCCAGGGAGGTGCTACTGGCACTAATGCGTAGAGGTCAGGGATACTGCTAAGCAACCTAAAATGCAATATGAAAAATTATCTGGCCCAAATGTCAACAGTGCCAAGGTTGAGAAATCCTACCCTAATGATGGGAGCTGAAGTGATATGTGTCCATTTAGGCCCATGTGTTAAATTGGTGAGGAAACTTGCAGGCCAATGTTCTGAACAATGTCATTTAAATGACTGTGATCTTTGTGTAGGTGTAATAATATCAGAGAATAGAAATTTCTACATTCTCTGGGCCAAACAGAGGCATAGCAATGATGTGAACTTTTTATGGTGACTGGGCTCTGTAGGCAAATCCTTTATCTTGATTTTGTAGGGTTCTTAGATGGACTCCTTGTCTGATTAGTAGTCTTTGTATTAAAGTAGAATGTGGATATTTTCTCTGTTTTAAAATCTTTATTATCTTTGTGTGGTATGGTATAAGACTTTACTTATGTAATGTGTTTTGGAATTATTCTTTGTTTCACCAAATGAGATTAGGCATTAATTTGCTGAGTAAGGGGAAGTATCCAGGTTTAGAGCCTTAGAGAAGGGCATTTAGTGCTGAGGTAAACTTGTAGAAGGATAACATGGTGCATTGTGGCATATCAGTGGTAAAGTGCACTAGTCACTGTGTTGTGGCCTCTTGATGGTCTCAGGTGTAGCTTAATTTTGCCCCTTGGAGATTCTGAGAACAAAAATGTCACATCTGTATTTCATAAGTTGATAGATACTGAAAATTTGTATATCTGTGTAACTATTTTAACTGTGATTTATGCCAAAGCATTAAACTACTTATGGAATGTTTTGGCAGAAATTCGATACTATAAATCTTACAAAAATAACATGCACTATTTTTTAAATTTGAGCTACTTCTTTTTTACTATTTATTACTTCTATTTATGACTTCCAAAGTTTGAATATTACAGAGTATGGAACCAAATTTACAATGTAATAAATAAAATTAAAGCTTAAAATCTAAGAATATTATTTTATAATCATACTTCAAAGAGTGTTTTTTTTCTATATTTTAAGAGAAGTCTGAACTTCAATTATGATTTCAATTTAATTTCATCAGGCAAATTTAAAAGAAAAAAATGTGGAGCTAATTTATCTCTTTCTGTGTGGGGGGAAAAAAAACTGATGGCAATGCAAGAGGGCAGATGGCTTAAGGATTACGGACAAGGTAAGAGGTCAGAAAGAAGTACCTTGCAAAAAAGAGAGACATTCTGCCAATTCTTAGTTTGCAATCTCACTTTCATCTTTTTATCTCCCAATAGCACGTTTTCTACAATATATTTTTGCTACATGTATTTGAATCTTTGGTGACAGCTGAACAGCCAGTGTAATGAAAGTTTGTGCATTGTTTTGTGTTCCTAAAAATAGATTAATACTACTTTTTTATCCTAATGTATGACATTGAATGCTAATGTCACGTATGTCTGTGTTTCACCAACAAATTATTGTGGATGAGATATGAGCCATTTTAGAGCTCAACAAATCTCCGAATCTTGAGCTTGGTGAGTAGTAGGTTGGGTTAGATGCAAAGTCAAGACCTGGAGGGTTAGGCACTGATGAGGGAGAGTAGGCAATGAATGGTAAAGAACATTGGTAGAAATATGTGTACATATATGTATGTATATATACACATTATCTGTGTATATATACACACATATAAACGTGTATATAGAATGAAACAAAGAAAATGATATAACAGACTTTTTAAAAGGAAATTATAGATATGCAATGACCATATTAGATACCACTGAATTTGTAAAACAACTTTTTCGTGTGGTTACATAAAAAGTCATTATCAGGTTTCTGTGACATTAATAGGTAGCTTGATTCTTCTCTTTTTGAAGCTCCATATCTTCATTATAATTGCATTAATTCCAATTTTAAATAAATTGACAAATATAAAAAAGAGGAATATTCATGATATAGCCTCCTCACCCCCAAATATTTACATGATATTTCTATACTGTTCTATTAGAACCAGTATTTTCCCATAAATAGAAATATGCTATGAATTAAGATTTTTGTGCCACACAATGGAAACTCCCACTGGATATTCAAGATCAGTGGAGACGATGCTTATATTTCAAATTTTACTTTAGTCCTGTACCCATATGAAATTGCAAGGACATTTAGGGGATGTCAAAAACAAAGTAAGGAAAGTAAAATAATGGTAACTTCTCTAAAGCTGTGAATAAAAAACACCCTGCATTATGTGGTAGAAAAATAACAAGACATTTTAATTTTGAAACTCAACTTTGAAGGTTGGAGAAATTAAAGTTTAGGGAATGAAAGTGTAATTTTCTTCTTTTGTTATTTAAAATGTGTTAAGCAATGAATAAAAAATAAAAGCAAGGTTATCATAAACTTCAGAAATAAGAAAGGTGAAAGTAAACTGCAGGCAAACGTTGCAACCGAATAATAGAAGTAAGAAGGCAGACCTCTGCCTGAAAGTCAGTGCTGTTCCTCTACTCCAAACTGCTGAAATTGGAGACTTAGAAGCAAGATACTCCCCAGGGAAGCTGGTCCAGTGTGAGAAACAAGCAATTTAAATGTGATTATTTAAACTGGATTCAAATTATCTGAAGCTATAATTGTATGTCAGAAGTGTTGTTATCTCTGTTGTGCAAAGAAAACAAAAATGTCTTTTAGGAGGAAACAGGCACTGCCCTTCTTTTCCAGTAGTAGTGATGATAAAAGGTAAATTATGCCCACATTCTCATATGCTGTCAATTATGAGATGATCATTCATGGTTAGTGAAAGTGCTAAGGCTCTGGGACACAACATCATTCTTTTATGGGAAGAAGACTGAACCAGAGCCTGGCTGCCATGATGATTACCTAGCAGGTGATAAATTTTGTGGAAGGGCCATGAATTCTTCTTTTTTTCTCTCTCTTCTGACTCCCTGTTCAGTAGTATATACAGAGTAAATAATTGTTTAATATCTGTTTAATAAATGCAAAAAAAGTTTGGATAGTCATAGAGAAACATCTAGTCTGATCTTGTTTTGCCGATGAGGAACATGAGTGGTTTGTTGTTGAGTAACTTTCCCACCATCACATGGTTAGTCCTAGAAGCCTTAGCAAAGAATGTATTTCATTTCTAAAAAGAAACAAAGTGGTAGCTTTGGTTGAAATAAATTGGAGACCTTTCACTGTTATGTGGTATATGTATTAAATATTCCCATGCCTACAGGGACCTTTAATAGCCAGATATAGTAGGTATTGCTATGAAATGTTTATATCTAAAGCAAAGAGCCTTCCCCTATTTTGGCATTCACTAACAATATCTCTTGAAAAACTTTTTACCAAATGGAAATATCACTGAATGAATAGTGAGAAATATGAATAAAAGATGTATTTTGCTTAAAATTTACTTTATTGGAAATCAATTTAGGATGTGAAAACTTTATTAGAGCGTATATTGTCTTCTTCAACTTGCCTAGACCTAGATTTGACATCCATGTGTATTAATTTATATTTTTTAATTATCAGAACTTAATGAAATTCTTCTGAAATAATATTAGAACTTCTCATTTTGAAGTATGGCATTTTCAGGCTTGCTTTTTTTTTTTAATCTCTCTTTATTAAATAAGTGAACTAATCCTTCAAATTATTCTTTCTGTCTATGGCTATATGGTCTTTGCTAATAAAAGTTATTTTTTTCTTTAGACAGGTTGTCCAAATTTATACATGTAACCCATGTTAAATACTAGGTGACTATGAATGACCATGAAAGGGGGGCTGTCATTGATATCAGCTAAACATGTATATGTTTACATGTGTGTGTACTGTGTTCCATTCTCTGTCCTAAGTTTTTTATATACATAAATCAGTTTGCACCTTACAACAACCTTTTTTGAATGTGTGTTTGCCTCCATTTTATAGATGAAGAAACTGGGGCTGAAATAAGTAAGCTGCTTAGTATCACACGTCTAGGGAGTGGCAGAGTCTTTGTTAAAAGTCTTTCTTTTTCCCTAGTCCGTATTCCTTTCACCAGGCCAAAAAATGTAGATGAGAACTGAAAAGAAACACACAAGAAAATAAAATTATGAGTACTCTGAAAATCAGGTCCTGATAAGCAAAAAGCAAATTCCCTTAAAACATCTGACTTTCAACTTTATGTGGTCCATGATAGCTTTTTTTCTTCCTATTTATTTTCCCTTCTCTCCAGTGATCTTAATTATCTTTTTCCTGTCACCATGGGTTCATTAGAGCAGCTGACATAGACAAGACAAGAGAATAACAGGATCTAAGGGTAATTAGGTCCTCATCCATGAAAGACAAGTTCAGAGAGAAATAGACCTGATAAAAATGAATATCACACATTATGGGGCAAACTTAGCAGCTGTCACTATAGCAAAGGGTATGGCTGGGTGGAGGTGGGGGGTTGGAAAATTACATTTATGTGTCTATCCACACATATCAAATGATTTACATTTTTGTTTTTCTTGAAAGGGCCATTGCAAAAAAACGAGATTAGTTGTGCTCTATCAATTTTGTTGCCAGAGCAGATTAGATGACATAACAAACAGGAAGATAAAGCCTCTTCAAGGTCTGCAGCCCTTTGTCAGTCACATGCTGCTTTTTAGTATGTTCTCTTAGAAGTGAATTATCATGTTTCAAAAAAGGAGATAAATTGAATGACATCCTGTTACAGTAAAGGCAGGACTCTTTGAATGAGTCAGAAAGGTGAAGGATTAAGTTGAACAGAAGATGTGAGCCATGCAGGAAGGTTTCCTATAGTTTGCAAGAGTATCGTTGGATAATTTTGTAAGTGTAGATGGGAAGGAATGTGGCATAATGGGTGAGAGGTCTTTGCTGTCACAATACCATTGGTAGTCTGCCCATTGCCTGTTGGGAGATCTTGGGAATGTTGTTTAAAATTTTGGCTGCAATGTCATCATCTAACATGGGGTTAATCATGATTATTGTGATAATTGAGAGAGCTACTTTATGTTAAGTCCTCAGACAATGCTAGGCATATAATAAATGCTCAATGAATATTAGCCATTTTTTGTTAATGTCAGGAGGAAATAGTCCAGGAGAGATCAGGCCTTTCCCTTTCCTGAGCAGTTAGCAGGCAAGGAAAAGCCTATCACTGGAGCTACTGAATTTGCATGGTTCTGTTTTGTTTTTCTTTCCCCTCAGAGTCACAGCATAAATTGAAAATAAAGAGCTCTAAACAGTTGATGTCTAGTATATTGAGCCTGTCAGTCCTTCAGAATATGCTCACTTTTGTGGTTTATTTGAGGGGGAAAAAATATGGTAATTAACTGAAGATAGATTGCTTTTCCAAGTAATATCTACTTAATGTGATAGTAAAAACAAAACCTATCATTTGGGGACTGTTTTTAATGCTTAGGAGTGGTTATTTAAACACATGTGTGTATGCATGTATGTGTGCACACACACTCACAGACTACCATACTTGTTCCTTTAATAGTGTCCTGTAAAGGGATAATTGGATTCAACTGTAAATGTAAATTCTTCTCAGGGGAGATGTTGATACTTGGTCAGACCTTCTAATAAACTTAAAAATTTATTTGTGTTTCCATGGTTATTATTATTATTTAAGTTTATTTTGAGAGTAGGGGAGGAAGAGAGAGAGGGAGAGAGAGAGAATCCCAAGCAGGCTCTGCACTGTCAGGGTGGAACTGAACCATGAGATCATGACCTGAGTTGATATCAAGAGTGGGATGCTTAACTAACTGAGCCTCCCATGTGCTCCACCATGGTCATTACTCATGGGACTTTTGCAGTATACAATTAATAAGTCACTGTCCAAAGACCCACTTTGTCATTGGTAGCTATAATCCTTAAATCCTTCTCTTGGTTGTATGCTGAGAAGACTAAAAGTCTGGTAAGGAAATAAAAGGACTACTACTTGGGCTTTTGAAAGCAGAAAACAACCTACATTCATTTAAGAAGTTGACATGATTGATCTTTGAGGTCTGTTGCCTTGTTTTGCATTTATCTGTTCCAAGACAAGAGAAGGATACTTTATGGAATATTTAGTTTCACTTGTTCATTTTTCATTGAGTATTGCTTATATTTTGATGTGCATCTTTTGTGTATGTGAAAATATTCTGTGCATTTATAATGAAAAATGTATGCATGTGAAGAGAAGGAAGGAAGAGAATCTGATTGGAGTTGAAGAACCTGACCACTATGCCTACTGCTATTCCAGCCATTGCCACCTCTGGCCAGGATTGTTGCAGTGGTTGGGACACTGGGTCCCTCCTTCTCCCCTTCCCCCTTAGACTTTCTTTCTTTCTTTCTTTCTTTCTTTCTTTCTTTCTTTCTTTCTTTCTTTCTTTCTTTCTTTCTTTCTTTCTTTCTTTCCTTCTTTCTTTCCTTCTGTTTATTTATTTTAAGAGAGAGAGAAAGAATGCCAATGAGAGAGGAGCAGAGAGAGAGAGGGAGAGAGAGAGAATCCCAAGCAGGCTCCTTACTGTCAGTGCAGAGCCTGATTCAGGGCTCTATTTCATGAACAGAACCATGAAATAATGACCAAAGCTGAAATCAAGAATTGAATGCTTAACTGACTGAGCCATCCAGGCACTGCTAGACTATTTTTAATACAGATGCCTTGAAAGGCAGATCATGTCACTCCTCTGGTCACAAATTCCCATGTAACCCTGTAATCCCTGACTTCTTCTCCTACTTCTCCCCCCTTAGTCCTTCCCTTCAGCCACACTGGATTTGTTTCTGTTTCTGCAACCTGTAGTACCATTTCCATAGATATCCACATGATTTACTCTCTTACATCCTTCAGTTTTTATCTAAATATCACCTTATCAAAAAATCTCTCCCTGATCATTCTGTAAAGGATACCAAGCCTCACATCCCACCAGCTGTCACCTCTTCACCCAGGGTTATATTTCTCTATAGCACTTGTCATCATAAGTCATAGTCTAGTCATTTACTGTTCCTACCAACTAGAATGTAAATCCCCTGTTAGCAAGAACTGTGTTTTATTCATTATCATATTACCAATAATTGGAAGAGTACTTGACCAATAATGGGCTAGATAGGTATTTTTTCAATGAATGGTTGAAGCCTACTTGTTCCTAATCCTAGAAGGTATGCAATGAAGTCAACTACTTCTAACTTATTTTCTCTTAATGATATGGAGCTAATTGTTGTGTATAACCCATAATTTAGAAGGGTAAATAATGTCTAGAGATATGCAATGCTTAGTATTTACATGCTTTTAAATTATTGTTTCAGTAAAGGTTACTGATAGTGAAGGATTATTTGATATTTACTAACATTGTGGAATTGCTTGTATTCTGTGACTTCGTACTTCAATTCCTGGCAACTTCTGTAGAAAGCACTGGGAGCCATACAAAAGGATTTTCACTGCAGTATTATTTGTCATGAACTGACTAAAGAAATGATAGAATTATCACATATAGAATATAATGCAGCAGTTTAAAATGAAGATTTTATGAATATCTATACACAATGTCTGTATGTATGTGTGTATAAATTTTTCTAATTGTTTGCTTGCCTAATCCAAACATGTTTTTCCTTTCTTCTCTCATTTTTCCTCCATTTCTTTTCTTTTAGTTGTTTTTGCCTTTTTTTTTTTTTTTTTTTTTTTTCAGTGTCCTGATTCTGACTCTCTTTCTCCTTTGGGTCTTGATTGAAAGAAAAAAGAATCCTATAATCAATTTATGCCTTTTTCCTCCTTTTAGGCAAGCAGAAATTTAGAAAGAGAAATTAAACAAAGTAGGCATGTTAAGTCATAATCCAAACTAAATGTTGCTACTAGAGATTTCAAGAATGTCTACACATTTCTGGTTTTCCAGATTCTCCTGGTCCTGTTCATATGAATATTCATTTATTCAACAATTGTTTATTGAGCACATTCTGTGTATCTTGAGGTGTTTTAGGTGCTGGGGAAACAAACAGGAACCACTCACCCCAAACCCTGACCTTTCCTATAGAACAGTGACAACATGAATATAATGAGTAACTCATGTGCATTATGTTATTAGAAGGTAATCTATGCTATGAGAAATGATGTGAAGTAAATCATGGGGATACAGGTAGGAGAGAATATGTCTAGCTTCTGTTATCACATGGCCTTTAAGAAAAGGGAAGGTATTGGGAAAAGTAAAAGAGGAGAGGGGAGCCTGATCTCCTTTTGAATAATGGACCCCACAAATTGCAAAGTCATGTCCACTTGCTTTTTACTGGCCAGAATGTGTCACATGGCCATATCTGGTAGTAAGGAAGGCTGGGAAACACAGTCTTCAGCTGTGTGCTATGTCCCCAGCTGAAACTTCTGTCACCAAAGAAGAAAGGGAGACTACATACTGAGGGGACAGCTAGCAGTCTGTGCTGGTATCAGTAAACATCTCCACAGTAAAAGAAAAAGGATGGGGCAGGAAAAGGAATAAACGCATTTGTTGAAAACACGCATGTTGCCTGTACTATTTTAAAACAGGATATTCTTAAGAGAGGGATAAAAATCCATATTGTTTACTTGTTAACTACACACTGGGGTCTGGAAACATCATTTGGAAATGATATGACAACATCCCTCCCACCTCTTCATTATGTCTTAAGACAGATCACTCCAATCAGAAATTCCTTCTTTCCTCCACTGAGTGAATTGGATGGAGCCTTGTATTCAGAGGAATCTTAATAGAAGGTCAAGACTTAAGTTATGGAGCTAAGTCTTAAACTATTATTTATGTACAAACCCTCTTTAATTCTTCATGGATAATAAGGTTTGCCACACTCCTTCTCCAGAATATTGGCTTGTGAAGGTAAAACAGCAATACTTTCTCTATGCATCAGCCCCAAACATCCACTGTTCCTTCTTTTCCTTTCTCCTCTGCTTGTCCTCCTTTTTATTCTTTATCCCACTTCTTCACCTCTGCATCTACTCTCTGTCTCTTTTTCTAATTTTTTCATGCTATCAATTTCTTTATTATTAAACATACTGGTTTTTGTTTTTATAGTATTAGATTTTGTTTGCACAGTGGAAACCAATAAAGGTAGATATGCACACATACATATATGTCCTTTTAATACACAGAAACTGTATAATTAATATTATATGTAGGGATATTTTAAAGATTAAATTATTAAGATCTCATTATGGGGTAGCATTTAATAAATTGTATGATATGATAAATTCATATGTAATTGTATTTTGATACATATTTAAATTTTAGCATACTTACTTACAGCTCGATTTCAGTTCTTTTAGCCAGCAATTTAGTTTCATAATAAACTATAGTGGCCATAATCAAATGCATCTGTAATTAAGTTTCTTTGTAAAACTCTTATTTTTTTTTATTTTCTCAAGTTTCCAGAAATGTTTTTGTTTTGTCTTTGCCAACTTGCCAAATTAACTGGATCCATTTTATTAGATACCAAATTGGACTTCTGTAAGTGTTATCTGTTGCTCTTATTATACTGTTCATTGATTATAATTATCACATAATTATAATCTTTCTAGCACCCCAAGTCCTTTTTGTTGGTTACTTTTCTTCTTTCTGCACTTGGAAGTTTACAGTTGACATAAAGGCTGGCACTCCTGTCACTCTTGGAGATTTTGCTTGTAAGTGAAGGAGTGGTCTAGGCTTAAAAATTGTGCTTGTAAAATTAATGACACTTGTGACTCTACTATATAGTTGCTTTAATGTTATGGTTTTATCTGTCATGGAAAGGTTAGAAATCATCACCTGAAATATGAGAGCTTTTTTGAAAACAATGCCTATCTCTCTGTCTCTTTTGATTTTTTGGTATCTTTTTCCCAATGAGATCATGCTTTTTATGTCTTGTTTGGTCTTGCCTTGTTCAGATCTTTCTCCCTCCTTTGTTCCCTCCCTTCCTTTCTTTCATTCATTCTTATTGTTCTGTTTGTGCCTAATTTCATTCTAAAGATTAATACTGATACACTTTCAGTGAACAGACATAAAATAAAGCTACTCTTTAGGAGTAGATGGATTAAAATCTGTCTGTCTTGTTAAATTCCTTGAAGGTACTATGATTTTTTGTTTTACTAATTTCAATTATATCTACATACATTTGAAAAACTGCATATAAATGAGATAGGATATTTATTTAGTTTAGAGACAGTGCTTCATTTGAAGATTCCTTGTAATAACTCTTTGCTCAAAACTCCCTCTCTGACCCACCAATGTAGAGTGTATGAGCCACAGATTGCAAACTGATGATGCAGGCTAGGAGTCAGAAAAGTATATCCAGAGGGCCCAAAACAGCTTGTTTTTGTATAGCCCGCATGATAAAAATACATTTTTACACTTTTAAATAGTTGAAAAAAATCAAAAGAATCATATTTTACAACTTGAAAACATTCATTTTATATTTAGTAATTGAAAGCAATTATTAGTGTCCATAAATCAAGTTTTATTGGAACACGGCTATGTGTATTTGATAATGTAGTGTCTATGGCTGCTTTCCCTACAACAGCGAAGTTGACTAGTTGTAACACGGAAGATATGGTCCACAAGCCTAAATATTTACTATCTGGCTCATTACAGAAAAACTATGCCAATCCTGATCTAGGCTTCATTACAGGCATAAAGACACATTAACATCTGAATAATTGGGAGTTGATGTTTTCCATTGAATATAGAAAATTCACTTATAGGAAGTTGGAATTCACTGCAGAATATTCTTTTAGGTTTTGTTGTTGTTGTTGTTTTGTTTTTAAATATGGAAGATTCTGGGGCGCCTGGGTGGCGCAGTCGGTTAAGCGTCCGACTTCAGCCAGGTCACGATCTCGCGGTCCGTGAGTTCGAGCCCCGCGTCAGGCTCTGGGCTGATGGCTCGGAGCCTGGAGCCTGTTTCCGATTCTGTGTCTCCCTCTCTCTCTGCCCCTCCCCCGTTCATGCTCTGTCTCTCTCTGTCCCAAAAAAAAAAAAAATATGGAAGATTCATTTTAAGAAAGAAACAAAAGCACTTTTGCATTTGTAGAGGACATGAACTTCAGAAGCTTTCACAGTAGGTACCTAAGGATGCTAAGCCAGATACCTTCAGCTGGAAACTACTACTGGGTTCTCTTTTGAAGGGTCTTTGGTATACACCTGAAGGACTGAATGATACTCTAGAAAGCTACATCTAGAGTCTCTTCCTTGCCACTGAAGGCTTTGGTTCTCAGAACATTTTTGCAATATATGTGTATATATATACGTGTATATATATATGTATATATATATATATGTGTATATGTATATACATATATATATATGTATATATATATGTGTATATGTATATATATGTATATATATGTATATACATATATGTATATACGTATATATATGTATATATACGTATATACATATATGTATATATATGTATGTATATAATAAGTATATATGTATTTTTCATTTTCATTTATTTATTTCTCTGTTTTCTTTTTTCAAATTGTTGATTTTTTAATATTTCTATCTGTAGATTCTTTACATTGTCAAACAGAACATTTGGCAGTTTTGTTTATTTTGGTTTTCACTGCCATGTAGTTTTTAATGTAAAGCTACTATTTGGGTTATGAAAATGATTAAAAATCCATCCACTGGAAGAACTTAAATTTTTGACCTAACTGGATATGTGAAGGTAGAAGCCTCATGATTGATAATAAATCAAAGTATATTTTCCTTTTTTTGTGTGATATAAGGTGTTACTCTCAGATGTATACACCTATATAATTATATTATCAATCTGAATATTACTACATAGATACACATATATATTCATGTCAAGTGTAATGGAAAGTAAGCTTGCCTAAATAGTAGTAGAAAGGAAAGAGATTTTTTTTTCATGGAAGCAACAATCAACTAACAAGAGACTATTGAATACCCAAGAGAGAATGAGTGAATGAACTACTTAGTTGGCCAAAATTGCTTCCAGCAAGCAGGCACAGCGACTGATTTTTATGAGACTGTAAATTTTTGAAAACTGTTTGCAAAGCCAATAGTTCAGCCAGAAAGATTCAGATTAGCTGGATTTTGTTTAAGGGAAATTTTACTGAATGCAATCCAATATGGGAAGCTGAAATTAATACAGTAAAATAGTTTCATCTTCCCTAGACCCAATCATGAGACTGCTTTTCACACAAAGAAAATGATAATGTTTATGTGACCCACTAGAGTAAAATTGAGGGCAGTTCAAAGCTTAGAGCAAGCTGCTCCTAGCCAGATGCTGCTCTTGCTGCCTCCTGCCCTGCCCAGTTACCCTGGGGGAAGAGGGGATCAATATCTACTTGGCACACTGGTTGGGAGCTCTGGACTAGAGAAGTGACATGAAACAGAACATATCTCATCCCATATATGGAGCTTTCTCTGACCAGTTCTGTTTATATTGAACCCACGTTTTTCTGAATCTCTATAGTAGATATAATCTGTATCAGACAACTGAGCAGTAAAAATGATAGTCTTAAAATATTCCCTAGTTGTTTAACAAGTGTATTTCTCATCCCCCAATTGATACTGAAATCTCCAGGAGAACAGTGATTGTGTTTTCTCATGTCCTCCAAAGTACATAACACATGCTGGGCACAAAGAAAAGGGATTTATTTATTTCACTTATTTATTATTTAAGCTCTATTTACTTCCCAAAAAGATTTGAACTGGCTCATAATAATAGACATAATAGGACCATTAAAGTAATGACTTGTAATAAACAAAAACAAGAACCGTAGTGAATATTGAAATGTTTACATCAAAAGCCCTAGGACATTTCACCTCAGGATTTAGCTCCGAGTTCCCTAGTAAGAGGACTCAAGAGAGCAAGCAATGTCAATATGTGCTTGCTGTAACTCATGGGCAGAATGGTCAGGAGGGCCCCTGTGGTCTCTGAATCCTGTGCAATGGTACATGTGGACTGGGTCTAGCTGGATACTCATGGGTCTTTGCTCCAGGCAAGGGACCTGCCTCATTACTGTTCTCTCATTTTATGAGATGAACAAAGAGCAGTTTTGTGGATGGAGAAAAATCAGTTTGCCAGTAGCTAACACCTGACAACCTTTTGGGCATCTGAGTTTCTGAGGGGAAGGGAGGTCTCAGGTCCAGCTAGCTCGCTGCTTCCAAGTCATTGATCCTTTTGTCTCTCCATAGGTCAGAATCAAACAGGGAATTATACAGAGTTATGTAGTTCTCATCACACTTAAAAGTGGAAATATAAGCTTTTACCAGGAAAAACTAAGTTGTCTCTCATATTGAATGCAAGACTACGTTTTTACAAGAGGACATACAATCCATACTTCCTGAGGTGATGACATGGTCTTATTGTCATAGTATAGATAGAATCAATTAAAATGCCCTTTCAACATAGATTCCCCAAGGAATATTTTATAGCATAATGGACCAGTGCTTGAGCATGAGTTCTATTTAAGATACCAAATTGCTCTTCATGAGATCAAGGTCAATATTTCAAATTATAGTCCTGTAGGAAATTGCCATGGAGAAATGAAAGAAAGTAATCAACTGATGTAGCTTTCTTGTCTCCAACTTCTTATATACTAGAACCTGGAGGACCTTAGGAATAACACATCCCTGAGATTACACATTTCAAATACTAATTGTGGTTTCCAAGGGAATACAGGCTGTAGACTAATTCGTTAAGCTTTTGTTCTCTTGCTAAGGTTAAATAGGAGGCACTTCAGAATTTTGGGTGCTGGGTGAATCCCTAAAGTGCAAGTACTTAGTACTATTGATTTAGATTGGGGTCAACAAACTTTTTTCTGTAAGGTGCCAGATAATAAGTATGTTAGGCTTTGTGGACCATATGCCCCTGTTACAATTGTTCAACTCTGCTATCTTAGCAGAAGGAAGGTGTCGTGAGACAACAGAGGCCTCTGCTGTGCAGACGTTATTTGTTTGGATGGATGGTAAACTTAGGAGATGTATATATGTGATGATACACCATTTTATGTGTGAGAAAACCAAGCACCAGGAAGCCCCAGAGCAATCAAAGAATTTAAACCCTCCTGTGGAATTCATTACAGCTGGACCTGACTTAACTTTGTTTGCTTTGGTGAATATCCTTCCACATTCATATGTGATTAAGAATTGTACCCCTCAGTCTAATAGGGGTCTGGCCAACAGTAGTCTTATAGAAAACACTGTGTCCTTTCAAGAAAAACTAAGTGCTTGGGCTTCTTTTTTGTTACAGATTACTTAAAATTTGCCTAATGTATTTGTGAATATATAGGGCTTTCTTATTATTAGCTCACTGAATTTCACTTATGAGTTTAAGGGCCTTTTATCCTCTTAATTCTGTTAAGTGTTTCTGCTTTTGCAGAGTGAAAGGTTTTGTGTGTTTCACTCTCCCATCCCTGTTCCTGTCCTGCCCGGAATGCTCATTTTTCATTCATCAAACAGATATGGTTATAGTGTCATGGTAAACCATCTGTAAACGTTCAACTCATGATCATCACCCTGCACCCTGCCCCCAGCGTGTCCTGGCCATAGCAGTCTCCAGAACACTCTCTCTGGCAGCTCTCTGCAAGATTGCTTTCATGATCAGCCCCACTGACTACTTCCTTCTGTCCAGTTTAGCAGACTTTTGCTCTCCCTCCATAGAGCTGCAAACAGGTTTGGGCAGGAGTTTATGCATCTGCGTCCCACCACAGTAACTTCTTCATTGTAATGAATATGAGTCATAAAAATAATTGCCAAAGCAAAACCTATCAATTCATGAAGCAGAAGGAAAATAAAATGTTTTTCCAGCACACCCAAAGGCTAGGACAAGAACTCAGCATGCGACAGTGATAATAAAAAAGCAGACCTTCTGCCATGTTGGAAAAAGGGAAGAACAGGCATCCCACACGCAGTGCTCTTCAGAACCAACATTCAACTCTGTAATGGAAAGGCCGTCTAAAAATTGTTATGTGGATGATGTCTTAGAAATAGAAAGTCAGGTACTTGATCTGTAAAATGAGATACTGGCTTATGATCTCCAAGGTTATTCTCATATCTTATTATTCAAAAATTATACTTAATATCCTTAAATACTAGAGATATGGTTAATGGGGACACCAATAAAAAACATTTTAATTACATGTGTTGTAGTTATAAATTAACAGTATGCTTGCATTTGATTTTCTTTGTTTTTATTTGATTTCATTTACATAAAATATCTAGAAAGAGTAAATCCATGGAACAAATTTGTGGTTGCAGAACATAACATTCTAAGGACAGGTCAGGGGAGTAAGGAGCCTCCAACTGCCCAGGTCCAACTTGAGGGTCAACTGGCAGTCATGTTCTCTTGAATACCTCCTCCAACACCACTCTGCAGTGATTTCCAAGGAAATTGTTGGTGTTATTCTCATTTCCCTCTACCACTTATTCTAGATTCCCATCATTCTCATCCACCTTCTGGTGTTGGAGGTGGCTTGCCTGGTGGGATAACCCAGACTATCACCTCATGCCTGAGCCTCTGCTTTTCATGCCCTTATCAGCCTGTGGTTAATATACTTATCCATTTATAATTAACACTTGGCATGCAAATACAAAGAGATGCCCAGCAAATCACCTTAGTGCAAAAGATATTCACCCTTTTATTCAATAGTAACTCAGTATCCTCATGATGCTTATGGTCACTTAATCTTGCCAGTGTGGAATCACTATTTGACAGGTGGTCTCTTGGAATAAGGAATCCAATGTAGCTGGGCAGTAATTGGAACTCTAGACTTATGGAACCAAGAATTGTGGGGATGTGAAGTACAAAATCCTCTGGTGGGGCCTCATGAATGATAGCATAGTCATTCCTATTTCTACCACCTTGATTCCTGGACTTAAGGATTCCAATTGTTGCAGACATGGTACCATATAATGGCTATTAATTTAAGATGGTCTCCATCTTGAAGGATTGTATTATGTTCTCACAGGGTACCATCTATAAGCTGGTACTTTGGCCCAAGAAATTAATTAGTAGGGTCCCATATCCGTACCTCAGACACTGTGTGTCTTCAAATGACTGAGAAACTGGGGGAAGGAAAGGGGAAACCATACCTAGAGCACCTGTCAATTTTGGCCAGAATGAATTTTGTATTTCTAGGAAGAAAGGGGTTGAATTCAATCAAGCTGCCATCAAGTGGATGAGATTGTGATTTCTTTAAGGGATGATGCCATATCAGGGAGGCTTCATCATTAGTTTTTATTTGGGCAAGTTGGATACTCTGTAGCAAGAATAGCTAGATCAGACTTGGTGAGACAAATAAAACTGGGAAACTAAATTTTTAATTTTACTCAAATTTAATTTATATTTAGTACTTAGCTATTTATTATTAGTTTAAATATAGTAAATATAGTACTCTGGAGTGGGCTCCAGTATGAATGAGAGAAGCAAGGTGGAAAAAACTATGTTTTTATGTATGCTACCATTAAATAGGATGATAAGCTGTAATATTAAAATAAAAGTTTTCCTTTAAGAGGAAGGAGAAATTAGTTTGGAAGGGATAAGGGATATAAGTGATACTTTTTAGAACACACTTTATATTTGACTTTGTAACTATATAAATGTTTAAAATAATAGCTAAAGTAGGGGCACCTGGGTGGCTCAGTTGGTTAGGCGTCCGACTTCGGCTCAGGTCGTGATCTCGCCGTCCGTGGGTTTGAGCCCCACGTTGGACTCTGTGCTGACTGCTCAGAGCCTGGAGCCTGCTTCGGATTCTGTGTTTCCCTCTCTCTCTGCCCCTCCCCTGCTTGCCCTCTGTCTGTCTCTCTCTCTCAAAAATAAATCGTTAAAAAAATTAAAAAAAAAATAATAGCTAAAGTTGAATTTTAGAAAGTAATTCATAAAAATTGGAATGCAACACAAGACAAATGAACATAAATGTAAATCCAGGTGATATGACAATCATAAAGATGGGAACTATTCCAAATAACTATAACTCACAGTAATTTGATTGTATAATTATGTTTTCAGTAATCACATCTTTGGTGGTTTTATTGTAATTGCTGTTCTCAAACTATTTGTGTGTGATCTACGATAAAGCAACCTTGATAAGATTTAGACTCAGCCTGTTTGGCATGGAATAAAGAAAGGCCTGCAGATGAGATTGCTGTGGATAAGCCAAACCATGTATTCTGGAATTAGAATGAGAAGTATCAGTATGATGTTATGATGATTTTTGTCTTTAAAAAGATTACATATACATGGTCTTATATATATCATAGTATATCTTATATATAATATACAATGTATGATAATATAGATTGTTATATAGGGTTATATATTTATAATACAGAAGATTATATATTAACAATATATAATATATATGTATAATTATGTATGTATGTATGTATGTATGTATGTGTGTGTGTGTGTTTGTTTGTCCTTATTGGAGAAATGGCTGCTTCTAGGTCTGGGGGTAGGAATCAGCAACATGTGTTTAGAATATTTTATGCTAGAAAGCAAGGATGCTATTAAAGACTACTAGAATTCTGTCAAAAGGGTGCAAAAGCCAACTTGAACATGTTCCCACTCATCAAAATTGAGACAATAAGGATAATAACTAGGACAACATGAAACGCATTAAATACCTGAATCTATGAGTATATAATGATACTTAAAAAAAAAAAAATCTCTGTGTTTACTCAAAACACTAAGGAAACATTTTTTTTAAAGTTTTAACTTAAATTGCAGTTAGTTAACATACAGTGTATTATTAGTTTCAGGTGTACAATATACTGATTCAACACTTCCGTACAAAAACACCTGGTGCTCATCACAACAAGTGCCCTCCTTAATCTCCATCACCTATTTCACCCATCCTCCCACCCACCTTCCTTCTGGTAACCATCAGTTTGTTCCCTATAGTTAGGAATCCATTTCTTGTTTTGCCTTGCTCTCTTTCTCCCTCTCTCTTTTTTTTAATGTTTATTGTTGAGGGAGAGAGACAGAGCGTGGGTGGGGGAGGGGCAGTGAGAGAGGAGACACAGAATCTGAAGCAGCCTCCAGGCTCTGAGCTGTCAGCCCAGAGCCTGACATGGGGCTTGAATTCATGAGCCATGAGATCATGACTCGAGCCAAAGTTGGACACTTAACTGACTGAGCCACCCAAGTGCCCCTTTTTCTCTCTTTTCCTCCTCCTTTGCTCATCTGTTTTGTTTCTCAGTTTTGTGAGTTAAACCATAAAGTATTTGTATTTCTCTGACTTATTTTTCTTAGCATAATACTCTCTAGCTCCATCCATGTTTTTGCAAGTGGCAAGATTTCATTCTTTTTTAAGACTGAGTAATATTCTTTATCCATTCTTCAGTCGATGGGCACTTGGGCTATTCCCATAATTTGACTATTGTAGATAATGGCTGATATAAACATTGAAGTGCATTGATCCCTTTGAATTAGTATTTTTATATTCTTTGGGTAAATACCTAGTTGTACAATTGCTGGATTGTAATGCAGTTTTATTTTTAACTTTTTGAGGAACCTCTATATTGTTTTCCACAGTGGACATACTAGTTTGCGTTCCTACCAACAGTTCAAGAGGGTTTCCCATTCTCTACATCCTCACCAACACCTGTTGTTTCTTGTTTTGTTGATTTTAGCTATTCTGACAGATGTGAGGTGATATCTCATTGTAGTTTTGATCTGCATTTCCTTGATGATCAGTGATGTTGAGCATCTTTTCATGTGTCTGTTGAACATCTGTATGTTTTCTTTAGAAAAATGTCTGTTCATATCTTCTGCCCACTTTTTAATTGGATTATTCATTCTTTGGGTGTTGAATTTTAGAAGTTCTTTATGTATTTTGAATACTACCCCTTTATTAGATATGTCATTTGCAAGTATCTTCTCCCATTTAGTAGCCTGCTTTATAGTTTTGCTGATTGTTTCCTTTGCTGTGCAGAAGCTTTTTATTTTGATGTAGTCCCAGTAATTCATTTTTGCTTTTGTTTCCCTTGCCTCATGTGACATATCTAGAAAGAAGTGGCTATGGCTGATGTAAAGTAAATTATTGCCTATGCTATCTTCTAGGATTTTTATGGTTTCAGGTCTCACATTTAGGTCCTTAATCCATTTTGAATTTATTTTTGTGTATGATACAAGAAAGTGGCCCAGTTTCATTCTTTTTCATGTTGCTGTCCAGTTTTCCCAGCACCATTTGTTGAAAAGACATTCTTTTTCTCATTGGATATTCTTTCCTGCTTTGTTGAAGATTCACTGCCCACATAGTTGAAGGTGATTTCTGGGTTTTCTATTGATCTGTGTGTCTATTTTGTGCCATTACCATACTGTTTTGATTACTACAGCTTTGTAATATAATTTGAAGTCTGGAATTGTGATGTCTCCAGCTTTGCTTTTTATTTCAAGATTGGTTTGACCATTTGGGGTCTTTTGTGGTTACATACATATTTTAGGATTGTTTGTTGCTCTGGCTCTTTGAGAAATGCTGTTGGTCTTTTTATGGGGATTGCATTAAATGTGTAGATTGCTTCGTGTAGTAGGACACTTTAACAATATTTGTTCTTCCGATCCATCAGTGTAGAATGTCTTTCTATTTCTTTGGGTCATCTTCAATTTCTTTTATCAGTGTTTTACAGTTTTCGGAGTATAAGTCTTTCATGTCTTTGGTTAGGTTTATTCCTGTGTTTCTTATTGTTTTGGGTGCAATTGAAAATGGGATTGTTTTCTTAATTTCTCTCTCTGCTATTTCATTATTGGTGTAGAGAAGTGCAACAGATTTCTGTATGTTGATTTTGTATCCTGTGACTTTACTGAATTCTTTTATCAGTTCTAACAGTTTTTGGTGGAGTCTTTCAGATTTTCTGTACGTAGTACCATGTTATCAGCAAATAGCAAAAGCTTTACTTGTTCTTTGCTAATATGGATGCCTTTTATTTCTTTTTGTTGTCTGATTGCTATGGGTAGGACTTCTAGTACTATGTTGAATAAAAGTGGTGTGAGTGGACATCCTTGTTTTGTTCCTGACCATAGAAAGAAAGCTCTCAGTTTTTTTCCCCATTTAGGATGATATTTAGCTGTGGATTTTTTTGTATATGGTTGAGGTGTGTTCCCTCTAGACTTACTTTGTTGAAGGTTTTAATCAGGAATGGATGTTGTACTTTGTCACATGCTTTTTCAACGTCTGTTGAAATGATCATATGGTTTTTATCTTCTTTTATTAATGTGATATATCACAGTGATTGATTTGTGAATATTGGATCACTCTTCCAGGGAATAAATCCCACTTGATTGTGGTGAATGATTTTTAAAAAAAAATTTTTTTTTACCGTTTTATTTTTGAGATAGAGACAGAGCATGAACGGCGGAGGGGCAGAGAGAGAGAGGGAGACACAGAATCAGAAGCAGGCTTCAGGCTCTGAGCCATCAGCCCAGAGCCCGATGCGGGGCTCGAACTCACGGACCGCGAGATTGTGACCTGAGCCGACGTCAGACGCTTAACCGACTGAGCCACCCAGGCGCCCCAGAATGATTTTTTTTAATGCATTGTTTGATTTAGTTTGTTAGTATTTTATTGAGAATTTTTGCATTTGCATTCATGAGGGATATTTTTTACTCAGAAAATGGATATATAAATATAAACAATCAAGTAGTTATCGAACTTTTGCTAATAAAACTATTACCTTGGTGTAGTTGAGAGGAAATTTCTATTTCTAAAAAATCTAATTAATAAGTAGAAAATGATAAAATTAACATACCATCATTTTCCTACTCTTAAGGAACTGATTGATCTAAGCCATGTTCATCAATGGCTGCTAACATTTCAGAAAAAGAACCAGATAGTAAATCAGTAAGTATCCACTTATAATACCACCTATGAAGGACTTTTCATCTTGCCCCCCAGAAAATAATTTGAAATATTCAAATGCCTAGATCTGTTAATTTAGAGAAAGTAGAAGAGCCATAGGAACATGTTAAATGATACAACAGGTAATGAAATCAGGAAAATGCACTGTGGGGAATTTATAGAGTACATGTAAGTTACTTCAAGGAAACAATTTCAAGGAAAAAATGCAACATGAAATGGAAATAGGAACCTCTACATTAATACAAGTGACATATTAACCAATCCAATGTATGGGTCTTGTTTTGATCTTAACTCAAATGCACAGAATGTTAAAAATCATGGCACGGTTTGGAAAATGTGAACATTGGCTATTTGACAATAGGGAAATGTGTGTGTGTGCATGTGCACTTAATAAAAATATCACTTTTTTTTTTGGTAAGGGAAATGTGTGTGATTTAGAGACACGTACTGAAGTATTTATTTGAAATTGTATGATGTTAGGAATTTGCTTAGAAAGTATTTGGATGGACAGGTAGGAGTTAGAGATGATACAAGAATTGTTATGAGCTGATAATCGCAACCTGAGTGAGGGGTACATGTGGTTTGTTTTATTACTCCTTTTTTATATGTTTGAAGATTTCCATAACCTAAGTTACAAATATGGAACAGTTATAATGACTTTAAAAATAAATGACCTTATTTTATCTTTTGACTTGTGTTTTAAAATGCAATTAGTAGAGTAACAATAAATTGTAAGGATTTTTGTGTTTGCTTTCAGCTTGCAGATCTCCCATTCATTTTTTTTTTTTACACACTTAATAAGGGCTTGACATTATTTTCTTGACTTTAACAGTCTCTCTGTGGCATTACATGTCTTCAGGAAATCACAGTTTCACTTCACATATCATCTGACCCCCCAAGAGAAAAATAAAGACCTGGCCAACTTCTTAGATAAAATATATTTTGAGGAAGTGAGCATAAAAACCATCTTTTCCTTTCTTTTTTTCTCTTTATCATTCTCTAAATTTCATCTTTTCCTTATACCATGGGCTACTGTCTTGCCATTTTCTTAACCATTTATTTTTTCCAAGATTCCTAAATAGTAAGAAATGCCTTATTTTCACAAAGTAGCAAGTTCAGCTTTGGGTTGATGATTTGTGGCTTTATTGAATTAGTCCATCAACACATATTGTTTAAAGCACTGAGGAGATCCCAGAAAGTATATTACCTATTTCCAGCTGTCAAGAAATCTATAGTTTAATTGAAGACAGATAACTAATATGTTCACATACACAAAGAAAAGAAAAAGACAGTTTTTATCCTGAATGGACTTGCAGTGACTTTTAAACACAGCATGGTGATAAAAATGGAGAAAACAGTGCAAATTAATGTACTCATAGATGACTCAGGGGCTGAGTTAAATCTTTTTAAATGGATATAGTTTATACAGTTGGGATGAGAAGAGTAAGGGAGAAGAATGTGAACATAGATACTTGGGTTGAAATGAACATATAAGAGATGGTTAAAACTTGCTTAACTGAGAAGGATGTGACTTAAGAAGAAAGAGAAATTAGGCTATAGAGATTGTAGAGGACAGATTATACTGGGTCAGAAAAAAGCAGATATGAGGATATATAATGGTAGTGATATGTAGAATATAGGTGTGCAATCAAATTTAAATGTGATCCATTCCTCTGTGGATAGATTTGGGTTGTTTCCACATTTTAGCTGTTGTGAATAATGCTGCCGTGAACTTGGGGATACAGATATTTCTTTGAGATCCTGATTTCAGTTCTTTTGGATATATACCCAGAGGTAGGATTTTTGGATCATAAGGTAGTTTTATTTTTAACTTTTGAGGGAAATCCATACCGTTTTCCTACTGGCTGCATCATCTTACGTTTTCACAAACAACACGCAAAGATTCTAATTTCTCCACATCTTTGCCAACTCTTGTTTTTTTTTTTTTTTTGCCATTCTAACAGGCGCGAGGTGATATCTCATTGTAGTTTTGACTCGCATTTCCCTGCTGATAAGTGATGTTGAACATCTTTTCATTTACTTGGCCATGTGTATATCTTTTTTTGAAGAGATGTCTGTTTAGTCCCCTGCACATTTGTAAATCCAGTTATTTGTCTTTCTGCTGTTGAGTTGTAGGAGTTCCTTAGATATTTTAGAACCTATTACCAGATTTATGATTTACAAATATTTTCTTCCATTTTATAAATTGCTCTTTCACTCTATTTCCTTTGCTCTGCAGAGCCTTTTATTTACTTATTTTTTTTTTTTTAACGTTTATTTATTTTTGAGACAGAGAGAGAGCATGAACGGGGGAGGGTCAGAGAGAGGGAGACACAGAATCCGAAAACAGGCTCCAGGCTCCGAGCTGTCAGCCCAGAGCCCAACGCGGGGCTCGAACTCACGGACCGTGAGATCATGACCTGAGCCAAAGTCGGACGCTTAGACGACTGAGCCACCCAGGCGCCCCTAGAGCCTTTTAATTTAATGTAGTCTCACTTGTCTAGTTTTGCTTTTGTTACCTGTGCTTTTCGTGTCATTGCCAAGACTAATGTCATGAAGCTCTCTCCCTGTTTTCTTTGAAGTTTCTGTTTCTTTCAAATTCAAGAATAATTGACGTAGAATATTGTATTAGTTTCAGGTATACAACATAGCGATCTGATGTTTGTGTACATTATGAAATGTTCACCACTGTAATTCTAGTTACCAGCTATCACCATACAAAGTTGTGACAGTGTTACTGACTATATTTCCTATGCTTTACATTATACTTCCGTATCTCATTTACTTTATAACTGGAATATTGTACCTCTTGATCACCTTCACCTATTTTGTCCACCCCCCATCCCTCTTCCCCCTGGAAGCCATCAGTTTGTTCTCTGTATCTATGAGTCTTTTTCTGTTTTGTTTGTTCGTTTTGTTTTTTAGATTCCAAATATAAGTGAAATCATATGGCATTTGTCTTTCTCTTTCTGACTTATTTCACTTAGCATAATACCGTCCAAGTCCATCCATGTTGGCACAGATGGCAAGATTTCATTCTTGTTTTTATGACTGAATAATATTTCTATTTTGTGTGTGCGTGTATGTATGTGTGCATTTGTGTGTGTGTGTGTGTGTGTGTGTGTGTGTGTGTGTATCACATCTTTATCCATTCATCTATCAGTGGACACTTGAATTGCTTCCATATCTTGGCTATTGCCAATAATGCTGTAAAAGACATAGGGGTGCATATATCTTTTTGAATTAGTGTTTCCATTTTTGTTTTTTGGATATATACGTGCAAGTGGAATTGTTGGATCACATAGTAGTTCTGTTTTTAATTTGAGGAAACTCCATATTGTTTTTCATAGTGGCTGCACCAACTTACATTCCCATCAGCAATGCATAAGGATTCTCTTTTCTGCATATCCTTGCCAACACTTGTTATTTCTTATGTTTTTGATACTAGCCATTGTGATAGGTATGAGGTGATACCTTATTGTGGTTTTGTTTTGCATTTCCCTGATGATTAGTGATGTTTAGCATCTTTTTATGCCTGTTGGCATCTGTATGTCTTCTTTGAAAAAAATGCTCATTCAGATCTTTTGCCCTTTTTTTTTTTTAAAATTTTTTTTTTCAACGTTTTTTATTTATTTTGGGACAGAGAGAGACAGAGCATGAACGGGGGAGGGGCAGAGAGAGAGGGAGACACAGAATCGGAAACAGGCTCCAGGCTCCGAGCCATCAGCCCAGAGCCTGACGCGGGGCTCGAACTCACGGACCGCGAGATCGTGACCTGGCTGAAGTCGGACGCTTAACCGACTGCGCCACCCAGGCGCCCCTGCCCATTTTTTAATCAGATTGTTTTTTGTTTTTTGTTTTTTGTTTTTTGGTTGTGTATTAGGTTGTATGAGTTCCTTATATATTTTGGATTCTAACCACTTTACTGAATTTATGATTTACAAATATCTTTTCTCATTCAGTATATTGCCTTTTCATTTTGTTGATGATTTCTTTCACTGTGCAAAAGCTTTTTAGTTTGATGTAGTCCCATTTGTTTATTTTTGCTTTTGTTTTCCTTGCCTAAGGAGACAGATCAAAAAAAAAAAAAAAACCAAAGAAACCCCCAAAACTGTTGCTATTAATAGTGATGCCAAAGAGCTTAGTGTCTTTTTATGGTTTCAGTACTTATATTTAAGTCTTTAGTCCCATTTTGAATTTATTTTTGGATATAGTATAAGAAAGTAATCCAGTTTCATTCTTTTGCGTGTACCTGTCCAGTTTTCCCAGCACTATTGATTGAAGAGTCTGTATTTTCCTCATTGTATATTTTTGCTTCCTTTGTCATAGATTAATTAACCATAGAGGCATGTGTTTATTTTGGGGATCTCTGTTTTGTTTTGTTGATCTACGTGTCTGTTTTGGGCTAGTACCATACTGTTTTAATTACTCTATTAGCTTTGTAATAGGAGCATAATACCTTTAACTTTGTTCTTCTTTCTCAAGATTGCTTTGACTTGAGGGTATTCTGTTGTTTTATATGAATTTTAGGATTATAAAAAATGCAACTGGAATTTTGTAAAAAATGCAGTTGGAGTTTAGATAGGAACCACATTGAATCTATAGGCTCTTTTGCATAGTATGAACTTTTAACAATATTGTTCTCCAATCAGTGAACATGGGATGTTTTTCTACTAGTGTCTTCTTTAATTTCTTTCATCAGTGTATTTTAGAGTTCTTTTTTAAAATTGTTTATTTTTGAGAGAGAGAGCAAGTGCACAAGCAGAGAGGGGCAGAGAGAGAGAGGGAAGTACAGAATCTGAAGCAGCTTTAGGCTCTGAGCTGTCAGCACAGAGCCTGACGTGGGGCTTGAACACACAAACTGTGAGATCGTGACCTGAGCTGAAGTTGGATACTGAACAGACTGAGTCACCCAGGTGCCCCATATTTTAGTTTTCAATGCATATATCTTTCACCTGCTTGGTTAAGTTCATTCCTCTATATTTTATTCTTTTGATACTATTATAACTGGAATTGTTTTTATAATTTCCTTTTCAGATAGGTTGTTGTTAGTGTATAGATATGCAAATTATTTTTGTGCATTGATTTTGTATCCTGAAATTTTAGTGTATTTGTTTTATTAATTCTTTTAAAAAATGTGTATTAATTTTTGAGAGAGAGTGCACTCACACACGAGTAGGGGAGGGGCAGAGGGAGAGGGAGAGAATCCCAAGCAGGCTCCATGCTGTTAATGCAGAGCCTGATGCAGGGCTTGAACCCACAAACTATGAGATCATGAGAGCCAAAATCAAGAGTCGGACACTTAACTGACTGAGCCACTCAGGTGCCCCGTTTAATTAATTCTAACTTTTTTTTTGGTGATATATCTTTAGGGTTTTCCATATATAAGGGAATATCCGCAGAAACAGTTTTACTTCTTCCTTTGTGTTTTGGATCCCTTTCATTTCTTTGTGTTGCCTGGTTAGGACTGGTTAGGATTTTCAATATTATGCAATATTATTCAGTCTTAAAAAAGAAATTCTATTATTTGCAACAACATGGATGGACCTGAAAGACATTATGTTATGTGAAATAAGTCTATTCCGGAAGGACAAATACTGAATGCTTCCACTTATATGAGGTACCATATTGTCAAACTCCTAGAAGCAGAGAATCAAATGGTGGTTGCCAATGGATTAGGAAGAAGCAAAATGGAGAGTTGTTGTTCAGTGGGTATAAATACAGTTGTACAAAATGAATAAATTCTAGAAAGCTGTTTATAATCACAGTGCCTAGAGTTAACAATATGGTGTTCTACACTTAAAAACTTAAGAAGGTAAGTGCTCTTACCAAAAAGGAAAGAAACAAACAAAAAAGGGGATATAAGAAATCTCTTAGAGGTGATGGATATGTTTATTACCTTGACTGTGGTGATGGTATCATGGGTGTATGCATATGTCCAAACTCATCAAAACATACACAGTAAATATGCATCATATTTAGTATATTAAGTATACCTCAATAAAGCTAAAAAAATAATGAACATTCTAGCAGTACAATGTTTAGGGCCAAAAAGGTCAAGAGAACGCATGGTTTGAAGATGTATTATTTTATGTTAATGATATAAAGTTCTGAATGATAAATTATCATCAGGAAATAATTATCCTTTTTATTTTTCTACATGATCTGGGTCTGACTTGTATTAAAGAGCATCATCAGTGATGCACAGTAATAACCTAGGAGTCCTTGAAAGCTAGTATTCACAGGTGGCATAATGAATGATGGAGCACCTTGAACAGTGGTGTAATCAGCATTAAGTAAACGATATTAGGGAAATTCAAAAGCAAGAATATCTGTATTGTTGGGATGGTTGGGCGGCTCAGTTGGTTGAGTGTCCGCCTTTGGCTCACAGTTCATGAGTTTGGGCCGTACATCGGGCTCTGTGCTGACAGCTCAGAGCCTGGAACCTGCTTCAGGTTCTGTGTCTCCCTCTCTCTCTGACCCTCCCCCACTTGTACTCTGTCTCTCTCTGTTTCTCAAAAATAAATAAAAATATTTAAAAAAATTTTTAAAAAGAATATCTCTATTGTTTCAATACAAATAGGTTCTGTACAACAATGCCATTATGAGTAGTAACATTACTATATTTTTTTTTTCATGGTGGGAGATATCAAATTAGGAAAATAAATTACCTGAAAAGATGCTTCTTGAACCTGAATGGGAAGAGGGGGTGCCTGGACACTATGGAGAACCTTCATGTGCACTGATTATAAAATAAAGAAATATGTAATTACCTCTTTTTTACTAAGTATTTCAAATAACTATTGATAAATCATTATATCTCACTTGGGGCCATGAATTCTATAACACATTTTTTAGTCAACTGGCTTATGTATACAAGGATACCACAAAAAATATTTGCCCAGGATTCTGCACATCCTATGATGGCCCTGGATGGTGACGTCAGTGGAAAGAGTGAAATGCTACAGTAAGAAAGGTATGTTTGAAGGCTGTGGCAGTAAGACATTACAGAAGTGATGCTAGACTAGCCTGGAGTGAGCAATCTAAGATGAAGAGAAAGGGAATGAAACCGAGAAACATTTTAAAGAGGAAATTAAATTTGGCAGTAGATTGGTAAAGATGGAACAGAGGCTAAAACTCAGAGTACTTCAAGGCATTCTATGCTGAAAGACTAGAAAAATGTGCTATGATGGAAATAACTACTCATGATCGAGAAGAAAGACGAACTTAGGATGCAAGTATGTGTGGCAAGTTCTTAATTAAAAGAGTCCCTCTATGCAATGAAGGTCAGTTATGAAACGCTCCAAATATCCAAGAAAAATATTTTTGTCTACTTTACCACATGACCAGACATTGGAATCCACCTTGTGGCAAAATTTTCATGTATGACTTCAGAGGTTGGAGGTTTAAACAATTTTTTTAACATTTATTTATTTTTGAGAGACAGAGAGAGACAGAGCATGAGCAAGGCAAGGGCAGAGAGAGGGAGACACAGAATCCGAAGCAGGCTCCAGGCTCCGAGCTGTCAGCACAGAGCCCGACGCAGGGCTCGAACCCACAAACCATGAGATCATGACCTGAGCTGGAGATGGATGCACAACCAACTGAGACACACAGGCGCCCCCAGGGGTTGGAAGTTTAAATTTCAGTTCTTCCCTTTGGGCCAATTATTTAACATTTCTGATCCTTGGCTTTATTCCATAAGAATGGGGTAAATGATATCTCCTTCATAGGGCTGTTTTGGGCCTGAAAAATAGGAACCAGGTGAATGTGCCAGGCAGAGTGCCCAGTACAGTCAGACTCAACAAGGTGTGTTCAACTGAAATTAAATGAAATCTACTAAGGTCAAATTGCTTTCTACTTCCACCAATCAGATAACCCCATCCCCATTTCACATTGTGACAGTGGCTCATTTGTCACCGTGCTCCTGTAGGCGGGGTACTCAGGTCTGTGACCACTATCTTTAGGAGCCTAGGATGACATTTTTTCTGAACTGGAAAGAGTGAAAAATTGAGGGTGTTAACACCTCCAGGAAAAATGACTTATCCCTCTGTAATGTACCCACCTGCATTTTAGAAGTCTGCTCTGCTACTGCTTGAGATGCAGTCACCAATAATACTGTGTTTGTATTGTACAGTGAAGTGATGTCCTCTTGAAAATATAAATTAAGACAGCATTCAATGAGTCTTTGAAAAAAGGAGATGGGAGCCAAGACAGAATTTAAAATAGAACGATACGTCAATGATTTATTTGGATAACAGTGTTCTTGTCAGCCTGCTAGCAGAGGATGGGGGCAAAATCTCTATTATTCTCTGCTGCCTGTTTTTATGGCCTTCGTTTAACATGATTGAGTACCTGGTTGGTGCTTTCAGGCACCTAACGGCCTTCATTTCTCCCTAGTGCCCAAGTCTTTCTCTGGCTGTAGTTAGGATTTTGAGAAAAGGCACACTGACTCTTTGGTCCCTGAGGATGCAGCGGTGGCTCTGTGGCAGTCCCACAGTCCATGAACTTATGGGTGAGGGGACAGTGACCTTAAGCCTTGCAAGAATGGCTCTATGTGTTTAATAGGAAAGTGGTGTTACTCACTGTGTCTCGAGGTATGTTGGAAATGCTTCTTTTTCTAAGCATGAGAAAATGGCGCTCATGGTGACTTACCAAACTGTGAAATAGTTCTTCCACTAAAAGGTGAAAGTTAGATAATTTATGAAGTTTAACACTTGATTAGAAAAGGTGCTTGGAGAATTTGCTTCCAGTAACTTCATATATGCTTAAAGCGTAGGAAAAGGGCATATTGTAACATGGTGAAGAGAAAAGACATAATACAATTAGAGCAGAGATGCTTTAGGGTAATGCAGGCTGGGCCAGAGCCAGGGGCAGTGTCGCTCAGTCTTCAGGCTGACAGAGTGAGTCTGCATTCTGCCTAGATAATGGTGACCCCTTGGATGGGAGTGGTGAGAGGGAAAATGGGTGATGGGCACTGTGGAGGGCAGTTGCTGGGATGAACACTGGGTGTTGTATGTAAGCCAATTTGACAATAAGTTACATTTAAAAAACAAAGATAATGGTGACCCCAAGTGGGAGCACATAACCATTTCAGAAAGGTATGTATGATCTGATTCAATGACTTTTTCCTCTCTTTTTCACCAGTCATAGAAGAAGGTAGTCGAAGAATTCTGGTGTCTGAGTGTTAGAAGATTGACAGCTCTAGTGTTTGTCATTGTTTTTTGTTGTATTTTTTTTTTAATTTTTTCTCTAATGTTGAGGCAGTTAGAGACTCCTATTTACCCATTTATATCACAATTGCCCTTTATTTTTCTTTTCATTTTTCTCAACAAACCAAACCCATTCTTGCAATGGTCTGCACACACATAGACCATTTTTAAGCTCATTATACATTCTTGCTTTCTTCAACCTGAACACTTCTCTTTGGATTACTCACACTCATCCAAAAGCAATAGAGTAATTGTTTAAATCCGCAGACTCACTTGGTTTCAAATTCCAGCTCTTTCATTTACTACCTGTAAGACATATGACTATTCTTATCCACTCCAGTCCTCAGTTTTCCCAACTTCTTTGAGTTGTTTAAGATTAGATTTATTTGTTTAATCAGCAATATTTATTGAGAGCCTTTGATGTGACGCGATGAGCAATGGCCAGGTCCTAGCGACACGATGGCTGAAACAACAGCAGCATGTCTCTCCTGATGGAGCTTACACATTATCTAGGGAGACAGAGAATAAACAAAGAAATAAATACAAAACCAAAAGATTTGGAGTAGTATTAAGTGCTGTCTATAAAAACAAATCAGGGCCAGGGGATAAAGAGGGACATTGAGTGCTAGTTGAGATTGGGTGACTTGAAAGTCTTTTAGGGAAGCCGAAATCTGAATCAAGTGCTGGAATGACCCATGTAAAATCTGAAAAGAGCATGCCAGGAAGAGAAAAGAAAAGGTTTAAAGACTCTGGGGTGAAAACATGCTTGTTTCCCATGTCTGAGGTATAGCAGGAAATGGCTCTAAAGTGAAACTTAGCTAAGTGTTTGATACATGGTAATTGATTAGCAAACTTTAACTATTTTTAATTTTTTTTAATGTTTATTTTTGAGACAGAGAAAGAGCATCAGTGGGGGAGGGGCAGAGAGAGAGAGAGAGAGAGAGAGAGAGAGAGAGAGAGAGACAGAATCTGAAGCAGGCTCCAGGCTCTAAGTGTCAGTGCAGAGCCTGATGCGGGGCTTGAACTCATGAACTGCGAGATCATGACCTGAGCCAAAGTTGGACCTTTACCCGACTCAGCCATCCAGATGCCCCTGCAAACTTTAACTATTTTTACTACTATGGACAAAGAGGCCAGTTTATCTATTACTGGAAATAATCCTGCACACAGGGCTTTTCTTCTAAGCTCCATATTGTCATGAAGTCATGTTAGCTTGTTATGTTTTGTTTGGCTCTTGTGATATCCGAGTTTCCCTTTCCGATTTTTGATTATCTTCTGTACAGTGGTGAATATAAGCCTCAAGCCTGGACTCCACATCCAACTTATATATCATGTTAATCTGTCTTTTCTGTTTACTTCTCTTTACTTATCACAAGCCATAAACTTCTTATAAGGAGGCACTCTTTCATGTTTCCCCTCAGTTCCCAACATGGAGCCCAGTGCTTTTCATGCAGCAAGCACATGATATGTATTTGTTGAGAGTGAGGGAAAGACTCAAGTATTTAAGACACTGGGGAGAAAACTCTGGCAGAATAAAGATTTTTAAAGGCTTTTGTGCCCAGCAGAGAGATTTGTACTCTAGTATGTGAGAAGTTGATGTCTGTCAATTTATTGAGTAAATCTGGGTAGGTGAGAAGAGCAGGGTAAGTGTGACCTGTAGCTCCCCAGTCTCTGGATAAAGTAGCAGTCCAGTCCAGAGGTGGGGTGTCTGTCTGAGTTTGTAGTATGTGTCTATGTGCACACCTGTGCATTAGCCGGGTGGAGTTTTCTCTTCTAGTAGCCTCAACTTTCCATTTGCATTTATTGTGTAGATCTAAACTATAGCAACATTATTTCAGAGTGTGATAACCACCTTCAAGAATTGTTTTTGCTCTTATGGTTTTCTTCTATAACTTCTGGCAAGTGATATTGATGTTTCATGTATAGTAATGATGTATTTCCGTCTCTAATGAATGTACTTATGAATTTAAATGAGATATTTTAACATAAAAATAAGAATAGAAATGATACATGGAAATGCCCCTTTTTTTTAAAAGGTTTATTTTTGAGAGAGAGAGCACAAGCGAGGTTAGGGGCAGACAGGGGGACAGAGGATCCAAAGCTCGCTCCGCGCTGACAGCAGAGAGCTAGATGTGGGGCTCAAATTCACAAACTGGGTACCCAGGTGCCCAGGCACCCAGGTGCCCTGGAAAGGCCCTTATTTTAAAGGTGGTGCGAAAATAACTAGAGTTTGGGAAATAAAACCTTGAGTATTTCTTGAGAAAATGAAAATAGAGTATTTTTATTCTTTAAAGTATCCCCATAATTCTTAAATATCTTTTTATGGAAAACAAGCTATAGCCAATTTTGTTTTCTAATTGTTATTAGACTGTAGGAAGGAGGAAACTCAACTGCAAAGAAAACAATTCCTTAATTTTGTGTGTGTGTGTGAGTGTGTGAGAAAAGGACTTTATATCCTATGATTTCTATTACTGCCAATAAAAAATAGTGTTACTTTAAAAAATTTACAGATGGACAGGAAGACAGAATTACAGACAGCGAGCAGAGATAGAAAGACAGAGATCCAGTCGTGTATAGTATGGTGGCCCAACTTTGTACCTGTAACATGAACAGTTTTCTCTTACAAATACTGAATTTCAAACAAATTTTACTTAGTCCTGATGACCAAAAAAAAAAACAAAAAAAAAAAAAAAAAAAAACAAACCATCAGAATCTGAACTCAGACCAGAGAGACTGAAATGCCCCTTCACTTGTCAGTCTGAACTACTCAGAGAAAAAGAAAATAATTTCCCGTTTTGATTGCTTTCTAAATGGTTCTTGTCAGTCAATTGTTATTTCTGTATTTAAATTGGAAGCTTCATCTTTGGTTAATTCACAAAGTAAAATTTGCATTTGGCCTTAGGGACATCTGATCTAGGGTATTATCAGATACATTAGATGACAAACTCCTTGAGTTGTTTTCATAGGACCATCTACCAAGAAAGGCAGCACAGGTGATAGGGAAAGCGTCCATTCTCTGGTAGAGGATGGTGGAGGGGAGATTTTCCTAATTCCACAACCTTCATTTAAATTAAAATGCCTACACAAGGTATCTAGATTGTTCCTTTCTCAATATATGCCGAAGATAAAGCAATGTTTTTAGAGCACATTCCTTTATATATGGGTGATTTTATACCCTCTTCATTTAGTTAAGACTCTGAAGACATGACATGTTTTAGAAATTATCGTGATAATTATTAAGATAATTAAAATGAGTTATTTCCATTATGCAGTTGTGTGTACCATACCTTCCTAAGACCAATTTATCATTCTTTGGCATCCAATTACACTATTAAAATGGAAGAGAAGCTTCTAGTCAATTAAGCAAACACGCTCAGTGTGTAGTTTTTTATGGCACCTTTTTCTGACCGTGATTACAAAATTATAGTGCAAGGAAGTTCACATCGTAATCAGAATAAATAAAAAAACTTTCCTAGGGAGGTCAGAGAAGAATAGTCACATCTTCCAGTTAAATACTTTTTTCTTTTTAAAGATTTGTTTAGTTCAGCGTATTGAATAGATATGTGTTACTAATCATCACTATCATTATTTGTAATATTGATGGCTTATCAGTGAGAGATTAAATCAGAATTAGTATGACTGGGCCAATGGCCAGTTCAAAACTCAGACAACTGCATTTTGGAACAACTTTACCAAGTACAGAACACAGATACTGAACACTTGACACAAAGCAGTTTGGTGAGATGCTGCCTCTTCTCTGAAACAAAATGTCTAAGAGATTATAGAGATGGGACAGGCCATATGGCAAGAGCACTGGCTAAGGGACAGAGAAATTATAAATTCATACAAGCTATCATGCTATTTTGCACTGTTCTGTACATTGTCAGAACACGGTAAATATCTAGTTCCACAACATGTAAACATCATCCAGTTTTCATGGCAGTTGGCTCTTCTCGATGAATCTCAATGTCCACATTTCCTTTGGAGCCTCTGCAAGTGGCACATACATGTTTATCTTGGGCAGGTTTTTGCAACATTTTTACTGAGTGGGATGACAGGATCCAAAGATGCTGGCCAAGATTTCTTGGCCTGTGATTATGGCACTATTTCAGTTCATCTTGGAAGGGCCTGTTTCATCAAGATTCACCCTCACAGTACTGTGTTAATTCTCTATCAATCAACACTGAACAGCAAATTGCTTGTTTGTAGCCGTAGCAACATATTTTTGCCTCCTGGTTAAATGAACAGTGGCCAAAGAGATAAACACTGTAATTGTGTGCCAAAAGGATACTCTGTACATCCAAATTGTTTTCTTAGGTGTATTATATAAATGTATCATCAAGCAAGTTTTACTTTAATAGTTACATAAAATAAAGGTTGTGGCAGAAGCTTGTTTTGCTATGTCCAAAGCTGTATGTGATTTTATCTACATCGTCTTAGGACAATATTTTATTCAGTTTATAGAAGACTTTTGGGATAGATTACTCCCTTATCTTTGTCTCTTTGAGAACTTTCTTAAAATAACTATGATAAAAAGCACATGTATTTTGGGGGACTAACCTATAAATAATGGATTTGATGAAATAATATATCACTCTAGAATTATTACAAAATAAAAATTGATGGTCTTTAATATTATATCTCTATCTTTTTTCTTCTTTCACTGTGTTATTCAGTTCATTTGTAGTTTTAAGCAAGAAAAATTGATTCAAGTGATGTATATAATATTCTGATATGTAGCTAAATCTCATGTTTAAAGACATAACAGTACTACAGGTTCTACTCAGTATGTAAACAAATTTAAACAATCATGATGGAATCATATGGGATATCATATTGGAATCAACAATTGCTATTTGGCCCTTACTGTTCTGGCTTGCACTGAAGTTTTTCTAAGTAGAAATTCTCTAGCTAGAAGGCACCTGCAAAATCATCTGCTATGAAACATCAGCTTTACCCTGGGGGATACTGAGATCCAGACAGATTCAGCAGATTATTCAAGGTAACCCAGCTTGGCAGATACAGATTGAGAACCAAAACCTCTGGGTCTGGTTAGTAGGGTCCATGGACTATTAGCTTAGCCAATCCCAGATCTGATTTCTGATTTTGACAAATGACCTAGGATTACTTCATTTCTTCATCCATAAAATGCAGATAATGATCTACGATATGGGGCACTATGCAGATTGATCTACTGAGGTAGTATACAATAAGTGCCCAGATATGGAACACTCAATAAGCATGACTTACCTTTTTCTCCTAAGCTCTTTGTAGGATAAGACTGAGAAGCCAATGTTCCTCCCAGTCATTTTAACTTCCTACTGGTTAGTCCTTTATAAGATTTCTATCTATATTTATAGGTATCTGTAAGTACCAGAACTTTAAGAATTTGAACTTTAAGAATTTACCAAGCAATGTAAATCATGCTTTTACCATTACTTGGATTTATTTATTCCAAACTCTGAAATACAACCTCACAGCGATTTTCAAGAGCTTGTGAGCTTAATTTTAGATTTGGCACCAAGGTTTAAATTATCTGAGGTGATAACATACTCTTCGGTCTAGTTTTGAAGTCCTGACTGGTATTATTCACTTTTTGGCTGTGAATTGTATAAAAGTTCAGGAATCACCAAGCTGAAATAAACTAGGAAGATTTTCTAAGTGCCATGGTTGTGGGTTTTGTTATTAAGTAAATAAAGATTTTTCAGGTTAGTTAAAAGTAAACTTTTTTTTCCTGTAAATAGCTGGCTGAAAAGGTGTGGGATATTGCAAGGCCCTGGTAGATGTAGGTGCCTTAGTATTCAGGAAAAGGAAAGCTTTATTAAATAATAGGCAAACTTTAAGGAGTACTGTCTGTGTGCCAGGTAGGCACCTTGCTAAAGAAAACTGACTTTTTAGAGAACTAAATTATATGACTAAATCCTGTATGCAGTATAAGGCTAAGCTAAGGTTAAAAAAAAAAATCAACATTGGACTCACAAACCAAGGTTCATTTCTGTTTGCCAGTTGTTTCTAAATCAACCCGTTTTGTGGCTCCCTTTCGTACATATAAGTTCATAATTCAACCCCAATATGCTATAATCAGAACTAAGAAATCATTGTATATTTAGAATTAAAGTGTCAGTATTGATTTTTTCATCATTCTTGGGTTATGAGTTTGTGAGCTATAAATTTATTGGTCTTCTAAAAAATTACGTTTTCAAATAAATTTGTTTGAGCCTAGTTGCTTGGACATTAGCGTAACAAAGCAGTTAGAATGTGGTTTACTAAGGAAGAGCTGAAGAAATTCCAGGCATTTATGGATTGGCCTATTCATGTCCTCAAGAAGGAAGTACAATGATATAAATACATTTTTCAAAAAGAGAAAAATAAAGTAAGATTCTGGCCCGGATCCATATTTGTGGATTGTGGTAACTAAGTCCCACACTTTGTGGGTAGCTTAGTACAAGAAGAATTTATTGTCTCACAGTTCTGAAGGCTAGTTGTTGGAAATCAGGGTGTTGATAGGGTTGGTTTCTTGGAGGACGGTGACACAGAATCTCTTCCCTGGCTTCTGGTAGTTTACTGGCCATCTTCAACTTTTCTTGGTTTGTGGCAATATAATCCAGTCTCTGCCTTCATCTTTACGTGCTATTTTCCCTGTGTCTCCACGTAGTTTTCTTCTGTGCATATGGGTGCTTCTTCACATGGCATTCCTTTTATTTTTTATTTTTTTAAGTCTATTTAAAAAAAATTTTTTTTTTAACATTTATTTATTTTTGAGACAGAGAGAGATAGAGCATGAATGGGGCGGGTCAGAGAGAGAGGGAGACAGAGAATCCGAAACAGGCTCCAGGCTCTGAGCTGTCAGCACAGAGCCTGACACGAGGCTTGAACCCATGAACTGCGAGATCGTGACCTGAGCTGAAGTCGGACGCTTAGCCGACGGAGCCACTCAGGCACCCCTAAGTCTATTTTTGAGAAACACAGAGACAGCATGAGTGGGGGAGGGGCGGAGAGAGAGGGAGAGAGAGAATCCCAAGTAGGCCCCGCACTGTCAGTACAGAGCCTGATTTGGGTCTAGAACCCACAAAACCATGAGATCGTGACCTGAACCTAAACCAAGAGTTGGACGCTAAATCAACTGAGCCACCCAGGTGCCCCTATGGCATTCCTTTTATAACTAATTTTATCTACAATGACCCTGTTCCCAAATTTGGTCACATTCTGAGGTACTGGGAGTTAGTGATTTAACATTTTCTTTTTTTTTTTTTTTTAGGCGGCACAATTCAACCAGTAACAAGGTCTAAAAAGTAAAAGTGAAAAGGTGTGGCAAAATTACCTGATGGATTTAGGTTAAGTTAGAAAGAAAACACTGACCATTTAGAACAAAACAAACAGTATGGTTTTTGGCATAATTGAACCTGCAAGAGTCTGGATGATCCATTTGGACAATGTGGGACAAAAAAAGGGAGTAAAGGAAGAGAAAATGAGTAAAGGAAGGGAAAAGAGGCAAGGAAGAGCAAGGAGATACACAAGGGAAAGGGAGGGCAGGAGAGGGAGGGGGACTAGAAGGAAGGTCACATCAACCAAAGTTCTCATTTGTAGACGGGCTCAAATCTTCCTGGTTCTATCTGCAGATCTGGACCGAGCTTGACCACAGAGCTCCGATCTACTGAATTATCTTCCCAATTATAGCTAGTTTATGAGTTTAATAATTACTCACATCTTATGTCTACTCACTGAAGAAAAATGTGTCTTTAGAGTCCTTTTAAAATTAGATTGCTTCTGCTGTTTTAAACCTACAGGAGTTTTTAATTCAGACCATTTGTTTCCTAGTAAAGAGAATTGTTTTTTTATTCTTTTGTAAAACCCACAGCAGAAGTCACAGTTGCCCATTCCTGATGTGAATTAGCTCAGTAGGACATTATAAGGCATATGATCTCCTGGTGCTGGGATGCTATTGTTTCTGCTACCTTAAAAATTAGAGGTTAAAAATTCCCTGTTTATTCACCCACTGAGTACATCTTCTGCCAAAGCCAAATTAATTTTAGCACTTTTCTTTCCAGGACTTTGCATAGTTCATGTTTTAAAGCATTAAGGTCATACAATCTCTGGAAAACCTGGTCTGTCAATATACTTGAAGGTGATGTAATTAAGGACAGGTTTATTAGGACTTGTTAAGGACCAATGTATGTGAATGAGAACAATATAGCTTGATCATTTTTTTTTGTATTCTATTAAGATTAGTATACAGCATTTTATATGGGATTTTGTTTACTAAGGTGTTTTTCCCCCCATATATTATCTCATTTCTGATAAAGACATTTAGAGTTATAAATGATAGAGTGAAGGTCAAATATGCTTATGTCCTCTACCTTCTCATCTGTCCCTTTCTCCATTTACCTCATTGACTCAGCAGGCTATGATGTATTTCCAGTTTTATTCCTGAATACTCAGGATTAAAATAGTTGCTTTGAATACAATTTACATATAAATTATGTGAGAGATAATAATTAAACAAAGTCATGAAATATGAGAAAGAGGGATCTATGATGATGGGGAGAGGATATCATGAAAGTGATTCCAAAGACTACCTAAGCATATTTCTGTGTAGGGCTGAAAGGCATGTGTTCCAGGCAGAACCCCCTGGAAGATGGAGTGGAAGGTTAGAAACAGATCTCTTTCCAGCCACAGGCCTTCTTCCATTCTCATCAGCCCCTTCCTATTTTATTGGCTCTAATATTTGTCATATTACAGTATTTCCATGGTGATGAACTATGCCTTTGCAAACAGTAACCAAATCAGTCTGTAGGAAGAAGAGGAGAGAACAAAGTACTTCCTGTTTACACAGAAATAATCTGATAATCACCAGTTCTGAGGCAGTTTAAAGGAAAATGAAAGAATACCGTAAAAGGAAGTTTGATGATCGCATCTAATTGAGACAAAAGGAAATACTGATCGTTCAACTTAGCAAAGGTCTTAAAATGCAGTAACAGAATAGTCCTCAATTTCAGGAAATTTAACAACACACTAAACATGATCTTTTTAATTCATTTGCATAATTTGAGAGATAATAGATTCAGTGTTATTTTTAAATCGCTAAGAAGTAGAAAATGTTTTAGAGATGTTACAAGCCAATATGAAAAAAATGTAAATCATAAATAATAGTCACAAAACATCCCCAACATTTCTGACCTTCCTTGGAGGTTAACAGGTGGTCACTGCTTCCTTGAATGGGGCAAATATAGTCCAGGCATTAGCTTGTGCAGTTCTCTGCCTATGTGTGGACATCTTTCAGAGACTGTTGTATTTCTCGCTATTCTGAACATATTTTCATATGTTAAAAAAAAAAAAAAAACAAAACCAAATGTCATTGAGCTCCATGTCAGGTGATGTATGCCACTTATGTCTTATTTTCTCTTTAAACAGGGGAATGGTATTCTGGATGAATCAAGCCTATTGCTATGAAAGGAGAAGGGATACTCAGTTATATGCACCACTAAATTTCCCAATCAAAAACCTCAGAATTCATTAATGCATCCACTCTTACATTTATTCACATATTCGTTCATTTGACAGATATTTACTCAGTGCCTACCATATGTCGGGACCTGGACTGGCTGTTGAGATCTCAAATATTAGAAATGCCAAAAAGAAGAAATCATAAGGAAAGTCCTGTGTTTAGTTTTCCAAAGACAGTTCGATGCAATGCCTACTCCACAACCATAAGCACAGTTGCACACCAACACATGGGCATATTTAACCACGTTGGAGATGTGAACTGGACTATGACCTCATTTAGGAAGCAATAAATGCTCAATGACACTTACTTAGAAGATAAACTATAGCTAATGATTCTAAGAATTTAGGATTTCATAGAAAAGGAAGAAAAAAAATAAAAGAACCAATATAGGGTTGCCAGCCATTTATGTTGTCAAGGAAAGACATTAAAGACATCCCTGAACAAAACTACAATTACCGTCACTTTCATTCCTTTAACAAAAGCATAGGAAACCACCCTGTACCCCAACAAAGGAAGGAGTAGTTCTCAGGATAAAGTTAGACTTTTTAATTGGTTATATTTAGCTGAATGAAGACCTCATTCTGTTGTCTTTTTTGCTTCTTAATTCCCTCCATGCATACTTGTGCTATTTACACATTGTAAACCCTCTGTAGGCACTGGCACCAGTGTATAAACCACAATTCAGAAAACATTGGCATGCCAAAAAATGCAAGAGCTGCAGTTCTGTGATTGGCCAAGAAGCCCTTGTCTGAATCTCATCTCGGGTACTCATTAATGTCAGATCTTGGTCAACTTGCATTCATGTTGTTCACCTGTAAGATGGGAATTGTAATAGCATTTATAAGGATTAAACTATATATAACCCGTATGAAACAAACTACACAGAGCCTTACATAGATACCAGACTGATAGCTATTGTGGCAACATACCTAAAGCAGTTTTAGATGATCCAAATGCCTGTGCTTTGGATTTTATGCCCCCACCTTGCCCATCAAAAACTGTGAGTTTACCTAACTTCCAAGCTAACAAATTAGTCTGATACTCTTTCATGGATTCTGGCAGAAGATGTGAGACTCTTAGTTAATTACTCAGAGCAAGAGCAGTAGTCAGAATATCAACATTTGTGCCTGTTCCTGAGCCTCAGTTTCTGCAGAGTGATGTTATGAGGGCCAGAAGACCCTTAAAAAACATAGTGGACTACATTCAAGGAAGACTCCTGGAAAAAAAAAAAAAGATGTATGTATGTAAGTACGGATGGATGGATGGATGGATGGATGGATGGGTAGATAGATACGTAGATAGGTAGATAGATAGATATATGAATGGATGAACCCTGAGCTTAGGGAACCAGAATATTGTACAATGGGTAGTAAGCCTGCCTGACATTTGGCCTGGAGAGATTATCTTTATTATGTTAGGCAGTAAATAAACTTGCCATTTGCTAGAGAGGCTGACACTAACTCTTTCAAGTCTGTTTCCTATAAAAACATCTTTGAAAAGGTGGTCCAGAACAAAGGTGGTCAGTGCTTCTATTGCAAGAGCAGGTGCACTAGCGGTCCATGGAAAGTTGCCTCCCAACACTCCCTACTTTAAAAAAAAATAAAGAATTTATTTTTTAGAGAATTTTAGGTTCACAGCAAAATTGAGAGCAGAGTACAGAGACTTCTCACATATCTCCTTCTCTGACACACGCAGAGCCTCCCCATTATCAACATCCTTCGCCAGAGTGGTACATTTGTTACAGTTGATGAGCCAACATTGATACATTATCATCATCCAAAGTCTATAGTCTACTTTGCTGTTATACATTCTATGGATTTGGACAAATATATAATGGCATGTATCCATTATCATTATAGTATTACACAGAGTAACACTCCCTACTTTACAGTATCTGTGCTCAATTGATTCTCTCTTCTCTGCTGTACAGTTGAATTCTTCCTCTCTTAACTATTTCCCATAAACATTTAGAATTTCTTGAATAGTTGTCTTCCTAAAATGGAAAAAAAACATGAATATTCAGTTTTCCCAACACCATTTATTGTAGAGACCATCATTTTTGCATTGAATATTCTTGGCTTCCTTATCAAATATTAGGTGATTGTATATTGTGGGTTTATTTCTGGGTTCTTGATTATGTTCCATCAGTCTATGTATCACTTCTTATGCCAATACCATACTGTTTTGATTACTATAGTTTTGTAATATCGTTTGAAATTAGGAAGTGTGATGACTCCAGCTTTATTTTTTCTCAGGATTGCTTTGGCTATTTAGGGTCTTCTGTGGTCCCGTACAAATTTTAGGATTGTATTTTCTATTCCTGTGAAAATTCAGGAATTTTAATGGGGATTATATTGAATATGTAGATGGATTTGGGTAGTGTGGACTTTTTGGTAATATTAACGCTTTCAATTTATGAACATGGGGTGTCTTTCCATTTGTTTGCATCTTCATATTCTTCATCAGTGTCTCATAGTTTTCAGACTACAGATCTTTCCCCTCCTTGGTTAAATTTATTCCTAAGTATTTAATTGTTTCTGATGATATTGTAAATGGAATTTTTTTTCTTTTTTTAGATAGTTCGTTGTTAGTGTATAGAAGCACAACTAATTTTTGTATGTTGATTTTGTATCCTGAGACTTTATTGAATTCATTTATTAGTTCTAATGCTCTTTGGTGGAGTCTTAGGATTTTCTATACATAAGATCATGCCATCTGTAAACAAAGACAGCTTTATATTTTCCTTTCTGATTTGGATGCCTTTTATTTCTATTCTTGCTTATTTGCTTTGACCAGGATGTCTAGTGCTACTTTGAATAGGAGTGGCAAGAGTAAGCACTCTTGTTTTGTTCCTGATGAACATTATGGAGATTCCTCAAAAAATTAAAAGTGAAGCTACCATATGATCCAGTGATTCTGCTTCTGGTATATATCCAAAGGAAATGAAATTGCTGTCTTGAAAAGATATCTGAGCCCTTGTGTTCCATTGCAACATTAATCATGACATGGAAACAACATGTCTGTCGTAGATGAATAGATAAAGAAAATGTTATGTATAATAGAAATAATGGGATATAACTTAACCATTAAAAAGAAGAAAATCCTGCCAATTGTGAGAACATAAATGAAACTTGGAGGCGTTATACTAAGTGAAATAAGAAAGGCAGAGAAAGACAAATACTGTATGATCTCAGTTAGATGTGGAGGATGGAAAAGCCAAATTCATAGAAACAGAAAGTAGATTGTTAGTTGTCAAAGACCAGGGGGTGGAGATGTTGGTAATCATTGCACAATACATACATCTGTCAAATCATCACATTGCACACCTCAAACTTCATTATATCTCCATGAAGTTGAGGGAAAAGAAGGAAAAAGCAATTAACCAACCTCTGTCTACTTCTTATCTCCCTCTACTCACTGCTCTACTCTCTTCTCCCCAACCCAGTTTCTTAAGGGGTTTTACACCTGGTTCTCCATTTACTCACAATCCACTCACCAATTTTTATTACGAAATGTAACGTAAATACAAAAAATGGGTACAAATCATATATGTACAGTTTAATAAGTAACTGTGTAACCTCCATTCAGGTCTAGAAACAGAACAGTATTGATACTTATGGCCCAGTGATTCTAGTCCTAGATACATAACCTAGAATATTTACATAAACCTAGAAACATGTGCAAGGATGTTTATTGCAACATTATTCAGTCTTTTGGAAGTGAGATAACCATCTGCAGAATGAGTATACCTATTATCCCCTCTCATATACCTCTTCAGAGAAACTCACTCTTCTATAGGTATCTGCTATCCTGGCTTACATGATAATAATCTTGTTAGTATTCTCTAAACTTAATCAGTACATTTGAATCTTTCCTGTTTTTGAATTTTATGAAAATAGGGTCATAATTTGCATTCTTTTGTGTCCTTTTCTTTCACTCAACATGTTTGTGAGATTTATGTATATTCTGGGATATACCTAAAGTTTACTGCTGTAGTTTATTCCTTTTCAGTCTGTGTAGTACTTTATTATGTCTTCTACAATTTATTTACTTATTGTTTTGTAGATGATTGTTTCCATCTCTGTAATATTAAGCAGTATTGCTATAAACATTCTTATAAATGTGTTCTACTATATGTACTCTAGGTCATATATCTAGAAGCAGATTTGATGTATTACAGAGTCTATGCATCTTTAATGATAATAGATCATGTCAACTGTTTTGCAAAGTGGTTGTTTCAATCTTCACACCTACTGGCATAGAGTATTCAGATTTCTGTTTTACCACATTTTACTTTATTAAAGAATAAATTCAATAATATTTACTATGTGCCTGGCCATATTCTAAGTACATTGATTTAAACTTTATAATATAATTAAGATTAGGTAGTATTGCTATTTGTACCTTCCAGAAAATTAAATTGAGGCACAGAGAAGAGGAATGACTGGCCCCTTTCCACACATTTGAAAATGGCAGAGAGTTCAGCTCAAGAGATCAGACCACTCTGTTATGATGCCTCTCCTTTATTCTCACATGTTTTCATACTCTTTAATTGTGCTACCTTTTCAGGTTTGTAAAAATATTTTTAATATTCTAGGGGTGCCTGGGTGGCTCAGTCAGTTAAGCATTCAACTCTTGATTTTGGCATATCATGATCTCATGGTTGGTGAGTTCGAGCCCTGCATTGGGCCCTATGCTGACAGTGTGGAACCTGCTTGGTGTCTTTCCCTCTCTCCCTACCCCTCCCCTGCTCACACTCTCACTCTCTCTCAAGAATAAATAAATAAAAATAGTGATGCTTATTGGATAAAATATTATGCTTGATGGATCAAATGAGCAAAAACTAGCAACCACTCTGAAGGATGGATAAGACATTTGCATGATAGGGGGCAGGAACCACGAAAATTCAGAGATCTATCTAAGTAAAATTTCTAGGGGTTCAGCAGTGTGGGGCATGTCAAAATATCCCTTCTTTGTGGAGGTAGAATGAAGGATAAGTTATTACATGTTGCCTTCCTGCAATCAAAAAAGGAGGCACAATGCCTAGGGGCCTTTTGGATTTTAGAGGCAACATATTCCTCATTTGGGTGTGCCACTCAAGCCCGTTTAGCAAGTTAGAAGAAGAACAAGAGAAGGCTGTGCAACAAGTCAGCTGATGTCCAGGCTGCTCTGCCTCTTGGATCATATGATTCAACAGACCTAATGGGTCTTGAAGTAATATTGGCAGATAGAGATGCTGTTCGGTGCCTTTGGCAGGATCCTATAGTGGACCACAGTCCAAATACTTAAGATTTTAGAGCAAAGACCTGCCATCCTCTTTGGATAATTACTCTTCTTTTGAGGAAAAGCTTTAGGCTTGCTGTTGGAATTCCTAGCTGAATGTTTAACCATAGGCCACCAAGTTACCATATGACCTTATCTGCCTATCACGTATTGATGATGTCAGACACACCAACCCACACGTTTGGGTAGGCACGGCAGTACTTCTTCATCAAATGGGCGTGGTACCTAGGAGACTGAACTTGTGCAGGATCTGAAGTCACAAATAAGTTGCATAAGAAAGTAGCCCAAATGCCTGCGGTCCCAAGGCCTGCTGCATTACTTTCTCTCATCCTGTCTATATCTATGGCCTCATGGGAAGTTCCCTCCAACCAGTTGACTGTGGAAAAGAAAACCTGGTCCTGGTTTACATGTGGTTCTGTGCAATATGCAGGAGCCACCCAGAAGTGGACAGCTGTAGTACTTCTTGGGACATCTGCGAAGCACAGTTGAAGCAGTGTGTCTGGTTGTTCATTTTCCCTGAAAGATGAAATGGCCAGAAGTGTGCTTGCATACTAATTTATGGGCTGTGGTTAGTAGTTTGGCTGGATAGTCAGGACGTTGGAAGGAATAGGATTGGAAAACTGGTAAACTGGTGACAGAGAGATCTAGGGAAGAAGTATATGGAGAGACGTCTCTGAGTGGGTGAAAAACATACAAACATTTATTTATGTTCCGTGTGAACTTTCACCAAAGCATGACCTAGAAGAGGAGGATTTCCATAATCAAATAAATAGGAAGATCTGTCTTATGGCTGCCAGTCAGCCTATTTGTTCAGTCACTCCATTATTCCTTCCAATATTGCCTCTGCTCCATTTTCCTCTTTCAGGAACTATGATAAGATGTGTGTAAGACTTTCTAAATCTAGGTTTCTTGTCTACTAAACAGCTCTGCTTTTTCTATTTTTTGGGTATCTTCATTCTAAATATTGGATGCTTTCTTTTAACCTGCCTCCTGGTTCGCTATTAATTATCTTTTCTGTTTTGTATAATCTGCTACCATACTTATCTATTGAGCTTTTCACTTCAGTTTTTTTTTTTTCAGTTCTTAAAGCTCTCTTAGTTCTTCTACAAATCTTCTACATCATTTCTTACATTCTGTTTCATGCATATAGCTTCAAATTTCTCTTTTGTTTCTTTTAGGCATGGTGAGCATCAGTTTATTATAAGCTATCTGATAATGGCAGTATTTGTAGTCTTCTGCCTATTATTTCTTCTGTTTATTGCTTATGGCAACTTATTTACTTTTATGCTTAGTTACCTTTAATTGTACACTGAACATTGTCCTTGAAAACATTATTTATGGAAATTCCTTGAGGCTTAGGATATATGTGTTTTCTTCTAGAAGTGATTTACATTTGTTCCTTTCAGGTGTTTAGGAGAACTATTAGTTCAATACTGCTTCAAATTTATTGCTTATGGATTCTTGGAACACTTTGATGATAAAAAAAAAAAATGTAGACTGCAGATACACCAGCCAGGATTATATCTCAACTCAAGATCATTTTCTTAACATATGTTCTCCGTAATCTGCCAGTGCCATGTAAATTTTTTGGGCATCCTAGGATTTATGGTAGAGGGAGTAGGCTCGGTCCTCCTTACCTTGAAGGTGTAGCCACTTGGAGTTCTACCTTACCATAAAGGTTTAGTCCTTTGGGGTGCTGGCTTTCAGGTGGGCAGTCTCCAGTTCAGGTTTATAGTTCATTTTGTTCTGGATGGATAAAGGGCTTCTGGGCCAAAGCAGGCTTTGTCCTGCTTGCTTACATGATTCTCTGGGTTCTTGTTTTCTCATATCCTTTGAGCTGATAATTCTTTATATTGTAAGGTTTTCAATATTAGGAAACTATTTTATCAAGCATATTTCCTTGTTTTTAGGGTAGCATGTGTATGTGTGTGTAAATAGTCTAGCCTGCCATGACTAAACAATGGAAATCTAAAGTCGTCTTTTCAGCATGGTAAATTATGGCTTAGGGAAAGATGAAACATTTCATGCAGGTTGGCAATCATATGCTTCTAAGCTGTCATTCTACATTGTAAATTGATGGTGCACTTATTTTTCTTTAAGATGACTTTTGGGGAGGGATGTTTAAATTATACTAGAGAGTCTGAAAAATCTAAGGTAAGATTAGAAACAAAATAAGGTCAATAATTTTTAATATGTTCTAGTATGGCGTTGGATTCATACATAAGTATAAATGTGCAATATCTCTTTAGAACAAAAAGCCACTGTTCACTTTATCTGACACTGACTATATAGCTTTGAAATCCAACTGGTTAGTGAGCTCTGCCACTCTGATGGAAGTGTTATTGTCATGATCTTATAGTAGGGAAGGGATCCACCTTAAATGATGGTTGTATGGAAATCTGTATTATTCAGTCCTTTTTTCTAGGAATTGGATAACTTAATTTAGAACATAGTCATTTCATAAGTACTATTATATATAGTGCTTTATAACTAAGACGTTTTTGGTAATAACGGAACATGTTTGACCCTTATAGTTTTGCTCTTAATTCATTTCTACATATAAAGAATTTGGCAAGGAGCTACAATAGAGCTAGTAAAATAATTAAAGTAAAAAATTACAACTCAGGGGAAAAGGTTAAGAAAAGTAGGAGTTATTTGAGGAAAGAGGTGGCTGAGAGAAAGATAACATTCATTTGAGAAGAGACATTAGCAATGGATTGTTTCTTCTTCTAAAGCAGTAGTTCTCCAATTTGACCTCATACTGTAATCACCAGGGAAACTTTAAAAATATACCGATACTGTAGTCCCATCCCCAGGACTTCCAAGTTAATTGGTCTGGGATTTTGAAAAAATTTTCCACGTGACTCTATGGTTCAAGACATTATTCACTATAAAATTACTTTAGGAAGCAAATTCCTGTAGCGCAATGACAATTTGTAATACTTTAAGTACAACTGTTTGGGCATTTGAGATACACCATGAAGTAGAGAATACTAGAAGATGAGATGGCTGCATTTTCATTATAAATAGGACAAAACAGGAGAGTTCCGGAAGATGGCGGCGTAGGAGGACGCTGGGCTCACCGCGCGTCCTGCTGATCACTTAGATTCCACCTACACCTGCCTAAAGAACCCAGAAAACCGCCAGAGGATTAGCAGAACGGAGTCTCCGGAGCCAAGCGCAGACGAGAGGCCCACAGAAGAGGGTAGGAAGGGCAGCGAGGCGGTGCGCGCTCCACGGACTGGCGGGAGGGAGCCGGGGCGGAGGGGCGGCTCGCCGGCCAAGCAGAGCCCCCGAGTCGGGCTGGCAAAAGCGGAGGGGCCGGACGGACTGTGTTCCGACAGCAAGCGCGACTTAGCGTCTGGGAGGTCATAAGTTAACAGCTCTGCTCGGAAAGCAGGAAGGCTGGAGGACAAAGGGAGGGAGAGCTGCTGAGCCCCCGGACGGCAGAGCTCAGCTTGGTGGGGAACAAAGGCGCTCGCCAGCGCCATCTCCCCCGCCCATCCCCCAGCCAAAATCCCAAAGAGAACCAGTTCCTGCCAGGGAACTTGCTCGCTCCGCATAAACACCCAACTCTGTGCTTCTGCGGAGCCAAACCTCCGGCAGTGGATCTGACTCCCTCCCGCTGCCACAGGGCCCCTCCTGAAGTGGATCACCTAAGGAGAAGCGAGCTAAGCCTGCCCCTCCCGCCCCCGTGCACCTTGCCTACCCACCCCAGCTAATACGCCAGCTCCCCAGCACCACAAGCCTGGCAGTGTGCAAGTAGACCAGGCGGCCACACCACCCCACAGTGAATCCCGCCCCTAGGAGAGGGGAAGAGAAGGCACACACCAGTCTGACTGTGGCCCCAGCGGGGGGCTGGGGGCAGACATCAGGTCGGACTGCGGCCCCACCCACCAACTCCAGTTATACACCACAGCACGGGGGAAGTGCCCTGCGGGTCCTCACCACTCCAGGGACTATCCAAAATGACCAAACGGAAGAATTCCCCTCAGAAGAATCTCCAGGAAATAACAACAGCTAATGAACTGATCAAAAAGGATTTAAATAATATAACAGAAAGTGAATTTAGAATAATAGTCATAAAATTAATCGCTGGGCTTGAAAACAGTATACAGGACAGCAGAGAATCTCTTGCTACAGAGATCAAGGGACTAAGGAACAGTCACGAGGAGCTGAAAAACGCTTTAAACGAAATGCAAAACAAAATGGAAACCACAACGGCTCGGATTGAAGAGGCAGAGGAGAGAATAGGTGAACTAGAAGATAAAGTTATGGAGAAAGAGGAAGCTGAAAGAAAGAGAGATAAAAAAATCCAGGAGTATGAGGGGAAAATTAGAGAACTAAGTGATACACTAAAAAGAAATAATATACGCATAATTGGTATCCCAGAGGAGGAAGAGAGAGGGAAAGGTGCTGAAGGGGTACTTGAAGAAATTATAGCTGAGAACTTCCCTGAACTGGGGAAGGAAAAAGGCATTGAAATCCAAGAGGCACAGAGAACTCCCTTCAGACGTAACTTGAATCGATCTTCTGCACGACATATCATAGTGAAACTGGCAAAATACAAGGATAAAGAGAAAATTCTGAAAGCAGCAAGGGATAAACGTGCCCTCACATATAAAGGGAGACCTATAAGACTCGTGACTGATCTCTCCTTTGAAACTTGGCAGGCCAGAAAGGCTTGGCACGATATCTTCAGTGTGCTAAACAGAAAAAAATATGCAGCTGAGAATCCTTTATCCAGCAAGTCTGTCATTTAGAATAGAAGGAGAGATAAAGGTCTTCCCAAACAAACAAAAACTGAAGGAATTTGTCACCATGAAACCAGCCCTACAAGAGATCCTAAGGGGGATCCTGTGAGACAAAGTACCAGAGACATCACTACAAGCATAAAACATACAGACATCACGATGACTCTAAACCCGTATCTTTCTATAATAACACTGAATGTAAATGGATTAAATGTGCCAACCAAAAGACATAGGGTATCAGAATGGATAAAAAAACAAGACCCATCTATTTGCTGTCTACAAGAGACTCATTTTAGATCTGAGGACACCTTTAGATTGAGAGTGAGGGGATGGAGAACTATTTATCATGCTACTGGAAACCAAAAGAAAGCTGGAGTAGCCATACTTATATCAGACAAACTAGACTTTAAATTAAAGGCTGTAACAAGAGATGAAGAAGGGCATTATATAATAATTACAGGGTCTATCCATCAGGAAGAGCTAACAATTATAAATGTCTATGCGCCAAATACCGGAGCCCCCAGATACATAAAACAGTTACTCATAAACATAAGCAACCTTATTGATAAGAATGTGGTCATTGCAGGGGACTTTAACACACCACTTACAGAAATGGATAGATCATCTAGACACACAGTCAATAAAGAAACAAGGGCCCTGAATGATACATTGGATCAGATGGACTTGACAGATATATTTAGAACTCTGCATCCCAAAGCAACAGAATATACTTTCTTCTCGAGTGCACATGGAACATTCTCCAAGATAGATCATATACTGGGTCACAAAACAGCCCTTCATAAGTTTACAAGAATTGAAATTATACCATGCATACTTTCAGACCACAATGCTATGAAGCTTGAAATCAACCACAGGAAAAAGTCTGGAAAACCTCCAAAAGCAAAAGCATGGAGGTTAAAGAACACCCTACTAACGAATGAGTGGGTCAACCAGGCAATTAGAGAAGAAATTAAAAAATATATGGAAACAAACGAAAATGAAAATACAACAATCCAAACGCTTTGGGACGCAGCGAAGGCAGTCCTGAGAGGAAAATACATTGCAATCCAGGCCTATCTCAAGAAACAAGAAAAATCCCAAATACAAAATCTAACAGCACACCTAAAGGAAATAGAAGCGGAACAGCAAAGGCAGCCTAAACCCAGCAGAAGAAGAGAAATCATAAAGATCAGAGCAGAAATAAACAATATAGAATCTAAAAAAACGGTAGAGCAGATCAACGAAACCAAGAGTTGGTTTTTTGAAAAAATAAACAAAATTGACAAACCTCTAGCCAGGCTTCTCAAAAAGAAAAGGGAGATGACCCAAATAGATAAAATCATGAATGAAAATGGAATTATTACAACCAATCCCTCAGAGATACAAACAATTATCAGGGAATACTATGAAAAATTATATGCCAACAAATTGGACAGCCTTGAAGAAATGGACAAATTCCTAAACACCCACACTCTTCCAAAACTCAATCAGGAGGAAATAGAAAGCTTGAACAGACCCATAACCAGCGAAGAAATTGAATCGGTTATCAAAAATCTCCCAACAAATAAGAGTCCAGGACCAGATGGCTTCCCAGGGGAGTTCTACCAGACGTTTAAAGCAGAGATAATACCTATCCTTCTCAAGCTATTCCAAGAAATAGAAAGGGAAGGAAAACTTCCAGACTCATTCTATGAAGCCAGTATTACTTTGATTCCTAAACCAGACAGAGACCCAGTAAAAAAAGAGAACTAAGGCCAATATCCCTGATGAATATGGATGCAAAAATTCTCAATAAGATACTAGCAAATCGAATTCAACAGCATATAAAAAGAATTATTCACCATGATCAAGTGGGATTCTTTCCTGGGATGCAGGGCTGTTCAACATTCGCAAATCGATCAACGTGATACATCACATTAACAAAAAAAAAGAGAAGAACCATATGATCCTGTCAATCGATGCAGAAAAGGCCTTTGACAAAATCCAGCACCCTTTCTTAATAAAAACCCTTGAGAAAGTCGGGATAGAAGGAACATACTTAAAGATCATAAAAGCCATTTATGAAAAGCCCACAGCTAACATCATCCTCAATGGGGAAAAACTGAGAGCTTTTTCCCTGAGATCAGGAACACGACAGGGATGCCCACTCTCACCGCTGTTGTTTAATATAGTGCTGGAAGTTCTAGCATCAGCAATCAGACAACAAAAGGAAATCAAAGGCATCCAAATTGGCAAAGATGAAGTCAAGCTTTCGCTTTTTGCAGATGACATGATATTATACATGGAAAATCCGATAGACTCCACCAAAAGTCTGCTAGAACTGATACATGAATTCAGCAAAGTTGCCGGATACAAAATCAATGTACAGAAATCAGTTGCATTCTTATACACTAACAATGAAGCAACAGAAAGACAAATAAAGAAACTGATCCCATTCACAATTGCACCAAGAAGCATAAAATACCTAGGAATAAATCTAACCAAAGATGTAAAAGATCTGTATGCTGAAAACTATAGAAAGCTTATGAAGGTAATTGAAGAAGATATAAAGAAATGGAAAGACATTCCCTGCTCATGGATTGGAAGAATAAATATTGTCAAAATGTCAATACTACCCAAAGCTATCTACACATTCAATGCAATCCCAATCAAAATTGCACCAGCATTCTTCTCGAAACTAGAACAAGCAATCCTAAAATTCATATGGAACCACAAAAGGCCCCGAATAGCCAAAGTAATTTTGAAGAAGAAGACCAAAGCAGGAGGCATCACAATCCCAGACTTTAGCCTCTACTACAAAGCTGTCATCATCAAGACAGCATGGTATTGGCATAAAAACAGACACATAGACCAATGGAATCGAATAGAAACCCCAGAACTAGACCCACAAACGTATGGCCAACTCATTTTTGACAAAGCAGGAAAGAACATCCAATGGAAAAAAGACAGTCTCTTTAACAAATGGTGCTGGGAGAACTGGACAGCAACATGCAGAAGGTTGAAACTAGACCACTTTCTCACACCATTCACAAAAATAAACTCAAAATGGATAAAGGACCTGAATGTGAGACAGGAAACCATCAAAACCTTAGAGGAGAAAGCAGGAAAAGACCTCTCTGACCTCAGCCGTAGCAATCTCTTACTCGGCACATCCCCAAAGGCAAGGGAATTAAAAGCAAAAGTGAATTACTGGGACCTTATGAAGATAAAAAGCTTCTGCACAGCAAAGGAAACAACCAACAAAGCTAAAAGGCAACCAACGGAATGGGAAAAGATATTTGCAAATGACACATCGGACAAAGGGCTAGTATCCAAAATCTATAAAGAGCTCATCAAACTCCACACCTGAAAAACAAATAACCCAGTGAAGAAATGGGCAGAAAACATGAATAGACACTTCTCTAAAGAAGACATCCGGATGGCCAACAGGCACATGAAAAGATGTTCAACGTCGCTCCTCATCAGGGAAATACAAATCAAAACCACACTCAGATACCACCTCACGCCAGTCAGAGTGGCCAAAATGAAGAAATCAGGAGACTATAGATGCTGGAGAGGATGTGGAGAGACGGGAACCCTCTTGCACTGTTGGTGGGAATGCAAATTGGTGCAGCCGCTCTGGAAAGCAGTGTGGAGGTTCCTCAGAAAATTAAAAATAGACCTACCCTATGACCCAGCAATAGCACTGCTAGGAATTTATCCAAGGGATACAGGAGTACTGATGCATAGGGGCACTTGTACCCCAATGTTTATAGCAGCACTCTCAACAATAGCCAAATTATGGAAAGAGCCTAAATGTCCATCAACTGATGAATGGATAAAGAAATTGTGGTTTATATACACTATGGAATACTACGTGGCAATGAGAAAGAATGAAATATGGCCTTTTGTAGCAACGTGGATGGAACTGGAGAGTGTGATGCTAAGTGAAATAAGCCATACAGAGAAAGACAGATACCATATGGTTTCACTCTTATGTGGATCCTGAGAAACGTAACAGAAACCCATGGGGGAGGGGAAGGGAAAAAAAAAAAAAAAAGAGGTTAGAGTGGGAGAGAGCCAAAGCATAAGAGACTGTTAAAAACTGAGAACAAACTGAGGGTTGATGGGGGGTGGGAGGGAGGGCAGGGTGGGTGATGGGTATTGAGGAGGGCACCTTTTGGGATGAGCACTGGGTGTTGTATGGAAACCAATTTGACAGTAAATTTCATATATTAAAAAATAAATAAATAAATAAATAAATAAATAAATAGGACAAAACAAACCAAAACAAAACAACACAGTGCTTCAATAGTAGCACAAAGAATTTTAATTGGAAAAGAAGAAAATACTTCCCTAGAGTTTGGTATGTAAAATTCTGGAATGGGTAACAGAGGCATGTTGTGGCATTTTGTTGCTTGTTTGCACTAATTCAAGAATAGTTTTGCTTCAGGCTCTAAAGTCAGACAGAGTTGAGCTTGAATTCCTACTCCTGGAATTACTAGGTGTGCAACCCTTAAGAAAATTAAACTCTCCACACCTTAGTTTCATCATTCATTAAATCATGAAACAAATATTTATCAAACAATACCAAATAGTACACACAGGTGCTGGGGATAAAGCTGTGAATGAGACAATATATGCCACACCTACCTTGTCAGGCTATTTGCAAGGGTAGCAAGGGTCACGTGAAGAAATATACGCAAAGAGGTTGGTAGAGTACGTGCTTATTCTTGTTATTCTAATTATGTGAAATATTTTCTCTAAGGAATAGATAGCATTAAATTGGAGTTAAAATTGGTGAGAATTTTTACTAATAATCTATAACAATAGTTATGTTTTGCTATTCTCTGTATTTCCAATAGACCTTAAAACAAAAACAAAGTAGACACACACCTTTTCCTAAAACCAACCACCTAACCACCACCACCACCACCAAGAACAAAGCTTATGACATGTCCCGGGACACCGAGCAATCAAAATATTTCAGAACCACTTTGAAAACCATCCATAATATGTTCACCACAGGATGTAATGGATCAACTGCTCTCCTCAGTCTCCTTTTTATTCTTAGAAAAGAGGATGTTACTGATAAGAAGAAATAAAGTTTGTGTGAACTGTACATTGCTAAAGCATTAGCACAGAAATGTGGAGTTGAATATCTGACTTAGAAATTTCATTAAAATATAGAGAATTCTCCTTAAAAAGGATGTTCTTGGAATAGAGTAAAAAAACAAAAAGGTAAAAAAATCTGAGAAATATTGATGTTGCCCTTCAGATGCGGGCTACGTAGTTATTACTGAATGGAACTTTGGAATAGAAATCTGTTATATAAAGCTAAGTATCTGTAGAGATATTCATTAGTCACCATCACTGGAAGCCTGGGAAATGTAAACCATTTACAGATATGAAACTCTGTCACATAGTTGGGCAGTTAAGTTTTCATGTAAAATCTGTACTAGAGTTACTAATAAAGTGAAAGCCTTTAGATTTCTCTCAGGTTATTACAGTTTTTAGCATACAGTAAATTCTTTTTTTTTTCAACGTTTTTTTTTTTTTCTTTTTTTTTTTTTATTTTTGGGACAGAGAGAGACAGAGCATGAACGGGGGAGGGGCAGAGAGAGAGGGAGACACAGAATCGGAAACAGGCTCCAGGCTCCGAGCCATCAGCCCAGAGCCTGACGCGGGGCTCGAACTCACGGACCGCGAGATCGTGACCTGGCTGAAGTCGGACGCTTAACCGACTGCGCCACCCAGGCGCCCCAGCATACAGTAAATTCTTGACAGTGTTATTTTCTTTTCCTCCTTTCCTTGATGGTCTTTATACACTTTCTTCAGTGAAGTAGAAGAGTCCAGAAAGGACAAGTGCATATGAATACCACACCTAACTTTGGATCAATCTCAAGGGCTCCTATGCAGCAAAAAGGGCCAACAGATGTCATACACAGTCTCCTGTTTCCTTTCGTACAAGCTTGCTCACATACAAATAGATTGGTTCTTTAGTTCATCTAATTTCATTGTTAGGGTGTTAAAAATCCTCAGTCTGAAATATTCAGTATAAAATACATTTTTACACTGCAGAGATATGATCTGAGTTTCTAACCCATGCTGATCAGGGTAGAAAAGATGGTCTGCATTAGGAATTCATAACTTCTTTTTGAAAGTTTGTTTTAAAACTGCTTAGGTTACTCATAGACATTAGAAATTAGTTTTTTGAAGACTGTTTCCATAAGTAACAAATTTTGCTGACTTAATTCTACTGAGGTGGAAATTGTAAAAACAAACAAAAACAAAAAAACAAAACAAACAACGACAAAAACCAAAACAAAACAAAACAAAAACAAAGGAAGAAAACCTGCCATACCAAGTGAGTGAAATTACATTCAGACCAGCTTTTCCAAAACTATAGTGTAGTGTACTTTAACTATGTATTATTAGTCTATATATAGTCTGTGGTATTATTTTAAATACTGACAAATGATATTTAAAGGTGACAAAAAAGTAACTGACTATACGCTGTTATAATGGAATTACCCAGACGTTGTTCAGATTGAGATACTTTGGAAGCTGTGCAGCCCTTGATGGGCCCATACTCATTGGCGTTGAGCCTTATTGCTTTGTTTTCCCAGAGGCCAGTGACTTCTAAGTGTTCCTCCTTCGTGATCTGTCATCCTCCCTCCCTTGGTTGGCAAGTCAGCTTCTCTTTCCTTCCCGTTCCTCACACTTGACCTCTTGACCCCTTATTCAGTTACTCTTTATTCTGTCTATATAACCAAATGAGAATAGGACTAAAAGGAAAAAAAAATGGATATAATGATTTTTGAATTAAAAGATGTCAACTTTTTCTTGTTTTCAAATGTCTTAAAAGTTAATGAAAGAATGAGGCATAATATTATATTTTGTGATTATGCATTGACTCAACCAAGCAATAAGTATTTATTAGAAACCTACTTCGTGTAAGGCATTATAACACAGGCTGAATTTAAATTCTGGGAGTGTTCTTACTATTTGGGTTTTAACATTATGTCACTAGGAAATACAATTTGGTAAGAAATGCAAACATACAATACAGGGCAACACACATACACACCCAGAGTCTCTCTCTGTTTTCTTTTCCTTAAACACAACATAAATAAATGGAAACACATTGATCCTAAAGTTAAAAAAAAAAATCTGTGCTTCTTTATGGCTTGTTGATACTGACAGCGGAAAAAAAAAAAAAGACAAGTAAAAAATGAAATTGTTTTGGGCTTGGGCTTTCACCCTTCATTTCCCATGACAGTCACCTATGCCGCTGAATCCAGCCAACACTCCTTGACAGCACAGCAGTGAGAGGGAGAGTGGAAAAGGGGAAATGTTGGGACTTGATCCAATTATGGTAGGACAAATGTACCACTTCATATTAAATGACTGAATGGCTCCTTTACCCCATTTGATGTCCAGTTATAACTGTGAGAACTATGTCCAGATGCGGTTGTAACAGCTAATGTTCGATACTTGTTTATTAATGAAGATAGATCTTCAGGGTGCCTGGGCGGCACAGTTGGGTGAGTGTCTGACTTTGGCTCAGATCATGATCTTGTGGTTTGTGAGTTGGAGCCCTGCGTCAGGCTCTGTGCTGACAGCTCAGAGCCTGGAGCCTGCTTTGGATTCTGTGTCTCCCTCTCTCTCTGCCCCTCCGCTGCATACACTCTGTCTCTCTCTCTCAAAAATAAATAAACATTAAGAAAAAAAAAAGAAGATTTGCAGATTTTCCATTTTAAGAGACTTGGATAGCATAGCTAATTTAAGGAAGATTTAGCAAAGATTTTGGGGAAACTCTAGAGTAGCATAGTAATGATCTAACATACATTAGGTTATGTTGTGCTGGTCACTGCTTTCATCCTAGTTGTGACTGCTAATAATATCTATAAATATGTAAATTCAGATTAAGTTGTCTTAAATCTTCAGAGCATTAACTGGTCTCCCGCAGAGCCCTCAAATTTAGCGTGCTGATGGCAAAGCCCCGAGTTTCTGTCTTTTCTTTATCCTTTGGTCCACATCCAAAGCACAGCGTTTCCTTCAGCGGTCCATTTAGATTTATTCAAGAAGAGGCTATTCATTTTGTGTTGACTACATTCACTGTTGTGTAGTTAGAGATTAGGCATCAAGAGACTGGATTCTGGTCTGTTACCTTGGAATGAAACTTACAATTTATTTAGGCAAACATCCTCACTTTATAGCCAGTGAAATGAAGGTGTGAGGGGTAAGGGGATTCCCCAAGGGTGCCCAACTCAGTAACCTCAGAGGAAACTCTCCTAACTGCCCATCTGGTGATTTTCCCTCCACCAGGGACCCTCACTTCCCTTAACTCTCTTGGTGACTCCACCTGTTACAGAATTGAAGACTCAATTTCCTTATCTGTGAAATGGAGATTCTAAAATAAGGTATTTTGTAGCATTGTTGTAAATAGAAAATAGTTTTTAATGTCCACTGAGCAGTATAGTGCCTCATGTATTGAGTGTATTCATTTCATCATCCTGCAAGTGGACCAACCACATTCATTGCAGCTGCATCACAGAGGCTATATCATAATAGACCTTTCAGGGGCACCTGGGTGGCTCAGTCAGTTGAGCCTCCGACTTTGGCTCAGGTCATGATCTCACAGTTGGTGAGTTTGAGCCCAGCATTGGGCTGTCTACTGTCAGCACAGAGCCTGCTTTGGATCCTCTGTCTCCCTCTCTCTCTGCTCCTTACCCACTCACACTCTTTCTCTCAAAAACAAACAAACATTAAAAAACAAAAAAGAACAGGCCTGTCAGAGCTTCTCACCTATTCATGTTGTGAACAATTTTTGCTAAGGAATCTGATTGATTGTAATAGAATTGAGATAGTACATGATTATGAATTATATTTTTTAGGTCTTTCCCCTAATTTTAAAATTTATTTTAAAAGGGTAGTCTGAGTACCACTGAAGTATATTTCAAAGTACATTAACTCGGTATTGGTAGCTTCCCAGTGTTATCAACTGATCTTTGGCAACATAAGAGGCATGACAGGTTGGAGCAGTGGTCTGCAGTCACAAGTCCTGGATTTGTCCTGGCTACTTCAGTGTGACCTTAGCCACATTGTTTAACTGCTGTAATACTCCACTTCTTTTCATGTAAAATGCAGACAGAAATGGATGATTTCTAAATTCCTTTATAATTCTAAGATACAGAGAAATCTCAGCGTGATAATCATAAACAAAACAAATATTACTGGTGTAGTATGGTATTTTCTGGGAAAATAGATTGTCTCACACGGGTTTTGAATTAAAGTTACTAAAAATCAAAGCAAAAGAGCAGAAAGTCTTAAATTAGTGGCAGAAGGCCTTCTCTTGCTGGCGATTTACAGTTTTAGAATGAAAACAGCCATTAAATTAAAATTGACTTTGTACCTTCAGAGACACAAGAATAAAACCTATTAACAGTGTAACAGAGTTTAATTGAATACTATGAGTAATAAAAGAGATGTCTGGGGGTGAATGCTGAGAACACTTATGGGTGATTTTGAAGTGCAATATTTGACTTTCTGTAAGACCAAAGAGCTGAGTTCCAACTGTGTGTGCACTGAGTTGATTAAAGAAGCTAAATTTCCATTGACATGGAAATGTACATGTACATGTGGTGTCTTTTCCCGGAATACCCAGGACAGCCTGACATTGCCTGGAGGTGGAGAGAATAAGCTCCTATCCAGCACTTGTTTCCCATGGCCCCTCCGTACCCTGAGACCATGAGCCAGCTGACTGCACACTTTCACCTCTGTCTGGCTCTGTGATATTCAAGGCCGGGAAGGGAATGGGGGAGGACAGAAGGCACATCTGGTGTTATGTAGACTTGAGGTTTTGAATTCTGGCTCTGGCTGCTTAATAGCTTCGTGAACTTGAGCTAGTCATTGAACCTGTCTAAGCCTGTTTCTTCACCTTCAAAATGACCTTGGTAATGGTTACACGGTCCTGTCTTATCTTTTTGGCTTAGTCTTTGCTGGGATTTACATTCCAGTTTGAGTTTCTTCACCTGGTTTTCATGTCTCTGGATTTTGTTTATGGAATACACAACCCTGCCTTGTACCTAAATGATGTCCCCTATTCCTTTACTGTAGTTCTCTACCCAGTTTCTGATTTCTTGACATCTAAGTGTACCTACACCAGACAAGACAAGACAAACATTTAAATAAATGATAGGTATTTCCAATTAAAATGCAATTAGTGTAAAGTCACTTAATTTCTTCACTAATAGAATCCAAATGTTCAGATCAATTGATACTTAAATATAAACACATTTGCTTAGTATGAAGTCCTAATATTGCAACCACTTTCCTCTCCAAACTTCTGGAAAGATATCACACCTCCTAATATTTCATCTGTCATTCATATAAGCAAGTACTTGGCTACTTTTATGAGTCACTAAATGTTCGTCTTAGCTTCCTTTGCATCCCTTTGTATTGTTTCCTTGTGCCCTTTGTGGGGAGCCTCAGGGAAGTCACCCTGTAATGGGACATTGCTCAGTGTATCATTTTTTCCTTCTTATGGGATCATAGAAAAAGAATAAATTATGATTAGTATTCTTAAGATGGACTACATCCACTGAATATTTATTTAAAAGATAGACTGTTTACGTTGAGGTAAAATGAGCTGATTCCTTGGCTAATGGCCCTCTTGTTTAGGAAACCCACATGCTTGCTCTGAAAAGAAGTTAAGGAGAAAATTTTCTCTTGTGTATGCCAAATAAAACAAAATGAAATTACAATAGGATTTCACTGAGGAACCATAATTTCTGCCTGAGGGAGAATAGTAAAAAGTAGGAGAGCACTCTCTTACTTTTGCTACAACTAGTTCATCCCACAGAATCTGGGCTATAAGGTAAGGACAACCCCTTTTTCCCTCAGGGACCAAAGTCAGCTCAGGGACCCTGTAAGAGTCAGACACCCAGAAATTCCCATCTTAAGAAAAGGGTGGGGAGAAGGAGAGTGAGGACTATGGAAACTGGAGACACTAATTGGTTGGTATGTCTTAGTGTCCCGAAATGTCAGTGTCACTGCTGTAAGGATAAAAATATGGTTCTGTTCAGAGATAGAGGTCCAAATGTTGTAGACTTTGAAAAATTCACAATGCACTTTCAGTATTGTTACACTAAAATCCTGGGGACATGCCTTTTCATGTTGCTAGTAAACGTTTTGTTTTCAAATTTGTGTTCACCATTGCACCTAAAATAATCTTCTCTAAGAGAGCAAAATTATAAATATATAGATTTAGAGAGAGAGAGAGAGAGAGAGAGAGAGAGAGATCTCTATCTATCTAGAGCTCTATTAAAAAACCTTTCTTTAAATTCCTTCCACCCAGAATATATTGAAAAAATATTTTGAAAAAGAATACCCCACATGGAATGGTAAGCAAATCAATGTTGATGAGAACTCCCTATTGCTTCCCCCCACCCCCATCTCCTTGATTCTGACATACCTACTGAAAATCTTGCTTGCCATGATGGTTAATCATTTGAATTGTCTTTTAAAACCTGAAATTGAAAGATGCTATCACCAAAGACCTATTAACATCTCTCTAAAATTTCATTCTGTGTTGAATTAAAGGAGCAACATATTTCTGCCCAAATAATTTGTTATGGATTCTTGGTAGTAACTACTTGATTTCCATTCTCAGCTGACAACCAACATTTCTTCAATAATACTTTCTCTTGTGTTTTAGTTAGCTCACGACTATGCCGAGCTTTACTGCTGTGTCTACAACCACACTCCATTCTCCTTCAGTAACATTTTTACCTCATGTACTACAACTAGAAAAGGAAAGGGCATAAGCCTCATCTTTTGGACTCTCCAGAATTCCTTCCTCAGGCTCATGTTTGGACCATTACTATGAGTTTGCACCATTTCCCTACTATTGAATCAGCACTGGGACGAACCTTCAATTTGTTTTTACTGTACAAAGGCTTTGATCCCTGAAATACATTTTTTTAGTTTATGAATGGTAAGCTTACTATTTTCATCTGAAAATGGCTTTCTATTCTTTACTCCTGGTTGATGGTTTAGCTAAATGTAGATTTCTAGGTTGATAGATATTATTTTAGTATTTTGAAGATATTATTTTATTTCTTCTGATTCCTACTGATGCTGAAAATATGTTTGCTATCAACCAAATTGTTGCTGTTTTCAAGGCAGTCTTTCTTCTCTGGTTGCTTTTAATTCTTGATGTCTGGTGTTCTGTAATTTCATCATGCCACCATTCTGGATTTGTTTCTGTTTATCCTTTTTGGTGCTTATTGCATTTCTTCAAGCTGAAGACATGTCTTTTTCTTTTATCTGAAAAATCCTTGCTATAGACTGAATGTTTGTGTCTTCCCTCCCTCCAACTGCATATGTTGAAACCTAATCCCCGATGTGAGGGTGTTTGGAGGTGAGCACTTTAGGGAGGTGATTAGGTCACCAGAGTACAACCCTTCTGATGGGACTGTTCCCTTATAAAAGAGACCGCTGAGAGTTCCCTTGCCTCTTCTGTCGTGTGAGAACACAGAAAGAATTCTGCAGTCCAGAAGAGGACCCTTACCCAACCATGCTGATCTTGGACTTCCAGTCTTCAGAATTATGAGAAATAGCTTTCCACCCAATCTATGATATTTTGTTATAGCAACCAGAGTGGGCTGAGATAGAGAAATGTAAGTGTACATTTCCATGAGCTTTGCAATTTTTTATACTCTGTAACTCCCATCACAACCAAGATAGAGAACATTATATTACCCTACAGAGTTCCTTTATATTCATGTCCATCAGTCCTCTCCACCCTTGATCACAGGCAACCACCGATTTGCTTACTATCACTAAGATAGGTTATGCTTCTTTTTTTGAGTTTTATTTGACTTCCCATTAATTTAAAAATTTAATGACTATTTGGGACAATGGACATGTTCCAAAACAAGATTGTAGTAATGGATGTACAACTCTACACATTTACTAAAAATTATTGAGCTGTGTTCTTGTAATGGATTAACTTTCTGGTATGTAAATTATACCTTGATAAAACTATTAACATCGATATAAAAATTTAATGACTGTATTTATTTCCTTTTAGAAATTTCATTTGGTTCTATTTTTAAATCTTCATATTAACCTATTCTTTTGTTATAGTTTCTTTTCCTTTCTCTTAACCTCTTAAGGTTTTTAATATATTTTCTTGAGATCTCTTTCCAATGATTTTACTTGTTGTGTTTCTTAAGAGTGATAATTCCATTAATTGATTGTCTGTAGACTCTTCATTCTTATGGTTTACTTCATTATAAAATGTATAATTTTTTATTGTCCGCTCTTCTTCAGAAGTTGTTTTAACTGGGAATATCTTGTGGCTTGGATTTTAAGTGTCCTATTGAGAGATTTTGATTTTTCTGGATCTGGTTTTTTGTTAATTCTCAACCATGCAGGCAGTATGTGTCCAGATGTTTCTGGAATGACCATTTATGTTTCTTTCATTGCTCTATAGGAAAAGCAGATTTCTTTACTGCTTTCTCATCCAGTTGTATACAGCTTTTTTACTTCCTTTTTTAAAAGACAGGATACCCTTTGAGGCCCTACCTGCCTGAGGCTGTGTCTCAAGACCTGCATGGGTAGTGAACATCTAGGCTCCAATCTCAGAGCTAATACTGGTCTGAGCACTCAAACTCCCAACACAATATTAGTTTCTACTACCCATTAAGTATTTGAGTTCAGTCTTCTTTTTTGGTATTTTGGAATGTTTCCCCTTTTTTAAGAAAAAAGTTTATTTATTTATTTTGAGAGAGAGTGAACACAAGTGAGTGTGAGTGGGGAAGAGGCAGAGAGAAAGGGAGAGAGAATCGCAGGCAGGCTCTGTGTTGTCAGAACTGTGAGATCACGGCTCTCATGAACCATGAGATCATGACCTGAGCTGAAATCAAGAGTCAGACACTTAACGAACTGAGCCACCCAGGCACCACTCCCTTTCTTTTGAGCTCAACTTTCTTTTAAAAAATATCTTTGACTACCTTTATCCATCATTTCTATTTATTTCTAATGTGTTAAAGGCTTAACTACATTAGCTTAGTACACCCTGTTGCAAGAATTACTTACTCTGCAAATCATACGGTCCCCTTTCAGTTCTTAGTTCACTGATTCCTTGAAACATTGAAAGGGTCAACTTCTATATGGTAGCTCCTTATACCTTGGCTTTTGTGACATTACTTGGTCTCATCTTTTCTCCTACTTATAAAAAAACAGTACAAACTGTTGGAAAAGCGTGAACTTTGTTCTCAGATAGACTCAAATTCAAATACCGATTCTTCTACTTATGTACTGTATGATCTTTAAATTCATAATTTAACTGTATTTTTCCACTGTACTCTTTTGTTGCTTGAACCACACAATTCAAGTCTGAGAATACATAACTAATTGTAACAGGATTCTTGGCAGTAGAGAACAGTAGTGATGGGCTATTTTTCTTGCCTTTTTAATATCTTCACCTTGCAGTGAGTTACTGCTTTTGAAAAATTGATATAATAATTGACATAGATTATATTAGTTTCAGGTATACAACAGTGATTCTATATATGTATATATTGAGAAATGATCACCACAGTGACTAGTTAACATCCATCACCATGCACATTTATATTCTTTTTTCTTTGTGATGAGAACTTCAAGATGTATTCTCTAAGCAACTTATACTGGGGTGCCTGGACCCCCTTGGGCAGATCTGGGGCTGCCAGTTGCTTTAGTCAGGGGACTTGCATGGGGCTGTCTTTCAGGGAGATAACAGCACTGCTCCCCCCGCGCCCCACCCCCCCCCGGGTTAACGATTTAACTTTAAGATCTTTATCTGTAAAAGAGAAAAGTAAGTATTCTTTACAGTTATAATGAAGAATAACCTAAATAATGTATATAAAGGACACAGAGCAACTGACAAAGATTAATTGACTTAATATCAGTAGTAACAGCAGATATTTATGATACTCTTGCTTTCAGCTTGAAAGTAATAATTCTTCACATTCCTTACTTTTCTGGATTCTTCAAACTGGGTCAGTTCATTGAGTTTTTGAAGGGAAAAAAAAACAGAGGGGATACCCATCGTTTGTTGCCAAATCTCTGCCAATACATCAGTACATTGTCGATCATTCCAAAGAAGATTTATTTATTTATTTATTTATTTATTTATTTATTTATTTATGTTTTTATTTATATTATGACTATTATTTTTTTATCCTCGTAATTACTTTCCTAAAGACAGGGATTGTGGACAGATAGTAACATCCAGGTAAAAGTCTCTTGGGTCATTTGAGGTGAGCTTGGTGGTGATATCAATTAATAAATCCTTTCCCACATTGGAGACAAAGGTGAGTAGAGTTTTCTTCATTTTCCAATAAAAACAGATTAAGTCAATGTGTCATACAAACATACAGCCTTTGCCCAAGAGGACTTACCTTCATATTCTTGGTCAGTAGTGTCTATCTTCTATGAAAGGAGTACACAGATGTTAGATTTACAGTGTTTCAGTACCATGAATTACGATTCACAAGAAGGAAAAAGTCTCAGGGGTCCCTAGCTGCTCTCTTTCCTTCTGATTCCACACTTCTCCCTGCACCGCCCAAGGATAATCCTTTCTACTCCCATGATTCCCAATATCATTCATGAACTATCTACTCTCAAAATTATAATTTTAGACTTCATCTCTCACCTCTCTCCTGAGTTCTGTATCTAAATGCTATTAGAAGTTCCTGGTGCCTGAATAATCTCAACTATGATTCTTTTCCTCTCTGGTTTCCTACAAGGAAGGAAACATACAAGGGTAATAACCAAACTGGAAAGTACCACTTTGACAATAGTTAGGTAATTATCTTATAACTTTGTGAAAATCTCTAGTAAAAGTTGTATGGAAAGGTTTGAGAAAGGTCTTGGGTTAAAGCAGCATTTCTTGCTTCCTTAACCCTTAAACAATATATATTTCACTTTTTGACTCCCACTCAAATATGGCCCCCCATGACTGCACTGAGAGAGATGCCAATCCAAAGCACATCACCTAGTCAGGGGAAAAAGAAGAAAATAAATAGCCAGAAAGATCTCTATGTCTCCAATACCTAGTACTGAGCTGAGATGGACTACACATCCATGGGCAGAGCAATCTGGAGGTCATTGTGCAGGTGCAGAAAGGACAGAGAGATTTCCCAGTGTACTTCCAACACAGGGTAACAGAGGTCCCAGTTTTCTCATTACACTTGCTACATGGATCCAGAAAGTAGAAGACAGGTTTCTGATTTTAAAAGTGTACCCATCCCCTTCTGGACGTTTCATAGATAATGTATAGTCAGCATCTGATGCTTTAGTCTATACACTCATTCTTCTTCTGGTATTAGTAGCATTTTCCATTGCAGAGCTGCTTCTCTGCCTCTCCTTGTGGTTCCAAGGATGCTGATTTCAGAATTGTCCTACTCTGGTGTACAACCCAAATCTGGGCAATCGTAGTATCTATCTAATTGGCAATAGTGTTTGGCCTGAGCATGAACATACTAACCAAGCCAATCAGTCCTTTTCTTCAATTTCACATTGGGAGGGAAAAAAAAAATCTCTTTATTCTTAGATCATGAGCTTTAAAGATAGACTCCAAAGCTAGATCATCTCTATAGCTGCTATGTGGTAACACCTGAAAGAAATAAGCCTACAACTAGAGAGGCATGGTGAAAGGCAAAGCACAGGACATTGATGATGCATTTGGATTCCTGGATTACCCATATATATATATATATATATATATATATATATAGATATATAGATATATAGATATATAGATATAGATATAGGTATATAGATATCTATATATATATTTCAAACAGAAACCATTGGCATGCATATATATATATATATATATGCATATATATATATATATATATATATATATATATATATATATGGTTTCTGTTTGAAATGTTTTGAGTTAGATTTCTGTAACTTGGAAGTAAAATATTCTAATATACATCTTAGCATATCTAAAGTAGAACTCAGCATTATATAACTCCCAAATCTCTCCTCCCTTCTGTCTATACCGGTTGATGAAATCTCCAGCTACATGCTCTCCCAAGTCAGAAACAAAGAAGTCATTTTAATCCTGCTACTGCTGTTGCTGCTTCTCTTTGGTGAATGGTGGTGTTCTAGACTCCATAGAACTGATGGTGGCAGCCATGAATTCCTTACACAGTTAGCATTCAAGAGGATGGCTTTGAATCTAGCTTCCAGGATGACCCAAACTGTCTGAGAAATCAGTACATGCCCAAGCACTCACAAAAATATTGAGGAGAACCTCTACATTAGAGTCAGCTACGTGATTTGCAAGGGTCCAGTGTGAAATGAAAAGACGTGGTCCTCATTCAAAAGACAGGGGAAAAAAAGTGCCATTAAAGGTACTGAAGTATAAGGCTTTTCCCTTACTTCCTGGTTCTCTCTTATATATCTCTTATATAATAATACACTGTAATAATGTATTATTTGCTATTTAATGCCAAGCCCTTGGGATGGGGATATTCATTGGGTTTAGATGCTCCCAGATGCCCCCTAATTTGGCGAGTGCACAGCCCACCAGTGGCAGGGCTTTTTCCCCCAACCATCACTGCATAGCACCATGTCCCAGTGGGAGGCAGGGAAATAAATCTCCTGTTGTGATTTGCCGCCCCAATTCACAGTGGACTGGAGATGGCCAAAGATAAAAATCTCATTGGATGAGCCCATTCTGAGGATGGAGTGGGAGAGAGGCTCACAAGCACACCTTTGCTTCGTGACAACTGAATGTGTGCAGGCAGTACCTGCTCATGGCATGGACAGCCACTGCCCTGTCTGCCCTGAGGTTCTGTCTCACGTGCCTGTCTCATCTGGACCCTCCACACATCCACACTCAGGCCTGCAGAAGAGGCTGAGTACAGCAGTGGTTGTTGGGCAGAGAAAGGGAGAAGAAGTAGAGAGACAGGGTGCAGTGGGACAGGGATGGGCTGCGGAGACCCTCTCCAGGGAAGGCCGGAGGTGGTGGGAATCAAGGCTGCATATAAACAGGACTGCTGTGAGCCAAGGCTCCAAGCTCCCAATACATTCTCCATTGTTCTGTGGACTTCACGTGTAGCATACACATTCAAATATAAAATTATTGAAAATTTTAAGATGGTGACCAAAGAGCAATAAACCCCAAGCACAGGGCCCTTCTGAGCTTGGGGTCCTGTGTGACCACACTGGTTCAACCTGTGTGAAGCCTACCCTGTGAACAAATAATCTTTCTGTTAATTTGGCCAAAGGCAGCTCAGCAGAACTGTAATTTAGAACATGTGTCTTGAACATTTTTACCAACAGAACAATGGACATGTAACCCAGAAGCCCCATATGTAAACCACATAAGACTGCTCTGCTTAATCAGTCAGAGGCAGGACATCCAGCTTCGGGTCCTCCCAGTTACACTGTCCTGCGTCATCCCTCCAACCCTACCTGTGGCCCAGGAGGCACCAAGTACTCCCTGAAACAGTTTGAACATTAAAAACAAAAGAAAACAAACAAAACGTTTGTATTCAACAGTCCAGGAAAATTCTGGCACTTCAACTGTAACATACTTTCATTTTCTATAAAGATTCAGAAGACAGCCTATATTTAATAACAAGTAATCATTTAAAATATTAAAAAAAACCCAAAAAACAAAACCCACTTGACCCTATTTCTTGGCCAGGAATTTAACAAGTCTTCATTTCCTTTACTACACACCCATTTCCTATTCTTGTGTTGCTTTTTCCTGAGATTATAATTATAGACCATGATTATGAATTTTTGACATCAAGGGTTTGACCTCAGGAATATTTTTGAGTTTTCACGTTGATTTTGAGAATTTTCAGAAGACACATTAAAACACCTTCGCGTATTTGTAGTTAGTTTCACTGTTCAGTACTCACCAATTCAGATGTACTTCCCCAGTTTAGAGACCTTGATGATGATTAAACTTCCTACTGGGTGGAGTACATCTCTGAGGTTTTGTTTCATTTCTCTCATTCATGAGAGGGAAATCGGTGTTATAGTTTTTGGAGCATTTGTATATATAAGAATGTTTTCTGTTACTTTCATACATGAATGACATTTGGCTTGATTTGAGATCCTGTGTTCCCCATTTTTAAATTTTTTTCAACGTTTTTTATTTATTTTTGGGACAGAGAGAGACAGAGCATGAACGGGGGAGGGGCAGAGAGAGAGGGAGACACAGAATCGGAAACAGGCTCCAGGCTCCGAGCCATCAGCCCAGAGCCTGACGCGGGGCTCGAACTCACGGACCGCGAGATCGTGACCTGGCTGAAGTCGGACGCTTAACCGACTGCGCCACCCAGGCGCCCCTGTGTTCCCCATTTTTAAACTTCTTATCTCTATAGACATTATTCTTTACTGGAATTTAACATTTAAGAGAACATCCTAGTCTTTATACTTGTAATTAAAATATTTTATTAATTTTTCATGGAACACAACAGAGTGTGGTCTTTCCTGCCTAGAAAAATATTCTATTATATCTTGGATTATAGTTTCTCTTTTACTTATTTTGTTTCCTTGTTTTAGAATATCTTTTGAATCATATATTGGATTTGTCATATACTGTGACTCTCATAATTTCTATGATTTCTCCCTCTTTCCTGGGAGAAATTTTGGTTTTTTGCTTATATCACTGACTTGATTTGTTTGCTTACATCAATTCTGTTCCACATGAAAATTTTAATCCTATTACAATTTTTAAAATTTCCTCACAGTGTTTTTTATTTCATTTGCTCTTACCTTACTCTCTGCTATTGTTTTCATGCTGGTATGAAGTGAGTTATATCTAGGCCTTGGGTTTGCAGACACATTGCTGGTACAGATTGTCCATGGCCATCCTTACTGTCACTCGTGTTTCGGTAAAAACCATGCTCTCAAGTGTGTACAGCCTTAGCTCAATTTATGATACCTCATAAACATTTACCTGGCACTGAAATAGAAAATTCTGTTTTTACTTCTCAGTTTCTTTACTCTGAGAGAGATAGCATGTATCCTAAAACAGCCCTCCATTATTTAATCATGTGCAGTCCGTGAAAAATTGTTCTTCCCAGCAAACACCAGTCCCAGGACCCTTTTTGTCTCTGCTACTATTTACATAGCTTTACCTGAAAGGTCATTTTCCTAGGATATGAAGGCCACTTTCCATTGTTCTCTATCACCAGCCTTCCTATACAAATGGCATCGTACCAGATGAGGGCAATTAAGAAAGGAGGTACAAGATCTCAGCTCTCTTAAAGATAGTATAGGCTGGCTGCTCAGTTTTCTGATTAATGCAGTCTGTTGCTTTGAAAACAAGCAATAAACATGAGTCAAAGCCTCTTTCTCTCCTTTTTATTTACAGTTGTGTCTTTCTACTTCAGAGAGTAGATTGCATACAGGCCACTGATAATGCTTTTCATCCAACTGCTGCAACTTTAAAGTTGATGGAAATATCTGTCAATGTCTGGCATGTGCATTTGATTTCTGTCCTTATGTTTTAAGCTATTGTTAATTATTGTCTTCCCATATGACTTTACCTGCAATTCATTTACAAGTTGGAAGATCATGATCTCAACCCAGAAGTCAGGGTGTTCTAAATGCAGGTATAATCAACAAGCTAATGAATGTCGTAATCATTTTGTTATTTATAAAGAAACAGTTAACGTATCCAAGTTGAAGCAGTGTGATTGAGTGGAAAGAATGCCAGTGTCAGAAAATTTAGAGTCAAGTTTTTAACCCTGTTTATTATGTGACCTTAAGTCACTTAGCCTTTATGAATCTGTTTATTTTTTCATAAAGTGGCAATAATCAGGCTTGTTCTAAGGATCTCACAGGGGTGTTGTGAGGACCAAATGGGTTAATACTTGTATAAGACTTTTGAGTCATTAACACTCTAGACCCAATTATAACTATCACTCTCATGACCTTGGCTTCATCAGTGGCAAGTTGAAACAGGTGAGATAGCTGAGCTACCAGGTCACAGAAGTGATCCATGAACATTTATTTCTAATTTTTAGCCATTAGTGACTATAGGTTTGGGCATAAAAAGTAAATGGTAATTGTGAGTCCTGACCCTCTGTCATTAAAAGAAAATAAAAAGGAAAAATAGATATCTTTTTTTTTTTTGCCAAGTTGTTAAGTTCACATGAATTTTACCTGTTACTCCTAGGTTCTATAAATAGAGGGTTTCTTTAATGATTTTTTTTCCTTTTTATCCAAAAAAGCATGTGAATTTTCAGACTCTGTAATAGTCTTAGCTACATAAAGGATAGACCGAATGAGACCAAGGAGTCACAGATAAAACTTTTGCTGTTATTAAATTTGATTACAACAAAAGACCTGACAATTAAAATTGGAAAGTATTGTGTATAAAAGGAAGCAATGAAAAATTGGTCTTTAATTGTCTTTAAGGCTAATTGGAGACAGAGACTTCTAAATAGAGTTATAAGTTATAGGCTAATAAATGCCACAGACATCTCGTTATTAACATGAAAATTAGCAAACATACAAGGAGAGACTAGTTTGGAACATGACAGTTGTAAGCACATGGAAATAAAACAAAAATTGGTTATATATTTTATTTTTAATTGGTATATAATGCACTCCTCTAAGAAGAGAGAAAAATAAAAACTTCTAGTTGTAAGTGAATGAAATGGCCTGCTTCATGGCATAGCAAATAGCTTTTTTTAAGAAGCAAAATTCTTTGCTGGACTATGACAAAAGATTCTCTTTCTTTTTTCCTTAGCCCTAAGTTATTGAAAGAAGTCTGTAAGCCAATCTTTATTTTCCATGTGATATAGCTTTTCATTTTGTAGATAGGAAAACTGAGAGAGAAATTGAAGCATATTAGTGTCCTTTCTTATCATTTTACACTTCGTGTATATTTTTCCCATGTCTTTTTTTTTCTTAATAAACTAGCTATTCCTTTAGTTAAAAACCATATCTTATCCCTCACAAGCCACCACAGCCTTGGATGCTGTCACTCAGTGTGCACTTGTCCCAGAGCTATATCCCTCTAATACAAAGGGGGAAATGACTAACAGCAGGTCTGTGATCTTTCCTCTAGCCTCTGGGATTCCTTGAAACGTTAACTTAGGAAATTCATATAAGGATATTGAAAATTCTGGAGGTTTTACAACACCACCTTCAAGTGCAAGGATTTGCTAAAAGGACTCCTAGAAGTCAGAAGGGCTGTTATACTCACAGCTACAGTTTCTTATGGCAAAAACAGCAAAGGGAAGAGGAAGATAAGGCAGGTTCCAGGGGGTTCTAAGCATGAGCTTCCAGTTGTTCTCTCCCAGTAGAGTCTTGTGAACAATGCTTACTTCTCCCAGCAGTGATGTGTGATAGTACATGCGGAGTATTTCCAATCAGGGAAGCTCCCCCAAGCCTTGGAGGCTTTTTCCACCCCCAGCTTTATTGAGGTATAATTGACAAAATCGTAAGATATTTAAGGTGTACATTGTGATTATTTGATATATGTATACATTGTGAAAGGATTTTCCGCATATTGTTAATTAACACATCCATGACCTCACATTTTTACCTCTTTTGGTGTGTTTGTGAGGACATTTAAGTTCTACTGTCTCAGCAAATTTCAATTATGCAATACAGTGGTATAGGGAGAGGTTGGTTAAAGGGTATAAGCTTTCAGCTATAAGATAAAAATGTTTTGATGATCTAATATATAACATGGTGACTATAGTTGATAATACTTTATCATATAATTGAAATTTTCTAAGGAGTTCAGAAATTTTTATTGGGGATCAACCATATAGACACGATTGACTACCCATGGCTGACCTTATTTCTAGCCCATCCATTGGTCGAGCTAGTATCTGCATGGTCCACAGCCTTCAACATAAATAAAAATGTTTGCATAGACCAGAAGTGGCCTAAGACTTCCAGTTAAACAGACGTTCCTATCAGGCGGACATTTCAAGGGCTTAGGGACAAAGTTAATGCTTTATTGCGCGCGCACACACACACGTGCGCACGCTCTCTATATCTGCTATCTACATTATCTTTACTATTATTGAGACTACTTTCACTGTATCCCAGATAAATCAGAATTGGTTGCAGTTGCTATGGACCTCATTGTTGACATTGTGCATCAAGTACTTATAGCTGCTACAATGAGGTACAGCTGCACTGAAACTAGATACAAAAGCTCAAGAGATCGCAGAGCCGATGGCTTTCCTTGGCTGAACCCGTCCATGTCTAGTCAGCCTATTCTTTTGTGGTCACAGGCCCCTACATGAAGAGAGTTTGGAGGATATTTGGAAACTGCATCTATTGGGAGTAAAGAGACCTTCCCTATGTCATTACCAGTCAGGCTGTGAGTTTTCTATCCCATATCCTTTCTGCCAGCTAAGTAAACCTGATACTAGGGAAAAACTATTGTATCTCATGGATTTTTTGTTATCAATCCAAAACCAAGACACTTGATGGTTGAGCAGAGTGGATATTGGATTATATAACTAATGTTATTTGTGAGGCCTGCAATAAAATGAATCTCTTTAGTTTTTCCAGTTAGTTACATTAGCACCTGCCAAACCACATTAGCAGTAAGTCCATTTTCTCTCTTGAGATCTTTCTCACCACTATTCTCATCTCTGATATGGTGAATTGTGCAAGAAATCTAGAGGGACACCCAATCAGTGTCACTGTGGTCCATTCTAATCTGTTATAAATTTGGACTTAGATCTAGGACTTCTCCTTAGGAGATCCTTGAACTTTTTATACAAGGTAGTATAGAATGAGGAGAGAAGGGACAGCATTGCTAAGGTACAAAGGAAATACAAACTACTGAAATAATGGAGCCTGTGTGGTTAGAGAAGACATATGCAATATGTGTGTCCACCATGTTCCTTGCTGCTCTGGTCACAAATAGTGTTCATGGTGCCCAATGAGCACAAAGTTTGGTGGAACCACTATGTGTGGGAGTTCAGTGGGATTCAAAGTGAGTACCAGGTAAGCATAGTCCATCTCTGACTGGATAAGCAGGTCTCTGACAGCCTTGAGAGGCTATGCTTCCTCTTAATGCCAAAACTTGCCTAAAAGAAGGCAATGGTATTTTAAAAAGCACACATAATCAAGGAACCCTGTCATATCCTTTCTTACTAGTATTACTTCCTTGTATTAGCCAATCACCTATGCTGAAAATAATGACATGGGAAATAGGAAATAGAGCAACTCATATTTCTTTTCTTTTTAATTCCATATCACTTATCAGTAAGCTGAAGTTAGAGTGTTAGTAGAATGTGTGTGTATCAAGAAGTGAAATAAAAATTGCTGAATTACTTTTGTGCAGCATTTCCATTATTCTATGAAGAACAAAATACATCTACGATTATGAGTTATAAATTACAAATTGTGTTATTTCAGTGATTCTGTGTACAAGTTATCTTAAATTTTTATTTAAAACTAACACCACACAATATAAAGATGCTAATAATTTAAACTTCTAATTTTTCTCTACTTAGAAAGGCATCAAATAGCAAATAAGAAACACATTGTGAGGATTCTGGGAAGATGGCAGAATAGGAAGCACCAAGAATATATCTCCCCAAATAGACAACAATTGACTGGCAGAATCTGACCGATATAACTATTTGGGAACTCTGGAGTATTTTGGAGGCTAGTAACTTGCGGGGGAAGACTTGAATAGTAAGTTGTGGTTAATTTCAGTCATTTCACCTCTTAGCACAGTAGCAGCTACCCATCCCCCACCCCTCAGCCACATAGCAGGCAACTGTGTACATGTTCCTGGAGAAGCTTAAATACAGCTTGTGGGATCCAGGGTGGGAAAAACACCTTGTTCTCTGAATACTAGGGATCTGATTACTGATTGCTGCTTCTGATCATAGAGATGGAAAGAGGTGGGAGGTCTTGGTTGTAACCCTTCCTCCTGTTGCTGCAAACCCTTCCCCTTCTGGCTGAAGTGACTTCCAGGAATTTTAAAGAGCCAATGCCCTTTTCCCCTTTTTGTTCCTCTTCATTTTCCTCTTCTTCCCCTTTTGGGAATAATATGTTAAAGACTAGAACATTCAAAAACAACTGCATGGGGAAAATTAGGAAATGACTGCATGCCCAGGAAAGTCTAAGAAAAGACCTAACAAGTTTAAATTTACACCTCAGGCTGATCCTCAGCATGGAGACAGTCTATAACAATCAAAAATAAATCAATAAACAAAAATAATAATGATATACAGCAAATGCTGGAGAAGGTGGAAAATCTGATTTCCAGTGTTACCACACCATGAGATTCAACTGTCCAATTTTCAACCAATCACAAAGCATGCAAAGAAACAAAAAAGTATGACCCATTCACAGAAAAAACTACATCAACAGAAACTGTCCCTAAAAAAGGCCTAATGGCAGATCTATTTAAAAACAACAACAACAACAACAACAACAACAACAAACCTCTAAAACAACTTTTAAAACTGCTCAGAGAACTAAAGGAAGATGTGAGGGAAGTCAAGAAAATGATCAACGAGCAAAATAAAAATATCATTAAGAGATAGAAAGTAACAACAACAAAAAAACCTAAAAAGAATTTCTCGAGCAAAATGTATGATAACTGAAATGAAAAATTAATTAGAAGGATACAAAAGCATATTTGAACAAGCAGAAGTATCAATGAACTTGAAGATAGGACAATGGATGTGACCAAGTTTGAGGAAAAGAAAGAAAAAAATGGAAGAAAAGTAAACATAGTCTAAGGGATCTGTGGGACGCTATCAAGTAGGCCAGTATATGTATTGTGAGAATTCCAGAAGGAGAGGAAAGAGAGAAAGAGGCAGAGAGAATATTTGAAGAAATAATGGCTAGAAACTACCCAAGGACATGGATATACATATTCAAGAAGCTCAAATAACTCCAAATAAGATAAACTTAAGAGACCTAAACCAAGACATATTATACTTAGACTTTTGAAAGACAAAGACAAAGGGAAAATCTTGAAAGCAGCAAAAGTGAAGTGACTAATCACACAGAAAAGATCCTCAATGAGATTATCAGTGGATTTCTCATCAAAAACTTTGGAGATCAGAAGGCAGTGGGCTGATCTATTCAAAGTGCTAGAAAATGTCAGTCAAGAACTCCGTATTTAACAAAACTGTCCTCCAAACATGATGGAGAGATTAAGATATTCCCACATAAAGAAAAGCTGCGGGAATTTATTGCTATTAAATTTGTCCTGAAAGAAAGGCTATATAGAGAGTTCTACAGGGTGAAATGAAAAAACACTAACTAGACAGTAGCTTGAGGTCATGTGAAGAAATAAGATCTCAATAAAAATAAAAATATGAGCAATGATAAAAACTAATATTATTGTAACAATGGTTCGTCACTCCACTTTTTGTTCTCTACTTGAGTAAAGAGAATAATTTAAAAAAATCTATTTATGTGGAATTCCAAATTTTGTTTTCTACATAATTTAAGAGGCTAATGTATTTTAAAAATATTAATTTATACTTTGAGACACATAGTGTAATTTTGTGATATGAACAACCAGAAAGGGTGGGGATAAAGCTGTAAAGGAGAATTTTTTTGTATGTTAACGAAGTTAAGCTTATATAAATTCAAATTAGAGCGTTACAACTTTAGAATGTTAGATATAATCCCTATGGTAACCACAAAGAAAAGAGCTATAGAATATACACAATAGGAAATAAAGGAATTTAAACATTTCACTATAAAAAAAAATTAAACCCAAAAGAAAACACTAATGCAGGAAATAAGAGACAATAAGTCTATAAAGTATATAGAAAACAAATAACAAAATGACAGAAATAAGTCCCTTCTTATAATTAATTACTTTAAATGGGTTAAACTCTTCATTCAAATACAGAGATTAGCAGATGGATAAAAATACATAATCCAACTATGTGATGTTTATAAGAGATTCACTTTAGATCCAAAGCCACAGATGGGTTGAAAGTGAAAAGATGGAAAAAGATATCCTATGCAAATAGTGATCCAAAAAGAGAAGGAGTGGCTATACTAATATCAGACAAAATAGAGTTTAAATCAAAAAGTTTATATGAGACAAAGGGCATAATATATTAATAAAATATTCAACATAACAAGAAAATATAACAATTATAAACATTTATAGAACTAATGAACAATTTAGTTTGGACAACAGTATGTAGGTTTCTCAAAAAACTAAAAATAGAACTACCTTAGCAAATGCACTACTAGGTATTTACCCAAAGGATGCAAAAATACTGTTTGAAGGGGCACATGCACTCCGATGTTTATAGCAGCATTATCAACAATAGCCAAATTAACAGAAACAGCGCAAATGTCCATTGACTAATGGATGGATAAAGAAGAGATAGTATACAATGTGATATTACTTAGCCATCAAAAAGAATGAAACCTTGCCGTTTGCAATGTTATGTTTGGAGCTAGAGTGTATTATGCTAAGTGAAATAAGTCAGAGAAAGAAAATTACCATATGATTTTACTTATATGTGGAATTTAAGAAACAAAACAGATGAATATAGGGGAAGAAAATAAAAGAGAAGCAAACCACAAGAAACTCTTAACTAAAAGAAAAACTGAAGGTTGATGGAGGGAAGGTAGACAGGGGATGGGCTAAATGGGTGATGGTTATGAAGGAGGGCACTTGTGTTGAGCATTGAATGTTATATGTAAGTGATGAATCACTGAATTCTATTCCTGAAACCAATATTACACTATATGTTAACTAACTAGGATTTACATAAAAATTTGAAACAAAAAAATTAAAGAATAGAATTACCATATGGCCCAGCAATTCCACTTCTGGATATATACCCAAAAGAACTGAAAGCAGGGTCTCAAAGAAATATTTGTATACCCATGTTCATGGCAGAATTATTCACAATAGCTAAATTATGGAAGCAATCCAAATGTCCATCAACAGATGAATGAATAGCAAAATGTGGTCTAAAAATACAGTAGAATATTATTCGGTCTTAAGGAAAGAAATTCTGACATATACATAGGTGGACCTTGAAGATATGACGCTAAGTGAAACAAGGCAGTCACAAAAAGACAAACACTGTGTGACCCTCACTTATATGAGATACTTAGAGTAGTCAAAATCATAGAGATAGACAGTAGAATGGTGATTGCCATGGCCTGGGGAAAGAGAGAATGGAGAGTTAGTGTGTAAGAGATACAGTTTCAGTTTTATAAGATGAAAGGAATTATGGAGATGGATGGCAGTGATGGTTGTACAAGATTATGAACGTATTTAGTACCATTGAACTCGACAATTAAAAAGTTATGATGGTAAATTTCATGTTATATGGATTTTACCATAATAAAAAAAAATGGAAATAAAAAACACTATGACAAGTCAAAAGTAGATCTTAGAAGAAAAGGAAAAAAACTGTATTTTAATATTTGTAATAGCATTTTATTCCTGCTTCTTTATCAGGTGGCCCTGCATTTTCAGTTTGCACTGGACCTTGCAAATTACGTACTCAGCCCTGCAACGGAAGTTTCGTTTAGGCATTAAAAAAATATTTTATGATCAGACTAAAATACAGTTGAATTTTCTGGTAGAATTCGTTAAAAAGTACAGGAAGATAGAAGCATATAACAGAGATACAGTGAAGTTGGATTTGCCAGAGTCTTAAACCTGAATCAGACAAATACGATAGGGCCTGGACAGTCTTTCTAACAACGCATCTTGAAGACTATTCATTACACCAATGAGAATTATTTCAGGTAAACCCTCTGGTGTAGGTTTTGAGAACAGGATTTTGAAAGCAACAACATCTGTAGTATGAATTTCTGATTAGGGCACTTTAAAAGTTAATCATCTAGCTCTAGAATATAGATTAAAATTTAATTGCATGCACAGGCATTCAGCCATTTACATTTCTCTGACAATGTAATGCCCAGACCAATCCCTCTTGGGAGTGCTAGGACCCCCCTCCCTCTAGCCAAACAGGGACTGATTCTCTCCCATTAGCGTTTAAATACAGTAAAACTTTGGTTTGTGAGAATAACTCATTATGAAAATATGCTTCTAATCCAAAGCACTTGTATATCAAAGTGAATTTCCCCATAAGAAATAATGGAAACTCAGATGATTCATTCCACAACCCAAAAATATTCATAACAAAATGATTACAATAGTGTAATATAATACCAAATAATAAAGAAAATACAAAATATAAAGAAAAATAAACATATTAACCTGCACTTACCTTTGAAAACCTTTGTGGCTGGTGTGAGGGAGACAAGAGAGAGGAAAGCTATTGGGTAGGACAACTTTTACTGCTATCACTAATGGAATCACTGCTATCTATTGGCTCAGTAGAATCTTTTTGTTTTCATGCAACTTTAACAAGGAACCTATCCAGTGACACTTGCTTTTGCCTCCTTTTGAGAATTTCACGGAAATGTGACATTGCATTGTCCTGAAACGGATTTATCACTCACACTGCTGCAGCCTTATTCGTGTGGTGCTTTTCTACAAAATTTTGCACTGTTTCCCACATTTTACACATCTCCCTGATCTCATTTGAAGTGAGGGATCCCTCCGCCTTTTTCTCCTCCTCCTCTGCAGAAGAGATCTCCTCCATAACCTCTTGCTGTTGCTCACGATGCAGATTCATCAGTTCGTCAGTGGTCAGCTCCTGGTCATGTTTCTCCACCAGCTCCTGGATGTCAGTCACCTCCAGTCCCATGGTCTTCCCCAAGGACACTATTTCATTGACTACTGGTGGCTCCTGTTCATAAGCAAGCCCCTCTAAGTCATGTTCCAGAACATAATCAGGCCACAGTTTTCTCCAAGCAGAATTGAGGATTCTCTTGGTGACCCCATCCTAGGCTTTATTGATGATCTTAAGGCAGTTAAGGATGTGGAGATGATTTTTCCAAAACTCTTGGAGGGTAAGGCTTGTTCTTTCGATCACTTCAAAGCATCTCTGAGATAGTGCTTTGGTGTAAAGCTTTTTAAATTTTGAAATGATGTGCTGATCCATGGGCTGGAGGATTGGCATGGTGTTAGGAGGAAGGAACTTACCATAATGAACTCAAATTCCTCTAGTAAGTCATTCTCAAAGCCTGAAGGATGAGCAGGAGCATTATCCACAACCAGCAAGACTTTGAGTGGCAGATTCTTTTCTAAAAGGCATTTCTTCACTGCAGAACTGAAGACCTCATTGATCCACTCAACAAACGAGATACAAGTTTCCCAAGCCTTGCTGTTGGACCTCCACATAACATTTAACTGTCTCTTCTGCACCTTGCATTTCTGGAAGGCTCACGGATTCTTGGAATGATACAAGAACAGGGGCCTGCCTGTGAAATCCCCACTTGCATTAGCACAAAACAAGAGGGTGTGACGGTCTTTCATGGGCTTGTGACCCGGCATTGCATTGTCTTCTTCTGTAAAGTAGGTCCTTTTTGGCATCTTTTTCCAAAAGCCCCCTCTCATAACAGTTAAAAACTTGCTTCAGCAGATAACACTAAGAAACCATGAGCTTCTGGAACTCTGTAGTGAATGCCTCAGCTGCCTTAGCGTCCGAACTCACAGACTCTCCGTGCCTCACGATACTATGGATGCCACTTCTTCTTTTAAAGTTATCAAACCATCCCGTTTGCCTTGAAGACTTCTTCATTTTCTGTTAATGTACCTGACAGTTAACTGATGAGGTCCGTGTACAAGGCCTTTGTCTTCCCACAGAGGAAGTTTTCCATCACAGTATCACCTGCTCGTTGCTTCTCATTTATCCAAACCAGAAGCAACATTTCTACATCTTACAGAACATGTGGCTGTTGCTTTGATGTTCTCATAACTCCTTTTGCTGCATCTAGCCGCCTTAGTTCTTTTTCCTTCTTTAACATTGTACAAATGGTCAACGTAGACTTATAAAATCTTGCAATTTCAGCCACTCACATACCTCGCTTGTACTTCTTGATGATTTTCTTCTTCCATATAATCATCTCCTTCTTCTTACCACCTTTATTTTCAGCCTTTTTCTGAATGGGGGTCATTGTATACACCTGCACAGATGTTGACTACAGTACAATATTAATAAACTCTTGCAAATACTGTATTTAATAATGTAACTGGCAATAAGGCAGCAGAGGAAAGAGTCTATATCTGCAGGCAGCCTGATCTAGAATGAAGCAAACATTCCTAAGCTTAATCTTGTATGGGAAAGCAAAGGATTGTCCATAGGTGCTTTGAAGTGACAAAAAATACCCTAGTGCCAGTTGTGGGAACCTTCCAGTGTTCTGAAAAATCTGATTTCTTCCAAATACCACAGCCTGAGACCAAGCATCCGAGCATGGGAGACGAACACCCACAATCCAGCAGTGACAGAGAGAGAGGGAGAGAGAGGGAAGAACCACTGGCTCAATTGTGATCATGTGCTACTCATATTGGAAGACATTGCTCATTTATCAAGTGAAAATTTATTAGAAATGTTTGTTTGTCTTGTGGCACACTCAGAGAACAAGTTACTCGCAATCCAAGGTTTTACTGTATATGTAAATCTATCCCATCTTTAAAATAAAAATTAATCCCCCATCCCTATCTTTGCCTCTCTCCGCCACATATGTGTGTGCCTGTGTGCAGACAGACAGACACACACGTATATACAAGGTGCCTTGACTTCAAGATATCACTCTTATTACCACCAAACCATTTAACCTCTTAGTACCTTGATTTCCTTACTTATAAAATGAGGACACTAATATTTACTTGTAGAGATTTTTATTTTCATCCTTCCCTTTTCATTTGAAATATTATTTCCCTTGGAAAGCCCTCCCTGACTTAGTAGTCCTTCCTGTTTATCTTGTAATGCTCTATCTCCGCTTTCATATCACTCATCATGCTTCGTTATTCCTTTACTTGTTTTTGCACCTAACACACTGTAAGTTCTGAGACAAGAAAATTGGCATGTATTACTCACAATTGTCTCTCTAGTGCCTGACAGAATGGCTGCCTAATAGTATTAATTTAATACATTTGATATATTTTGTATTCATTTAGAAATATCTACATGAATATTTTCATCCGAATTTGCTGCTATATAAAGAAAAATTTCTCATTTAAGCTGCCAATGATCTTTTTTTTAAGTTGCAGAACTTTCTTATAGCAGTTCACCTCTCTGAATGTTACATGCTTATAAGGCTCAGAGATGCCTTCTGGCTAACTTCCAAAAGGACATTTGCAATATTATATCTATATATCTTCTTCCTGTCCGTATTCCACCCACTGGTACCCCCTCCCAAAGAAATACATCAGTTTGTTTTCTCCGGACGTCCATGATTGATAGCTACAGCAAGAGACTCTCTGACGGCTTGGTCATAGCAGCCAGACTGTCACTCAAGCAGGACTGATGAAAACAAGATTGAATATCACCGTTTATGGAGTTTAATTGTCCCTGCAAAACCTTAAGATGTTCCTTATGGAAAGACACAATTATAAAAGTTGAAACTTCCTCCAGGAACATTTTGCATTTTTAAAAATAAGAATCATTTGTGTTATCAAAATTGCCACATGTACACATACACACATCCCACTTCGTTTTAGTCTTTTAAGATACTTTTTGCCGCTAATGTTCATATTATAGATGAGGAAACAAGCTTAGCAAGAAGAGTTAACCCAAGGCCTAGAAGCGAGGGAGTAGGATCAGTTTTCAGACATCAAGTTCTGGGCCTTTCCACCTCACCCAGAGGCTTCCACAGAGGAGTAAGATGCCTCACTCCTTAGTTTATATAACGTTCAATACACATATGAAACTTCATTGAGACTGAAGAACAACAATCATCTCAGTGATATAAATGTCTTTTGGGGTTCCTACTGCTAGAACTTGCCCTTTGAGATGTAGAACTATCTGTAAAAGGGCTTGGGAATTGAAATACAAACTCAGTGCAACTTGATTCTTAGACACCAACACTGTGATTAACTGTCATAGAAATAACTGAACTATAACATTGAACTTTATTGTTTTGGAGTGCTAAAAAGGATTTGTATTTTGGAATTCACCAAATAGTGCTGAATAGTCTTTGTGGCCAAAGGCCAGGGTTGATTTTCCTTGGTGTCCTGCATGCCTAACATGGCACCTGGCACCCAATAGGAACTTAGTACTTATTAGCGGATAAGGGAAGAAGACTCACTCTAACCGTTGTAAGCCCACTCTGGCACACCCTCCTCCTATTGACAGGCAGTGTGGACAGCTGTTCAATGTGCACTCTGAAATCAAGCTGCCAATTTGAAAGTCCAGGTCTGACATGCATGTCTATAAAATGGTTATAATTGCAACATCTACATCATAGGGTTCTATCATTTTGAAGAGTAACTGACTTATATGTACTTAGTTAGAATTGTGTCTGGCATTTAATAAGCTTTGTATGTGTTTGTAGTTATTATTATTAAAAAATTTTTTTTAATGTTTATCTTTATTTTTGAGACAGAGAGAGACAGAGCATGAGCAGGGGAGATGCAGAGAGAGAAGGAGACACAGAATCAGAAGTAGGCTCCAGGCTCTGAGCTGTCAGCACAGAGCCTGACATGGGGCTCGAACTCGTCAACTGCAAGATCATGACCTGAGCTGAAGTCAGATGCTCAACTGACTGAGCCACCCAGGTGCCCCTGTGTTGGTAGTTATTATAAACATGGGTACAAGGGTCATAATAGGGGATGTCAGTCATGATTTAACAGCTGTTAACATGTAAAAGACTAAATGAGTTTATAAGTTGCGATGTATATATTTATACAGATGCATATGCTTGGGATTTATCACCATGAAGAATTTTTATAAAATTGTTTTGTACTGTCCTTTTAAAAATTGCTTCCCTCCTGCCCTACAAAAGAAAACTAGTCAGTAGAAGTTTAGAGTTATGTTCTCTTAATCTCTTGTGGTATTTATTTGATTAAGCCAAAATAAGTATTGGTGAGGCAATATTGTATAAGGCAGATGGACTCCTGATTTATACAGCCTGTCATCTACAATAGGCAATGGTTGCAGTAGGGGGAGATGGTCTGACCTAGATATTTCTCTAAACAATACCAGAAGAGGATATTTACTGAGATAAGAAATACTGATTACAACTGACTGGATCCTCACTGTGTAATATACAGTAACTGAAGCATAAATTATAAATGCCTATTATGTACCCAACATATAGTATTTGGAAGAATGAAAAGAATAGTACAGAAAAAGCTGGTGAAAACCCTTACCCTGCAGTATGGATTTTTCTTGTCTAAGCTTTTTCTTGTTCATCATTGGCCTTGTCCTGTATTGGTACATTCTGCAATGCTACTTCCTAGAATCGAGGTCCTTATTTCCATTTGCAGAGAAATCTGAGTTTATTTGTGTGTAATTGCCCCAAAATTCTTTTTTTTTAATTTGTTTTTAATGTTTATTTATTTTTGAGACAGAGACAGAATGCGAGTGGGTTGGGGCAGAGAGAGGGAGGCACAGAATGCAAGGCAGGCTCCAGGCTCCGAGCTGTCCTCACAGATCCCGACGCAGGGCTCGAACTCATGAGCTGTGAGATCGTGACCTGAGCCGAGGTCGGACACCCAACCGACTGAGCCACCCAGGCACCCCCCCAAATTCTTTATTTATGGAATTATTGCCAGCTAGGCTTTTGGATGCAGCTTGTACGATAAACTATGTCTCTAGGTCCACTACAGGCTGCCTCACTTCTCATCAACTCGAGCACAGTTGGTTTAGTGTGTGTTGTCAGGAAGACAATGCCCTAGTCCTTTGCTGGAAACAATGGCTTCCCAGTGGAGATGTAAGCTGAAAACAAACTGCAGGCCCCCTTTAGATAGAAGCGTGGGTGCCATATGCACTTTATGTGACTCTTACACAAGCTACCGACTGCAGCAGTTGAAGAGTATTAACTTTTTTACCACTTACGGTCAATAACAATGTGACTTAACTGGTCATTTGAAAGAGGAGCAATTAATTCCGGAAAGGGAGAGGTCAGTGGATGCGCTGTGTTCTCAGAGTTTGAGTTTTTTCTTTCCCCTTTGGAAGTTGAAATACAGGTTATAATCCATAATAAACAAAATGTCTGAATTATTTAATAATATGTTGAGATTGTCACTATTTGTATCAATAAGCATGAAAAACACAGAAGAGGAAAATTAAGAGAAAGTAGAATTATTCCCACAGACAGAAATGAAGTCATAAAAAGTCCTACAAAGCATGGTATTTAGGGAATACTGAACACATAAAATCTCAAACAATCCACTAAAACTGGTACTTTTTATTACAGTGAGAAAAAAAGTATGTGGAGGAAATAACGTGACCCTTTGATACCAAGTTAAACTAAACAGGAAGCATATTTATAGAGTTAATTCATCTAATCACAATTTCTCCGTGAGAAGATTTTTTTTAACATTTTGTTCCTTATGTGAAAGATGTGTTCCTTCAAATCTTTAATCAAGCTCAATAATTCATTTCATCAACATACTATAACATATGCCATCAAAATATAATGTGCCATAGATCATTCTACTGACAGAGCGCCATAAACCAAGGAGTCAGTGAAAATAAATCACGTTGTCTTCTATTTTGCCTTGAGAGTAAACACGAATACTCATAGAAGAGAAATACAAAAGGGAAACCACAATTTGTGGATAAAATGTAAAACATCATTAAAGGCTTTAATTAACATTAAGTACTTTATCTGAAAATAGTGCCCATTAAAGTTTAAAGGTTTATGGGATTAGTTTGTTATTATACATTTCAATTCTGCAACAATATTTTTAACTGTCTTCATTCTAAAGTGGAGCTGGCTAAAGGAGAATAACATAGTATATATAATATACTCCAGGCAATTCTATACAATGCTGTAAAATTATCCTTCTTCCAAAAGCCAGCTCTAGTCACACCATTTCTTGCTCAAAAATCTTAATGGTTTTCCATTTGCCTAAGGAATAAAAATTCACTGCATAGTCGTCACTTTATGCTCCAGCCAAACTTCATTATTCCCTTAATATCCTCTCTGTGTCTTTGTCCACACTGCTCCCTCTGCCAGCAATTTCTTCCCCATCTCTACATGCCAAAAGCTAGATGACTCTTTCCCCTCCATTATTTGTATGTTCGAACCCTAGATAACTTTTAGGGCTCAATCAGATGCCAACTCTGTTATGAATCCTTCTCTCTATACAAAATTCTTTTTCCAAACCCCTACATATCATAAATACTTTCTATCCTAAATTATAATTATTTTCACACCTGCCTTAACTCCTTTACAAAACCATAAGCTCTGTGATGGCGGGATCCAAAAGAGATTAATTTTAGTAAAAATGCCTTAGAATGCATTTGATGGAATAGTTACTTATAGAAATTACGTATTTCTATAAAATTATAAAAAAATTATAAAATTATAAAATTATAATAAAATTATAAAAATTATGTATTTTTGAGATTCAAAGAGTTGATTCTTGGGGCACCTGGATGGCTCTGTTAGTTAAGCGTCTGACTCTTGGTTTTGGCTCAGGTCATGGTCTCATTCATGGTGAGTTTGAGCCCTGCATTGTGCTCTGTGCTGACAGCACAAAACCTGCTTGGGATTCTCTCTCTCCCTCTTTCTCTGCCCCTCCCCTGCTTGCTCTGTCTCTCTCTCTGTCTCCCTCTCTCTCTCAAAATAAACTTAAAAAAAAAAAAAGAGTTGATTCTCAGAGTGATTCTCTCCTTTCGTGCTTATTTGCATATAGCACACTTAAAAGATGAGGGGTGGGGTAAAGAAGGAAATCTCAAAAGCAGTGAGTTCTCTCTGTTGTCTCTTTTAGGGGGGCAGAAAAAAAGCCCAGGTTTCTGCCTTTAGCTCAACAATTACCTGACTACTTGACTATTTACCCATATTTCAGGTTTTGAACTGGTCACTTAAACCTCATAGATAACTGAGTCTAAGTAAAGCAAAATGTCAAATATTTCTCAGTTATAAACAATAAGAAAATATTCTTTTAAGTAGAAGGGAAATATAAGATGGAAATGGAGCATATCCATTTATGTTCCCAGTATGTCATAGAGTTAAAACATAAGGCTTGCTCAGTTGAACAAATTCTCACATTTCCCATTAAAAAGCCATATCTTCCTCAGTGATGGAAAAATACACACATTTTAAAATATTTAAAATGTATAAAATTGAAGAGGACCTAATATTTAGCTCACACAGTAGAATTCATATCAAAAAAAGTAAAAAAAAAAAAAAAGTATTATAGCCCCATATTTTGGAGGGAGGTCACATTTTAGAGTTCAGAATAAAGATAAATCCCAGACTCCCTAAGCAGACATATTTTTTTCTAATTTTCAAAACCATTTGTCAACCTGTTTCATATATCAGCTGCAATGAATTACAGCACAGAAAAATCACACTTAGATTAGAAGCAAAGTGAGATTAACCCATAGACTATATCTTGTTTTTAAACACTCAGCTCCAGCATCAGATAAAAAAAAAAAAAAAGAAAGAAAGAAAGAAAGAAAGAAAGAAAGAAAGAAAGAAAGAAAGAAAGAAAGAAGAAAGAAAGAAAGAAAATAAAAGACTTTTATTACTTTGGCATTGATGAAAGTGGAATTTATTCTGGTAAGTTTTCCTTTCCTTTCAATCTTTTGGAAGAAAATTTCAATTACTTTAAACTGGTAGAATAACAAAATCCCAAAAGCTTTACTATCCACCTCTCCCCCCAGAGCACTGGTAAATTAATGTGTGGAAGCCTAGAGAATTTAAGAGGTCTGTCTTAGAATTGAATGGCTATGAAATTTGGGTTCTCTTTGGTGAATTAAATGCCCAAGGATATTGTATGACTCATTTTAATAGTAAGTCTCACTTTTCCTGAGCTCCTAAATCCATGTTCTATATAATATCAACATCTTGGGAAGGACTTTTAGTAAATTTCACTTATAAAAGTGGTGATAGCGTGTTCTAAATTTTCAAAGTTTGGGGATTCATGTTTTATTCTTTTTTGTATACTCAGGCCTACATAACATGATTAGTATCAGACCAACCAAATGTTGCCTTTCACTCTGTTTTTCCATCTTATGGAACATTACTTGTATTCTTCTGTTAATAATATTTCCATTAATTTATCTACTCTGTATAATCCCCCATTGACTCTGAACTTTAACTTGGTTCTCATCTGCCACCAGTCAAATGAAATTCTTCCTCCAAGGGTCAATGATGACGTCTTAAATCCAAAACTCTTTTCTTGGCCATTCTCCATGGTCTCTCTACAATACTTGGAACTGTTGGCCGCCTTCTCTTTCTTGAAACTCTTTTCCTTTATGAATCTGATTACTCCTTTGTTACTTTCCATGATTCTTCTCCTATATGTCTGATCACTCTGATCATTTCACTTCACTATGCCTTATATTTTTTTTTAAGATTTTATTTTTAAGTAATCTTGACACCCAATGTGGGGCTTGAATTTACAACCCCAAGATCAAGAGTCACATGCTCTACTGACTGAGCCAGCCAAGTGGCCCCTACTATGCCTTCTGATCCCTAAGTGTTGGCTTTCTCTGGGTTTCATTTTTGGTCCTTCTATACCTTATTCCCTTGATTGATGTTAAAGAAAACCCAGAGCTGAACAGCAGTTGAAATGGTGAAACCAGATTATTGCAGTAGGGGAAAAGACTTCAGTGCAGAGCTGGGCTCAATTCTGAATACAGTATGGACAAGAGGGGATTTATAGCCAGGGAGCAGAGTAGGGGTCACTGGATGGAAAATTACTAAGAAGAAACATCAGGGCTAATGAGGTATTCTAGCTAAATGGACTTAGCAAGATTCTTACCAAAGGCAGGCCAGGTAACTAGATACAAAGGATGGGGATGAAGAATTTGACCAGATATCAAGGGTGGGGAGTTCTGTCTAAGCTGACTTAAGAGGATCTTGCTATAATGTGGTAATGCAAGCCTGAGAAAAGTAGGCACTGAAGCCCAAGGTTGAAGCCTGGAGGGCTTACCGGAGTCTGACTAAAGTTTAGAGGGAGAGAGGCTTGGTGAGTGGTGCCCTTTTCAATGATGAATGCGAGGCAGACCTTCCTACCAAAATACAGATTCCTATTTCTAAATGCATTCTGGATATGTCCACTTAGATATTCTGGGGATCTCTCAAAACTAGTATGTCCCAAATTAAACTAATCTTTTTTCCCTGCAAACCTGTTTTTCCTCATTAGATGTTGCCAGTTTTATTTGAGGCCCCCACTCAGGCTCCAGCCTGGAGACCTCATGTTGGGTTTTAACTCCTACTCTCCTTCTCCTCCTCTGCCCGATCTAACCCATTACAGTCTCGTGCATTTACATGCACGGTGTTTCTCAGATGATTCCTTCTTTGCTGCTTCTGCTCTTCCATTCCTTGATCTGATCATAATTTTTCATCTGGTACTCAAATCACCCTCCTATTTCCCTACATGCAATTCCTCCCCCACCTTTTTAACTGTTGGTCAAATCCTCATTCTTAAATACATGGTTAATGATAATTATTCCCTTCCCTGAATTCTTTTTTTTAAAGTTTATTTATTCATTTTGAGAGAGACAGAGGCAGCATGAGTGGGGGAGGGGCAAAGAGATTGGGAGACAGAGAATCCTAAGCAGGCTCCGCATGTGGGGCTTGAACTCACAAAGCCATGAAATCATGACCTGAGCCGAAACCAATAATCAGACGCTTAACCGACTGAGCCACCCAGGCACCCCATCCCTTCCCTGAATTATTTGGTCATTTTTTGGGTCATTATTGGTCATTATTTCCTCAGCCTATAAAGTAGAAGTAGGCAAAAAACAAAGGGATAGTGGTGAGCTGGAGTCAGTTCCTAGCAGCTCTTGAGAGCCAATGGTGTGCATCTCTTCCTAATTCTAAATTCAGTGATGCTCCTATAGCTTTAAATTGACCATGATAGCAGTATTTACAATCTCAAAATCAGCAAATGCCACAAATCAGGGATTTTTTTTTTAAAAAGATCTCTTTATTAAACATACCAGTACATCATTACAGAGAGAACTTGGCATTTGTTAAGTGTCTATCCTGATGAGATAGTGTTACTTGCTACAACTCAGTAGCCTTAAAATTCTTTGCTCTTATGTAACTTGAAATAATTTTGGCAATGTTCGAATCCATGTATTTTCAACTGACATCTGTGTTAGACATTATTATTATTCAAAACATATGCTGCTCCTCCAAGGAGATAGTTACATGTCTCCACAGCACTGAAGTCAGCCTCATGACCTGCTTTGTCCAATGAAATGCGAGAAAAAGTGATATGTGTCACTTCTGAAGAGAAACTCTGAGCCAGCTGTGAGGGACCAGAATGCTGTTCTGGCATTAATCTGGCCATAATCCAGATAAAGCTTGCTCTGTCTTCCTGGATCCCAGAGTAAATTTTTTTCTTTTCTTTTTTTTTTTACAGAGTAAATTTTTTTCTAATGCATTATATTTTTATTTTTGAAAGTCTCTTATTGATTACTGTATGGCCCTGTATAAAAGTATATAGATTATATCCATATTTATATTATGGGTGTGTATATTTTTATTATAAAAGAATATATGTAAATTATATAAAGTTACATACACAATGGTGTATATATATTGTATATATGCAGTCCCAAATCCAACTTTTTGAGCCCTATATCTTATATCCATATGCCCTTTTTTTATTTCTGCATTTGTACCCTAACCAAACCCTTCAAATACATAGCTTCTGAAGCTTCTATGTCAAGGCTAAAACACCAGGTCCACCTAGAATGTCCTTTTCTCCTTTTCCCACTCCAACCCTACCTCCTTGCAAAATCCCTTCAAAGCCAAGTTCAACTCTAATCACCTCTGTGAAGGTTTCCTAGATACCCTTTAACTCAGACACAATTTATTTTAGCTCAATTTATATGTATCTGCCTCCCTTGCTAGATTGTGAGACATTTTAATCAAAATGTTGAACTTTGTTTAAATGTATTTATATTTATTTACATTCACCTTACTTATATATTCTGCATTGCCTAATATATTGTATAGCACATGGTTTAAGTTTAATAAATGTTGAACAAATGAATAAATTTGGGTGATTTTGTTAGATTCTCATTTCATAGCAGCTACAAAAGTAAATCCCAGATGGACTAAAGATTTGAATGTAAAAAGCAAATGTGTTTATATACTTGCAGAGGCCCTTTCTAAGTAAAATGAGGAACTCAGAAGCCAGAAAGAACTGTTGACAGATTTGACTAATTAAAATTAAAAACTTAAGTGTAAATCAATGACAAGAAAAAGTCTGGAAAGAGCACAAATACATGGAGGTTCAGTAACATGCTGCTAAACAATGAATGGGTCAACCAAGAAATAAGAAGGAATAAAAAAAGTACATGGAGACAAATGAAAATGAAAATACTATGGTTCAAAATCTTTGGGATGCAACAAAAGCTAAGAGGGAAGATTATACCAATATATGTCCACATCAAGAAGAAAGAAAAATCTCAAATAAACAATCTACACCTAATACACCTAAAGGAGTTAGAAAAAAAAAAAGTAGAAGGAAGGAAATAATAAAGATTAGAGCAGAATGAAATACACACAACAAAGCCAATAGAACAAATCAATGAAGCCAGGAACTGGTTCTTTGAAAACATCAACAAAATTGATAAACATTTAGCCAGACTTATAAAGAGAGGGAGAGGAAGGGTGGGAGGGAGAGAGAGAGAGAGAGAGAGGGAGAGAGAGAGAAAGAGGGAGGACTCAGGTAAATAAAATCAGTAATAGAAGAGAAAAAAAAAACTTTATGTATAGAAAGGAACACCCTAAACAATAAATAAAGAGCAAACTGTGAGAATATGATTTTTCAACAGAAATAACATAAAAATCATTTATAAGTCTAATATTAAGAAGGAAACTCTGTATAAAAAAGAATTCAACCCAAAAGAAAAATTGGCAAAGCAATGGGTAATAAAAAGGAGAAATAGAAATTTCAAAACCAAATATGCCAAGATGTCCAATTTGGCTAACAAGAAAATGCAAATTAAAATGAAATCCATTATATTAGAAAATATTAAAAATACCCATTGTATCCATTGCTGCCCAGGGTACTCACATACAGGTTGGTGGAGTATATATTGATATAGCATTGGGGAGCAAATTTAGCAATATTTATTAAAACATAAAACATGAGCTATTTGATTGCTACAATAAATTCCTGGGAGCTTGGGTGGATAGTCACTTAAGCATCTGTCTCTTGATTTTGGCTCAGGTCATGATCTCATGGTTCGTGAGACTGAACCCTGCATTTGTCTCTGTGCTGACATCATGGAGCCTGCTTGGGATTCTCTCTCTCCCTCTCTCTTTGCCTCTCCCCATTCATGCTTGTTCTCTCTCTCTCTCTCTCAAAATAAATAAACATTAAAAAGAATAAAAGAATTCCTACCTCTGAGAATGTAGCTCATTAAAACAAAACCACTAATGTATAAAGAAATATGTAAGGTGGTAATTGTTACATTGTTTCATGTTAAAAAAGTGAATATTTATTAATATAAAACATAATACATATAATTTTATGTAATAAACTATAAAAAATTAATATAAATGATTGAATTATTGTATATTAATTTTATTAAATAGGATACAGCCATTGAAATGAATGGGGTAAATAGACAAATTGATTTAGAAAGATATCTACAACATTAAGTGGAAAAGTACAAATGGCAAAATATTAAGTGTAACAAAATTTCTTATTTTATTTTAAGCATAAGAATAATAGAAGTCTATCAATGTCCTATAAACATTAAAAAATATGACGGACGGTGCACACACTGTTAATATCAGCTACTTTAAGAGGTTGGTATTGCTTTCACTGAGGTATAATTGACACACAATAATGTATTAGAGGTTGGTTTGCTTTTCATATATTTGATATTTAACTTTTACAATCACCATGTATTACTTTTGCTTAAGTACTCTCCTCATAAAGGTTTGTTTATATTTTTGATAGTGGAAAAAGTAAAATAGATCATTGTCTAAGCTGAAATAAAATCGCTTGATGAATTAAGTAACCACTCCCCCCCAAGCCCCACACACATACAGTGACCTTTCAGTAAAATAAAAAGAGTATATGAGTAGTGAGAGAGATGTAGGTGTGTGTACAGGTCTGTAAAGCCCTGGTTCTAGAGTAAGCAGATTACCTGGGTTTGACTCCACCATTCCCTTCCTAGGTGACTTTGAGAACATCCCATAACTTCTGTGTTTCAGTTTTATAATCTCTAAAAACTTAGATTAAAATGCTATCTGTGTCATAGGCTTATCGTGAAAATTAAGTAAATTAATAACATTGAGAACAGGAGGCAAACAGATGTATCTGATTATAAGTGAGAGAATTACTTGATTAATGGTTAGCAGGTGGAGGATATTAATAATGTACTCTTCTGTAACTGTGAAAAAAATATTAACAGGCACACAGTAACAGTTCTAACAAGGTTAATTATTACTATACATTTAATAAAATCTGGAATAAATTATAGCAATCTATTGAGGTTGAGTGACAAAAACTTTCACTTCTTACTGGCAGTGTTTCAAAGGCTGATATGGAGTATTCCACCCAGATGCAGGCAGTAAGTGAGTGCACTGGGTGGTGATGGGTGAGAACTTAAAAACCATTCATAATTTGCTATTGTTGAACATGCTGCTATAAACATTGGGATACAAATGCCCCTATGCATCAGCACTCCTGTATCCCTTGGGTAAATTCCTAGCAGTGCTATTGCTGGGTCATAGCGTAGGTCTATTTTTAATTTTCTGAGGACCCTCCACACTGTTTTCCAGAGTGGCTGCACCAGTTTGCATTCCCACCAACAGTGCAAGAGGGTTCCCATTTCTCCACATCCTCTCCAGCATCTATAGTCTCCTGATTTGTTCATTTTGGCCACTCTGACTGGCGTGAGGTGATATCTGAGTGTGGTTTTGATTTGTATTTCCCTGATGAGGAGCGACATTGAGCATCTTTTCATGTGCCTGTTGGCCATGTGGATGTCTTCTTTGGAGAAGTGTCTATTCATGTCTTCTGCCCATTTCTTCACTGGATTATTTGTTTTTTGGGTGTGGAGTTTGGTGAGCTCTTTATAGATTTTGGATACTAACCCTTTGTCCAATATGTCATTTACAAATATCTTTTCCCATTCCGTTGGTTGCCTTTTAGTTTTGTTGGTTGTTTCCTTTGTTGTGCAGAAGGTTTTTATCTTCATGAGGTCCCAATAGTTCATTTTTGCTTATAATTCCCTTGCCTTTGGAGATGTGTCAAGTAAAATATTGCTGCGGCTGAGGTCAGAGAGGTCTTTTCCTGCTTTCTCCTCTAGGATTTTGATGGTTTCCTGTCTCACATTCAGGTCTTTCATCCATTTTGAGTTTATTTTTGTGAATGGTGTGAGAAAGTGGTCTAGTTTCAACTTTCTGCATATTGCTGTCCAGTTCTCTCAGCACCATTTGTTAAAGACTCTGTCTTTTTTCCATTGGATATTCTTTCCTGCTTTGTCAAAGGTTGGTTGGCCATACTTTTGTGGGTCCAATTCTGGAGTCTCTATTCTATTCCATTGGTCGATGTGTCTGGTTTTGTGCCAATACCATGCTGTCTTGATGATTATAGCTTTGTAGTAGAGGCTAAAGTCTGGGATTGTGATGCCTCCTGCTTTGGTCTTCTTCAATATTACTTTGGCTATTCGGGGTCTCTTGTGGTTCCATACAAGTCTTAGAATTGCTTGTCCTATCTTCGAGAAGAATGCTGGTGCAATTTTGATTGGGATTACATTGAATGTGTGATTGCTTTGGGTAGTATTGACATTTTAACAATATTTATTGTTCCAACCCATGAGCGTGGAATGTTTTTCCATTTCTTTGTATCTTCATAAATTTCCTTCATAAACTTTCTATAGTTTTCATCATACAGATCTTTTACATCTTTGGTTAGGTTTATTCCTAGTTATTTTATGATTCTTGGTACAATGTGAATGGGATCGATTTCTTGATTTCTCTTTCTGTTGCTTCATTATTGTATAGAAATGCAACTGATTTCTGTACATTAATTTTGTATCCTGTGACTTTGCTGAATTCATGTATCAGTTCTAGCAGACTTTTGGTGGAGGCTATCGGGCTTTCCATGTATAATATCATGTCATCTGCAAAAAGTGAAAGCTTGGGGCGCCTGGGTGGCGCAGTCGGTTAAGCGTCCGACTTCAGCCAGGTCACGATCTCGCGGTCCGTGAGTTCGAGCCCCGCGTCAGGCTCTGGGTTGATGGCCCGGAGCCTGGAGCCTGTTTCCGATTCTGTGTCTCCCTCTCTCTCTGCCCCTCACCAGTTCATGCTCTGTCTCTCTCTGTCCCAAAAATAAAATAAAAAACGTTGAAAAAAAATTAAAAAAAAAAAAAGTGAAAGCTTGACTTCATCTTTGCCAATTTTGATGCCTTTGATTTCCTTTTGTTGTCTGATTGCTGATGCTAGAACTTCCAAACCTATGTTAAATAACAGCAGTGAGAGTGGACATCCTATCATGTTCCTGATCTCGGGGAAAGCTCTCAGTTTTTCCCCATTGAGGATGATATGAGCTGTAGGCTTTTCATAAATGGCTTTTATGATATTTAAGTATGTTTCTTCTATCCCAACTTTCTTGAGGGTTTTTATTAAGAAAGAATGCTAAATTTTGTCAATTTTTTTTCTGCATCGATTGACAAGATCATGTGGTTCTTGTCTTTTCTTTTATTAATGTGATATATCACATTGATTGATTTGTGAATATTGAACCAGCCCTGCAGCCCAGGAATGAATCCGACTTGATCATGGTGAATAATTTTTTTTATATGCTGTTGAATTCAATTTGCTAGTATCTGGTTGAGAATTTTTGCATCCATATTCATCAGGGATATTGGCCTGTAGTTGTCTTTTTTTTTTTCTGGGTCTGTCTGGTTTGGGAATCAAAGTAATGCTGACTTCACAGAATGAGTCTGGAAACTTTCCTTTCCTTTCTATTTTTTGGAACAGCTTGAGAAGGATAGGTATTATCTCTGCTTTAAATGTCTGGTAGAATTCCCCAGGGAAGCCATCTGGTCCTGGACTCTTATTTGTTGGGAGATTTTTGATAACTGATTCAATTTCTTCGCTGTTTATGGGTCTGTTCAAGTTTTCTATTTCTTCCTGTTTGAGTTTTGGAAGTGTGTGGGTGTTTAGGAATTTGTCCATTTCTTCCAGGTTGTCCAGTTTGTTGGCATATAAATTTTCATAGTATTCCCTGACAATTGCTTGTATTTCTGAGGGATTGGTTGTAATAATTCCATTTTCATTCATGATTTTATCTATTTGGGTCCTCTCCCTTTTCTTTTTGAGAAGCCTGGCTAGAGGTTTATCAATTTTGTTTATTTTTTCAAAAAACCAATTCTTGGTTTCATTGATCTGCTCTACAGTATTTTTTAGATTCTATATTGATTATTTCTGCTCTGATCTTTATTATTTCTCTTCTTCTGCTGGGTTTGGGCTGTCTTTGCCTATTTCCTTTGTCTTTGTCTATTTCCTTTAGGTGTGCTGTTAGATTTTGTATTTGGGATTTTTCTTGTTTCTTGAGATAGGCCTGGATTGCAATGTATTTTCCTCTCAGGACTGCCTTCACTGCATCCTAAAGCATTTGGATTGTTGTATTTTCATTTTCATCTGTTTCCATATATTTTTTAATTTCTTCTTTAATTGCCTGGTTGACCCATTCATTCTTTAGTAGGGTGTTCTTTAACCTCCATGCTTTTGGAGGTTTTCCAGACTTCTTCCTGTGGTTGATTTCAAGCTTCATAGCATTGTGGTCTGAAAGTATGCATGGTATGATCTCAATTCTTTTATACTTTATTAAGGGTTGTTTTGTGACCCATTATGTGATCTATCTTGGAGAATGTTCCATGTGCACTCGAGAAGAAAGTATATTCTGTTGCTTTGGGATGCAGAGTTCTAAATATATCTGTCAAGTCCATCTGATCCAATGTATCATTCAGGGCCCTTGTTTCTTTATTGATTCTGTGTCTAGATGATCTATCCATTGCTGCAAATGGAGTATTAAAGTCCCCTGCAATTACCACATTCTTATCAATAAGGTTGCTTATGTTTGTGATTAATTGTTTTATATATTTGGGGGCTTTCATATTCGGTGCATAGACATTTATAATTGTTAGCTCTTCCTGATGGATAAACCCTGTAATTATTATATAATGCCCTTCTTCATCTTTTGTTACAGCCTTTAATTTAAAGTCTAGTTTGTCTGATACAAGTATGGCTACTCCAGCTTTCTTTTGACTTCCAGTAGCATGATAGAAAGTTCTCCATCCCCTCACTTTCAATATGAAGGTGTCCTCAGGTCTAAAATGAGTCTCTTGTAGACAGCAAATAGATGGGTCTTGTTTTTTTTTTTATCCATTCTGATACCCTGTGTCTTTTGGTTGGAGCATTTAGTCCATTTACATTATTGAAAGATAATGGGTTTACAGTCATTGTGATGTCTGTAGGTTTCATGCTTGTAGTGATGTCTCTGGTACTTTGTGGTCTTTGCGACATTTCACTCACAGAGTCTGCCTTAGGATCTCTTTGAGGGCTGGTTTAGTGGTGATGAATTCCTTCAGTCTTTGTTTGGGAAAGCCTTTATCTCTCCTTCTATTCTGAATGACAGACTTGCTAGATAAAGGGTTCTTGGCTGCATATTTTTTTCTGTTCATCACATTGAAGATTTCCTGCCACTCCTTTCTGGCCTGCCAAGTTTCAGTAGATAGGTCTGCTACTACCCTTATGTGTCTACCTTTGTAAGTCAGAGCCTGTTTATCCCTAGCTGCTTTCAGAATTCTCTCTTTATCCTTGTATTTTGTCAGTTTCACTATGATATGTTGTGCAGAAGATCGATTCCAGTTATGTCTGAAGGGTGTTTTCTGTACCTCTTGGATTTCAATGCCTGTTTGCTTCCTCAGATCAGGGAAGTTTTCAGCTATGATTTGTTCAACTACCCCTTCAGCCCCTTTCTTTCTCTCTCTTCTTCTTCTGGAATTCCTATGATATGGATATAGTTCAGTTTGATTGCATCACTTAGTTCTCTAATTCTCCCCTTATACTCCTGGATTTTTTATCTCTCTTTTCTCAGCTTCTTCTTTTTCCATCATTTTATCTTCTAATTCACCTGTCTCTCCTCTGCCTCTTCAATCCGTGCTATGGCCGCCTCCATTTTATTTTGCACCTCATTTACAGCATTTTTTAACTCCTCATGACTATTTTTTAGTCCCTCGATCTCTGTAGCAATAGATTCTCTGCTGTCCTCTATGCTTTTTTAAAGCCCAGCGATTAATTTTATGAGTATTATTCTAAATTCTTGTTCCGTTATATTGCTTAAATCGGTTTTGATCAATTCGTTAGCTGTCGCTACTTCCTGGAGTTTCTTTTGAGGAGAATTCTTCTGTTTTGTCATTTTGGTCAGTCCCTGTGGTAGCTCCAAACTGCAGGGCATTTCCCCTGTGCTGTCCAGAGACACTTGTGTTGGTGGGCGGGGCGCAGTCAGACCCGATGTCTGCCTCCAGCCCACTGCTGGGACCACAGTCAGACTGATGTATACCTTATCTTCCCCTCTCCCAGGGGCAGGACTCACTATGGAGCTGTGTGGCCCCTGTCTGGGCTGCTTACACACTGTCATGCTTGTGGTGCAGCTTTCGATGGGATCTGGCCAAGGGCGTTTTAGACAGGGTGGATCCACAAGTTGCACAGGGGCAGGAGGGGCAGGTTTAGTTAGCTTTGCCATCAGTGGTCTCCTGCGAGAGAGACCCTGCAGCACCGGGAGGGAGAGAGGCTCATGGAAGGATGGATCCACAGAAGCACAGTGTTGGGCGTTTGCACGGAACAAGCAAGTTCGGTGATGGGAACTGGTTCCCTTTGGAATTTTGTCTGTGGGATGGGAGAGGGAAATGGCACTTGCCAGCGCTTTTGTTCCCCCTGCCAAGCTGAGCTCTCTCCTTCTGGGGTTCAACAACACTCCCTCCTGGCAGCATCCTCTTGCCCTCCCCGCTGTCTGAGAGCAGAGCTGTTGACTTTTAACATTCCAGATGTTAAGTCTTGCTGGCTGTCAGAACACACTCCGTCTGGCCCCTCCACTTTTGCAAGCCAGACTTCGGGGGCTCTGCCTTGCCCAGTGGGCTGCCCCTCCACCACCCAGGCTCCCTCCCACCAGTCTGTGTAGCACGCACTGCCTCTCCACCCTTCCTACCCTCTTCTGTGGGCCTCTTGTCTATGCTTGGCCCTGGAGAGTCCGTTCTGCTAGTCTTCTGGCAGTTTTCTGGGTTATTTAGGCTGATGTGGGTGGAATCTAAGTGATCAGCAGGACGCGGTGAGCCCAGTGTCCTCCTATGCTGCCATCTTTTCTCTCTCTATCTTAAATTATATTTCATAACATTTTTCTAGAATTTGTCATTCTGGAAGTAAATTGTAAAGGAGTAAAAATGCTCAGGCAAGAGTAGAGTCACACAAATGCAGTCAACTGATCTCTGACGAAGGAACAAAATGAATGCAGTGGGGAAAAGGTAATCTTTCTAACAAATGGTGCCAGAACAACTGGACGCTCATTGTGAAAAAAAATTAATCTAGACGTAGACTTACATCTTTCATAAAAGTTAACTCAAAATGGATCATAGACCTAAATGTAAAAGCAAAACTATAAAAATCCTAGAAGATAACATAGGATCTAGATGACCTTGGGTTTGGCATTAACTTTGTAGATACAAAACCAAAGGACATCATTGATAAATCAAATTTCTTTAAAATTAAAAACTTCTGTTATGAGAAAGATACTGTCCAGTGAATAAGAAGACAAATATAGACTAGGAGAAAATATTTGCAAAAGACACATCTGATAAAGGACTGTAATCCAAAATATACAAAAGTAAAAACTCTTAAAACTCAACAATAAGAAAACGAACAACCCATTAAATAATGTGCAAATCACCTTAACAGATACCTCACCAAACAAAGTATATAGATGACAAATATATGAAAAGATGCTTCACATCATATGTCATCAGGGGAATGCAAATGAAAACAATGAGATGTTTCTACACATCTGTCAGAATAGCCAAAACACTGACAACACCAAATGCTGGCAAGAATGTGTAGCAATAGAAATTTCATTTATTGTTGGTGGGAATGCAAAATAGTACAGCCACTTTGGAAGAGAGTTTGTTGATTTCTCACAAAATGAGACATACTATTTTTTTTAATGTTTATTTATTTTTGAGAGAGAGAGAGAGAGAGACATGGTACGGGTTGGGGAGGGGCAGAGAGAGAGGGAGACACAGAATCCAAGGCAGTCTCCAGGCTCTCAGCTGTCAGCACAGCTCGAACTCACCTGCTATGAGATCATGGGGCTTGAACTCACCAGCTATGAGATCACGACTTGAGCCGAAGTCAGATGCTCAGCCGACTGAGCCACCCAAGCGCCCCTGAAATGTACTCTTATCCCATGTTGTAGAAGCCATGTTCTGTGATATTTACCCAAAAGAGCTGAAACTTAGGTCCACACAAAAAACTGCTCATGTGTTTAGCAGCTTTAGTTATAACTGCCAAAACTTGGAAGCAGCCTAGACATCCTTCAGTAGGTGAGTGAATAAGTAAACTGTGGGTACATCCAAACAATGGACTATTCTTCAGCAGTAAAATGAAATGAGCTGCCAAGCCACGAAAAGACATAGGTGGTGGTGGGGGGCAGGGACTTTAAATGCATATTACTAAGTGGAAGAAGCCAATCTGGAAAATCTACATAATGTATGCTTCTAATTGTATAACATTCTAGAAAAATTATGGAGATGGTAAAAAGATCGGGGTTGCTATGACTTAGGGGTTAAGATGGATGAACAGGCAAAACACAGAGAATTTTTAGGTCAGCGAAACTGCTCTGCATGATACTATAATGGTGATTTCATGTCATTATACATTTATCCAAACTCATAGAATGTACAGGCTGAAGAGTGAACCCTATTGCAAAGTGTGGACTTTAGGTGATAATGATGTGTTAGGTAAGTTCATGTATTGCAACAAATGTACCTCTGGTGGGGATGTTGACTGAGAGGCCGTGCAAGTGTGAGGGCAGGAAGTATTTTGGATCCCTGTACTTTCCACTCAATTTTGCTCTGAACCTAAAACTGCTCTAAAAAAAATGAAGTCTATTAAAAAGATTCTTTTTAGGGGTGCCTGTGTGGTTCAGTTGGTTGAATGTCTGATTTCAGCTTAGGTCATGATCTCATACCTCATGAGTTCAAGCCCTGTGTCAGGCTCTGTGCTGACAGCTTGGAGCCTGGAACCTGGTTCAGATTCTGTCCCCCTCTCTCTCTGCCCCTCCCCAACTCTCTCTCTCTCTCAAAAAAAGAAAAAGAAAACAAAAACAAAAAAACATTAAGGAAAAAAAGGTGTTTGGTTTTTTTTTTGTTGTTGTTTTTTTTTTTTTGTTTTGTTTTTTTTTTTTTGCCAAAAAGCACTTGGGCACACCTTTTCCCTGTCGTCATCTGTTATCCTGGCCTTAAATGACCATACTCTGAGTGCCTCCCATGGAGGGCTTTCGGGAGGAAGCTGGGTTTTTCTCACACTCTGTGAACATTGGGTTTAGAGGTGAGATACTTCTCTTCCTTATTCTCTGTGGTTGCTTCCAGAACTGTACTCTCTTTCATCTTATAAAACCCCAACTCTTTTAATGATCACACACATTGACATATCCCCGTTTCCTCACTTCTGTCTTCTCCAGAACACTTTGCTTGCTAAGGTGGTATTTTCTAACCCCTATTCTTTCCTGTGGCTCAGCTCTTGCCATCACTCCTGGTGATGGCACCAGCCATGTGGATATCCAGTCCAACACCTTCTCCTTTTTTCCACTTCTGATGGAACTGAGGGTCTATTCTGCCTCCTTTTAAAGACTTGTTCCTCCATAGGATCTCAGGATCCTGGCAGCATCCTCTACCATCAGCCCAAGGACTTTGTCTCTCTAGTTACCACCTCTACGTTCTGGGCCTTCAATTATTTCTCGCTATTACATCATTAACATCAGCGTAAAAATACCTTCCTTGATGCTGCATTTCTCTCCAGGTACCATCTTATTTATTTATTCTCCCTCACAATGAAACTTCTTGGCCTGTTTTTTTTAAAGCATTATATTTTAGTCATATCCTTCTGTAAAAGCCTTTTATGACTCACCTTGATACTTTGTATAAAGTGTGATCTCTTAACAATAGCTCAAAACACCACAGCTGATTCACTACCACTCCCCTTCATGTCTTGTTTCCCCTAACTCTCTGCATTCAGGCCACACTAGCTTTCATGCCAGACTTACTCCCACCTCAGATACTTTGTGCATGCTTTTAACCTTTGATGGAATCTGTCTTCCCTGATTGTCCCCATGGCTGAATTCTATCCTCCAGGCTCAAGTAAATTTCACTTCTTTAGAACTTGCCTGAAACCCCCTCCCCCAGTATATTTATCTCCTTCTACCCATTCTCCATCAATGCACCCTGCTCAGTGTTTATTATGATTTTTATTTATAGATTTATTTGTGTAATATTTTTGTTCATTTCTCCCATTTGGACAATGCATCTTAGTAACAACGGTCCAAGTATAAATCCTTTTGTTTGGGGTGCCTGGGTGGCACAGTCAGTTAAGCATCTGACTCTTGATTTCGGCTCAGGTCATGATCTCACAGTTCATGAGATCGAGCCCTACATTGGACTCTGCACTGATGCAGAGGCTGCTTGGGATTCTCACTCTCCCTCTCTCTCTGCTCACTCTCTCTCTCTTAAAATAAATAAACATTACAAAAATAAATCCTTTGGTTTGGATTGTAAGTTTGAGGGTAGGTTCAGTGGATCAGAATGTCATCACCAAGATCTCTGCAAATTTCTTGACCTGGCCTGGATGGACCTAAGATAGCTGCAAATAGCAACAGCCTTTATATCTGTATTCCACTCAGAAGGAAGATGAGGGGCACCTGGGTGGCTGAGTTGTTTAACTGTCTCACTCTTGGTTTTGGCTCAGGTCATGATCTCATGGTTTCGTGGATTCAAGCCTTGCATTGGCCTCAACACTTACAGTGTAGAACCTGCTTGGGATTCTCTGTCTCCCTCTCTCTCTGCCCCTCTCCCACTTGTGCTGTCTCTGTCTCTCTCAAAATAAATAAATAATTTTTTTTAATGGGAAGGAAGATGAAAAAAAGCAGCAGCCATATCTGTAGCAGAAAAGAGTTTCCTAGAAAATTCTAGAAGATCAATAAAGTTTCATTGGCTAGAATTCTGGCCAAGTGGACATCTTGCAAGAAGGAATCCTCCTGAGGTGATTTATTACGTTTTCTAGTCTCTATAGTTTGTAGACTGAAGAAAATCCCATTGGAATGAGTATTGAGTGAACTACTCAATACCTTTACCACCATTTCTTCCCCATACATATACATTATATGAAATATATTTATTTTTTAATCCAGGGAAGATGACCTCAAAGTTATATCCAAATTTTCATTCATTCATTTATTCCTTTAAAAATATTTATCAAGAACTTATGTAATGCCAGGAACCATCTATGCTTTTGGAACAGTGGATGATCCCTGGCTTCACAGAGTCTTTTTTTTTAATTAATTAAATTTTTTAAAATTTACATCCAAATTAGTTAGCATATAGTGTAACAGTGATTTCAGGAGTAGATTCCTTAATGCCCCTTACCCGTTTAGCCTATCCCCCCTCCCACACCCCATCCAGTAACCCTCTGTTCTCCATATTTAAGAGTCTCTTATGTTTTGTCCCCCCTCCCTGTTTTTATATTATTTTTGCTTCCCTTCCTTTATGTTCATCTGTTCTGTGCCTTAAAGTCCTCATATGAGTGAAGCCACATGATTTTTGTCTTTCTCTGACTAATTTTGCTTAGTATAATACCCTCTAGTTCCATCCACGTAGTTGCAAATGGCAAGATTTAATTCTTTTTGATTGCACCACATCTTCTTTATCCATTCATCCATCGATGGACATTTGGGCTCTTTCCATACTTCAGCCATTGTTGATAGTGCTGCTATAAACATTGGGGTGTGTGTGTCCCTTCAAAACAGCCTATCTGTATCCTTTGGATAAATACCTAGTAGTGAAATTGCTGGGTCATAGGGTAGTTCTATTTTTAAGTTTTTGAGGAACCTCCATACCGTTTTCCAGAGTGGCTACGCCAGCTTGTATTCCCACCAGCAATGCAAAAGAGATCCTCTTTTTCCCCATCCTCGCCAACATCTGTTGTTGTCTGAGTTGTTAATGTTAGCCATTCTGACAGGTGTGAGGTGGTATCTCATGTGGTTTTGATTTGTATTTCCCTGATGATGAGTGATGTTGAGCATTTTTTCATGTGTTGGTTGGCCATCTGTATGTCTTCTTTGGAGAAGTGTCTATTCATGTCTTTTGCCCATTTCTTCACTGGATTATTTGGTTTTTTGGGAGCCAAAGAAAAAATGGATAAATTGGACAGCATCAGAACTAAAACTTATGTACTTCAAAGGACACTATGAAGAAAGTAAAAAGACAGTCTATAGCTGGAGAGAAGATATTTGCAAAGCATATATCTGATAAGAGCCTGGTATCCAGAATATATAAAGAATTATTACAGGGTACCTGGGTGGCTCAGTCAGTTAAGCATCTGACTTCAGTTCAGGTCATGATCTCACAGTTTGTGAGTTTGAGCTCCACATCAGTTTCACACTGACAGTCCAGAGTCTGCTTGGGTTTCTCTCTCATTCCCTCTGTCTCTCTTCTCCTCCCCTACTTGCTCTCCTCTGTCTCTCAAAATAAATAAAAAATAGAATTATTAGGGTGCCTGGGTGGCTTAGTCGGTTGAGCATCTGACTCTGGATTTTGGATCAGGTCATGATCTCACAACTCATAATCTCACAGTTCATGAGTTCAAGTCCTGCATTGGGCTCCATGCTGGCAGTGCAGAGCCTGCTTGGGTTTCTCTCCCTCTCTCAAAGATAAAATAAATAAACTTAAAAAAAAAAAAGAATTATTACAACCAAACAATAAAAAGACAACCTAATTTTAAAAATGGGCAAAAGAGGGGCGCCTGGGTGGCGCAGTCGGTTAAGCGTCCGACTTCAGCCAGGTCACGATCTCGCGGTCCGTGAGTTCGAGCCCCGCGTCAGGCTCTGGGCTGATGGCTCGGAGCCTGGAGCCTGTTTCCCATTCTGTGTCTCCCTCTCTCTCTGCCCCTCCCCCATTCATGCTCTGTCTCTCTCTGTCCCAAAAAATAAATAAAAAACATTGAAAAATAAAATAAAATAAAATAAAAATGGGCAAAAGATTTGAATATCTTCAAAGAATATATTCAAATAGCCAATAAACACATGCTTATCATCCTTTGCCATTGGAGAAATGACCAAGAAAAAAGTACAGTGAGAAACCGCTTACCCATTAGAATGTCTTTAAAAAAAAAGATGAACAGTAAAAGTGTTAGGTTGTGGAGAAATTGGAACCTTCATGTAGGGCTGGTGGGAATGTAAAATGGTACCGCCATTTGCATGATTTCATATAAAAACTGATATATGATTATTAATAACAGTGTTTTTCATAATAGCTAGAAGAAGAGGAAAGCACTCAACTGTCAAATGATGAATGGATAAATGAAATGTGGTATATCCATAAAATAAAATATTATTCAACCAAAAAAAGTAATGAAGTAGTGCCACATGCTACATAAAGGGTGAATTCTGAAAACATCATGATAAATGGAAGGAGTCAGACAGAGAAAAGGTACACATTATATGATTCTGTTTTTATGAAATGGCCAGAATAGGCAAATCCAGAGAAAGAAAAGAGATTAATGTTTTGCAGGGAATAGGGGTCAGGAGGAATCGGGAGTGACTGCTAATGACTATGAGGCTTCATTTTGGGATGATAAAAATATCTGAGGGGTCCCTGGGTGGCTCAGTCAACTCAGGTCATGATCTCACACTTTGTGGGTTCGAGCCTCACAGTGGGCTCGGTGATGACAGCTCAGAGCCTGGAGCCTGCTTCAGATTCTGTGTCTCTCTCTCTCTCTCTCTCTCTTCCCCTCTCCCACTTGTGCCCTCTCTCTCAAAAAAAAAAAAAAAATCTGAAATTACGAAGTGGTGATAGTTGCACAACATTGGACATGTACTAAAACTACTGAATTATATGAAAGGGTGAATTCTATTGCAGTAAAAAACAAACAAACAAACATGAATTGGAAGTTCTGTGAACATGGATAGGACTTTGACTAGTAGTAACTACTGGGCTTCACTGTAGGGTGATGAGGTAGAGAGACTGAGTAATTCTACTTTGGCCCCCAACAGTTATTCTCTGTGGGTCTTTAGTTGGGGCTTAGCTTGCTGCTCCAGAAATGGATTTATAATCCCCCAGATTCTCAGGGAATTCTCGTAGGGAAGGGAGACTGGAGTCTTTGGTATGTGACACTTAGACTTGTACTCTGTCCACCTGCCTCAGCATGCTACTTCATCATCCTGCTGTGTTCAGAGTCTCCAAATCTGTTTCTGAACCAACCTCTCAAGAGGTGAATCTCATTTCTGAAGGAATTATGAAGAGGCAGTTGCCAGGAAGCTGCAAGTGGAGAAGAAGATCTGGAGGTGCAAGTTTCATGCTATAAATACATTGAACTCCACTTACTCTCCTACTTTTTATGGTTATGAGGCAGGAATCAGCTTGTTTCTGCACTTTCCCACGTGCTGACGGAGATGTTAGCATTCTCCGGCCTGCCAAATCAGTCACCACGATTCTCAGTTTATAAATTTGTGCTGTTATCTCCTCGCCCCTTCTCTTTGGATTTGTGAATTGATGGTCTTTTTTTTTTTTTTTTTTTTTTTTTTTTTTTTTAAATCCCTTTGCTGTCTGAGGTGGGCAGAATAATGGCCTTCCAAAAACTTCTGTAACCTAATCCTTGGAATCTGTGGATAAATTGGATTATATAGCAAAGGGAATTAAATTTGCAATGCAGCTGAATTTAAGATAGGAAGGTTATCTTGGATTATCAGGGTGCCCCATGGTAATTACAAGGGTCCTTAAAAGTGGAAGAGGAAGCAAAAGAAAAGAATTAGAGGGAACTATGCAGGAATAGTAAGAGATGCAATGTTGCCAGCTTCGAAGATACAGTGGAGGTACAATGAGTCAGGGAATGTGGGTGTCCTCTAGACCATTTGCAGGTGGAGAGAGCAAGAAAATGGATTATCCTCTAGAGCCTTGGTAAAGGAATAAATTTGTGTTGTTTAAGCCATGAAATTAGTTGTTTTTTGCAGCAGCAATGGAAAACTACTATGTTGTCATTACAGTTAGTTGAGGAAGGTATAGTGTTTCACCTTCCATATTTAACTAGAAATCTCTCCCTTTGTTTTTCACATGCTGAAACTGATTTATCACACGCTGAAATTGATTTATCACACTATAAATTTTCTCTTTGGCTTGCAGTTTCTTTCAGCCTATCTGTTCTATCATTTTTTTTATTTCCTAGCCAGTTAACACCGAATCATAAGGTTGACCTTATGTGCACCCATGAAAACTAACCTCTGGTTTCAGTTCTAATTGGTTGGTTTCTGTGCCATAGCAGTCATTAGATATTTTGAACATTACACCTGGAGATAAACCAAAACAAACTTTTTTGCTACTGTGGCATTTAACTTAATACTCTTTAGTCAAAGAATGTTTTACTTTTCTGTTCAGTCAACATCCCAGCCCCTTGCCCCCACCTCCCATACTTTGTACTTTCCAAGCATTCAGATCTACAGTGTGAATTTCGGGGATATCTGTTTTCGAAGATTAGGGAATGTAACTAATTATTTTCTCACTGACTGTAAGCTTCCCTGTAAATAATAACAGAAATTTCCTAAGGTAGACATCTCTAAACTTGAAAACTTAGTATCTCTTTCAGCAACTTTACGGTAGGATTCTCCTTTATGAAATGATTTTAATGGGCTCATATCCTGCACCTACACTGAAAATTTGATAGATTAGAATCAGCATGACTTTTTTAGCATGCCATACCTCTGATATTATGAATTTGTTTCAGAAATAGGTAATCTGGAGCCTACAGAAGAAATCAAACAATCAGATTCTTAGATTCTAAGCCCTTTTGAGTCCTGAGTGAACCAAGACTGTCATCTTCCCAGGGTACCTCCTGACCAAGAAAAACAAATACTTCAAAGACCAGATGGTAAGTGTCTAGTGCTCACATCTAATACAAACTCTGGAGTTGCAGCCTCACATTTGATTCCACCTTGAACCTTGGCTGAGCTCCAGCTAGACTTGGATTTTAATGAATCATTCTTGATGAGTCACAGCACAATACTCAAATTCTCTCTTCTGGCTTAGAAATCGTAGCTTGCAGATCCTCGATTATTATTTAATTCCTTAATGTTCTTCCTTGTTTTCTCTAAATGCCACATCATTTTATCACAATGCAAATTATTTTGGAACTCAAGGGACACAATTATCTGGCTGCTAAAGCAACTTTTGAAAAATGAACCACTCTTAGCATAAAATCTGTTAATCCGAATTCTGCTAATCCACCACAATGAATAAAATCCTATAAAGTCACATTTTAAATTTGTTTACATGAAGAAAGAAGATTATATCTCAAAATTATAGCTGGGGTATTTAGATTTTATGGGCAATTCAGGGAGGCCCAGAGATTGCTGATAAGCATGTTAAAATTTCTGAGAATGTCCTTTAAAAAAAATTGTTTTGAAAGGGAGAGGCAGAGAGAGAGAGAGGGAAAGAGAGAATCCCAAGCAGGTTTAGTGCTGTCAGGGCAGAGCCAGACGCAGGGTCTGAACTCTGGAACCGTGAGATCATGACCTGAGCCAAAATCGAGAGTCTGATGCCTAACCAGCTGAGCCACCCACGCATTCCTAAAATTTCTGAAAAATTTCAAGAGCTGATTTCTTTAGAAAGCGTTAGATGAGTGTGTTAAATAGTGTCTGTTTTCTTTAACTCCTTTATTCCCTTAAAGAAATGCTGATTAGGTAGGTAGGTTTGCAGCAGCAAATTCTTTTCTGCCCTGGCTATGACACATGCACAGGTGACCACTCTGTGCCTCTCTTCTAGAACTTCATCTGGAACTTTTTAAAACACACATTTCTAAATATATTAAGTCTGAGTTTCATGGGGACCTGTGTTCTTATTTCTTTAAAAAAAAATAGCATCACTTGCATTTCCAATTCAAGTAGTTTGTTCAGCCTTTTTAAAATTTACTTTTGAATCAGTTTGGACTTGTATGATTTTAACTATATTCTGTTTTCTGAATGATGTTTCTCAATTGTATTCAGAAATGAGATGGGGGCGCCTGGGTGACTCAGTCACTTAAGCACGTCTGACTTTGGCTCAGGTCATGATCTTGCAGTTCATGAGTTCGAGCCCCATGTAGGGCTCTGTACTGACAGCTCAGAGCCTGGAGCCTGCTTAGGATTCTGTGTCTCCCTCGCTCTCTGCACCCCCCACCCCCGTGCTTGAGTGCTTATGAGTGCATTGTTGAAGGGGAAATTGATAACTTTTTACTTTACCAAGCAGAAGTTGTGTATTTAATGATTCAGTGCTAGGACTTAAAGATGATATTCTGGGCCTGCATCCTGGGAAAAGCTGTGTGAATTTAGGGAAGTAACTTGGCTTTTCTAGGCCTCAGTTTCCCCTTCTGTGAAAAGAGGGATGTCTTATTTCAGTTTTCACAGAAGTTAGCTTTGAGACAGGGATTTAAGTGTAAATACTGCATTTGAAATGTAGAGAAAAAATAGTAAGAGTCAGTAAAAGTGCATTAGGTAGGAGAAGGTAGTCAGCAAAAATTGTGTTTGGAAGCAGTTAACACGTGACCCTTAGAGCTGAATCCCACCGGGGAAACTATGGGAGTCAGTGCAGTTACCCCACGGGAATGGGGATGGAGGGAAGTGGAGGAGAAATGCCACCTCTTGTCAGTCTCTGGAGGAAGGCTGCTCCAAGGGAGTTAATTCTCTGCTAGCCTACTTGCCTACCACACAAGCTAGTATCACAGAAAGCCCTTGGGTAAAGGTTGAGGAAATGCAGTTACTGGAGGTTGGAGGCTGGGCAGTGTGCAATGAAGCAGTAAAGGGAAGAGAATGTGGATGGGACAGCAAGAGCCCTTATTTCATAGGGCTTCTGGGAAAACTGAATGAAGCAATACATATTAAACACTTAAACCATGGTGAATACTGCAGGTTTCTGCCTCTCAACCTTGGAGTGCTTACAAGGCTTTATACACTCATTTTCTTAAATATCTAGTGGCTGCTTTCTTACAATCATTAACCCTAACTTTAAATTTTTTGGTAACAATGCAATGAATGAATGTTTATTTTAAATATAATCTTTAAGAGTTAAACAACAAAACTATTTCCATAATTATGATTCCTGGTGGTATATTAAAGTGACAATGTAGTAAGGAAAATCACTACTTTGTTCCTCTTTTGTATGCTTTGCAAGACCTGGCTGTTTAAGAAAATTAAAAGTAAAAAATGCTGTGTTCTTGCTGCTGTCATACAGCAAAGTCAATATAGCAGCGAAAGAATAAGCTGTGTTCCATTCTGTCTCATATATCAACAGAATTGCCCCCTGAGTTCAGACACGCTGTTATTCAAGATAGTTGATGATATATTGGCCTACAGAATATAGCTAGATTCCCAGGTTGCAGTTCAGTTTATGGTAAATTGTAGTTTGATTTGTATGGAAAGATAAAATGATAGGAAAGGTATTGATAAAAAAAAATACATAACAGCAAGACACAGTTTTAACTGTCCATCTTGGGCTATTAAGAGTTTCAGAAAACATTATTTGATCTGTTATTTCATGACAAAGCTTATAAAGGATAGAGTGACAGTCTTTCTTTCAGTTCATTGATAAGATATATAATTACCTGAAGGCCACGCTGCTAAGAAGATAGTGTGGGTTTTATGGCATGGCTGTCTCCATTGGTGGCATTATTATATGCCCAAAATATGGAGGAAATTTACCTGATCCATGTAAAAGTTAAATGAGGATTTTGACAGACCTTTAAGTTAAGAAAGCTGCTATGATCATCATATGTTCTCTGGGTCTATGCAGTGATAATGACTTTGAAAGCTCTCAGATCTGTTTTACCTTGCCCTAGGGGCAAGGTTTCCTAATGCACATTGGTAGGGATGAAATTAAATTTCTGTAGTCCTGGTGAGGATTTTCACTCTTTCTGTTCTAGTCACCCTTACCTCCTAAACCTTTTCAAAGGAAGATTGGTGATAGTATTTGCTTTCTGTTTGGCATCAGTGAATATTGGTCCATGTTGTCAGGAACAAAGAAGAAAAGAATATAGGGAATTAGGTCCTTTGGTTCCAGTGATTCTTTCTGGGAAATCAAGTAAAGGCACCGAAGTGGAACTATGCAGGTGTCTGCACCCCAGCCATAGCCAAATCCACGTAATGTTCTGGAAACAATTTCAGCATGAAGGCAGATACCTATTGGTATGAAGTGTGGTTTAGGATTCTTGGGAGATCTTTGTAAACCTGATAGATGTTACATTAAGTCACATGAATCCTGAATTCATGGGATTAAGGTGTTTTAAGAAAGGCCAGGAAAGGATTTGGAGAATTACCTTCTAGGTTCCTGAGATGAGCACAGGGAAAGAAAAAGTATCTTATTAACAAAGGCAACATGTATGAATCTGATGATAACATAAAGAAGACATATATATTAATGATTATATGTCATTAAGCAAATGTTCTGAAGAGGATGTTGTTTTTCCATTTAAAACAGACATAAATGTAGAACATAAATATGCAGCTTATTTTTACGAAAATAACTACCCATTAAGATCAGATTTCAACATCCCAAGACAAATCTCTCAAGTACTTAATTAACTTAGGCTCCTGGTAATGCAGTATGTGTCCTTGTCCTCACCCACATTGATTCTACAGCCTCTGCTTCCTTCTTATCTTGCTGACTTATGTCATGAATACCTGAAATGCTTCTCCAACATATGATGGGTTAGAGGCCATGTGTATAGAGGTTATCGGCAAACACAGCTGTGCTCTTTAATCTGTAGATTTTTAAACAGGAGAGTAATACAGTCAAATTTGTTTCACAGCTATTTTGTGACCACGCAGATTGTGGATGGTGGCTGAGCGTGAAAGGGTGTTAGAAGGGGCTTCTGGAGTCCAGGGCAGGGGGAGATTATCAGCTTGAATTTAGGTAATATAGGTGAAAATAGAGACAAGTAGACATATTTGAATGTTACTTTTGTGCTATCAATAATATTGCTTATGTTTCTCTAGTGTGAGCAGGAAATCATACATAATAGATGATGAAATTTTCTTTTGTAGACTCTTTAGAGGAAAAAATACTAGGACACCATATTCATATTCTAGATCTTCATGAATCATGCTGGGGGTTCAGTAGCATATTCATAAGATCACAAGTTATAGAACACTGTACAAATTCATGGTTATCATTGTTATCCTTGTGAATACTTTTTGCTAAGAATAATTAACATAACTTACTGCTTTATGGTTGACAAAGCTACAAAGTGCTTTAGTATATATTATCTCAACTGCCATCCCCTTTGTATCCGCGTATATATGTTGGCTTCTTTCCCACATGGTGGGATTATTCACGCTGTTGCTTTTGCTCAGAATACCTTACCTGTATTTTTTCCCTGGTGACTGTATTTATCCTTCACATCTTGGCTTCAACGTCACTTTCTCATGGATGCTTTCCGCTCTCTTCCACTATTAATTCTGTCCTGTACACCCTACCATAATACACGGAGAAACACTTTTCCTTCAAAACACTTAAACCACTACTTGTAATTATGTATATATATGTGGAATGCTGTTGTTAATGGCTTCCTTCTCCACTCCATAAGATCCATGAGGAGGATGTTTTGTTCTTCACAGTATCACCATTGTAGTCCTACTACAATGCCTAGCTCACAGTAAAAGGTGAATAAATACTTTTTGTAAAGAATAAAGGAAAATAATAATTTTCACAATTCCCCTTTGCATGTGGAGGATATACTGAACTTTTTTCATTGTGTTTGACTTTAGTTACTCTCAAGGTTTTGTTAGCATCATCGCTGTTAACACCATATTGTATTGTAATTTGTCTGGGGCCACTAGAGCGTGAATCCTTCGAGGGAGTTTATTCCTGTGACATTATTTTTGTATGACCAGGTTCAAGGCACAGAATAAAGTAGGCACACAATATGCTGAATGAAGGAGTCATTGTGAGCCATATGGAGATTTTTTCCAATAACTCAGGTGAGAGGTTATGAAGACTAGAATTAGGGTAGTAAGTTTTATGAACTGAGATAAAATAGAAACAGATTTTATAGAAGTAGAAGCAGTAGGACTAGATGACTTATACTAATTATACACAGCAAATGAAAGAATTAAAGAAGACATTTCAAATGCAGGGACTGAAGTTCTGGGAAGAAGATAATACACTTTATTAGGTTGAACCATGTGAAATTCCTGTTTTTATAAGGCAAAAGCTGTCAGTATTGTCAGTTTCACAGGGTTCAACAGATGCATTTGTCCTTTATGATGTTGAGTTTGAAATGTTGGTAGTTTCTTCAACATTCATTCCACATTCATATGGAAAATTTTCCAGATTTGGGCATACTTAGAGTTTGGGCTAGATTGATCAGTTTGGTAATTATTTGAAACATGGTTTTGCTAGTGTAGTTTTGGAGAAAAGAGAAATCAAGAGAAAAAACTCAAAGAACATATTTATTGATGGACATAAGTCATTTCTACATTTGTTCTGATTATCAGCAATGTATTAATTTTGCATGTGTGTTTGAACAAACTTTAAATTTTTTGCACATATCCTTTATTTATTTGTCATAACTTCCTGGAGAAGCATTCTTGGATTAAACAAAGCAGGAATTTAACATGTTTAAACACACTGACAGATTTCCCTTCAGATAAGTCATCCTAATTTTCACTCCTAAACACAGGCTTTCTACCTGGAAATAACATAGACTAATAGAAAATATGTAAGCTATAGAAAGAACATAAAGTAATATTTCATTTTTCCCTTAAAAAAAAAGTATTCTTTAAAATGGTTGTTCCCAAACTTTTAGATCTCAAGAACTCCTTACACTGCTAATAATTATTAAAAATTCTAAGGAACACTGTTACATTAAAATCCATCGTCTCTCTTGCATTTTCATGTAGTCATTTACTTTTACATTGCAAGTGTGTACATTTGGAAAATATCAGTGCCCTGAGTTATGAAGATGTTATAAAGGATATATCCCATCATATAACATCAAATAATCTTATTGATATCACTGCAGATCTCATCAGAAAGTCCATAAGTATTGTGATGCTGTCAAGTTCAGGATACAAATTTCCCAAAATTTTAATTTTCACTTGAAAACTCCAATTGCATCATTGGTAGCAAATAGTTGTTTTCTTTGAAGGGAAAATAATGTCTGCCAAATACCTAAATATGAATAACCATATTTTGTCCATCATTGTTTCAAGTAAAACTGTGTCCCATTAAAAAAGCAGAAAGAAGGAACACAACAAAGATGTCCACTCTCACCATTGTTATTCAACGTATTGTTGGAAGTCCTAGCCTCAGCAATCAGACAACACAAAGAAATGAAAGGCACCCAGATGGGCAAGGAGGTGAGAATTTCACTCTTTGCAGATGACTTGATACTCTATGTGGAAAAACCAAATACTCTACCAAAAAAACTGCTAGAATTGATACGTGAACTCGGCAAAGTCATAGGATATAAAATCAATGTACAGAAATCAGTTGCATTTCTATAAGCCAATAATGAAGCAACAAAAATAGAAATCAAGGAATCGATCCCATTTACAATTGTACCAACAACCATAAAATACCTAGGAATAAAGCTAATCAAAGAGGTGAAAAATCTATACACTGAAAACTATAGAAAGCTTATGAAAGAAATCAAAGAAGACACAAAAAAAGTGGAAAAACATTCCATGCTCATGAATTGGAAGAACAAATATTGTTAAAATGTTGATACTGCCCAAAGCAATCTACATATTCAGTGCAATCCCTATCAAAATAACACCAGCATTCTTCACAGAGCTAGAACACACAATCCTAAAATTTGTATGTAACCAAAAACCCCCAAATAGCCAAAGTAATCCTGGAAAAGGAAAACAAAGCTGGAGGTATCGCAACCTGGACTTCAAGCTGTATTACAAAGCTATAATCATCCAGAGAGTATGGTACTGGCACAAAAACAGACACATAGATTAATGTAACGGAATAAAGAACACACATATGGACTTACAAACATATGGCCAACTAATCTTTGACAAAGCAGGAAAGAATATCCAATGGAAAAAAGGCAGTCTCTTCAGCAAATGGTTGGGGAAACTCGACAGCGACATGCAGAAAAATGAACCTGGACCACTTTCTTACACCATACACAAAAATAAACTCAAAATGGATGAAAGACCTGAACATAAGACAGGAAACCATCAAAATCTTAGAGGAGAAAACAGGCAATGACCTCTTTGACCTCGGCCTCAGTAACCTCTTACTTGACATGTCTCTGGAGGCAAGGGACACAAAAGTAGAAATGGACTATTGAGACCTCACCTAGAGAAAAAGCTTCTGCACAGCAAAGGAAACAATTAGCCAAACTAAAAGGCAACTGACAAAATGGAAGAAGATATTTGCAAATGACATATCAGATAAAGAGTTAGTATCCAAAATCTACAAAGAACTTATCAAACTCAACACCCCAAAACAAATAACCCAGTGAAGAAGTAAGCAAAAGACATGAATAGACACTTTTGCAAAGAAGACATCCAGATGGCTAACAGACACATGAAAAAATGCTCCATTTTTGTCATCAGGGAAATACAAATCAAAACCACAATAAGACACCACCTCACAGCTGTGATAATGGCTAAAATTAACAACTTAGGCTACAACAGATGCTGGAGAGGATGTGGAGAAAGGGGAACCCTTTTGCACTGCTAGTGGGAATGTGAGCTGGTGCAGCCACTCTGGAAAACAGTATGGAGGTTCCTCAAAAAATTAAAAATAGAACTACCCTACGACCCAGCAATTGCACTACTAGATATTTATCCAAAGGATACAGTAGTGCTGATTTGAATGGGCACATATACCCCAGTGTTTATAGCAGCTCTATTGGCAATAGTCCAAGTATGGAAAGAGCCCAAATGTCTATTGACTGATGAATGGATAAAAAAGATGTAGTATATATATACAATGGAATACTACTCAGCAATGAAAAAGAATGAAATCTTGCCATTTCCAACAATGTGGATGGAACTAGAGTGTATGATGCTAAATGAAATAAGTCAGTCAGGGAAAGGCAAATATCATATGATTTCACTCGTATGTGGAATTTAAGATACAAAACAGATGAACATAAGGGAAGGGAAGCAAAACTAAATAAAAACAGACAGGGAGAGAGACCATAAGAGACTCTTAAATACAGAGAACAAACTGAGGGTAGCTGCGGAGGATGGGGGGTGTTGGGTAGGGGAACGGGCTAAATGGGTGAGGGCCATTAAGGAAGACATTTGTTGGGATGAGCACTGGTCATTATATATAAGTGATGAATCTCCAAATTCTATTCTTTTAAATCATTAAAATAATAACAATAAAATAGAAAAGAAATAAATGAGAATAATTAAGAAAAGCAGAAAGGTCATAAAACATCTAAAAAAAAAGAAAAATACTGATACTATTAGACTTGACAAAGATATGAAGAAATGTGCACATTCTCAAATTAATAAAGCAAATAAAAATTGGCACCACCATTTACATATCCTCAAATTTAATTTTGCAAATATAAATTAGAATAAGAAAAATTTGGCAATAGCTTCCATTTCTGGGGACTTATCTGAAGGAAAAAACTGTATGACTGTTTAAAGATGTGGTGTATGTGTGTGTGTGTGTGTGTGTGTGTGTATACTCACTAAAATAGTAGTTATAATAGTAAAAAATTGATAACAATAATACATATGGATTTAGTTATAGGAATTCTGGTGTATTCACACTATGGCATTCTATGCAGCCATCAAAGATAATGATATAAATGTTTCCCATTGTCAGGAATGGTCTAAGATACATTAGATAATTAAAAATCATCAACATGCTACCAAAAGGACATAAGTGGTATGACTATTTAAAAATAATATGTATGTATAAACGCATATGCAACAGATATACAACACATGTTAACAGAGTGTCTTAACATGTAGTGGAATTGTAGGTGATTTTGAATGCAGTTTAATTTAAGGCAACGTCTCTCAATGACATTTGTGTGGTGAGGAGACAGTGGTTGTTTTTTTTTTCCTTGGGACATTTGTCAATACTGGGGACATTCTTGGCTGTCACAGTAGAGAAAGTGCTACTGGCATCAAGTTGGGGAAGACAGGGATGCTGCTAAACATTGTACAATTATTCAGGCCAAAATGTCAGTAGTGCCAAGGTTTTAAGGTCATTCAAGCTAATTTGATTTCATGAATATATATTGAGCTACTAACATGTGGAAGTAAGCAAAACAGATATGGTTGCTTTCTATAAGGAATAATGATATTTGTAACACCTGAATCTTATATAATGAATCTTTTATAAATTCATAAAAATCATAAAGTTATATTAATTAAAGAGAAATCATAAAGTTATATTAATTGAAGAGACTAAAAATAGTCTCTTTCTTTGATGTTTTAATCTCAATTATAGGCATTTTTTAAGGAAATAATAAGAAATTTGCACAACAATTTATGTACGATATTGTTTAATGGATTATTATTTACCGTAGTGGTAATTTGGAAACAAATGTTGAAGAGGAAGGTAAAATAAAATATGAGCATTCAGTTGATGGACTACTAAATTTACATGTTTGAAAGATACTAATATGACAGATGTTCATTGTATAAAGTTAAATGAAAAAAGCAAAGCACAAATCTCTAAGTACTACATGATCCCAATTTTTCAAAACACACATGGGGGACAGACTAGCAGGAAATATGCCAAAGTGAGTTATGAGTGGCACTCTCTATGGTGTTGTATCAGGAGTAATTTTAATTTTTTTCTTTGTAAGTTTAAGTAGTTTCTAAATCATCCCAATGAACATATATTATTTTTATAATTAGGAAAAAAAGCCATATCATATTGATTACTCCATTAGTATAGACGAAATGCCCTCCATTAGTATAGACAGAAAAGGAGAAATGATTTTTCTACCCTTTGAGGAGCTTCTACATAAAAGTTAGAGAGATGAGTCAGATACATGTGGAGAGTTTATAATTAATAATAATAAATACAACAGTAAAGACAGAGAAGACGAATGAAATGGACTTATTTTGCATACCCACTAATCTGGCAATGCACTAGGCACTCTCCCCATTATCACAGCTCAGGTGACATTAGTCCTGTGAGGCTGGGTTTATCCTCCCTTTCTTAGTGATGAAATTGAAGCTCATTGAAATTAAGTATCTTGCCTCAGGTCACCCCCAGGTAGGAAGTAGGAGTGTGAGAATTCAACCCCAGGCCTGACTCATTTGTATAAGAAATGATCTTTTCCACCTTCTGTGTCTTTCCTTACTGAAGCGCAGAAGGGATGACCATCTTTAACAGAAGTGTTTCAAAGGAAGCTGTGAAAATTCTTACATTTTTCTCAAGTGATTTGGGAGTCATTGCCAACCAGAAAAGCTGAAAAGTATTTTTTAATTCCTTCAAGGACTGTGAATGTCTTATATGCTTAGTGCGTATGAGTACAGAATTTTTATGTTTCTGATACTTGATTGCTTTAAAGACATAACATGAAGCTCTGCACAGTCAGCAGTTGCTTCTGCAAAAGGGGAGTTCTGAAACACCAAAGGTGAAGCGCTGATGTGTGATTAATGCCTGCAGGCCGTATTACTTTTCAGGCCATTCTTCTTATCTACAAGTGATATAACTTGGCAGAAAGTCAGAAAATGAGTGTTTTAATCAATCCTGCTTTCATCTGTGACAGATCTCTGCCTGAAAAGGAGTGGGCAGTCCCGTGTCCTTCCTATTCTTTGTCTATATTACTGGGCTTTGGACTCCATTTTCTCTGACACAGGAGAAGAATTTATTCAAAATAATGGTTCTCATTTAGATAAGGGAGTTAGATCTATCACTGTGTCCAGATAGCACAACCACAGCTAATTCCCTCTTTCTCTATTAAACAAATAAAACATCACCCTGTGTCTGCCATTGAAAAATGTCTGCCAGTAGTTCAAGATTTATTAGTTTGTTCAAGCCCCCCATTACAAGAAATCTAGAATTTCTTTTGTTGTTGAACTCAGAACTTTAACCACGCAAAAGGGTTTGAGAGTAGAGAGGAGACAAAAAATATGGGGTGTGTTTTATTTAGGAAAAAAAGCATTGGGGTGCCTGGGTGGCTCAGTTGGTTAAGCGTCCAACTTCATTCAGCTCAGGTCATCATCTCACAGCTCGGCTCATGAGTTTAAGCCCTGCATCAGGCTCTGTGCTGACAGCTCAGAGCCTGGAGCCTTCTTGGGATTCTGCATCTCCCTCTCTCTCTGTCCCTCTCCCACTCCTGCTCTGTCTCTCAAAAATGAATAAATGTTAGAAAGAAAGAAAAAGAAAGAAAGGAAGGAAGGAAGGAAGGAAGGAAGGAAGGAAGGAAGGAAGGAAGAAAGGAAAGAAAAGAAAAAAGGCATTAAAGTATTTCGTTTCACTTTTACTTTTATACATTAACATGCAAGTTTATGATCATTAGTCTTCTTATTTTAAGGACAATTTTCTTTATTTCTCCCTTAACGTAATGTTAAATGACTTGGGAAATAGAGAATTTTTTCACTATCAGAAAAGCTGGAATCTCATTTGGAATTTTGCCAGTCTATCTAGTGTCCTGAAATAGAACATTATATTTGTTTTCTTCTTTTCAAAGTTATTAATTCTGACCATTATTTGAGTGCCTACCTTATGCTCTGGAAAATAGTATTACTTCCCTCACTTTATAAATGAAGATGCAGAGGTTCAAAGAGTTTAAATAAATTAGTCTTGGTCATATGGTGGTAATTATCGGATTTGGAATTCTGACCTAGTCTTTCTAAGTGCAAATTCCATGTTTTTTCCCATATACCATGTTCACTTTTATGTCAAATATAATTGTTGAAGCACATGAAAATATGTTCAACATCAATGTCATTATGGAAATATGAATGAAAACTATTTTGAAGGATGAAGTATGAAGTGAGACACCACTTCATACCCATTAGGTTGGCTATCATGAAAACAAAAAATAAACAGGAAAACAAAACCAAAAAAAAAACCCCCAAAAATAACGTTTGGTAAAGCTGTCAAAAAGTTCAGACTCTCGTGCATTGCTGGTGGAATGTAAAATGGTGCAGCCACTGTGGAAAACAGTATTGTGGCTCCTCAAAAAGTTAAACACAGAATTGCCATATGATCCAGCAATTCCACTTCTAGGTATATTCCCCCCAGAAATTGAAAGTGGGAACTCAAACAAATACTTGTACACAGATGTTCATAGCTGCATGATTCACACTAGCCAAAAGGTGGAAACAACTGAAATGTCCACCAACAGATAAATGGATAAACAAAATGTGCTGTATACATATGATGGAAGATTATCCTGCCTTAGAAGTTAATGAAATTCTGATACATGCTACAACCTGGATGAACATTGGAGATACTATAATAAGCAAAATAAGTCAGTCACAGAATAACAAATCTTGTATATTCCACTCGTATGAAGCACCTAGAAAAGGTAAAATTCATAGAGACAGGAAGTATAATTGAGATTACCAGGAGGTGGGGGCAGGGAAAAGAGAGAATAATTTTTTTAATTTTTTTTTTAATGTTTGTTTTTTATTTTTGAGACAGAGAGAGACAGAGCATGAACGGGGGAGGGTCAGAGAGAGAGAGGGAGACACAGAATCTGAAACAGGCTCCAGGCTCTGAGCTGTCAGCATAGAGCCCGACGCGGGGCTCGAACTCACGAACCACGAGACCATGACCTGAGCTGAAGTCGGACGCTTAACCGACTGAGCCACCCAGGCGCCCCGCGAATAATTTTTTAAGGGGTACAGAGTTTCTCTTTGGGCTAAAGAACAAGTTCTAGATATGGTGATGGTTGCACAATATTGTAAATGTACTTAATGCCACTGACTTGCACACTTAAAATAGTTGAAATGGTAAGTGTTATACTATGTGTATTTTGTAACAATAAAAAATATAATCATTGAAAAATGATAAAATTAGGGTTTACAAAGCCATTTCTCTATGATAGACATTAAGCTTCAGGGGTGCCTGGGTGGCTCAGTCTGTTGAGCATCTGACTTTTTTTTTTAATGTTTATTTATTTTATGGGGGGCGGGGAGGAGCAGAGAGAGAGGGAGAGAGAGAATCGTAAGCAGGCTCCACGCTGTGGCTGTAAGGCTCGAACCGACAAACCAAGAATTGGATACTTGATTGAGCCACCCAGGAGCCCCAGAGCCTCTAACTCTTGGTTTCAGCTCAGATCATGATCTCACAGTTCGTGGGTTGGAGCCCCACATCAGGGTCTACGCTAACAGAATGGAGCCTGCTTGGGATACTCTCTCTCCCTCTCTCTTTGCCCATCTTGTGCTCTCTCTCTCTCTCAAAAATAAAAAAAAAAAACATGTTTAAGAAAGAAGAAACTGAGCTTCAGTATTTGCATAACAATAAAGTTGTATTTCAAATATCAAACCAAGTTGTAAGAGATACTAAGGATTCTCTGGGATAAGAAGAAAATGTTTGCACAGAGAAAGACATTGATGTAGTAACATCTCTAGTGGCACACATCTCCCAAATTTGAAAGATTTAAAAATTCAAAACAGTGGTAATTAGTTTAGTTGAAGGAAGTTGTATAAAACTTCATTGAGAATACAGATTTTAATCTAAGCAAATTAGGTGAAGGAATTGGATATCAGTATGGATTTAAAGCCCTTGATCACCTAGTGAGTCTAACGAAGGACTAAGCATGTCAGTTTGAGATTCAGATGATCACTCTGTTGTGTGTCTTTCTGGGCCCTGACCCTCAGGTAATCATATCATTATCATGAATCATCAACCTCACTCTTCTGAAATAGTGAATGGGTTTCACTTGATTATGTAGTTTATCAAAACAAGAAAGTTTTAATTTAAATACAGTTATGATAAAATATATTAACCATTTTTACTTTGAGTTTAAGGTCTGGAATAAACTTTTAAATTATTGGGGCAGTTTTTCATATTTGGTAGCTAAAGAATTGGTAATGTTTAAAGGAATTTGGTAAGTGAAAAACTCTTAGTATAAATTAAAACATGTCATGGATTTTGGAATTGTGTTTTTAAGCTAAAACTATACTTGAGAATTTGAGTAAATTTGTAAAAATATAAGAACTGGCAATGCACTCTATTTAAAATCATACTTTATTATATTTACAAGGCTGTTTGCAATGTACAGACAGGTTTTTCTTGTGAAGGGTTTCATTTTGAGTTGTCAGAAAGTTTTTTTAAGTGTTTTAAAAATAAAATATATTAAACTTTTAAGTATAGTCTAAAATATTTTAGAAAATGTAATTTACTAAATTTGTCAATAGGATTAATTATTTAAAGTAATTTAGTCTATTCAACTTGAATTAATTGGATATTCATCAAGGAAAAGTGGAAAATAATTGCTCTTTGCTTATTAGTTTTATAAATAGTAGAACAAGATTTGTTAGTTAAAAGCCTAAGAGAACCAGTTTCCTTTATAATTACAACTTTAATACAAGTTATATTAATTTAAAAACTAAGTAATTGGGCATAGTTTTGCCATGAGCAAAGATCTCTTTAAGACATTTAAGAATTCACAGTGATGATCTCAACTTCCAAATGATTCTCATCTCCAATGGATACACTTTTGGTTTGGGATCAAGTAAATTGTTAATAATAAAATTATTAAAGTGTAAAAATCATTTACATTAGAGAATGGAGTAGATTTTAGGTTATCCCTACAATAATATCAACCTTTTCCTTGCTTTACTATATGTTGTCTTCAGCAGGAGTTATTTCTGAATTGCAATTCACTGGGATGTGTGATGATTATCCATGAGGATCTCCCACCCAGGAGCATCTCCAAGGGCTGTGGAATGACTAGGAGAGCTAGAAGATTAAGGAATTATAGAGCAAAACAAAGAGTTCACTAGAATATAGCATTCTCTTTGGGTTCTAGTACAAAATGCCATTTCTTGACATCCATACTTGCCAGAATATTGCTGTTTCTGTCTCTGCCCATGAAGGTTCTGGGCAGTAAGACCTGACATATGAGATTTTAAGGTATGAAAAATTTTGATAAAACTTTTGATGATTCTAGTTGTGTATCATTGAATGGACACCAATTGAATACAAATCAACTGTACCTTTGAGTATTAATACTTTAAGAAATATTTTTCTTAAGGGTTAAATAAGAAAGCATAGGATAAGGCCTCGTATACAACTTCTAAGCATAGTCTGCTGGTAAATATTTAAGAACCAGGTGTCCAGGGGAAAAAATAACCCCCAAACTCTGATATGTAGCATTTGCCAATTTCCCTGTTGTAGATGATCTCACCATGCTGATTTCAAGCTCTCAACATCAGCACAGGTGCAAGCCAACCCTAGCACACCACTGCCTTTAATGCTTCCATTTCTGCAATTCAGGCAGCTGATTATGATGGGGAATTTTTTTTTTTTAATTATATGTGTATTTGGGGAGGTTGTTTTGTACCAACTTGTTTTAAAATTTTTTTTTTTTTAATATACATATCATGTTGACTCTGCTTGTTACTTCATGGCTCATGACCATGAATCCCAAATGGGCTGTTGACCTGCCAGGCAGTCTTACTATATATTCCCAGTCTGTTCACACTTCCACTGTTCTAGATGACTATTTTGTACCTTCTCTTTTCTCCTTAAGCTGCAGACAACCCTTCCCCATTTTTACTCTCTGCTGGTGTTTTTACTAAGAAACATAAAGCAATCAGTTAAGAAGCACTGCAAACTTCCTTTATTTCAGGACGCACCTCCAAGTACCTGTACCCTCTTCTTTCACCAACCTGTTGGCTCCTGTCCACAAATGGTTCCTTCATGTGTGGGTCACAGTCCATCCCTACTGAAGTCATCAGGCTTGTAAGTCACCCCACTTTTCTCTGAAGCATTAGTTTCTTGCTTTCTCCCAGATCAGTAGCAGCAGTTAAAGTGTTACAATTGCCATCCTTGTGTTAGAGCTTATCTCAGGGTCACCTCCTTCATAAGCTGCTGCATCAGATTTCTGCCCCTCTTCAGTAGAATTACTCTTTATTTTTTTTTTAATTTTTTTTTTAACGTTTATTTATTTTTGAGACAGAGAGAGACAGAGCATGAACAGGGGAGGGGCAGAGAGAGAGGGAGACACAGAATCTGAAACAGGCTCCAGGCTCTGAGCTGTCAGCACAGAGCCCGACGCGGGGCTCAAACTCACGGACCGCGAGATTGTGACCTGAGCCGAAGTCGGCCGCTTAACCGACTGAGCCACCCAGGTGCCCCTAGAATTACTCTTTAAAGAGTAGTCTGTTCTCATGTCATCAGCTCCTCCCCTGCCCCCCTCTGTCATACCCCCTCCAGCCTGGCTTTCCTCAGAATCACCACTCCCCCTGAAGTGCCCACCCACACTGTTTAGGTTGTTAACCATTTCACTGTGCTGCAGCTCTGCCTGGAAAGTACCGGAATCAGCACCTCCAGCTGAAAGTTCTTTCCAGATCCTTGGAAAGTCCCATTCATATGAGAGGAAAGCAAGAAACATCAGGGAGTGAATATCATCCACACCCTCCCCTATAGCGTTTATTCTTCTCGGGAAGAATAAAATACCACAACTCCCCTGCCCCTTGGCTGGAATAATTCTGACCTGTGTTTTACACTCTCCCAGAGTATTCTTGTGAGATGAAGCTCCAGTTGTCCCTTGTGGCATAACACACTTATGGCTTAACACACTTACTGGCTGCCTTCTGTCATTCCCCATTCCACTCTTGACCTTCTCCATACCTCTCAAATAAACCCCTTCTCTCAAGTTCTTGTTTAGGGTCTGCTGGTGGGGACCCAAACTAACACTGTCTCCAGTGACCTCCACATCACTAAACTGAATGATCATTTCTCAGGTTGCTTCTGGCTGGGCCTTGCAGCAGGATCTGTTCTCTCCCTTCTCCTGGAATCATTTTCCACCTTTGATTCTAGCTCAACACACCTTTAGACTTTTCTCCTAAATTACTAGTCACTCTTTCTCAGTCTCTTTCCTTGGTTCTGTTCCTTCTCTCCACTTCTACATTTGGGAGTGAACCTTCCTTGGTCCTCTTTCTTTCTCTGTGGGTGGCTCTCAGGGCTTTATTTACCAGCTCTGTGCCAATGATCAGCAAAGTCCTATCTACAGCACAGATTTCTCTTTTAAACTTCACACTCATAGATGGACAGCTGAGTGCTCAGCATCTCCACTTTGATGTTCTGTAGTCATCTGAAATTCAAGATGTTGAAACTGAACTCCTCTCCCCCTCCCCCACACTGGCTCCCGTTAGGAGGGCAATCTTGCCTGAAAAGATACTTCTGCTAATATTTCCTTTTTTCTGCTTCTTCTCTACCTTTAAAAACTTTTCCTTTTCTACAGCTCGAAGGAGCTCCTTTCTATTTTGCTGGATGGGATCCTGTCCAATTCATGGATCATTTAATGTAGCCAATCAGATCTTCAAATTTTCTCATTTAAATATTTTATTATTTAACAGTATATTCTCCCACCTCAGATGTCAGGCCCATGAGAACAGCAATCTTTGACTGTTTTGTTTAGTTACATATACCAACTGTTAAATGAATAAATGAATCTCTTGAAATGAAAAATTGATTAACTGAACAGTAGTTTTTTCAGTGTCTAAGGGTATTTAACTTTAGGCTGTTTATTCTTTAAGGATTTCATTTCACATTAAATAATAAATGTTTTTGCTGTCTCCTCATCACAAATTAAAAACAGCAACAACAAAAAAATGTATTTGATGACGTATGGACGATCAACACCTCTCATATGTAGATTTTATACTTTTAGGGTAAAGTTATACATATCCTAGTGGTCCTCAGTGGGTATGTGTGTGAGGAGGGTATGATTTTTATCACCCAGTAAGTATTTGGCACTGTCTGAAGATAGTTTAAGTGTCATAACTCGAGGGCGAAGTGCTATTGGCACATAGTGGATAGAGATCAGGGATGCTGATAAACATCTTACTGTGCACAGGACAGCCTTTAGAACAAAGACTTGTGTAGTCTGAAATCTCAATAGTGTTGAGTGAAAAAACATGGGTTAACCTAAAAATTCTCTTAATAGGTCATTGATTCAACAAGTCTATTCAACACATATTTATTGAATGCCTACTTCCTGCTAGGAGGTTATCAGTGACCAAAACATTCTTGTCTAAATAGAGCTTACATTGTATCAATAGTTGGACATAATGAAATAGAGGACCGTTTATGTAGTTCTTATTGTGTGCCAGACACCAACTCATTTAAACCTCAGAACGGTCCCAGAGAAGAACGTGTTATTGTCTCCATCTTAAAGCAAAGTGAAGTAAAGAGAAGCAGAGCAACATGCCCAAGTTCACACAGACCATACATAGCAGAGAAAGAAATTGGACTGAAGCTGTTTGGCTCTACTCTGTGCTCTTGTCTCAATATGAGGTTCAAATACAGACTTATCTATTAAACAAAGAAACACTAAAAAATTTTAATTGATTTGATGCAATATTCCCAGTGCTTCAGATTTCAGAAAGTTTTAGTATAACTCCATATGTCTTAGGAATTTCTGCTAAGAGGTGGGACATTCAGTAAGTATCTATCAGTATAGAGCAAAAGTCATTGGAGGCATCTAATGGGAATATAAAGAAAATACTCATCTTCACCTCATTTCAGATAAGCCAGTGAAAATTCATTAAGCAGAAATGTCCAATAAATGATTCTAATAATATCACATAGAGGCACTGGGAGAATCAGTTGGAGAAGAGCACACATATTTGATCATTCCACAAAAAATAAGTTATTGTTATTGTTGAACACATAAAATTCCAGTTTCACTTCTTGTGGCGTTTAAAGATGACAACGGTCATAAACTATGAACTATGTTAGGAATTGGAGTTCATTGATTTTACTTCCCTCAATTTATATGCATCAATAAAAAGAAATGTAAAGAGATTCATTGACTTGTTTAAAAGGAAACAGCCAAAAATTGGTAGAACCATGACAATCTATTCCTACATTCATAGTTCAGGTGTTTTTCCATTATTATTTCAAGCAATTAAAATCTCTTTGGGGTAACATACAAAGTGTATCTATTCAACTCTGTATAACACCCATTATGGTATTTTATTCACTGAATTATACCTGCTTGGCAGATAGTAAGTAGTTAATATATATTTTCTGAAAGTATGATAATTTGGGAGAAAAATGATTGTGTTTAATTATGTGGTAAAAATTTAAATGCTTTTGAAAGTTGGAGAATATAAAAACAATTGAAAATTGAAATGTTGCAGAAAGACTTCACAAAAGTGGGACATCAGCTGTATAATTAAAAGAAGTCTGCTCAATATAAAAAATTTCTAAATTTGCAGTATTCAGATAATGCAGAAGTATTCTTGCCAAAAGAATCTGAGTAACATTCAATGGAAGAGAATAAAAGACATCGAAAATAGTTAAGTGTATATCAGACTACATAGTATATAGTAAAATGAGCATTTTATATCCGTGGGAAAAAGTATTTAATGAATGATTGTAGGGTTATTTGACTGTTTCTTTATTAGAAAAAACTTATTCGAACCAGAAACAAACAGAAAACAAAAATGATCATTTTGCATTATGTATAAATATTGAATCATTATGTTTTATACCTGAAACTAATATAATATTATGTCAATTATATATAAATAAAAAAAGATTACCTCAGCAATAAATTATCTAATAAAAAAACAAATCAATATGTCTAAGAGTAACATTTAAAAAATAATATGTCCTCAAAATCTAGAAGAAAATATTCACAAATATTACAAAATCTTGAGAGTACAAAAGGCCTTTTTGAAGTATGTAAGCAAAGACAGAACTCATAGATAAGATTAGTTATATAATTTATGGTATAAATTAAAAGAATTTTCAAGTCAAAAAATGTCATAAACTAGATTTAAATCATGATCTGAAAAGAGTCAAACTATTTGTAACAAATAAAGAAAAATATCCTTAATGTAGAAAGTGTTCTTTCAAATAAATATGAAAATATGAAAAAGGTGAACATAGGCAACATAAAATAACAAAATCCCATCTTATATAATTTAGACAACTCTTTTACACATATTATGTCAATCGGCTTCTCATACCAAGTCATATAATCCAACAGGGGAGAAGTTAATTACAGAGATACAACTAGAATAAAACTTCCATATGTATGCTAAAAGTAAAGATATAGGGGATTACTTTACATTTGTGAAACTGATATAACTGAAGTCTTAAAAATTATATTACTCAGATGATCCATTAATATACTCACTTTTTCTTTTCCACTTGATCACAAATTTTATATAAAGTTTGGGTTTAGCTGTGTCTGACAGAAACCCCCAAATAAGACTGACTTAAATGAGGTAGAGGTTTTTATTTTGCTTTCACACAAACAGAAGCACAGAGAACCTTGGGCTACTAGGAACTCTATACAGTGTGATCAAGGCTTTACAATAGCATCAGGACCCAGACTTCTCTTACCTTGCTGTTCCACCAGTGCTTACCTCACAGTCCAAAATGGTAACTGGCCATTAGCTGTTAACAGTCACCTTCCAGCAGAAGGGAGAAGGAGGAGTGGAGGAAGGGATGCTCTCTTCCTTCATAAACTCTTCCCAGAAGTCGGAGACAAGTTGATTACACATAACAAAAAGCAGTTGTGGGGGAAGCTGGCAAATGCAGTGTCTATTTCTGTTAGCCTTGTGTCCAAAGTTCTGGAAATTCTATTAGAAAAAGAAAACATATATGGAGACCTAGCTGTCTCTGCCTCTGACTTAGTTCATTAAAGTACATCTGTTAGAAAATCTGTATTTTTCTGAGTGTTTATTTTTAAACAAAGGACTAGAGAGTTAATGTGTCAATACTGCACCACCATGGGGGGTGAAATACAAATCAGAGAGATATCAAGTACCAGAATTTCAATCTCTCTCTGTCTCTCTGAATCATTTGTCTGTCTGTCGATCATCTATCTTGACCTCTGTTAAAATTTGTATTGATAACCTTTACTTATGCATATAGGAGAAATTCACATTAGGTAAGGCTACTAGATTTGAAGTAGTTGCTGCACTGATATCTAGAATTTACTTCGAAATGCCCGAAAAAACAAGATTGATAGTTGTATAGAGGGATGGAAGCAGATGGGAAAATCTGTGATAAAACAAATATAATAAAATGTAAGTGATGGAAACTAGGTGGTGATCATATGGGTATTGACTTTAAAAGACTTCCATCTTTCTCTTTTTGAAAAATGTTGTTAAAAGATGTTGAAATACAGACTCCATTAGCAACACTCATGAGTCTGTGAGGAGAGGATTAAAGAGTCAGGAATGGGGCGCCTGGGTGGCTCATTCAGTTAAGCATTGGACCCTTGATTTCAGCTCAGGTCGTGATCCCATGGTTTGTGAGATCGAGCCCCACATAGGGCTTTGTGCTGACAGCATGCAGAGCCTGCTTGGGATTCTTTCTCTTCCCTGTCTCTCTCCCCCTTCACCCACTCACATGTGTGCACGTGCTCTCTCTCTCTCTCTCTCTCTCTCAAAATAAATAAACTTAAAAAAAATAAAAGGAAATAAAAGAATTCAAAATGTCTTGTCACAAGTACAAATCAATAAGACTGTGAGAAAAATTCCTAAATATTTGGATATAAAGTATAATATTTCTAAATTACCCATAGTCAAAGAAGAAATCACATAACTCATAAATTATTTAAGCTAAATAGTAAAAACAACATATAAAAATTTTTGAGATGTGGACAAAGCAATTCTTAGATGAAAATGCATCACTTTAAGTGCAATTTATTAGAACAAAACAAAGTAGGTTTAATATCAAGGAGGTAAGCTACCTATCCAAGAAGATGGGGAAAACAAATTTAAAGTAAAAAAAAAAAAAAAAGAAAGCAACTAGATAAGAATAGAAATCAATGAAATATGAATCAGTTAGAAAATAAGGAAAGTTGACAAAGCATCTAAAAATTTGTTCTTTGAAATGCTATCATAATTCATAAACCCTTACAGGATTGAAATGAGAGAAAAAATACAATGTATCAAAAAATGTTTCAGAGACATTTCAGAACATCTCTGAAAACAGAGATATTCCTATAAGTTGTATGATATTTCAAGGGTAATAAGGAAATAACTTTATGCCAACAATTTTGACATTTTAAATGAAATGGCCAAATTCCCTGAAAACCACATAATTCTAATTCTGATATAATAAGAAACAGAAAAATATGAATAGCTCTACATCTACTAAAGAAACTGAAACTTACTTAAAACCTTCTTGTGAAGGCTTCGTGTCCACTATATAAGAAATAATACCAATTATATACAATTTTTCCTCAGTGGAGGAAAAAATACTTACAAAGTCTTCTTTGGGGCTGATATATCACCCTAATATAAAAGCAGGCAAAGAAAGAAAAATACAGCCAAATATCTCTCACAAACCTAGGCGTAAAAGACCTGAACAAAATATTAGCAAATGAAATACACTAATATATAAAAAAGATAGTGTATTATGGCATAGGGGAATTTACCTTTAAAATGCGTGGTTGTCTATAATATTTAAAAATTAACCAATGTAGTTAACCCCTACATTGAATAAAGGATAAAAACAAAATTATTACCTCAATAAGTGCAAAAAAAGTGTTCCATAAAATTCAATTATGCTTAAAAAAAACCCAGGAAACTAGTCATTTGAAAGAACTTAATTTGATTTTATAAGGAGTATCTTTTAAAAATGTACAGCTAGAATCATGCCTAATGGTAAAATATTAAATACTTTTACCTTCATTTCAGGAAAGGCAAGGAAGTTCACTTCTATTCAGTATTATATAGGTGATTTTAGCTAATGCAACAAGGCAATAAAACAACCAAAAGAGACTGACCATCTCAAGTGTGGTGAAAATGTGGAACAGTTGGAAATGGCATGTATTACTGGTAGGAGAATAAATAATTCAACCACTTTGGAAAACAGTTGGCAGTTTCTTTTTTTAAAGCTAAACAGGTATCTATCTCATGATCCATCAATTCCACTACTAAATGGAAAAGATAAATGAAAAACACAAGTCACAGAAGACTTATACACAATGTTTCCTAGTGGTTTTATTTTTCATATCCCAAGCCTGGAAACAACCCAGGTGAAGACAATAATGAGCAACCAAAATGAGTTTATATTGTCAATATCCACTTATATTGAGGTCTTAAAAAGCAAAACTAATTTAGGATAATATAAATCCAAATAATGGTTGCTTCTATTTAAGGGGTTGTTATTTAGTAGAAAAGTACATGGGAGAACTTTCATGGATGATAGAAATATTCTACATCTTGATTTGGGTGATGAATACACAAGCATACACGTTTGGCAAAATCCATTAACTATGTATACATTTAAGCTGTGTGAGTTTTACTACATGAAATGTGTATTACAATAAAACAAACACATAAAAAGAAAAAGGAGACAAAGGAAATAAATCAGTGGATGTATATATATAATATTTTTGAAAAGCTTATCTTTAAATGAAGGAATGAAATGAAGCAGTAATGTAAGGGAGAAATAGAGATAAATCAGATATTTGCTGTTTGTTATGCTTTGGCTCTCTTCCACTCTAAACTCTTTTTTTTTTTTTTTAAACTGAGAACAAACTGAGGGTTTATGGGGGGTAGGAGGGGGGTGAGGGCGGGTGATGGGTATTGAGGAGGGCACCTTTTGGGATGAGCACTGGGTGTTGTATGGAAACCAATTTGACAATAAACTTCATATATTGAAAAAAAAATAAAAATAAAATAAAATAAAATATCTCAAAAAAAAGATATTTGCTGTTTGGTTATTGGTAGTGCTATTTATTAACATATCTGTTGCTGAGATCATTGCAGTAGTGGAAATATAATATTTTTATATAATGAAAGGAAATGTCCAGAAGGAAAAAAAAACCACCGTGATGATATAAGAGAGAGATAATTGGTGAAGGCTGTCCTTATAGCTGCTTGGGTATGACACCTAATGGGTTAGTGGAGATGCTGGCTTTAGTTTGGAGCTCAGACAGTTCCTTCACTTAAACATAAGAGGAGATTTATTTGGACAAATATGTATTTTTCTATTTTTAAATTTTATTTCTCTTCTTGGCTCCCTGAAAAAAATTATTTATTTCTTTTAATTTTTAGTTTACTTATTTTGAGATAGAGAAAGAGAGAGCAGGGGAGGGGCAGAGAGAGAGAGAGGGAGAAAGAGAATCCCAAGCAGGCTCCACATTGTTAGCATAGAGCCCAGTGAGGGGCTCGAACTCACGAACTGTGAGATCGTGACCTGAGCTGAAATCAACAGTCAGATGCTTAACTGACTGAGCCACCCAGGCGCCCCCAAAATTATTTCTTTAATTTTGAAACTTGGTAGCTTAGTTAGGATGTATCTCATCACTGAATTCTCTTTATCTGCAAAATCATTTTTGTTTTCACTTCAGAGAATTTTTCATATGTTGTATCTTTGAGTACATCTACATGTTCATTTGTTGGGTGCTTGCCTTCAGGGATACCTGTTATCTTTACATTGAATTATCTTTCTCAGTTTTCTCTCTAATGTATTTTATCATTTTTTATTTGTACTTATTGTGGTTATCTTGGGCCTTTTCTGTGACAATAATTTGATTTTTATCATCTATTTTATTCCTTGATGATTCTAATTTATATATTAATTCTATAATGATGTTATTTTTGTCCCCAATTTATTTCCTCAAGTTAGGCAATTTCCCTTATTATCTTATTCTATTGTACTGTCATCTTGTGTTTAAATTCTTATTTTATTGAATTCATAGTCATCCTGCATTCTTCTATAGCATAAAGCAGCTCTGTGGAATTTTCTTCTATTTGTGATTTTCTTTAGGTTATGAGTGCAAATTTTGCAAACTGTTCTTTTCCTTCATCTTTGCCGTATTCTGTTTACATCATTTCCACAAAATTTCTTTTCATTTAGCTCAGAGCTAGGTGGCTCTTCATGAGTCATCATATTAGCTCTAATATAGTGAAGCTTTCTTTTTCACTTCAGGGCCTCAACATATCCTTGTGTAACTGCTTTATTGAACAGAGTGTCTGGTCCAAGAGGCAATTGGGGTTGACATTCAGCCAAGTTATCATTCATGGTGCTGCATCTTGTAGTGGATGCTTTCTCTTATCTGACACAAGTATGCCTTAGAGTGGTCCTGCTAGATTCTCTTCCCACCAAAACTGACACCCAGGTTTTGAATCCCTTCCAAACTGTAGTTTAAACTCTACAAGACAATTGCAGTTCTAGCTGCTTGTTTGAGAGAATGGAGGTAAAAGTACAGCTGAGGCAATAGGGATACATTTTTGGCATACCTTGCTGCTAGGTCTTTGCTGTCCTGAGATTTCTTAAATGTCCTGTGCCAGTACTCAGGCCACATCCTCCAGGATTCAGGGCAATGTTGGGAGTGATTTTCATTCTCATGAGAATAATCCTTAAAGTGTGAGTGCTTTGCCCAATTCGGGGAGGAGCTCTGGAATTCATGTCAGACACAGAGTCACCCACATTGCTCCTTCTAGAAAATGTCCTGTTTGTCCCTCCACCCCCACCCCAGCAGTGGTTTAGCCCATAATCAGTAGATAAGAAACACAGGACCCTATTCAGTTGCTTTTCTCAAAATTTGGAGAGTCTCCATGAGAACATCAGACAGTTCTTGGCTCAGGAGCATGGTTTCTCTGGGGGAAAGCAGTAGTTCATTGCTGATCAGTATTTCCTTGCTCTGTCTAGAATCCTGTGTTTTTCTCAGTCACCTGTACTCATGTGATAACTGTTAGAAGTTTTGACTTTTTTAAAATTAGTTTTGTTCACCACATTTGGGAAGGGAAATTCGATAGTGCATTTCCATTCATTATTTTTAAAACCAGAACACAAAGATAAAACTTTAAAATAGAAGAGTGATCCCATAAATAAAACTATTATGGCATCTTAAGATTATGGCACTAGCTGGCCAGAGCTGTGGATATTTCAAAACATAAGGAATATTGTGAGCTTGATCATATCAAATGCTTCGTTTACATAATTATGGCCAAAACAATTATTTTTCCTGAAGGTATAGTTACCCTCCACTCTCAGAAATTCGCATGACTATCCATTCCCCATTTCTCCTCCACCTACATTATTAAGATATAGCCAGCGGTCTTCATAGGGAATGCCATCATTAGGGAAGGTAATCAGAACTGTGCTGTAGGAACTCCTTGGGCGCAGAATAAGTCAGTATTTCAGACCAGGAAACTGCAGGGCCTTCTTCTCCTCTTTTTCTCCCTTTCCTCATCCTCTCCTTTTTTCTTCTCTTCCTCTTTTCCTCTCTTTTCCCCTTTCCTCCTTCTCTACATTTTCCCCATCGTCTCCTCTTTTCCTCTTGCTCCTCTTCATTCTCCTCCCCCACAAAGATCATTTCCTCACTCTAAAAAATCGACAGCATTCTCAAACTCTGTGTCTGAGTTTTCATATGGCAACTTCATAAAGGAGTACTTGCAGATTTAATTGATGTGAGATCAAGGAAGGGCCATTCTGGAAAGTATCAATTCTATTATTTTGTTCGTTAGCTTTATTCTTCTTTTAAAAATTAGAAATAACTTGAATGGTGGGAATAATGCCAAGAAGGCCTTGACATAAAGGAAAAGAAATAGTTTTTAAAGATCAGAGTAAACAACAATTTAAACTTTAGCATATTCTTACAATCCTATTTTCCTTTTTCATTGACCAGAAAAGAATTATGTAATGTTGACATTGAAAGTAAAACAGCTAGTTGTTTTACGGCAACATGGGTTCATTTAGGAATAGCAGAGGAATTACAATTCAGGGCAAGCAAGCTATAGTCAAAGCCATAGGCAAGTCTGGAGAGCAAAGTAGAGGGACCTCTTTTATAGAGTAAAAGAGGGAAGTTGGGGGGGGGGCTGTTATAAACAAAAAGTCTATTAGAGTAAACCGGGGGTTCAGAGTCTAGTGGCTTTTCACTCTCTAAGTTGTGACAGTCTCTCATTGGTTGAACTGTTGCTGGGCAAAGAGAAAAATCTTCCTTCCTTCTGCTGAGCTAGTAGAGTAGGTTTCTTCCAGTTGAGAATACAACCTATGTCTCTTCCTGTTGGGGCTGCAAAAGGCTACCAGGAGAGGTAGGGTGTGAGACCTCCCCCTTTTGGCCTCCTGACTCCGTTTTGAATGAGGTTTCCTTTATTCAGTTTCACAAATTAATACTCACCTGCTGATCTTGAGCAAAAAGATACAGACTTCATTATTTCAAACAATCCCACTTTTTCCTGAGAGACAAACATAGTGTATGTTTCCTAGTGAGGTAGACAGCAAACTGGCTGGGTTGTAAGGACAGTGTAGACCTACCCAAAGCAGAGTTCCTGAGACAGGCAGTGTGTACTTTTAATGGGCACGTCATGAAAACACAGTTCTGGGTTGAGATGAGCTGGTAAAAGTTAAACAGTTTTGAAAAATTTGTTTTAACACCAAAATGCCTTATAGTTTTTAATATGTAAATTTTGAGAGGCCTATCTTTATCATGGTTGAATTCCATATTATTTTGCTATAAGGAGTTTTGTTTATGATGTATTTGTTTCGTCTTACCTCATGAGGCACATGTGTTCCAAAGGGCGTAATTTGGGAAAAGATAATCTAAGGGCAAGAGGCAAAAATTGTACGTTAAAAGTTTGTTTTCTGTACATTTGTTTCCTTTTTCTGCCATGTTATACCTTTGTGTGACCTCAACTGTGCTTTCAGGAGTATTTGATTGGTTTTCTTATTTCTAATTATAGGATAAAAGTCTTTCTCTAGTGATGGATCTTAAAATAAAGGATGATTGAGGTGGAGACTGTAGGGAAGCCCACACCAGGACCACTGCATCCTGTGTGGAGACCTGAAAGAGTTCAGTCAGTTGGCTGGGTTAAGGCTACTTCTGCCAGCCAAAATTGTAGATGCGAAAAAGAGGCCATTTTCATCACCAATCTGATACTCACTTTCTGCTACCTTGAGGTAAGGACCCTGGAAATTCTAAGCTATTCTGAAAGGCTCTGCACTAATCTCTGTTGTGCTCCCAGGGCTGGTATTGCTGATGCCATGTGCACCTGGATGGGTCTGGCTTGCTTAATCACGTGCTGGTTTCCAGCTGCCAGACCCGAAGACTCTTCTGATCCATTGGCTCTGTTAGCACCTCTGCTTGCCCTCACCATGTCATTTGGGCACATCGCAGTGTTTTCATTTCACATGCAGGCAATAAGGAACGTGGAGGACAGAATCAGGCTTGTCTGTATCACTGTGTTCAGCTGCTGCTATTGCCCCCAAAGCTATGTTGAATGACTTCTCCTGCCTAACAGCCTCTCCCTATGTTTCTGGGAAAGCATACCACTACCACCATCATACCTATTTTAATGTTTTTAAAACCCCGTACCAGTTAGCTTTTGCTAAAAATAAGGCTGCATAACAAATAACCAACAAACCTCAGAGGTATACAGGTATACCTTACAGGTATACTTTTATTGCTCACATGTTTGGAATCAGCTAGGCACGTCTACTGATCTTGGTTGGGCTCACTCACCTATGTGGGGCTGGCTGGGTGTTCACTTCTCTAAGCTGCTGATAGGTTTAAGGCAACTCAGTTATGCTCTAGTTTCTCATCCTCCAATAGACTAGCCTGGGCATGTTCTCATGGTGGGGACTGAGGCACAAGAAAGGAAACAGAGACAGGAAGAGTTCTTGAAGTTGACACTCAGGACTGCCTTGCCGCCCCTTCTGTTTCAATCTGTTGGATAAAGCCAGTCGGTGGTTGAGTTCAGAATCAAGTGGCAAGGCAAGTCACCCTGCCTATGGGACGGGCACTACAGAGTTACATGGCAAACGCGTATAGAGACAGGGAGACCTGAAGTAATGTAATCAGATGATGCTATTTCCCAAGTCTTGGTACCAGACACATTTGGAGGTGAGCAAGGGCAAACCAGGGACCTGGTGTTTGATTTTCCTATTCTGCTTCCTCTGCCTCAATTTTGTATTATTTGATGAGGGAGCATAAGGTAGACTGAGGCAAAGTAAACGCTAGCACACCACCCCTGCCCCTCCGGGTGGGATATGTGTGATATTCCTCAGAAACTCCTAAAAGCTGCCTAAAAGCGAAGGAAAGGAAACAAATGGTTAACTGATAGAGATCACAGTCATACAGGACATGAGTCTCCATCTGTTTACATATATCTTTGTAAATGACAAGAAAGATGCAATCATATCAATAGCCTAATAATCTCCAGAAACTTGTAGTCTTAGTTTCCCGGAACCCCAACATCACCTTCCCCTCCATAGTGTTATGGGGAACAAAGGCAAGAAGAAAATGTCAGGGAAAATTAAATTTCCTTAAACCTAGAGCCCATTGACAAATACTTTAGGCAGGCAGAGTAAAACATTTCTCCAGGAGCTCCCTACTGTCTTAATGTTAATGCTTTGCTAGAGGGAAAAACAACCTTAGCTATATATATAGTCAGTCTCTCTTCATGGTCCTGGGGCAGCTCTTTCTGCCCATGGGTCCTGTCCCCGTGCTTTAATAAAATCACCTTTTCACACCAAAGACATCTTCAAGAATTCTTTCTTGGCCATCAGCTCCTAACACAACCATCACCCCAAGAAACTTCATCACCATTCACTAATACCCTAAGGAGCCAACTCCCTTCCTTTCCTGTTATGAGCTGGATGAGATCTCCCTTATACAATATCATATAATCAAGCCCATCAAAAAGCCTCTTTAGTTATGAAAGAGTGAAATAAAATAGCTTAAGAAATCTGTTTCTTTATTAACATCTGATTTGCATGACTAAATTATTGCTAGAGAGACTGAGAAATTCAGGTTTAAATTTCAAGGTTGATTGTTGGCTTCTTTGCTTTAGGCAGTATCCTTGTTCTTCTTCCCTCGAGAAATAAGCCTTGAGCTTAGCTCTGAAAATTAAGGCTACCAGTGAACATGATTTAATGAAGAAATAAAAATGCATCCGTTTAATATTTACAAAATACACTTCCATTACATTTTACCTCTAACTTCAGGTCCAGATTTTACTTCAGGCAGCGGATTTTATTGCTTGATTTCATAGTTTGTTCCAAGGATGTTTACATTGTGATACAGGACCTACGTTATTTCACCTCTTTTGGTTTCCATTTCCTTATCTATAAAAATAAAGTCAACAGAATTGAAATGTATAAGCTTGGGAAAATTATTTAACTGTTCTGGATTTCAGTTTCCCCTTCTGTCCAATAAAGCCTATTGGGAATCCCTTGCAACCCAATAGTCCTGTTATTCTTAAAATTCCAAAAACCTTCAAGACTTAAATTCAAGATTCCAATTGTAGCAGCAGAATAACTTCAATACTGTGCAAATGGGAAAGGAGACATTTGGAGATGTAGGGGAGCAAAATTTGTCACCCTAAAATGTGTCTCTTTGACATGTAGATTTTAGGCTTATTATTTTTAAGGGATAGAAGATTCAGGAAGAAGCTTTGACCTTCCCCTTAACTGCCTAAAAGAATTTAGGTATAGGACCTGCTCTAGGAAGGGAGCTACCACCATAGGTAACTACAGTATAATATGAGCTAGAGGTAGTAGAGGGCAGGAACTTAGCAAAATCTGTTTGTTAAAATTCCTCTCTATGTTACACTGTTTCTGCATACCCCAGCAAGCATTTGTTTACCAAAAATTTACTCTTTTTCATCTTCCTGTAAATTATCTTCCCTCCCTTTGAAGTCCCAGACCCCTAGCCTCTTCTCCTTAGCTCTGGATGGCACATAAGCCTCAGTTGCCTGAATGCATGTGAGCCTCATATTTTTATAGGGCTTCTGTCATATGTGATTAAATTTGATTTTCTCCTGTTGATCTGTCTCATGTCAGTTTAATTCTTAAACCATCCAAATGAATCTTGAAGGTAATAGGAAAATTTTTTCTCCACAACAGAGAGAAAGGACTCATTTCAGTATTATTCAAATCAGAGAATGTAACCCTAATACAATTTCTAAGGCCAGTTCTGCTAGAGATGGAATACTGCCTATATAAAAACAGAAGATTCTGGAGAATGTTGGCCTTCTAAGGAAGCAAGTCAGGAATACCTAACTTGTACCTCAAACAGCTAAATGACTAACAGAAAATTGAGAGTTCATTTAAGTAAAGGGGAAGGTTAACTGAGGGCATATAAAACAGCAATAAAGGCAACCATGTAAAGTTTATTCGTCAGTAATTGCTGTAACTTATTATATTTCAGTGTTTCAGATACCATACTTTCATTTCTCCACTAATCTTCACAAATACTCTGGCTAGATAAGCATTATTATCCCAACTTCCAAAAGTATGAATGAAATTGATCTACCCAAGAGCACCACACATATTGGGGGGTGTGCTGGCTGGAGGTTTTGGGCATAATACAGGCTTTGCACAGGCCCAGCACAACTAGGTGGTACACCAAGTGGCTCTTTGGGGCCGCAATATTGTGTACAACTCTTCCCAACCTCTCACATTGCCTACTGAGTTGAGAAAGTTGAGTTAGCTGTCTTAGCTACTCTTGTTGGAACACCAGTCATTCTGTCACACATGCCGTACATTTTGTCCTTTAAAACAAATGTTAATTCCATTCAGTCTGAAGTAGGTTGAGTAAAGAGAGGTAGGCTATTGTGGGTCATCGTTCAGAGTCAACCATGAGTTAAGTCAGAACTCTATTCCCTCCATGTGTGTGTCAACCACTTCTAAACAAGACCATAGTAGAATATGGAAATATAAAGTGGAGGTCTACCAAACTCACCCCTAATTATTCTGATACTATGATTAATAATAATACTTTGCTAAAGAATGAAAAAAGCCATCTGAGAAGAAAATGCAATGGAATGGTAAATTGATACAACACGTGAGATCCAGGACTATCTCTGGCAAAATGGGAATATGGTCACAAAAACACTTGACTTCTTTAGTTAGCCATCAGGCATTCACAGCCAGCCTTTTTGTATAAAGAAAGTTTTGCTAAATTCCTTTGGCTCCTGTTTAGGCTCTAGGCCCAGTGGACTGATTATGAAGTTTCCTCCATACTGTAAGGGTATGGACACCTCAGTCTTCTCTGACTTTGGACCTAGGAAGGAAGACCACACAAAAGGCATGGCATTCAAACTTTTTTTAACCCTAACTTAAAAAAAAAATTTTATGTTTTAAGTCACAGCAAAAAACCATATTTCCTTTAGATATCCAACACATACACACACATGCATGCATACACACACACACCCCACACACAAGAAAAGTATCACAAAACAATATTCGTGCACCCTTCTGGTTTGCAATGCACCCTTCTAGTTTTGCAATGCATTTTGATATTTTCCACTCTTTTTCATTAAAAAAATGACAATTGCCTTTAAAATTTTTTTAATGTTTATTCTTTAGAGAGAGAGACAGAGTGTGAGTGGAGAAGGGGCAGACAGAATCTCAAGCAGGCTCCAGGCTCTGAGCTGTCAGCACAGAGCCTGACGCGGGGTTCAAACTCATGAACCATGAGATCATGACCTGAGCCAAAGTCAGACGCTTAACCCACTAACACCCGGGCACCCCTAACAATTGCCTTTTAAATTAATGCCATGTCCTGGTGACTGTTGGGTAGTGATTAGCAATTTGAAAGATGCTATACAAAAAAGAAACTGATATCTTCTGTTCTCAAGGCATTTTCTTAGAAGAAAAGAGATGGGGTAAAGGAGGAAAATTCTCTTTCTTCTCCCTTTTCTCCTAAGCCTAGGGGTTGAGAGAGAGTGGTTTTAGAAGTCACCAGAAAAGTAAAGGAGCTCCTTGAGTTTCTACTGTGCCTCTTACTAGTACTCTGGCAGGTGGCAAACATTGGGGATTTGCTCGCACATGAATTCAGGGTGTTTTAATTGAAATATATTCATCAGTGCACTTAGGTAGAGGGAGGTTTCCAGGCTGACTGCCCCCTGACTTCCATGTATGATGTATTCAAGACTGTGAAATGATCCTGTGGAGACTTGATAGGTATCTCACAAGCTTGGCTGACAAATTAGTCAGAAATACTCACCATAGTAATGAGAGAAAAGGCCTTGGACCTGGGGCAAGGCAGATGACACTTAATCAGAAACAAATGGAATTACAAAGCAAACCTCAGTGGGTTAAGGCACCGTGAGAGCTGAATGGGTCCCAGTCAGAAAGTGACAGATGGTCAGTTCCTAAGGAGAGGTGCCAGAGTCAAAGAGCAGACCACAAGATCACTAGTCACAGACTTTGACATAGAAGATGAGCAGAGAATCTAGTGAGCAGGTGGAGAAAGGGCATTGCTGAGGAATCCCAGAAGAACCAAGGGTAGTATAAGGATATTACATCCTAAGCTAGTACCTATACCCTTTCACCTGCTGGTCAACCCACAAGGGCATAGTCAACTCCCAGAAACAATCATAGGGCAAGGGGATGGCGTAAAAAAAACAAACAAACAAACAAAAAAACTGAGTAATATCTCAAGACTTGACTATTTAAGTGTTTGTGCTGGGGAAAATTTATGAGATGACACTAAATTTTATATTTTTACCCTCACTCCAACCCCTCCACCCAGTTCTTATAAAAAACAACAGTTTAATTATCAAAAAAAAAAAAAAAAAAAAAGAAACTCTTTTTCTTCCTCATGTCTGAGAATAGTGTGACAGAATCCCAATCATACTGTATGTCATTGTGATATTGTTTTCATTGTTACATAAGCTCATTTATAAATGATATAATTCTTCAGATCATTTCATATACCAGTGTCAGATGTTTTTAGTATAACAATGTTATAAAAGCCATTAAACCTTCTTTCAAATAAGGCATGTTATGTGTTCTTCAAAGATGCTAATAAAGGAATCCTGGTACCTACAGGTAGGAGACACATCGATGTATTTCTGTTGTCAATGTATATTGAGTATACTATTTTATCATGTACCTGTCATGTTAATATTAATGGATAAAATTTTGGAAAATAGAGACTGTGGCCCAAATGTGAAGTTAAATGCTACACTGAGACAATTTTTAGATAATTCTAGTAAAGTATTCACTTCTACAACCCATAGCAACAAAAGTATATTTTCTCTAAACTTGGCTTTTTATGTGTAACTATCATATAAATGTTTCCTTAGGGGGAAAAGACAAGCTATTCTTTTTTAAAATGAATATGTGCTTGTATCACACATCTATTCATATATTAATTTCTTTAAATGAAGACTTTGGAATGTATTTGCCATTAACAACTTGTCTTTGTAAAGAATTATAGCTACCAGTTTAAAGTAGATACCTATTTCAAGTAATAATACTTTCATCTTACTGCGAAACAACTCTGAATATCTGGTCAAGTACAGCAATAAATACAATAATATGAACTTTTATTATCTAGCGGTCTTTTTGGAAATAAGACACAATGTATTTGAAATGAACAGATTTTGGAGTGGAGCTTTTAGAGAAGATTAAGCATTATAGTAAAGTTTTTATTGTACTATTTTTACTAGAAAAATATTATTCAGTTTTAATAGTTATTTTAATTTCACGAAGCTTGCCCTGTGTTCTTAATGAAGAGCAACAAAATTAAGAGAGAAAAGGGACAATTTGAAAACACATCACTTATAAGAAATGCGGCAAAGGAAAAATGAGTGATTGAAAAATACCTATACCAGTGTTCAGAATTGAGAGGCCACACGGAGGTGCCAACTCCCCACCAAGAACATGAGATGATAGAAATATGATTCTTTCTTGATCATCAAACTGTAGGATCTTGACATTACCTAAAAGCACAGAACTCGCAAGATGTATTTCCTGATAGGATGTATAAACTCCTTAAAGAGGTGTCTGTATCTCTTAAGGCCTAAGGATGGAGGCTGGGGGCACAGCACTGTTAGTGCCCATCCAAGCACTATCCAGAGAGGGAGAAGCTTTAGTTAGCTGGTAACTAAAGGCAACTAGTTTAGGCTGTAAGTTACCTGGTCAGTTAGCTAAGTCAGTCCCAGTCATTCGATGGGTGAATTAATCCTCTGTGTTGATTCTGTGCACATAAAACAATCTGCTGATTCATGTCTATATGCATGTATTCATACAGGTTTCCTCATTTTAGGTGTACCTATAGAGAAAGAATGCACTGGTCCTGTAAGTACAGATACTTCAGTCCATGTGAAAATTACATTTCACTTTCTGAATAAATAAATAGCTCTTTTTATCAGTTTGAGTGTTCTATTAATAGGATGCTGGCACTACATCCAAATCTCTACTCTCTCACCAAAGTCACAAATGACCCTGTGAGGCCCATTGGGAGATATCCAGCCTGATTTCATGCTCAGTGGCTGAAAGGAACTTTATTTTTTAATAGTCATGGCATTTTAGTATAATAAATGCTGAGTCTTAGTTTCCCTCTTACAGCGAGGATAATAGTCCTTATATGCCTATATCATCTTGCCAGTACTTTGCTTGGCAAACACTCCTGGATCCTACTTCTGGTCCCTTGCACTCAATTTCTTGGCTTGAAGAGCCTGCTTCCCATAATAGAGGGTGACTATTCTGGATAATTCTAGGTAATTGCTTTCCTAGCTTCCCCTGAAGTTGGAGCATGGAGTCATTACTCAGTCCTGGACAACAAGAACCCTGTAGGGAAATTATGGGAAGTTTTCCTCCCTAATGAAAATCACATTTGACAAGCTGAAAAACAAAGGGGATACTTCAACATACACTTCTTCTTTCTAAAGCTTTCAAAATAAAATTTTCACTAGTAGAGTTTTCCTTTGGGGGCAGCAGAAAATGGGAGAGGACAAGAGGAGTTTGAATTCTTTGGTGCATGTGGTATGATTCCTCTCTGACTTGAGAGTCATGCCTTCCCTTTTCTTACAACCGTTGCTGGAACTGACACAGACCAGGACTCAACTGTGGCAGCTACCTAATTGTATTACCAAAGCAGTGAATCTGTCTCTCTTTATCTCTCCTCTCTCTCTTTCATATCACCCCCTGCCACACACACACACACACACACACAACGTGAGCTGAAACAGCTAGGCACTTGACAAGTAAAACAACTTCAAAAACGGAGGAAAACAAAGTGGATAGAATACGCAGTGTGAAAAAGAAATATTGGAATGGACTAATATTTTATAATAGCATTGATAATGTTCCAAATAGATATAAAGAAAGAACTTCGCAATATAAAAAAGAATCAAAATGTATTTTAAAAATAAAAAACAGGGGCGCCTGGGTGGCTCAGTCGGTTAAACGTCCGACTTCAGCTCGGGTCACAATCTCGCAGTCCGTGGGTTCGAGCCCCGCGTCGGGGCTCTGGGCTGATGGCTCAGAGCCTGGAACCTGCTTCTGATTCTGTGTCTCCCTTTCTCTCTGTGCCTCCCCCGTTCATGCTCTGTCTCTCTCTGTCTCAAAAATAAATAAATGTTAAAAAAAAAATTAAAAAAAAAAAAAACAGAAAACAGAAACTATGAAAAATAAAATTATTAAAACAATAAATCAGGTTAAGTAGATGGATAACAGCCAAAAACGAAAGTAGTATGTTGAATAACACATTGAGGAATTCTCCCAGAAAGCACCGGGTAATAACAGAAAAGTAAAAAATATGGATAGCAGGAAGAAAATCCTAAATATTTGGCTAATAGGAATCTCAGAAGAAGAAAAAAATTGAAAAGAGGCTATAACTGAAGAAGTAATGGACATAATCATCAAAATTAAAAATGAGAGACTCTGGGCCACCTGGGTGGCTCAGTTGGTGGAGTGTCTGACTCCTTATTTCAGCTCACATTGTGATCTTCATAGTTTGTGAGATTGAGCTACGTGATGGGCTGGGTGTGGAGACTACTTGGGGTTCTGTCTCTCTTTCTCTCTCTCTCTCTCTCTCTCTCTCTCTCTCTCTCCCTCCCTCTGCCCTTCTACCGCACCCCCCTCAAATAAATAAACATTAAAAAAAATTATGAGAGACTCTGATCGAAAGGGTTCACAGAAAAAAAAAACCCTCAAAATCTATGCACATTAGAATGACACTGAAGAAAATTAAAGATACGTTCTAAAGGCTTCAAGAAACAGATAAACTACAAAAAAAATTAGAGTTACATCAGGTTTCTCAACAGCATCATTGGAAGTTAGAAGATAATGGAATAATACTTTTAAGATATTGAATAAAAATATTTTTGTTCATAGAATTTTATACCTGGCCAAACTGCCAGTCACCTGTAAGAACATAATTGCCTTAGAAGTTTGGTGGGCAGAATTCTAAATGCCCCCCAAGATCGCTGACTGTGTGTACACATCCACATAATCCCCCTGGACTTGTAAACGTGATGAATTTTACTTCTGTGGTGAAATTATGTTATTGTCTGGGTGGGCCTTTTGCAAACACACGAGCCCCTTTAAGTCTAGATCTAGAGGTCAGAGACAGAGACTCAGAGATCTGAAACAACAGACGCTCTCTTGCTTGCCATGAAGAAACGACTGCCAAATTTTGGAGAGGTTGACATGGCAGGGAATGGCAAGCAGGCTCTAGGAGCTGAAAATGGCTTTTGGCAAATAGCCAGCAAGAACTAGATTCTCCCAACAACCAGAATGAACTTGAAAGTGGATTTTTTTCCCCAGTGAACTCCAGACAAGAACCCAGCTTGGCCAACATCTTGTTTTCAGCCATGGGAGACACTGAGCAGAGGACCCAGGTCTCCAAGCAGACTCCTAACGCACTGAGACTGAGATAATAACTTTGTGTTGTTTTAAGCTGCTAACTGTGCAGTAAATTGTTCCACAGCAGTAAAAACGAATGCAGAAGTCTTGCCACATAAATACTTTATCAAAAACAACTAGTGTTTTCAAAGAAGAAAAATCCAGGAAATACTTCAAGATGAGACCAAATGAACAGAAAAGTATATTCTTATTTCACTAACAGACATGGCTTAAAAAGCTCCTAAATAAAATATTAGCTAATTCCAGCCATATCCATTTGTTTTAAAAATTATGATTAAGTGCAGTTACTTTCAAGATGTTTGACCTGGTGTCACATGAGAATAAAACAGTTTTTGGTTTTTTTGTTTCTTGTTTGGTACTTTTTTGTTGTTGTTATGGTTAAAAAATAAGATAAAATAAATAAAAGATTGCTTTCTAAAATTCCATTTTCTTGGGGCGCCTGGGTGGCTCAGTCGGTTGGGCGTCCGACTTCGGCTCAGGTCATGATCTCGCGGTCTGTGAGTTCGAGCCCCGCATCAGGCTCTGTGCTGACAGCTTGGAGCCTGTTTCAGATTCTGTGTCTCCCTCTCTCTCTGCCCCTCCCCCGTTCATGCTCTGTCTCTCTCTGTCTCAAAAATAAATAAACGTTAAAAAATTAAAAAAAAATTCCATTTTCTTAAGATTATTTAGCTAAAGATGCATGCAGCTTCATCTTCAAAAATGTTTCTCTTTTTTAAAGTTTAAAATTCTCTTTGATCAGTATTCAAGATTACCTATTTGTGAGACATTGATGAAATGTTGAGGGACATATCAAGATGGAAAAAAAAAAAGCATGGGTTTCTGGCCTTTTGAGGACTATATTACAGTAGGAGAGACTGTGGCACAAAAATAATATAATATCAGGTAAAATAGAATGCATGCCATCAAAATGTAATGTAAAATAAGATGAATGTGGTTTTTTCTCTATCCTCAATGACATTATGTAGCTTTAGGTTTGAGTTTCCAGTATTTTTAAAACTGCATTGTGTTGGGGCGCCTGGGTGGCGCAGTCGGTTAAGCGTCCGACTTCAGCCAGGTCACGATCTCGCGGTCCGTGAGTTCGAGCCCCGCGTCAGGCTCTGGGCTGATGGCTCGGAGCCTGGAGCCTGTTTCCGATTCTGTGTCTCCCTCTCTCTCTGCCCCTCCCCCGTTCATGCTCTGTCTCTCTCTGTCCCAAAAATAAAAAAAAAAATAATAATAATAATAAAAAAAAAACTGCATTGTGTGAATAGAATCTAGCACTGGAAGTGACTCCAGATGAGGATAGTGTCAGAGAAATGTAATTACCTGTTCATGGTCACATGGTTAAGCCACAAGATTCTGACACAATGTTTCACAGTGTTTACTTTCTAAATTGGGAGTCTAGATTCACCACCTGTTGCTAAATTTGGTTCACAACTCTGTCTTAATATTATTTTTAGCTATTTCAGTATTTGAAAATGATTTCCTTGAATTACATCTGGTGTGCATACTTTCTTGAGTTGCTACAGGTATGAGTATGTATACGATGATTTGACCACCTTAACAATTGTGAGCCTCCAAGGGCATCTGAGTCCGAAATTGCTTCTGAATCTCTGGTCTACAGCATATGCCAAATACTACCTGAAGTGCGGTACTTGTGGTTCCCAGAAACCTGTCAGGTTCCACTTAAGTTCTGCGTCTTTGAATTTACAGCTCCCACTTCCTGGGACAAACATGACCATTCTTTCTTTTTTTGAACCGAGTGTTATTTATATCAAGACTCTGCTAAGCAACTACCTCCCTAGGAAATTGAGTCAGCCTAGTTTTGCCATATCTCCTATTTGTAAGCACTGCATCCTGAATTTATCTCTAACAAAACACCTTTACTGTATATTGCAATCACCCCTTTACTTCCAGATGAATTGATGATGGGTATTACCTATTCATCTTTGAATCTCTAGTGCTGTAGGATATCTCTGACACATAGAAAAAATTAAATAAATGTTTATTGACAAAATGTTATTTTGTTAAATGATATGGAGAGGTAAAAATGACATGGAGAGGTAAAAATGACATGAGAGTTTCATATTTATTTATACTTTTCCAGAAAAGTACTCTGACATAAGCACATTCTTGGGATTTGTGATTTAATATTGAATGCTTTTTGTCCTTAATTATATTTTTAATTTTTTTTTTATTTGACATTTATTTATTTTTGAGACATAGAGAGACAGAGCATGAACGGGGGAGGGTCAGAGAGAGAGGTAGACACAGAATCTGAAACAGGCGCCAAGCTGTCAGCACAGAGCCTGATGCGGGGCTCGAACTCACGGACTGTGAGATCATGACCTGAGCCGAAGTCAGTCGCCCAACCGACTGAGCCACCCAGGCGCCCCTATTTTTAAATCTTCTAGGAAAAATAATTATACATCTTAAATTATAGAAACAGTATTAATAGCCATATGGTACTGAAAAGGGGGAATAACAAAGAACTTTACTTTTTAAGTTGTTTTTGAAAGTATGGCTTAATAAAGTTGATCTAGACCAAAGGAAAATAAAATACACGAGTGAATAACAAGGAAATTCATAATGTTTATGGTAAAGCCTACTATAGTGAAGACTTGTTTGAGCTGTGAGTCTCTATGAGCAATAATCTTGCCAGTTGAAGACTCTGGCTAAGGGAGGCAGCTCCTCCTGGCAGGTACACTTTGAGGTTTGGATTTACCACCTCCCAATCACATCTAGCTATTAGCTTGTTTGGGGGTTCTTTTCAAAAATAAATCCCTGACTCAAGGATCCCTCTCTGGCCTGCTATTTCCATTTTGGGGTGGTTCAACTCAGACTCCATAATGGACAACGTGGGAAGACTATGTAAGGCTGTCCTTGTCAAATGGAAATGGTGTATTCAAGAATGAAATTGATCTGGTTCCAGTGGCTTCTTGATTTTACGGGAAAAAGCAGAAGCTATCTCATTGGGAGAAACTTTATCCCCTACTGTGCTGCCTGAAGCTTAGCCACTGGATATTCTTGTTTCAAGAAGACTCCTCTAAATATCTGGGCCTACTTCACGTACAGCTTGGTCAAGCTGAAACCCGATGTTGTCTACTGGATTGCAGCCACAGTTCAGCCTCAGTCCCAGCTATGCAGGATCAAAAATAGAAAAGGTTACTTGTCAGTTGCAGGACTCAAAGCATTTCTCATTGGTCTTTCCAAAACTCTTCAACATTTGTGAATGAACTGGCTGTTTGGTTTGTCAGTTGGAAAACTACAGATGGCAAATTAAAGAGAGTTCTTTTGGGGGCCATGAACTATAGAAATAAAATCATGATTAATAATGGTACTGTCTGAGTCACACAAATAGATGCTCATGATAAGGGCTTGTTTTCTGATGATACCACATGGAATCAAGCTACTAATGGAGGCTTCTACACTCAGATGCCACCATTGCTGTCTGATTCACCATAGTACCAGACGTAGCAACACATAAACCATCAGAGACTTGGCACAAAGTAAAGGACTCCTGCTTTTGATTTAGAGGGTACCACTCTCAGACCTAGGACTCCTATCCAAAATTGACCAATTTGTCTTGCCCTGGGGACACTACATCACACAGAGCATTGCCCCTGTTGTTACTAGAAGATGGTGTATGTTAGGCCTTTGAACCCTTTCAGGGCTATCAGTCATGCCTCACTTACATTAACACATTTTCAGGTTACAGTATTGTTATAGTCTGATGAGCCAACTCTAGCCATGTTATTGTGTCCCATAGTATAATCTATGTCATGGTTTTTACTTTCTGGGCCATCTGCAATTGGGAAATAATGTACCTTTGATCACAAAAGCCAGTCAACAATGGGTAATGGCACTCAATGGGTATGGTAGGCTGATCCTACCCTGATGTGTAAAGTCCTGTTGATGGTAGCTTTACTAAATGTTGTGTAAGACAACTAAATATATTTTGTCCTAACTTCTTTCAGTCAGATTAACTGACAGGATGGTATACTCACAAGAAAATTTGCCAGAAGCCACGTGGTGTAAAAAGCAGAGGTTCATAATGTGAGGACAATTGAGATATCACCTCACACCTGTCAGAATGGCTAAAATCAACAACACAAGAAACAACAGCTGTTGGCAAGGATGTGGAGAAAGGGGAACCCTCCTGCACTGTTGAGAATGTAAACTCGTGCAAGCCACTCTGGAAAACAGTATGGAGGTTCCTCAAAAACATCAAAATAGAACTACCCCACAATCCAGGATTGTATGACTAGGTATTTCCCCAAAGAATAAAAAAAATACTAATTCAGAGGGATCCATGCAACCCAATGTTTATAGAAGCATTATCCACAATAGCAAAATTATGGAAACAGCCCAAATGGCCCTTCAGGTTTTGTGTTTCTGTGTGTAAGGTGTCCAGAAGCACTGATATCCTTAATTCTGAACCATTTTTTTAAGGATTTTTTGTAATAGACTTTATTTTTTAGAGCAGTTTGAGGGGTATGGAGAAATTGCACAGCAAATATAGAGAGTCCCATATATTGCCTACCAGCCTTCACCACCACACCCACCTCATGGTTTCCCCTTTTATTAACATCTTGACCTAGTGTGCTATATTTGCTACAATTGATGAACCAATATTGATATTAACTAATAAAGACCTTAGTTTACATTCAGGTTTACTCTTTATGTTATACAATTCTCTGGGTTTTGGCAAGTGTTTAATATCACGTAGCCACCATTTGAGTATCGTTCAGAATGATTGCACTGCCTTAAAGATGTCCCGTGTGCCATCTATTCATCCCTCTCCTCTTACCAATGACCCCTTGACAACCACTGTTCTTTTTGCTTTCTCTATGGTTTTGCCTTTTCCAGAATGTCATATATTTGGAATCACAGTATGCAACCTTTTCAAACTGGTTTCTTTAGTAATACCTATTTAATGTTCCAGCATGTCTTATCCAGTCCTGATAGCACATTTCCTTATATCACTGATAATAGTCCATCGAATGCATGTACTGTGGCTTGTTTAGTCCCCTATTGAAGGGCACCTTGGTTGCTTCCAAGTTTTGGTAATTATGAATACCGTTAGTGTAAACATTCATGCCTAGGTTTTTGTGTGGATGTAAGTTTTCAATTCATTTGGATAAATACCTAAGAGTGTGATTGCTGGATCATATGGTAAACATATGTTTAGTATTATAAGAAGCTGCCAAACTGTCTTCCAAAGTGGCTGTACCATTTTGCATTCCCATCGGAAATGAATGAGAACTCCTGTTGCTCCACATTCTCAGCATTTGATGTCGTCACCATTTGGTGTCACAAACCCACGGCATGCGTAACATCCAGCTGGGTCTCCCTATATTACCCCGTAGGACTTGGAGGCCTGGGCAACCCATGCAAGTAGACTGTTACGCTGTTTGCTGTGCCCTGAGGGATAAAGTCTTTAGTCTCTGACTCAGTAGTCTCAAGCCTTCTCTGCCAGAACCTACACAACTGTGCCAAGCAAACTTGATAAAGGGTAAAATCGCAGACTTTTTACCGTCCTTAGCATGCATTCCACCAAGAAAATATCTTACACAAAAATGTCTATTGTAGCTTTATTCATAACAGCACACATTTGGGAACAAACTAAATATCCAACAAGAGGTGAGTGGATAAACAGATTCTGGTGTTTCATACATTGGAGTACTACTTAGCAAAATGAAGGAATGACTTGCTGATTGGCACAGCCACACGGATGGAAATCTATGACATATGCTGACCAAAGTAAGGCAGACATGAAAGTGCATGGGCGGTGTGGCTCCACTTATATGAAATCCTAGGATTTGCATAATGAATTTGTGGTTCTAGAAATGAGCACAGTGCTTGCTGCTGGGTGGCAGAGATTGACTGGGAAGGAAATTTCTTAGAGGAGAGAAATCTTGGCAAGGATGTAGTTTCTACAGTTGCATTTTATTTTATTTATTTATTTTTTTTAATTTTTTTTTTCAACGTTTTTTATTTATTTTTGGGACAGAGAGAGACAGAGCATGAACGGGGGAGGGGCAGAGAGAGAGGGAGACACAGAATCGGAAACAGGCTCCAGGCTCCGAGCCATCAGCCCAGAGCCTGACGCGGGGCTCGAACTCACGGACCGCGAGATCGTGACCTGGCTGAAGTCGGACGCTTAACCGACTGCGCCACCCAGGCGCCCCTACAGTTGCATTTTAAAAACTGATCCAACTGCACATGCAAGGTCTTTGTACCACTGTGAATTATACCTTAAGAAATAACAACAACAACCAAAACAACCCTAGATGAATAAAAACATGATATGAAATTTCCAAACCAATGAAATCTAATTCAAGCCACCAGTATAACAAAAAGGAATAAATAAAGAAGAAAACAAGAATATGTGTAAATGGAAAACAAACCAAATAAGTGGCAGAGATGAAAAATAACAGCATAGGGAATATGGTCAGTAATATTGTGGTAACAGTGTCTAGTGACAGAAGATGACTATGCTTATCATGGTATTGACTAATGTATACACCTGAAACTGATATAACATTGCATATCAAGTATACTTCATTATTTTCTTTAATGTTTGTTTATTTTTGAGAGAGAGAGAGCGCAAGTGGGGAAGGGGCAGAGAGAAAGAGCAACAGAGTATCCAAAGCAGGCTCCACACTGATGGCAGAAAGCCAGGTGTGGGGCTCAAACTCCCAAAGCCCGAGATCATGACCTGAGCCCAAGTCCGAAGCTCAGTCGACTGAACCACCCAGGTGCCCCCTATACTTCAATATTTAAAGAAAAACAAACAAAAACTGAAGGAAAAAAGAAAACAAAATAGATGGTCAGATAGTCAAAATATTTAAATAACCACGGCTAATTCTTTTCAAAAGACAGAAGTTTTCAGACTAAGCTATATAAAATAAATTTTAAAAAACAAATGTTAAAACTCTAGTCATTAGTACTACTCTCTCTCTCTCTCAAAAATAAATAATAAAGATTAAAAAATTTTTTTTAAAAAGGGGTGCCTGGGTGGCTCGGTTGGTTGAGCAATTGACTTCTGCTCAGGTCATGATCTCGCGGTTCATGGGTTCAAGCCCTGCATCAGGCTCTGTGCTACCAGCTTGGAGCCTGGAGCCTGCTTCAGATTCTGTGTCTCCCTCTTTCTCTGCCCCTCCCATTCTCATACTCTCTCTCTCTCTCTCTTGCTCTCAATAATAAATAATAAATATTTTAAAAAATTAAAACAAAATTCTAGTCTTAGTGCTTTGAAAGAGGCACCTGTAAAACAATATGAAGCCAAATGGTTTAAGGCTAAAGGACCAAAAATAATGTAACAAGCAAAAAACTAACTAAAAGAAATGCTTCATGATACTATCAGAAAATATGCATTCCCAGTCAGACAAAAGAAATTCAATGTGACAGTTTTATATTATTGTTATAAGGTACAATCTACCAACATGTTCTAGCTCATGAATCTTTTAATGCACCTAACATAATACCTTTAAAGTAAAGGAAAAACTGTTAGAAATTTTAAAAGTACCTGACAAAGGGACAATCATAGTTGGGTCATCTAATAAAGTTCTCTTAAAAACTGGCAGATAATACAGACACAATGTATCAGTATGTATGACCTGGCAAATTCTGTTAATAATATTGTACATTAAACCTAAAAACATTTTCTAGTGTTGATTGAATAGTCACACATTTGATCATGTAATAGGCCAAAAATGAATTTGCAAACATTTCGCCTTAAAAGTTTGCAGGGAAAGTAGCACTCTGCTGTACAGTTGGTAATACAAACAGTTCGAACTACTTTGTAAGGCAATTTGGACATATCTAACAAGATTTCAGATGCACATATATTTTGTCCCAAAGGACTTTGCCTCCAGGGATATATATGACAAAATTACTCAATATGTGCAGAAAGATATATATTGTAATAGCAAAAACTGTAGGGGCACCTGGGTGGCTGTATCAGTTGAGTGTCTGACTCTTGATTCTGGCTTGGGTAATGATCGTAGGGTTGTGGGATCAAGCCCTGCACTGGGCATGGAGCCTGCTTAAGATTCTCTCTCTCTCTCTCTCTCTCTCTCTCTCTCTCTCTCTCTCTTTCTCTACCTGTGCCCCTCTCCTCCCACTTGTGCTCTTTCTCTTGTGTTCTCTCTCTCTGAAACAAACAAACCAAAAACAAACAAAAACCAAAAACTGTCAACGATCGAATTAAATCACAATCAGGAGACTGGCTATATCATGGTAAACGCATACTATGGAAAAGTATGAATTCATGAAAAAGATATACGTATATATCCCACTGCTCAGTGCCACGTGAGATTGAAAGGATTACTCAGAGTCCAAATGGTGTGGAACAAAGAGAAGCCAGGGAGGACTGCACCAAGAAAAACTCCCTCAAGCAAGAGAGGGCTGGGTGCGGCCCCAACCTGGATAGCTCTCTTGTGTTTATTGGGGAGTGAACAATAGTATGTGAAAATGAAAGCAGAAAAACAAGTTAATAAATCACGTGAAATACACCATGACTCTACGTGCCTGCCTGCGCATATGTTAGCAAACTTAGGAAGAATGCACCGGGAGAAGGAAGGGGTAAGGGTGGACTCAACCTTCTTTGGTAATCTAAGCATTTCATCTTGAGGAAAAACTCTTCTGCTATTTTCAGCATGTCTTGCTTTTTCTTTGGCTGAGCAGCTACTGTGTTCAGCATGTACTGTGTTCAGCACACATGCTCTTGGCTTACTTTCTCTCTCCTGTCCTCTGTATTCCCACATATATATATCTTCTATCTATATAAACTTGCCTATGTATATAAATTTATATGTTACTATGTGAGTTGATAGATGTTAAGTAAATTTATTGTGGTAATTGTTTCACAATATATACCTATATCAAATAATTATTTTGTGCATCTTTAATATTATATATCAATATGTCTCAATAAAAATAGGGAAATAAATAATGTATATCTGCACATGATATATATAAATATAATGCTTCAAAACTTATGAATGAGGACAAATTTATTTTTTATATATTTATTAATTTATTTATTTTATTTATTTTTGTGTGTGTATTTAAATGCCTGAAGTAATAAATATCTACATCTCACAGTGTAGGTAAAGGTGACTTCTGAAGAAATGGGATTTGGGTGGTAGGGGATGAAGAAGTATACTAAATGGGACTTGTACACTTTATTCCGTATTCATTATAACTTGAGTATTTTTACTGCCACTCATTTGTTAAATTTTTAACAAAATATAATTCTCATTTAATCTGCAAGTTACCAGTAATCTAATTTTAAAAGACATCTTAACCCGAGTTCATCACATAAAGAAAAATAAGATTTTAGTTTTCAATTTATGTAAAATATATGCTTTTATTTATTTATTTGTTGTAAATTTTTTTTCTTAATGTTTTTATTTATTTTTGAGACAGAGAGAGACAGAGCATGAACAAGGGAGGGGCAGAGAGAGAGGGAGACACAGAATCGGAAGCAGGCTTCAGGCTCTGAGCCATCAACCCAGAGCCCCACGCGGGGCTCGAACTCACCAACCGCGAGATCGTGATCTGAGCTGAAGTCGTAGGCTTAACCGACTGAGCCACCCAGGCACCCCTAAAATATATGTTTTTAAAGAACAAGTTGAATTTGATTATCATATGTGCCATAATAAAAAGTCTGTCATTATGGAACACTTAACACTAGTAGAATATGATGCTTGTCCACTGTGGACTCAAGAAAAATGTGTTAAATGAACAATAAACTCTTAGTAATTAGAGATTACATGGATGACAATGACAACAACAACAAATATAAACTTTAATTGACTCACTTAGGAAATCTGCAGGTTGTTTTGTTTTGTTTTGTTTTTATAAATATGTTTTTCCCATCTCCGTGAATTCCCCAAAGCTTCTCTGTGTATGCGCTTTGGAACCAAATAAGAGATCACAACAAATAGGGTATTTTTCTTAATATGAAGAGAATAGTAAGATGTTCTAATGTTGAGTTGAGCAGATATAGGCAGGGTAATTTAAGAAGCCATAAAAGCGTTGATATTTTCTGTGCTTCATAATTAAAAAAATAGCATGATTTGGAGGCACTATAATCACTACATCATTATTTATTTTCTAGTTCACTTCTGTCTTTGTTATAGACCTGTCTCATCTATAAGTCTTTGACTCTGTTCAGGAACTACCATATGCAATTGTACGGAATATTAGACTAGATCAGAAATTCCCAATGTTTTTCAGTTCATGGCATTGCTAGTATCTCAGTAATTTTTCCATGACATCCTTAGACCAAAAGAAGTATCTTATAGTTATTTTGTAAGGAAGTTGTTAGGACCAAAAAATTTAATAAGTTTTTTTATATCCTCAAAACTCAGAATCCATATTATGAAAAAATAATACATAAATTAGGAGATTGAGATTAAAAAATAAAGATTTATGAGCCACCTTAAACAAGTAGTATCATTTTTCTGAGTACATTCTTTTTTAAGAGCATATCGACTTTTTAAAAAGTAAGTATGCATTAATTTCTACTTATTTTATAAAAGTATAACCTAAAAACTATATTTATTCTGTTTTTCAGATTGCCAGAGAATTAAAAGATAAGAATCTTAGAAAATTATTGACATTGGTAACTTGGTTATAATACTTTTAAAACACATATAATATGGGGCGCCTGGGTGGCGCAGTCGGTTAAGCGTCCGACTTCAGCCAGGTCACGATCTTGCGGTCCGTGAGTTCGAGCCCCGCATCAGGCTCTGGGCCGTTGGCTCAGAGCCTGGAGCCTGTTTCTGATTCTGTGTCTCCCTCTCTCTCTGCCCCTCCCCCGTTCATGCTCTGTCTCTCTCTGTCCCAAAAATAAATAAAAAACGTTGAAAAAAAAATTAAAAAAAAAAACACATAATAAAATTAATTACATGATTTGTATATGAATTTTTAATAAAAATTTATATTTAATACAGCATTCCATTCCTCAATATAAAGGGTTAAAGATAGAATCTCTTGAATCTTTTTTCTCCGTTTAAGCTTATTGCAAGTTTCTGAAGCTTTTCACTCTGTGCCTGTCAAACAAATGTTTTCCAATATGAGCAAAATAGATCTTGAAAACTGTGGCATTTTTCATTTCCCTTCTGAAAGCAGAGCTCAACTTGGAGAGAGAGGGAGGAATAGAGGCAGAGAGAAAGAGAGAAGGAATCAGCATATGCCAATTGACAGATACATAGTCAAGAGTAAAAGAGAAAACTTGTTATACTGGTTTTTCTCATTCTTATCAGTTTGCAAATCATTTGTGATAGCTGTGCTCTGGTTGAAGATTTAATTTAATTAGTAACTTAAAAATAATCCTCAAATCATAATTGCTAGATAAGCTTCAGATCTGCCTGAAGGAGGAGAGTTCATATCACATTTGAGTACTTTTGCGGCCAACACATGAATTTACCAGAAGCTTCAAGCATACATTTATTGAGCAGTATTGTTCCTATAAACTCTGACTTCATGGCACAATAAAGGTAACATCAAAGTCCTGGAACAGATCCAGTCACTAAAGCAGTTGCAGTGCTGAGTAATAACACTCCTGTTGATCTGGTGGGGCAGAGACTGTACAATTGCAATGAAGTGATCACCTCAAATACAGTAGGCAAAAGATACGCTGTAGGGTTGAGTGAACTGAATCTGCAAACTTGAGCACAGGAAATTGGAAAACAATAGTTATGGACCAGAATAAAATAACATTATTGGCATGAAATCATTGGTATGAGACCCAAGAAAAAGAAAACTACCTACTAAGAACCTGTCTAAAATCTTGAAGAATTTATCTACATGTTTTTGTGCATTTTTCTCTGAGATCTCTGATCTCTCAATGATACTTTAAGGGAGATTTGCCCTCCCTATTTCCCCACCTCTACGATGGATAATACAGAAACAAAAATAATGACTCAGAGGAGCCATTAGCACAGAAAGATTACTGTGTACCCTTGCAGAATATTTTTCTTCTTGCTTATAAAAACCAAATGTGATTGGGGCTAGGGAGACAGAAGGCAGAGAGAACTGAAAGGAAGGACCCAGTCAAGAGGTAAGGGGTAAATGAGACGGTGTCATCAGCTAGAGACTCAGCATTGAGCAGTCTATCTGTGTAGACGTTCCTTGTAATCCACTGTCTGTGTCCAGCTTCCTTTGCAACAATCCTAGACTTTTGTACTGGCCTCTGACGTTGAAGTATCTTAGATGGGGACGAAGCCACGAAAGGAAAACTCTACTCCTGACCGAGGCAGAACTGAACGAGCTGGACATTTCTCTTGTAGCTTGACCAAGGTAAACACACTGCCAATGGTAAAATCTTCACTTGAGGTCATTGGTTTCAAGCAACATTACAAGTTCCCAGAAATTCTGAAATATTCTGTAAGGTATGTCAAAAAAAAAAAAAAAACTCTTAAAATGCTGAGTAAAAGTTTAGAAAATAGCAATCACATATATAAATGAGATATATATATATATATATATATATATATAGATATATATATATAGATATATATATATAAAGAAATTTATGGAAATTCTCTGAAGTCAGGAATGAGGCAAGAGCACAAGTCCAAGAGGTAACTGAAAGTTGGAGCTACTGGCCCAGGGGAGATAATCTCTAGTAGTTTAGAGCTTTGGTTTTAATGATTGTGCTTAAAAGAGGGCAAGGCAAAGATTAGGGCCAGTGTGCTGTGAGGAATTAGATTGGAGAGTCTTATGGAAAGCCCAGACTCGTCGTAATGACCCAAATCAGGGAAACCATGAAATGGGAGACTTCTCTGACTAGGACTGGTTTTGGGTAAAGGGATAAGAAGCAATAGTTTTCCCAAATATTTTTTGTCCGTAGGGCTGCTCCTTAATGGGCTTTGAGCTTGAATTCACGTTATTTTCAATTAAAGAAATTTGGCTTAAAGAAGATCTGCGTTTGTAGCTTTCTGGGACATAGAGAAAGTGGGCAAACTCTTTCTTGCTGAACACATCCTCACATCAAGCCTCAACAAAGCCCCACAGAATTTTAGCAAACACATGCTCAGAATCAGAGCTCACAGAACCCATAAATAAAACAAGGAATTGTGAGTGAGAGATAACAGGATTAACAGAACAGATATTGGAATTATTAGGGATATAAATATGTAAGCACGACTAATAAATGTATGTAAACAAAATCTAGACTAAAAACATGAGTAAGGATCAAACATCTATCAAAGATGAGCAGGCATAGTTGACAAAAAGTGAAATTAAGCTTTTAGAAATGAACAATGTAGTCAGTGAAATTAAAGCCATATTTGCAAAATAACTGTTTAAAAGAGAATTAACAAACCAGAAGATATAAATTAAGAAATCATATAATTGGTGCTCACAGAGAGAAACTGATGAAAAAGTATAAAAGAGAGCTTGAGGGACATGGAAGATAGTACAAGCTAGTCCAACACAGCTAATCAAAGTTCTGGGGAAAAAAATAGACTGAAGAGGCAACATTTAAATTTTTTTAATGTTCAGTTTTGAGAGAGAAAGAGAAGGAATGAGCAGGGGAGGGGCAGAGAGAGAGAGGGAGACAGAATCCAAAGCAGGCTCCAGGCTCTGAGCTGTCAGCACAGAGCCCGACATGGGACTCAGGCTGGTGAACCACGAAATCATGACCTGAGGCGAAGTAAGTGAGATGCTTAACTGACTGACCACCTAGGTGCCCTAAAGAGGCAACATTTAAATAGAGGATAGGTGAGAATTTCACGAGACCTAGTGAACGCATTCTGAGGAATACCAACAAATCCCAAATAAAGTAAATGATCATATATAGGTACAAAATTAGAAAGGGTGCAGAGAACCAAATAAAATAGCAAGTGTTAGAAAAAAAAAAAACAGAGAAAAAAGATGGGTTATGAACAAAGGAGTGGTAACTGGACTAATATTTCACTTCTCAACAACCTCTTCACAGAAGCCAGAAGGCACTAGAACAACATCCTCAACATGCTGAAAGTTTATTTAAACCTAGAATCATGCCCAGCAAAGTATCTTTCAAAGAAAGCCAAATTAAAAATGTTTTCATGTAAAAAGTGATCTACCACAACAGATTCCTCCTGAAGGAATATCTGAAGGATATGCTTTCACAAGAAGGAGAAAGATGCTAGAAGGAGGATCTGAGATGTATTAACAAAAGGGGAGGGCACAAAAACAGTTAATGGGAGAGGGTTTACAGGAAACTTCAACAGTCTGGGGAAGTGCTGTTTCCTTGCATATTATTTATTATATATGTTACATATATTCTTTTATGTACCAAGTGGTATATAATTTTAAAAGTAGATGAAAATCATCATCATATGGTCCCTCTAGAAAAGAAAAGACTATAGTATAAAAGAAAGCAGAGCATATTATTCTGAAAATCCAATCTCTGGAAAAATTATTTCTAAGAGAAAGCAAAAGAAACTTTTAGACAACTGCACGGCTTATCCAAAAAGATTCAACTCGTTGTCATTCTTAAGAAATACGAAATCGGTTGGGGCGCCTGGGTGGCGCAGTCGGTTAAGCGTCCGACTTCAGCCAGGTCACGATCTCGCGGTCCGTGAGTTCGAGCCCCGCGTCAGGCTCTGGGCTGATGGCTCGGAGCCTGGAGCCTGTTTCCGATTCTGTGTCTCCCTCTCTCTCTGCCCCTCCCCCGTTCATGCTCTGTCTCTCTCTGTCCCAAAAATAAATAAAAAATGTTAAAAAAAAAATTAACTTTAAAAAAAAGAAATACGAAATCGGTCAAATGTAGAGTACAGGCTGAGAAAGAGACAACTAGCTGCTATGGAAAAAGAAGAATTTCAGAAGGAAAGGGAGGTGGTTAGAAGGGCAACTGACCAGTAAAATAGCAATAGCGGAATGGGCCCTGATGAAAAACCTGATGAAAAAAATTGCCTCTCTGTGTTGAAGAAAAATTTCAGGTTCTCTTACATAAGAAATAAAATAATAAGGTGAAGGGCTTGATGAAAGAACAATAAACATGAAAAACACAGGCCAGAAATACAATTTATAAAGTAAAGATAGTGCTGAGGAGGAAGGTGGACAGTAGGGACAATTCACAGCATACATACTGAGCACACGTCATGTCACTAGTCTACTGACATGTGAGGTTAGCCTTCTACCCCCCAATTACAGGGAGAAGAGATTAAGCCTGAAAGAAGTTGCTTGGGGCATCTGGGTAGCTCAGTTGGTTAAGTGCCCAACTCTTGATTTCGGCTCAGATCATGATTTCACAGTTAATGGGTTTGAGCCCCATGTGGGGTTCTGTACTGATAGCATGGAATGTGCTTGGGATTCTCTCTCTCCCTCTGTCTCTGCCTCTCTCTCTCTCAAAAATAAATGAACAACAAAACAACAACAAAAAGAAGTTGCTTGCTGAAATTTGAGCCCCGATTTTTCTTATTCACTGTTTGAACTGTTTATCTTTTCCAATAATATCAAGAAAGAATTCAAGTTAATGTCCTTTGGATAAAAGTCATTGTTGTATTCATAATAGACCAAGCATCGGTGGAGATAAAACAATGTTAAACATAATATTAACAATATTAAAAACTTTATACTACCATAGAAATATTATATATTTCTATATATAGAATATAGAAATACACTGACTGACCACCTAGGTGCCCTAGGTGTATCACATAAATCAAAGAAGGGAATGAATAAAGACACCAACATACTTGAGGAGTGCATATGTGGATCTCTGAAATCCAGTCAACGACTATTGAATTCATCAGATGTGCAAAAGAATAAACACCACGTGATAGTTTAGTATATATAACATATGACTGAAGTATGCCAAAGGAGAAAATGTATTGTAATTTATCATTTAAATGAAACAACGAAATTCAATTGCAAGGCAATCTCAGTTGAATCATAAAGGCATTTAATAACCTTAAAACACTTCTATAATAAAATAACGTATTAAATGAGAATATACTTACTTGTTTCATATGATAAAGAGTGTTTTTCTACCAACAACCAAAATTATATGGAAGGTTAAAATACCAGAATGATTCACAATAAAGTCAAGAAGCAAGGCACCAATATCTACTTAAAATTTTTCTGGAATTGTACTCCAACTCATTAAGTATTGAAAAACAGTAAGAAATGTAGTTTTGGAAAGTGTACAGAATTATGATTACATGCAGATAATTGGTATGATTACCAATTATAAAAACAACAACTTCTAATTCAACTAATTTGAATGCTGTTGGCATGGCACAGGGAAATGGGGCTGTCATATACCATGAATGCTCATGGGTGGTAAGTTCTCAAAAGAAACTTAGCAGTTTAATTAAGAGCCTTGTGATTGGTGACTGCTAAGACTCTATACTAAAAATACCAAAACACATACAAAACTGTATATGTTTAAAGATGATTACCCTGATGCTGATTGTGTAATATTGAAAATTTTTAATATGTCTAAATGTCCAACTAAAGAAAGTTTAATTGAAGTATTATTCTAGACATTCCCTGCTCATGGATTGGAAGAATAAATATTGTCAAAATGTCAATACTACCCAAAGCTATCTACACATTCAATGCAATCCCAATCAAAATTGCACCAGCATTCTTCTTGAAACTAGAACAAGCAATCCTAAAATTCATATGGAACCACAAAAGGCCCCGAATAGCCAAAGTAATTTTGAAGAAGAAGACCAAAGCAGGAGGCATCACAATCCCAGACTTTAGCCTCTACTACAAAGCTGTCATCATCAAGACAGCATGGTATTGGCATAAAAACAGACACATAGACCAATGGAATCGAATAGAAACCCCAGAACTAGACCCACAAACGTATGGCCAACTCATTTTTGACAAAGCAGGAAAGAACATCCAATGGAAAAAAGACAGTCTCTTTAACAAATGGTGCTGGGAGAACTGGACAGCAACATGCAGAAGGTTGAAACTAGACCACTTTCTCACACCATTCACAAAAATAAACTCAAAATGGATAAAGGACCTGAATGTGAGACAGGAAACCATCAAAACCTTAGAGGAGAAAGCAGGAAAAGACCTCTCTGACCTCAGCCGTAGCAATCTCTTACTCGGCACATCCCCAAAGGCAAGGGAATTAAAAGCAAAAGTGAATTACTGGGACCTTATGAAGATAAAAAGCTTCTGCACAGCAAAGGAAACAACCAACAAAGCTAAAAGGCAACCAACGGAATGGGAAAAGATATTTGCAAATGACACATCGGACAAAGGGCTAGTATCCAAAATCTATAAAGAGCTCATCAAACTCCACACCTGAAAAACAAATAACCCAGTGAAGAAATGGGCAGAAAACATGAATAGACACTTCTCTAAAGAAGACATCCGGATGGCCAACAGGCACATGAAAAGATGTTCAACGTCGCTCCTCATCAGGGAAATACAAATCAAAACCACACTCAGATACCACCTCACGCCAGTCAGAGTGGCCAAAATGAAGAAATCAGGAGACTATAGATGCTGGAGAGGATGTGGAGAGACGGGAACCCTCTTGCACTGTTGGTGGGAATCCAAATTGGTGCAGCCGCTCTGGAAAGCAGTGTGGAGGTTCCTCAGAAAATTAAAAATTGACCTACCCTATGACCCAGCAATAGCACTGCTAGGAATTTACCCAAGGGATACAGGAGTACTGATGCATAGGGGCACTTGTACCCCAATGTTTATAGCAGCACTCTCAACAATAGCCAAATTATGGAAAGAGCCTAAATGTCCATCAACTGATGAATGGATAAAGAAATTGTGGTTTATATACACAATGGAATACTACGTGGCAATGAGAAAAAATGAAATATGGCCTTTTGTAGCAACGTGGATGGAACTGGAGAGTGTGATGCTAAGTGAAATAAGCCATACAGAGAAAGACAGATACCATATGGTTTCACTCTTATGTGGATCCTGAGAAACGTAACAGAAACCCATGGGGGAGGGGAAGGGAAAAAAAAAAAAAAAGAGGTTAGAGTGGGAGAGAGCCAAAGCATAAGAGACTGTTAAAAACTGAGAACAAACTGAGGGTTGATGGGGGGTGGGAGGGAGGGCAGGGTGGGTGATGGGTATTGAGGAGGGCACCTTTTGGGATGAGCACTGGGTGTTGTATGGAAACCAATTTGACAGTAAATTTCATATATTAAAAAATAAATTAATTAATTAATTAAAAAAAAAATGAAGTATTATTCTACACATTCATTAAATTTGGATTTTGAAAGATGTCAAATGACCTGGGATGTCAATATAAGTGCAAAGGGTGTATATTATTTTTATACTCTTAAAAATATAATTTAAAAATACATTTCAAAAAGATTTTCTATGTACAGTATACTCACTACAAGGAAAAGACTGGCGCTACACTTAACATTTATTATCTTTTAGTGCGAAGATTACAAGTGATCTTCATGTTTCTGTGTATTTCTATATTCAATTCAAGTAGGAGAAAGGATGCATGTGAGAGGGAGAAAGTAGGAGGGAGGGAGGGAGGGAGAGAGAGAGAGGGAGAGAGAGAAAGGAGAAAGGGGTTTCCTAGGCCAGAGCTACATTTGATCACAATTATACCTTCAGAAAGAAACACAGGGAAGGTTGCTGGGTGATGGGAGCAGACAGGAAGGGACTTGGTGGTGGTGCCCATTTATATACCTTCCAGGACAAAGAGTGTTTTGATAAAAATAGTAGTTATTTGATGGGGCTATTGAGAATCTTGACACATGATATTATATAACCCTAATATTATTAAACATTCAAATCATATAACACACGGCTGGACCATATTAAATTTGTTGAAATTAATATGGTGAGGGCTCCTGACAACCGAACAGCTGGCCTCTGTTCAGGACAGCCCAATCTCAGCTTGTTCACGCTAATGAAAACTTTATCGTGTAAATTATCTTAAATTAATTCTCACAACACTTAAAAACTGGGGTATGCTTGTCATCATTTTATAAATGTGGAAACTGCAGGTAAAAATGGACCTGTCCAAGATAACACAGAAATGAACAGTGAATCCAGTATTTGAACCCAGATCTCTCTCCCTCCCTTCCACCTCCCACAGCACCCCCATCTCTCTCCAAAGCCCCGTGTTTCCAGAGTAAGCTTACTGCCTCCCATATGCCAGGCCCTCATCTCTAATCCTAAAACTAGCACCACGAAATAGGGATTGTTAAACAAACAAAAACTCTGTGTTCTCTTCAGTCTGTCCCAGCTCTGAGACATTTATTTATCTGATTTATTTATCTACTTTCCAGCCAACCATCTGGAAGTACCACCATCTTGTGAGGACATAGAACCACACCTGACACAGCTTGAGAACAAACACTCACTGATGCACAAATAAGTGTGCTCAAGTACAAAGGAATTATTCTAAAGGAACTGGAACATGAATTGAACATGGAAAGTCTCCTTGAAGGAGAAACCTCTTGAGCTGGTCTTTGAAAGAGGATTTGGCTTAAAGTCACCAGAAAAGGAGCTAGTGAGATATATTTGAAGTGACAGGAGGAGGCGGCAGCAAAGTGATGCTTTTTTTTTTTTTTTAGGGCCAATATAATTACACAAGATTAAAAAGAGAAACGAAACTCAGTAGAACAGCTAATCAGAGACTTTTTAAATAACGGCCTAAGGAGTTAGTATCTGATTTTATAGGCAATTACCTTAAGGTTCAGCTGTGGTTGACATCAGTATGTAAAGTTGGTGTCTGATCTTTTCTTTTCCTTTGCAAGTCAAAGAACACTTTATCATCCATTTCTCTCTGTGTTAATTCAAAAAGCTACCCAATAAAGTCTGTGTTTTACCGTTTATTTTGAAACTTTTTTGTTGAAACTGTAGGTGCAGACATGATTTTTTTCTCCATATATTAAAGAATATTGAATTCAGACTACACAAAAAAATCAGATGTCTCAGTTATAAAGCTAAATACTCACAGGTTGACAGAAAAAAATTCATTTCATACTTAAAGTAATATCATAAGACTATTTTAATTGACCGGGTCTCCTCGCAACCATGGTTGTTTATTGATTCAGTCTCCAAGAAAGTATATGTAAGTCTGTGTGTGTTTTATTGAAACACAAGTAGAATTAAGGAAATGGCATTTTATGCTATTTCTCTAGCTATATTTCCTATAGCAACAACTGAATCTCTTTGAACCCAAGTTTTGCCATGCATAAACTGGAGATAATAATTCCTACCATGTTGAATTTAGTTGACTATTAAACCACAAGAGTATGCAAGCCATAGGGTGGACAGTGAACAATAGAGTAATTGTTAATTAGATGGCCAATCCTCAATGAGCTTGCAATATTTAAGGGAAGACGAGGCTTTTCTAATAGTGATGGATTCAAACATTGGATTCACCATTTAATTTCTATGTGACCCTGAACAAGTTTATCTCTGATTTTCAGTTTCCAAATGAATAAAGCACCCACCTACGGCCACATTAGATTGTTTCACAATTTTATATTTTCCATGTTTCATCAAGCTGATAACACAAAACAATATCTTATCTCAGTGACTCCACATCTGTGAGATACGTTTGCATGACTAATGGTACTCGCTTAAATCTGTTTGAGACTTTAATCCCAGAATTCCTTTTCTCTCCATTTTTGAGTGCATAAGAATTAGCACACACCTAGCATGAAAATTCCCACTAAGAAATCACAGAAAAAAAAGCTAGCCAATCAAAAATGCTACTGTAATATTATCTCAAAGTAAGTGTAATAGAAAATTCTAGCAAAGTTTTTCATGTAGGGTTTTCTGTAAACCACTATTTGCAGTTATATTAATCTACAAGATCAACCACAAAACATTGCAAACTTCTCAATGGTAGCAATTATGTCTTATATTTTCCCTTTGGAAAGGAGGGGCTATACCATGCTATGTCTGTATAATCTGTGGGAGGTTCAGAGTGCAGTTAATCCACACATGCTCGTGAAGGGATAATTTGGTAACATTAGTTTTAGATCCGTTAAAGTCTATTTCAAATCCACAAGTCTTAGATTTCACAAACTAAACTTAGGTATAAATGCAAACAAATGTAAATTTGAAAGAGAGGATGTGTATTTTTGGGGTGACATAAGCAAATGTGGCAGCAAGGCTCCCAACACAATTTTCATACCCAGAATTACTTATTCTTGAAAGTACCTGCAGACATCATGTGTAACTATTTCCAGCACTTCTTCTGTTTTCACCACTTTGAACATAAAAGTTAACTTTGTGAACGTAAAATTTTCCTTTGCCTGATCTATAACTTCATTTCTTATTCATGTTTTACACAGAATAAGCCAACTCTTCCTTTTGAAAGCCATTTTTCAGGAAAATGGGCATTCAATGTTTGCATGAATTTCTGACTTTATGTAATCTATAGTAAATTTTCAAATGCTTTCTTGGAATATAGCACATTTTCTGTGTGCTATATTGGATAAGAATCCAAATAGGTACCATATTACTCCTATCTAAAATTTGCTATGCTGTTTTAGCTATATGAGAGTGGTTGCTTCTGTGGTTTATGTAATTAATGCAGTGTTTGTGACAATACTATCTTACATTGGACAAATGCTGGTGTTTGATGGGTCCTTATTCGGAATATTTTGGAATATAATCATTATTGTCTCTTTTAATTTAAGACTTACGGCTGAGGAATTTTAGTAATATTCTTAACACTTCTCAAGGCATTTGTTCTGAGGCCTGCCATTACTTGGATATATCATTAGATGTGAATCACCTAGTTTCTCTGTGCCCCAGTTTCTCTCAAAGTAAAGTAGAAATATAGTGAATTTCCTTTTAGAATTTTGTAGGATTAACACCTCTTCTTGGCGATGTTTTTTAGACTCCTTTAACCAGAGCAAGTGTGACCTAGGTTTAAATTTGAAATTCTCCAGCCAAATTTTATATGAGGACTTCTTAATTTTAATAAAAAATAAATCAAGTTGTAAGTAAAGTTTATTACAGAAGAAAGTAATGTGTCTTCAATAGTACTTTGCTGGTGTGTTTTTTGGAATATAAATTCTGTAAAAGATAAAAAAAAAAACAAACAACACACCAAATTCTGTAAAAGATTACTTGGTATTCTACTTTAAAATGGTTCTTAAACCAACAAATTTGTGAAAGAAGTCAAACAATATTAAATAGGACTTTTACTGCAGGGTTCTCCAGAAATTTTAGTATATTAGTAGTCATTTTGGACCTTAAAGAGAGAAAAATTTTACATTTTAATGAGATCTAATTATATCACCTTTCTTTTTTTTTCCCTTCAGAGTTAGTACCTTTTGTGTTCTGTCCAGGAAATCTTAACTTATCTCAAGATTGCAAAGATTTTATTCTATTTTTTTTTCTTTTAAAGGCTTATAGTTTTAGTTTTTATATTTAGGTCTCTGCACATTTTTATGTTGGTTTTTAAGAATGATGTATGTAAATAATTTTTTTTCAACCCAGTTGAAACCCTAAAATACCCAGTTGGTCCTATTTCGTTTGTTATCCTTTCATTTTTTTTTCACTTTGGCACAGCTGTCTAGTCCAATTGACCATATATATGGACTTTCTTCTCACCTCTTCATTCTGTTCCATTGATTTGTCTGTCAATCGTTATGCCATTACCACATTGCTTTGGCTTTTATGGCCTCATGGTAAATCTTGATATCTGGGAGTATAAATCCTCCAACATTGTTATTTTTACAAGAGGAGTTTGCCTCTTCTAGCTCCTCTATATTTGCATATCAATCTTAGAATCAGCTCACCAAGTTGTAAAAGAAAGTCTGCTGAGACTGCATTGAATCTGTAGATAACATTTGGGGAAAATTGTAATGTTAACAACAAATCATCCAAGTCATGAGCATGGTATCTCTCCAGATATTTAGATGAAGTGTTGATAAACTTTTCTGTAAAGGGCAAAGTCGTAAATCTTTTAAGTTTTGCTAAATTTTATGATCTCTGCTGCAACCTCTCAACTGTAAAAGCAGTCTTAGCCACATGTAAACAAATAGGTGTGACTATATTCTAAAAACAAAAACAGGCCACCACTGTAAGCCACAGTTTGCCAACCCCAGATTTAGATCATCTTCAGTTTCTCCCAACAATATTTTGTAGTTTTCAGAGTACGTGTCAGTAAAATTATGCATAAGTATTTTATGTTGGATGCTTTTGCAAATTACATTTAAAAACTTTAGATTTCCAATTATTCATTGCTATATACAAAAATATACTTTTTGTTTTTATATTTATCTTATATCCTGTGACCTGCTAAATTCAATTATAGTTCTACAAATATTTTTTATGGGTTCCTCAGGAATCTATTGTCTGCAGTTTATTTTTTTCTGATATTTGTGACTTCCTTTTTTTTTTCTTTCTTTTTTTTTTTTTTTTTTTTTCTTATTTGATAGCCCTGCTTAGGATCTCCAGTACCAATTGAATAGAGCAGGCATATTTGCTGATTTTAGGAGTAAAGCATTCATTTTTCATTATAAAGATATTAGCTGTAGACTTTTTTAGGGTTCTTTCTATTTCTGGTTTGCTGGGAGGTTTTCTTATAGCTAAATGGTGAATTTTGATAAATGCCTTTTTTCCCCTTTATTCAATTAATGTGGAGAATTATATTGATTGGCTTTCAAAGATATTTCTGTGTAGATTTCTCTTCATGTAATATCTTTGTTTTTGACAGGATATTTCTGCCACAAGATAAGTTGAGAGGTGTTTATTTCTTTTATATTTTCTTAAAGGTTTGCTTATAACCTTGTATAAAGTTGGCAATATTTTTTCTTAATTTTTTATTAGAATTTTCCAGTGAAGCCATTTGGACCTAGAATTTTCTTTGTGGGAAAAATTTTTATTATGAATTAAATTTCTATAATAGATATAATTAAAACATTTTATTATTATTATTTTTTTTGTATGTCAGCCTTTTTAACTTACGGCTTTTAAGGAATTTGTCTCTTTCTTTTAAATTGCTAAATTTATTGCTGTAAGTTTGATAAGGGAGCATAAAGTAAGCTGAGGGCAAAGTACAGGCTAATAGCACCCCTTTGTGCCCAGGTGGGATATGTGTGATATACCTTGGACACTCCTGGCTGCCCAAGAACAAAGGAAAGGAAAGAAAGCAAATGGTTGACTGACAGAGATCACAGTCATGCAGGACAGGAGTCTCCTTCAGTTTACAGATAACTTAGTAAACTGCAAGAAAAAAGCAAACTTATCTATAGCCTAATCTTCAGAAACCTATAGACTCCATTTCCTGGAGCCCCAATATCACCCTCATTAGGATGTAAGGGGGTTTAAGTGCTTGACAAGGTGATGTGGGAAATAAAGCCAAATGAAAAATTAAATTCCCTTTCTGCCTATTAGCCCATTGACAATTCCTTGAAACAGGCATAGTGACCCTCCTCTAGGAGCTCAGCTGCCTTGATGATGATACTTTGCTGCGGGCAAAAGGGAGTCTTGGCTTAATGTTATCCTGACTCCTCCCCGTGCCCCGCCCCTAGGATCCTATGAGTCTCCTTAAACACATAAAAATTATTTTGCAAACTTCCTTTATCTTTAACCCCCAAGTATATGTTGGCAATTATACTCCAACCATATGCCCCTGCTAAACATCTGAAGGTCTCATGACTGAGGCTTTACTAAACAGTAATAAATGGTGTTTTCCTAACACTAGCTAGCCCCTCAAGATCCTGGAAACCTTGCTTCCAAAATTCCCTAGAGACTTATGCTATTACCAAACCCCTCCCAACCTGAAGGTGTATAATCACTCTCTCTTCCCAACCCCAGTGCAGCTCTTTCTGCCCACGGGTCCTGTCCTTGTGCTTTAATAAAATCACCTTTTTTTGCACCAAAGACGTCTTCAAGAATTCTTTCTTGGCCATCGGCTCTGAATCCCCACCATCACCCCAAAACCTCATCAAATTGTTTTAATATTCTTTATTTTTCATTTATGTCTGCAGTATTCATTGTCATGGCTCCTCCTTTAATATTGATATTGGTAATTTTTTATTTTCTCCCTTTTTTCTTGACCAATTTAGGTTGAGAGTTACCAATTTTATTGATCTTTTCATTGTAACTTTTCTCATTGATATTGTTTTCCATTGCATCTCTTGTCTTTATTATTTGCTTCCTTCTCTTAACTTTGTTTTGCCTTTTTTTCTAGATTCTTAAGGTAGAAGCTTATTCTATTGATTTTACCTTTTTTACTTGCAATATAAGTATTGATAATTATAAATTTTTATCTAAAAACTATGTTAGCTGCATTCCTCAATTTTTGGTATATTTTGTTTTCATTATCATTCAGTTCAAGGAATCTTACAATTTCCTCTGTGATTTATTCTTTAATCCATGGTGTAATTAGAACCTTATTGTTTAATTTCATAAATTGTCAAAACACACTCTGGGAAACTGGTAAACACTACTTTTTACCTCTAAAATATATATACTTGGAATGTAAAGTATAGGTAGAAGATAGCTTCAGAGGTGGGTCATATATACATATACACTCATATATGTATATATTTACATTAGATATATAAAATATACTTATAAATCTAAGTAAGGTAATTAATGTGCTAGATTTTGATAAGATCAACCTTTAAAGACTGTTCAGAATAATATTGTTAGTACATTAAATCATCTCTTGGTTCTATTTAAACTCTTTCTCCCCTCTACTAAGCACCAAAACATTTAAGAATATGTCTGTTCTTATTATATATATATATATATATATATATATACATATCTATCTATCTATAGATATCTATATCTATATCTATATCTATATCTATATACATATCTATATATATATCTATATAATATATATATATATATATATCCCAAAGGAATATAGTAGGTTTGGATTCATTCCATGGAGTCACTGAGACCCAAGATAGAATGGTGTAAGTGTGCAGGATATAGCTTCAGAATCAGAGCAACCATGATCCTACAAGTCAAGAGGGCCTTCGGTTGAGGACATCATTCCTGATGCAGGACAAATACTTATAAATGTGATAAAAGTTTCCAAGCATACCAGTCTCAAATAAATAAAACACATTAGCACAAAGAATTGCTATAATATATATTATTAAAGAAAATTCGATTCTTCTATACAGGACAAGAAAACAATGAGATGGATAAAGCTACTAAGAAGTGTTAATCATAGATAGTAAGTGGTCTAGCAGCTTTTGAGATATGGGCAAAAATCATAGGGTGTGTATTAAATACAAATAATACATAAGTGAGTACCTTGTGAAGCGTAGGCAAATTTGTAAGATGTGTTAAAAATAGATAGTAAGTAACCTGAAAGACATGTTAAAAATGGGTAGTATAATAAAATATAAACAAGAACAAAGATACTACTTATAGATAGAAGGGATAGAAAGTCATAGTTATGATCATGACTTTCTCAGCAGACGTTTTTATAGATCATCTTTAAATTGGCCATTCATTGGTGATATCAAGTATAGTCCTGTTCTAGCCTTACATGTTCTGTGTCCATAAAATGTAGATAAAATCCATAGCTGTTTAGGAGGCTAATTGGAAATATACATCTTCACTCCAATGTCTTTAATAGAGCAAGCGTGTGTTTTGGTCCTAGATAACTTTCATCGGTGTACCCCATCTTTATTCAAACCTCAATTTCGGTCTTCACCACTACACCATCATCAGAGAAGGAAGGTGTGGCAGAGAGAGAGAAAAAGAGAGAGACAGAAGAAGAGGTTATATGAACACTGTATTATCTAGGATTTGGGTTAGTGAGGTCTTTCACCCATGTACTCTGTTGTTAAGTATGCTTAACCTGGTGCCTGGGGTCTCTTCTTTTGCTTCTCATTGTGAATTTTAGATTGATTTAATAAATCATGTTGTTTATCTTCATTTGGCTAGAAAGGCTTTTCATTCTGATTCTTCCAGGATAGTAATTGGAGGCTACCGCTTCATCAAGGTAATTGCCCATACAACAATAACTATAATAAAACTAATGGTATTTTAGTAGATGATTATAAGCCTTTTATTGGCATATTTGATATTTGTCAAGAGTGCTTCTGAAAATTGATTTTGATAAATGTTTTGAATAAATTTTAGTTAAAAACTCAATAAAAAGTGATTATAGTGTAAAATATATATGTAGATCACAGAATTAAATTATCAAATTATTTCACACTTGCAAAGAAGTATTATGTACATTTATACACATATACATATATAACGTGTGTTGATATATGGATTTGTATGTATATGTATATATGTGCATACAGATATACATATCTACATGTAGATCTATAAGTTCTCAGATTTTGATTCTAGCCAGAATTAATTTTATTTATTAAAAAAAATTAACGTTTATTAATTTTTGAGACACAGAGACAGAGCACGAGTTGGGGAGGGGCAGAGAGAGAAGGAGACAGAGAATCTGAAGCAAGCTTCAGGGTCTGAGCCATCATCACAGAGCCTGGTGCAGGGCTCATACCCACAAAGCGCAGATCATGACTTGAGCTGAAGTCAGACGCTTAACTGACTGAGCCACCCAGCCTCCCTGATTCTAGGAAGAAATTATTTCTCACCAAAGTAAATTCAACAAACATTTACTCAGGGTCTATTTGCCAGCCACAGAATCAATATCAATATCAATGTCAGTTTGACTTTTTTTTTTTTTTGTCAGCACGTATCATTGCTATCGACTTTGGATCACATCTTTTACATGTTGTAAAACGTGCATAAAATTAAATTATAGAGTTAATTCAAGAAGATGTGTATTTTCCATATGCATTTTCCAAGTACCTGTGATGAAAAGTAAAATCCCTTTTACAGTTAATCATTGAAATAAATGCCATCACAATTCATATTGTGTACATTTATGATATGCTTTCACTATAGATCTAAGTAAAGTAGGTAACGTTTTTTGAACTAAATTTTGATTAGTGAGTTCAGCCTTAAAAGACTACTGAGCACAGTATTGTCAGTTCATTAAATTATCTCTCAATTCTACTTAAACCCCTTCTCTCCCACTTAATAAGTACCCAAACATTTAAGATTCCATATACATTTACATATATGAAGAATTAAGGATGTTATTATTTAATTGCTTATAATTCACCTGTAGCTTGAAAGTAGGTGTCCCTTCTCCTTTACCATGGGTACATCTGACCCTTCAATTCAAACAAAATCACCTGTTTCTAGCAGGAACCAATTCTGCAGTGTCTAATCTGCTCTGCTAGCCTTTTGCCAGTCACTTTATTCAGATATCTGTTTTTAGTGGGGCTTCCACATCCATAGTAGTTTCATTACAGAAATACAAGGAGATCAGGAAGCACACATTCATGGAACTGGTGAGTTTCCTTCTTAGTGGTAGTGACAATTACTCCAGAACAAACAAGATAAGACTGAAAGACACTGACTGGAAGTCAGTGTTTTGTTTTTTTTTTTTTTTTTCTCAAGAACCCTTCCCTTCACAGGGTAGTTGTCAATTTAGAGGCAGCAGAGGGTAGGGATGTATACTTAAGCCAGACCACCTGAGTTCAAATCCTTGTTCGCTAGTCAGTTGTATAAGACCTTAGTCAAGTTGTGTAATTTCTCTGGGTTTTGGTTTCTCCATCTGTTAAATGGATATGATAGTTCATATCTCATAGTATTGCTGTGAGAATTTAATATTTGAGATTCAGCGACACAGTAGGAACTGTAAGAAGTGTTAGCTAGTATTGCCACACCTCTGAAAAAAACGCAATATAACAACTTCTTGAAAACTTAACTAATTTTTAAGAGAAAGATTATCCTATTATCATGATCACCAAAAAACCCCAAAAAACAAAACAGAGGTGGGGAGCAACCTTGAGGTAAAGCTTCATTTCAGGCATGTTTTAATCAAAATGGAAACTTGAGGGGTCCTGGGCCAGGTTTTTAAAGACCCAAAGACCGGGGGCTTCTGGGAAGATGGCGGCATAGGAGGACGCTGAGCTCACCGCATCCTGCGGATCACTTAGATTCCACCCACACCTGCCTAAATAACCCAGAAAATCGCCAGAAGTCTAGCAGAACGGATTCTCTGGAGGCAAGCGTAGACGAGAGGCCCACGGAAGAGGGTAGGAAGGGCGGAGAGGCGGTGCGCACTACACGGACTGGTGGGAGGGAGCTGGGGCAGAGGGGCACCCCGCAGGCCAAGCAGAGCCCCCCAGTCTGGCTGGCAAAAGCGGAGGGGCCAGACGGAGTGTGTTCTGACAGCAAGAGGGACTTGACATCTGGAAGGTTATAAGCTAACAGCTCTGCTAGGAGAACAGGAGGGCTGGAGGACAACGGGAGGGAAAGTTGTTGAACCCCGGACGACAGAGCACAGCTTGGCGGGGAACAAAGGCGCTTGCCAACGCCATCTCCCTCGCCCATCCCCTAGCCAAAATCCCAAAGGGAACCAGTTCCTGCCAGGGAACTTGCTTGCACCTCGCAAACACCGAACTCTGTGCTTCTGCGGATCCATCCCTCCGGCGGGTCTGACTCCCTCCCGGTGCCGCAGGGCCCCGCCTGAAGCAGACCTCCAAAGGAAAAGCGAGCTGAGCCTGGCCCTCCAGCCCCTATGTACCTTGCCAATCCACCACAGCTAATACACCAGATCCCCAGCACCACAGGCTGGCAGTGTGCAAGTAGCCCAGACGGGCCATGCCACCCCACAGTGAATCCCGCCCTTAGGAGAGGGGAAGAGAAGGCACACACCAGTCTGACTGTGGCTCCAGCGGTGGGCTGGGAGCAGACATCAGGTCTGACTGTGGCCCCGCCCACCAACGCAAGTTATTCAAGACAGCACAAGTGAAGTGCCCTGTAGTTCCTCACCACTCCAGAGACTATCCAAAATGACAAAATGGAAGAATTCCCCTCAGAAAAACATCCAGGAAATAACAACAGCTAACGAACTGATCAAAAATGATTTAAACAATATAACAGAAAGTGAATTTAGAGTAATAGTCATAAAATTAATCACTGTGCTTGAAAACAGTATAGAGGACAGCAGAGAATCTCTTGCTACAGAGATCAAGGGACTAAGGACCAGTCACAAGGAGCTAAAAAATGCTATTAATGATCTGCAAAATAAAATAGAGACAACCATGGCTCGGATTGAAGAGGCAGAGGAGAGAATAGGTGAACTAGAAGATAAAATTATGGAAAAAGAAGCTGAGAAAAAGAGAGATAATAAAATCCAGGAGTATGAGAGGAAAACTAGAGAACTAAGTGATGCACTGAAGAGAAATAATCTATGCATAATTGGTATTCCAGAAGAGGAAGAGAGAGGGAAAGGTGCTGAAGGTGTACTTGAAGAAATCATAGCTGAGAACTTTCCTGATCTGGGGAAGGAAAAAGGCATTGAAATCCAAGAGGCACAGAGAACTCCCTTCATACGTAACTTGAATTGATCTTCTGCATGAGATATCATAGTGAAACTGGCAAAATACAAGGATAAAGAGAAAATTCTGAAAGCAGGTAAGGATAAACATGCTCTAACATATAAAGGGAAACCTATAAGACTCGTGACTGATCTCTCTACTGAAACGTGGCAGGCCAGAAAGGAATGGCAGGAGATCTTCAATGTGATGAACAGAAAAAAAAATATGCAGCCAAGAATCCTTTATCCAGCAAGTCTGTCATTTAAAATAGAAGGAGAGATAAAGGTCTTCCCAAACAAACAAAAACTGAGGGAATTCGTCACCACTAAACCAGCCCTACAAGAGATCCTAAGGGGGATCCTGTGAGACAAAGTACCAGAGACATTGCTACAAGCATGAAACCTATGGACATCACAATGACTCTAAACCCATATCTTTCTATAATAATACTGAATGTAAATGGACTAAATGCTCCAACCAAAAGACATAGGGTACCAGAATGGATAAAAAAACAAGACCCATCTATTTGCTGTCTACAAGAGACTCATTTTAGACCTGAGGACACCTTCAGATTGAGAGTGAGGGGATGGAGAACTATTTATTATGTCACTGGAAGTAAAAAGAAAGCTGGAATAGCCATACCTATATCAGACAAACTAGACTTTACATTAAAGGCTGTAACAAGAGGTGAAGAAGGGCATTATATAATAATTACAGGGTCTATCCATCAGGAAGAGCTAACAACTATAAATGTCTATGTGCTGAATACAGGAGCCCCCAAATATATAAAACAATTACTCACAAACATAAGCAACCTTATTTATAAGAATGTGGTAATTGCAGGGGACTTTAACACTCCACTTACAGAAATGGATGGATCATCTAGACACACGGTCAACAAATAAACAAGTGCCCTGAATGATACATTGGATCAGATGGACTTGACAGATATATTTAGAACTCTGCATCCCAAAGCAACAGAATATACTTTCTTCTCGAGTGCACATGGAACATTCTCCAAGATAGATCATATACTGGGTCACAAAACAGCCCTTCATAAGTTTACAAGAATTGAAATTATACCATGCATACTTTCAGACCACAATGCTATGAAGCTTGAAATCAACCACAGGAAAAAGTCTGGAAAACCTCCAAAAGCATGGAGGTTAAAGAACACCCTACTAAAGAATGAGTGGGTCAACCAGGCAATTAGAGAAGAAATTAAAAAATATATGGAAACAAACGAAAATGAAAATACAACAATCCAAACGCTTTGGGACGCAGCGAAGGCAGTCCTGAGAGGAAAATACATTGCAATCCAGGCCTATCTCAAGAAACAAGAAAAATCCCAAATACAAAATCTAACAGCATACCTAAAGGAAATAGAAGCGGAACAGCAAAGGCAGCCTAAACCCAGCAGAAGAAGAGAAATAATAAAGATCAGAGCAGAAATAATATAGAATCTAAAAAAACTGTAGAGCAGATCAACAAAACCAAGAGTTGGTTTGGAAAAAATAAACAAAATTGATAAACCTCTAGCCAGGCTTCTCAAAAAGAAAAGGGAGATGACCCAAATAGATAAAATCATGAATGAAAATGGAATTGTTACAACCAATCCCTCAGAGATACAAGCAATTATCAGGGAATACTATGAAAAATTATATGCCAACAAACTAGACAACCTGGAAGAAATGGACAAACTCCTAAACACCCACACGCTCCCAAAACTCAATCAGGAGGAAATAGAAAGCTTGAACAGACCCATAACCAGCAAAGAAATAGAATCAGTCATCAAAAATATCCCAACAAATAAGAGTCCAGGACCAGATGACTTCCCAGGGGAGTTCTACCAGACGTTTACAGCAGAGATAATACCTATCCTTCTCAAGCTATTCCAAAAAATAGAAAGGGAAGGAAAACTTCGAGACTCATTCTATGAAGCCAGTATTACTTTGATTCCTATACCAGACAGAGACCCAGTAAAAAAAGAGAACTACAGGCCAATATCCCTGATGAATATGGATGCAAAAATTCTCAATAAGATCCTAGCAAATCGAATTCAACAGCATATAAAAAGAATTATTCACCATGATCAAGTGGGATTCATTCCTGGGATGCAGGGCTGGTTCAACATTCACAAATCAATAACGTGATACATCACATTAATAAAAGAAAAGATAAGAACCATATGATCCTGTCAATCAATGCAGAAAAGGCCTTTGACAAAATTCAGCACACTTTCTTAATAAAAACTCTCGAGAAAGTCGGGATAGAAGGAACATACTTAAACATCATCAAAGCCATTTATGAAAAGCCCACAGCTAACATCATCCTCAATGGGGAAAAACCGAGAGCTTTTTCCCTGAGATCAGGAACATGACAGGGATGTCCATGCTCACTGCTGTTGTTTAACATAGTGTTGGAAGTTCTAGCATCAGCAATCAGACAACAAAAGGAAATCAAAGGCATCAAAATTGGCAAAGATGAAGTCAAGCTTTCGCTTTTTGCAGATGACATGATACTATACATGGAAAATCTGATAGACTCCACCAAAAGTCTGCTAGAACTGATACATGAATTCAGCAAAGTTGCAGGATACAAAAATCAATGTACAGAAATCAGTTGCATTCTTATACACTAACAATGAAGCAACAGAAGGACAAATAAAGAAACTGATCCCATTCACAATTGCACCAAGAAGCATAAAATACCTAGGAATAAATCTAACCAAAGATGTAAAAGATCTGTATGCTGAAAACTATAGAAAGCTTATGAAGGTAATTGAAGAAGATATAAAGAAATGGAAAGACATTCCCTGCTCATGGATTGGAAGAATAAATATTGTCAAAATGTCAGATGTAGATAGCCAAAAGCTATCTACACATTCAATGCAATCCCAATCAAAATTGCCCCAGCATTCTTCTCGAAACTAGAACAAGCAATCCTAAAATTCATATGGAACCACAAAAGGCCCCGAATAGCCAAAGTAATTTTGAAGAAGAAGACCAAAGCAGGAGGCATCACAATCCCAGACTTTAGCCTCTACTACAAAGCTGTCATCATCAAGACAGCATGGTATTGGCACAAAAACAGACATCATAGACCAATGGAATAGAATAGAAACCCCAGAACTAGACCCACAAACGTATGGCCAACTCATTTTTGACAAAGCAGGAAAGAACATCCAATGGAAAAAAGACAGTCTCTTTAACAAATGGTGCTGGGAGAACTGGACAGCAACATGCAGAAGAATGAAACTAGACCACTTTCTCACACCATTCACAAAAATAAACTCAAAATGGATGAAGGACCTGAATGTGAGACAGGAAACCTTAAAAACCCTAGAGGAGAAAGCAGGAAAAGACCTCTCTGACCTCAGTCGTAGCAAGTTCTTACTTGACACATCCCCAAAGGCAAGGGAATTAAAAGCAAAAATGAACTACTGGGACCTTATGAAGATAAAAAGCTTCTGCACAGCAAAGGAAACACCCAATGGAAGGCAACCAACGGAATGGGAAAAGATATTTGCAAATGACATATCGGACAAAGGGCTAGTATCCAAAATCTATAAAGAGCTCACCAAACTCCACACCCAAAAAACAAATAACCCAGTGAAGAAATGGGCAGAAAACATGAATAGACACTTCTCTAAAGAAGACATCCGGATGGGGGCGCCTGGGTGGCTCAGTCGGTTAAGCGGCTGACTTCGGCTCAGGTCATGATCTCATGGTCCGTGAGTTCGAGCCCCGCGTCGGGCTCTGTGCTGACAGCTCAGAGCCTGGAGCCTGTTTCAGATTCTGTGTCTCCCTCTCTCTGACCCTCCCCTGTTCATGCTCTGTCTCTCCCTGTCTCAAAAATAAATAAAACATTAAAAAAAAATAAAAAAAAATTTTAAAAAAAGAAGACATCCGGATGGCCAACAGGCACATGAAAAGATGCTCAACGTCGGGGCGCCTGGGTGGCGCAGTCGGTTAAGCGTCCGACTTCAGCCAGGTCACGATCTCGCGGTCCGTGAGTTCGAGCCCCGCGTCAGGCTCTGGGCTGACAGCTCAGAGCCTGGAGCCTGTTTCAGATTCTGTGTCTCCCTCTCTCTCTGCCCCTCCCCCGTTCATGCTCTGTCTCTCTCTCTCTGTCCCAAAAATAAATAAAAAAACATTAAAAAAAAAATTAAAAAAAAAAAAAAAAAAAGATGCTCAACGTCGTTCCTCATCAGGGAGATACAAATCAAAACCACACTCAGATATCACCTCACGCCAGTCAGAGTGGCCAAAATGCACAAATCAGGAGACTATAGATGCTGGAGAGGATGTGGAGAAACGGGAACCCTCTTGCACTGTTGGTGGGAATCCAAATTGGTGCAGCCAGTCTGGAAAGCAGTGTGGAGGTTCCTCAGAAAATTAAAAATAGACCTACCCTATGACCCAGCAATAGCACTGCTAGGAATTTACCCAAGGGATACAGGAGTACTGATGCATAGGGGCACTTGTACCCCAATGTTTATAGCAGCACTCTCAACAATAGCCAAATTATGGAAAGAGCCTAAATGTCCATCAACTGATGAATGGATAAAGAAATTGTGGTTTATATACACAATGGAGTACTACAGGGCAATGAGAAAGAACGAAATAAGGCACTTTGTAGCAACGTGGATGGAACTGGAGAGTGTGATGCTAAGTGAAATAAGCCATACAGAGAAAGACAGATACCATATGGTTTCACTCTTATGTGGATCCTGAGAAACGTAACAGAAACCCATGGGGGAGGGGATGGAAAAAAAAAAAAAAGAGGTTAGAGTGGGAGAGAGCCAAAGCATAAGAGACTGTTAAAAACTGAGAACAAACTGAGGGTTGATGGGGGGTGGGAGGGAGGGGAGGGTGGGTGATGGGTATTGAGGAGGGCACCTTTTGGGATGAGCACTGGGAGTTGTATGGAAACCAATTAGACAATACATTTTATATATTGAAAAAAAAAAAAAAAGACCCAAAGGTCAACTAGTTCTTGGCCTGTGGTTCATTCTTAGGATCATAAATAAGGTCACAATCATGGACTTTGAACTCTGAATCAGATGAGCTAACTGGTAACTACTGCCATGTAGTCTCAAAAGCTATAGGAAACACTTACCAGTAATTTATTTTGTTTATTTTTTTAGTAATTTATTTTAAAGACAAATAACCCAGTTAACAAATGGGCAGAAAACATTAATAGACGCTTTGCCAAAGAAGACATCCAGACATAACAGACACATGAAAAGATGCTCAGTATCACTCATTATCAGGCAACTACAAATCAAAACCACAATGAGATACCACTTTACACTTGTTGGAATGGCTAAATTTAACAACACAAGAAACAACAAGTGTTGGTGAAGTTGCAGGAAAAGGGGGACCCTCTTGCACCACTGATGGGAATGCAAACTGGTGCAGCCACTCTGGAGAACAGTATGGAGGTTCCTCAAAAAATTAAAAATAGAACTACCCTATGATTCAGCAATTGTACGACTCGGTATTTACCCAAAGGATACAAATATATAGTTTCGAAGGGGTGTGTGCACCGCGATATTTATAGCAGCACTATCAGCAATAGCCAAACTATGGAGAAAGTCCAAAAATTAAACAAACAACCAAACAAGGATAAAGAACAAACTGAGGGTTGATTGAGGTACGTGGGTGAGGGAGGTAAAATGGGTGATGGGTATTAAAGAGGGCACTAGTGAGGAGCCCTGGGTATTGCACGTAAGTGATGTATCACTGAATTCTACTCCTGAAACCAGTCTTTCACTGTATATTAACTAAAATTTAAATATACATTAAAAAATAAAAGGACAACTGCCCAATTGGCAAACATTGCCTTTGGAAAGAAAAATCAGATATTAAAAATGAATTGAACTATGATTTTATTGTTAATTATTTAAATTCAAAGAAAGGTTATTATGGTCACTTCTATGAGGTTTAGTTAATTTTTACTTCTTTCTACATTATAATTTTATGAATTATGGTAGTTTCGAATTATTTCATCAGTCTTGGTCTTTGTTTTTAATTTATACAGTGGAATTTACTTGTTCATTGGTGTGAGGAATTTTCAATATCTTGCCAAACAGCCTGTGGCAACTAAAAATACAAGTTGCATATATTAGACTTTTCTCTTTGAGTGTAGTGCAACAAAAACAAACTATGCTGAAAACCCAACATCATTGAATTGCAGGCACTTCTATAACTAATTCAAAATAGTTTTGTTTTCTGTAATTAAGAAAACAAATTTGACCTATCTATTTAGGAGGCAAATAGTAGAGCAAAGCCTATTTTATGGCTGTAATCATTTTCAATTTCACTTTATTGTTATTTATGTTTTTTATCTCCCCAACGTAACTAAATGCTTTATATCCCATTCAGCCCATCTTGGTTTAGAACTCGTATGTATTAGTTTGGTCAGTATTTGTAGACCAGTTTTATTATTCTTATGTACTCAGATTATACTTTAAAACTCAGGTTTATGAAGAAAATCCCCATGAGTTTTCCAGAGCATTGTGAAAACCTCTCTAGTAGCTCACGGTGGTCACATGTTCAAAGTGTGCTTTTGGACATTGATGCCCCTTAGCCCTGTGGGCAGCTGGAGCCCATAGGCTAGTAAGCCCTAGCTAAGAGCAGCTTTCTCCAGTGCTCCCGGGCAGCCGGATCACAGCAAGTTCTGAGATGGGAGGTGTCCTCTGGCAGCAATGATATCTGGCTCTGTGTGGCCATGAGATGTCATACTGTCTGGACATCTATTGCAGCTCCCACCTGCAGAGTACACAGCATCCGTAAGTGTGCTGAAGGAGGTATGACAGGAGCCCACTTCGCAGGAGCCCAAGAAGCTCTGCTTCAGTCCAAGTTGACGGTAAGACACAGATCCGCTTCTCCATTCCTAATCTGCATATTCGTGTTTACACATAGTGTCCGCCTTTTGTGGCCACCATCTTTGTTACAGAATCCAATCCCACGGCAGGCCTGCTCTCACAATGAATGCCCATTCTGCAAATTAGAGCTTCAGCAATTGCTATGAAAAAGTCTGATTCGATTTGAGATCCTTGGCATTCTTACAAGAAAATTCAACACTACATTGTCTCGGACAGAAAAGAATGCTCAATTTCTTTATCATTTACAACTATGGTAAATTTTTGAATTGTTAAAATGGTCTTTACATGTTTATATATCACTTATTTTGTTGATAGTGACTATCTGCAGATGAACTTTTTCATAAAAATGAATTTTTTTTTACGTGGAATTTTATGCACATTTAATATTTAAGTCACTTCTAATATATTTCTATTTTTTTTAAAACATATACTCAATTGTAAAGGAAAGATGGTTAAGTGTTTATTAAACTCCAGGAGCCATATCCTTTTTTTCTGTGACATGACTGGAAAATTTGGGGAAGCACTTTTTATTAGGGATTTTCGGTAATTCAAATGTGGTCAAGGTTTTCTCCAAAGTGTTTCCAAAACTGGGCAGGAGGTCTTTTCTGATGACTCTGTGTAGCATAAAAATCACTCAGCTTCAGAGAACCTAGTCCCTTCCTTCCACTGTAAAATATTATAATAACATTTCACACGGTCCTATTTGATGGGACCATGTGCAGTGTAAGACTAGACTGGAAAAGTAATTTACAGGCTGGCTCATTCCTTCCAGTTTACCCTAACTCCCTAGTCATCCAGGTGTCTTACTCCGTTCTCTCCAACAAAACCGGAGGCTTCCTTCTTACAGCCTGCGCCGCGCGGGTTGAGGGGCTGGTCTGGAATAGTCGCCCAACTCGCTCCTACACGTTTTCCCCTCGCCTGTGGGCCACTTGGGTGCACGCCACGCGCCCAGGTCTCCAGGCTTCTCTGGGGAAGCCTCCTGCGCCAAGCTAGGCTGGGTGGGTGCGGCGGGTGGTCTCTGAGATTTCTCGCTTTCCCTGCAGGTGCCCCAGAAAGTAAAGGACGAAATCGGGGGCAGGCGCTCCCTGCCTTCGTCCAAGCTCTCCCTCCAGGTTCTGCGCCCCAGGACTGGGCAGTGGCGGAAACCTGCGGGGCGTCCCAGCCTTGGGGGCGTGGAGCTGCAACACCTGGGCAATCGTTCAGGGGCTGCGGCCATCCCGCCCCTCCCCAGCCTCCTCTGAAGATGTTTATCTTGCCCTCTGCTCCTTGCTCTTTTCTCTTTCACTTTTCTTTTCGCTGAGGGTTGGGACTCCCTGGGTTCAGGGCGCCCAGGGGAACCCCAGCTGACTCGCTCTTTGTAGTCGAAGCCCAACGCCAGGGCAGGGAGCCGGGTGGCAGTTCCCGTCCGGCTGCGCCGCTCGCCGCCCCCCAGCCCTACAGCCGGGACTCGATGGAGGTACAGAGTTCTGCTTCTCCGCCTGTGGGGGGGAAGGTGGTGGTGGTTGAAAGGTCGATGGAATTTTCCCCGAAAGTCTACGCCTCGGGCCTCTCCCAGCTCCGGGCGGACCTACCCATTTCCCCCCACCAGCTGCGGACCGGGCCGCCCCGCCCTCTCACGGGGAACACTTAACTGCGACTTCAGTTTTCCGTTGCACTACGTGCAGAGGTTTTCCCCCTTCTGACCCTTTATTCCTCCCGTGGGCTCTCCTCGCCATCCTCTGCTCCCAGAGGAACGCAGATTGGGAACGCAGATTGCTGGTCCGCTTGCGGTTCCCGCGCGGCTCCTCCGTGCGCTTGGCTCTTTCGGTGCTGCAGGCAGCGGGTCAGCGGGAGGCAGCGCCCGGCGCCGGTGTCTCCTCTCCGCTAACTCCGCAGCTGACCCGCGGAGAGCGAGGGACGTGCGCCTGCCTCCCGCCCCAGGCTGCCCGTTTCGGAGAAGACGCAGTCTGGCAGCACTGAGCGCTGAGTTCTGCACCTAACTGACCTCAGAGAGTTCGAAGAAAGGTACCGCAGCTCCCCGCTTCTTCCCTGCCCCCTCCCACACTCCTTGTGGGTCAGCTCAAATGTGTCTAGGACCCTGCGGGTGGGTCTCTCCCTTTGCTTGCAAAATCAAGTCACCCTCCCCTTCTTTGATCAGGAGGACACTTGTCGTCCTTGGGAGAGGAACTTGCAGAAATGGTTACTGATGGGCACTCAGGCCTGGGTCTATGTTATTAGTTCCAGCCTTGATCAAGCCACTCATCTCTTAGAAAAGCAGTATTAGAAACTTGGAAGAGACACAGGAGACTTAAACTTGCAGTAAAATCCTTATTCAAGATGGATTTAAATGAAAGTCCAGTTAATTTTTTTCCATTGTTACTGAGACTGCATTTTGCGAATGTTTACAATTCATTTTAATTGAACTATGAAATTCCGTGCGTTGAAGACTTTGATAACGTCAGCGTATCCATAAAGCAAGATGATTCTTAAACGATGCTTATAACAGATTCTTAAACAGGATGTGTCAGAAGTTTCAGAACTGGAAGTAAAGTGGTTTTCGCTAGCTATTTTTCCATTATGTTTTTAAAACTACTTGCTAATGTTACGGCAAGGGGCATGCCATCTACCTGTAACTGATGGGCTTCCTCATCTTGTCAGTGTGTGCCTAAAATAAAAAGGTTTTATTGACTTGATTGAATGAACAGATAAGGTCCGGGTGATCGTGGCCTTCAGCAGTGCAGTGGCTGTGTGGTGGACTATTCCACTGAAAGCATCAAGGTACAATATGGATCAAATTTTAAACTACTGTTCTTTTATTGAAAAGCAGTGTGGTGGGCATGGTAGACAGAGGAAGGAGGCACAAAGGAAAAAGCATAAAGATATATAAAAGATATAAATATATCATTATTTATATAAAGATATATAAAAGAAGGAACTGAAGGAAAAGCAATAGCCTTCTTAGACTTAAAAAGCGATGAAGAATTTAAAATTTTACATAATCAAGTTAAGATATCTCAGAAAGTTCTAAAGGTTTGTTGTGATTGTGTTTTAAGGTCACATTCTTACATCTCTCCCTCTGTTTTCTCCTCTCAAAATTTTAGTCATACTCAGAATGGCCTTTTCCTGCAGTATCATCTGCTCTGTGACAGAGTGACACAGAGGAGTTAGGTTAGTCACTGGTCCTGAATCTCTAGTAGGCAGTGTTCCTATACTTTGATTTTTAATTGTTTGTCTGCCTGTCTGCCTGTCTATCTATCTATCTATCTGTCTATATATCATCTCTCTCTCTCTCTCTCTCCCTCTCCCTCTCTCTCTCTATATATATTAAGTAAGCTCTGCACCCAATGTGGGGCTTGCAGTCACATCCTTGAGATCAAGAGTTGCATGCTCTGTGGACTGAGCCAGCCAGATGCTCCTTCCCATACTTTGGTTCACTATTCTCTGCCGATTTGGAGTGGCAACTCTAGAACCTGGTTTGAAGCTGTTGTCCTGGAGTTTGGAACTTTACTGCAGATTATTGGGGGACTTAAGAAGAACAATTTGATGATTTTCTTTTCATCAATGAGATTTGTATATAAATGTCAACAGCTATATTGCAAGACACAATATTTGTCAATGAAATACAAGTTTATAATCTTTTTTGGAGGATGGGGAAAATCTGTGGTTTAACGTTTATTGAAATAGAGTTCGATAATTGAAGGATTTTAAACCCTAGAAGGTTCTCCATCTCAGGTTTGCTGGCTCTGAGTAGATTTCAGGAAGGATGTGAATGAAGCCCTGAAATGTTGTATGTAAGTGGATTTTTCTGAAGAAAATATCCACAACTCTAATTAGGTTTTGAAATGTCTCTTGGACCCCAAATAGTTTTTAAAACATTTTAAAACTTAGAAAACTGTCCTTTTTTTCATTTCTCTCTTAGAGTTGACTGTTAAGTTTGTTCATTAGATAACTATTCTTTTGAACGTTAGTTAATGATAATACAGACAGTCCTGTCTTTTGGCCAGCAACTTGAATTATGGGACATAATATGAATCATAGCTAATACTTGTTGAGTTCTTAGTATGTACTGGACATTGTTCCGAGTATGTATGTATTTTTAAAAATCATCATGATAAACTTAGGTTGTGGTACGGACTGTGTTATATAGCTGAGAAAATGGAAGCATAGGGTAATTAAATAACTTTCCCAAAGTCACAGAGCTAGTTAAGTGGTAGAGCTGGGATTTGAACCTGGACAGATTTCAGATCACTGGTGTTTATGAAGGATGATATTTCCAGAGAAGTATTTCCCACAATTTGTCAGTGACAACTATCTACTACTTCATTTTGATGCAGTTTTATGATAGAAGGTTGGTTTTCAAGTAATACTGCTTATACAGTACTTGCATGATTGACTTCATTAATTATACATTTATTATATTATACATAGATAGATAGATAGATAGGCAGATTAGCCTTATGATCAAATAATATTCGCATGAGTATTTATTTGTGTTTGGTTCCTTGGAGAAATTTCTCTTACGGTTCCTGAATGAAAACATTTGTTTAATTTGCATCAGTTTTTGCTGATAGAGCATGACATAGGTACAGGTGGATTGATCAGTGTGTGAATCTATCGATCTAACTATTCATTCATCCATCCAAGTAGAAAGGTGGGATTCGTGGAGAGATCAGAACAGAAGCCTTTCCCAATTATATCACAACCGAGGTGGTGTAGTCAACTATTTAAGAAGCCTTTTCACAGGCTCCAATGGTATGAGAGTTGGCAAGAAGCCAGCTTCTTTCCTTAGCTCAGTATTAGCTCTTAGATTTACTTACTCAGTGATTGCAGATTACCATGTGAGGCTTTTGAGGTTGAACAATGCTTAAGTGCTTGCTGCTCTCCTATTTGAATGGATTGAATGGAAAAATTCCATAGGGGCGTTGAGAGAACATGTGTGGTTTTAGCTAGTACTGCGATGTATTTACTACTAGCTATTTAATGGTGAGTTTTACTAATTAACTATTAGTAATTATATTAATTACTATTTATTACTTCACTTTTTTTTCAAGTTACATTCAGTGTTGGAATGAAAAATAAATAAGAGGCTGTTTGATCTCATTTCAATTCAGCAGTGTTATTCATATATGTTTTATGTCTGGAGGCAGGGCATATGTATACATATATTTTTCAGTGTTTTATTCCAGAGTCCAGTAGTGTCTTGCAGGTCATCTTTGGAAGGACCAAAATATACGTAGATCTGCTATCTATCTATCTATCTATCTATCTATCTATCTATCTATCTCCATGTATATTTTGTATATAGACTATATAAATATGGATTAAAAAAGTCTGAATGCCTGTTAGCTGATCATGTTCTAAGAATACACAGTTGATTGTTTTCCAAATACTAAGGTTTTTCCAAGTGCTAACAGGGTGCAGAGGGGATCAGGAGAGTGACGACCGTATTTTGTTAAATAGAGGAATTGAAACTGAAAATGATCCTACAAGAAGAAAATATGATCGGTTGTAAGGTTGGTGGGGGGAGGCTCTACTCATCAGAGTGACATAGGAAAGCAGCCCTGTGGCACATGCCATGATCCCTTGTATCATTTCACTCTCACTGGGCATTTCGTTCATGTACCTTCTAATAGAAACTCGAGAAATGAAATACTCCTTGTGCACTGTTAGCACTGACCCCAGTTATTCTTTAACTGAACATTTTATAGGTAGAAACTTTACAGTATATTTTCCCCTCTTATTTTCTCCTTGTACATATCAACAACAAAAAGTATATGTTTAAAAGTTTTAAAATAATTTTGTTAAAATTATTCTTTATGTTATTGTAAAGATCATTAGTACACAGGTAACCAGAGTAATTCATTTGAGTTTTGGTAATTATGAGGCATAAAACTATATTGTATCATAAGATGTGTATCATAAATGTAGACCTGGGTGGTGTTGATATCAATGCTTTGATTAAGGCAGGTTTCTCTAATACCAGTTTTTCAAATTGCCCCTTTATTTGGCACCCTGGAGAGGCAAGGCACATGGTAAGATTCTGAATGGGAGAGTGATGTGCCTTTCTTTGGTAAAATGGGTGGAGGGTAATTATGAAAGGGGAAGTGGGAAAGGAGAACTTGCCAGAAAATGCTTGCTGTCAGCACATTTCAGGCATATTGCTTATAAAAAGGGGTCCCTTTGTAAATAGTGGATCTGGAAATTGGTTCCGTTAGAACTCTCTATACCCTTACAGACCTTGGACAGCTATGGGGTTCCCCATGGGTGCCTGTTCTTCCCTTTGAAGATCTCAGTTTGCTCTGGTTCAACCTGTTGCCTGCCCTGCCCCTATGCTTGGTTTCTGGATTGCCATGGCCCATTGTGCTTAAGCAATAGTGTGTGTTTTTGTCGAGGGGTGGGGTGGGGGGGAATGGTAAAGAACTGGCAGCTGCAGAGGCTTCCCACTGAGAGCAGTGTTGGGGGGCAGGAATAGGTTCTAGCCCTGCTTGGGGTCTTAGATAGCCTTCCCAGTCTGGGCTCCTCTTCCATGCAGTTCTAGACACACTTCTCTATACTCTAGACCACCCTTGCTATTCCTGCTCACTTTTTGTCATTCTTCCTGCCTCCTGCTCAAAGCCTCCAATCTCCACAATTTCTGAAACCCCTTCTACTGCCCAGGTAGAATTATTTTCTCCTTATATTTCTCCTTATATGCTGTAATAGCTTTTGTCTCTGTAAATTCATCTTGTTATGTGTCTCTACAGTTATATTTTGAATAAAGACATAAAAGTGTGAGCCCAGCCAAAGGTTGTTCACATGATTGGTTTGTATCGACTTCAATGAGAGATCATTCAACAATCTAAGAAGTAATCAGAGGAATGTAAAACAGGTAGGAAATATAGCAAAAAACCAATGTTGGAGTATTATAATAAAAACAGTACTTGGGGAAAATTAGTCTGGGGTAGGATTTATTGAAGAAAAAATAATTAGAGGTAAGGAAATGAGCCAGAAATCCATGGCAGTCCTTCAGATGTACAGTCTTATTCCTATTATCTGCTAAGGGATATAGCTATAGCAATTCATTCCTTCTCTCTATCAATTTTTGTCTCTCTCTAATGGGTCTTTCCCATGAATGTAATTTCTCCCATAAACAGCAACAACAAACAACTCTCTTTGGCTTCGTGTTTCTCTCCAGCTGCCACCTGGTTTTTAGGTCTCCATTTTATAGGAAAGCTCTGAAAGTCAATTCTACTTTCTGTCTCCAATTTCTCTCTTCTCATTCTCTCTTGAACCAGGCAGCCTGTCATTCCTACTGCTCCATAAAACTGTATCATTAGAGATACCCAGACCCCCCCCCCCCCATGTTAAATCCGTGGTTAGGGCTGGGTTCTCTTTCAGCAGGACCTGAGTTCTTCATTTTTGCTTCCAGACAGTCCTGCTCTCTTCATTGTCCTCTGCCTCCCCATCATCCATTTCAGTAGCTTGCTGGTTCCTATTCCCTGTCCTCTCAACAGAGGAGTCCGCTGCTCAGTCACTGGATCCTTTCTGTATCTATGTACACTCACTCCCTGACTGCATCCTGCCTGGTGGTGGTTAGTGTCTTCCGAGAGTGGTGATTCGTGTCTCCAGTCATGACCTCCCCCTGAACTCCAGACTCATCTAGACAACAGTCTAGTCTGCATTCCTATGTAGATGTATCCTACTCGTTGAATTCCTGACTTAACCCCCAAAACTGCTTCTTCCATGGTCACCCTTATCTCACTTGATGGCCGTTCTATTCTTTGAGTTGCATGGATAATCTCTTAGTCAGTCTCGGAGTTCTCCTTTTTTTTTTTTTTTTCATACCCCACATTTTAATCTGCCACTAAGTCCTTTAAGCTGTCCTTTCAAAATATATCCCACATCTGACTTCTTGTCACCTTTGCAGCTGCCATCTAGGTCCAAGCCACTATTGTCCTGCCTTATGGTATTATTGCAAGAGTTGGTCTCCCTGATGCTATACTTGCTCCCCCCACTCCCAGCTTGTTCTTAACACAGCACAGCAGTCAGAATGCTTCTGTTATTTGCCCTGCCTGCATTAAACAAACAAACAAACCCACAAAATAAATAAACAGAAACACCCAGAACCCACTGGCTTGACAAATAGTAATTTGTTATTTGTCATGATTCTGCAATCTGGGCTACATTCAGCTTGTTGGAGATGAAACATCCCAGAAGATTTCTTCATTCCTGTGTCTGGCACCTCAGCTGGGCTGACTGGAAAGTTGAAGACCCCTCCTTTGAGTCATTCTTCCTTTTCCATGAGAAATAGCTCTTGTCAGCACTTGGGTAGACTGCTTCCAGCTTTGAGTTCGGGATCTAGGGATCTTCTGTGTCCTCCTTTTCGTTTACCTGGTGGTGAGTTATTTTAGTACAATTTTCTCATAAACCTTGAGGCCTTCCTATACATTTTATTGAGGTTCATTCCATTATGGAAAACTTATGTACCCAAGACTTTTACGACAGGCTCCTCTTTACTTGGGCTGCAAATCCGAATGCTGTAGGAGAGACCCTTACTGTTTCAGAAACCCTTTGGAGAGCATTTGGGTGTCTCAGTCAGTTAAGCGTCAGACTTTGGCTCAGGTCATGATCTTGTGGTTCATGGGTTTGAGCCCCACGTCAGGCTCTGTGCTGGCAGCTCAGAGCCTGGAACCTGCTTCGGATTCTGTGTCTCTCCATCTCTCTCTGCCCCTCCCCCACCTTGCGCTCTGTCTCTGTCTCTGTGTCTCACACAAAAATAAAAAATAAGTGTTAAAAAAAAAAAAAAGAAGAAGTCCTTTGTCCTGCTGAGTCTCTGAGGCTCTGCCTTAATGTGAGGTCTTAATGAGGCATCTTCCAGCCACATGCTTGATTTGATCTTTAACCTGAGAGCACATTGTACTAATACTTGGCTTTGAACTTTGTCCTAAGACTGCTTCTTTCTTTGAGCATCTTCTGCTGTCTGGAGAGGCAAGAATGACAAAAAGTTTAATTTTCTTTTTTTTTTTTTTTTTTTTAATTTTCTTTTTTTAAATATTTATTTATTTTTGAGACAGGGAGAGATAGCATGAATGGGGGAGGGTCAGAGAGAGAGAGGGAGACACAGAATCTGAAACAGGCTCCAGGCTCTGAGCTGTCAACACAGAGCCCGACGTGGGGCTCGAACTCACGGACCGCAAGATCATGACCTGAGCCGAAGTCGGATGCTTAACTGACTGAGCCACCCAGGTGCCCCAAAAAGTTTTATTTTCTAACCTAGCAAGTCCTGTGTTGAATGATTCCCTCTAACTTCTACTTGAACACTTCAGTTCATCTTTCTCTTCCCGTAATTAATTCTAGGCAGCTGAATGAAGCCAGTTATCACATTCAGAAATCTCCTTAGGTAGGCCCACAAGCTCATGAGGTATGTTTTCATTCTTCCATATTGTTGTAGTGTTGCCAAACATTCTGCCACTACGTAATATGAGTTGCCTCTGTCTGGCCTCCAGGAAGAAGTTCATCAATGCCTTTCTGGCCTTCACTGTGTCCTTGATACTCTTCAGGTGTCTACACATCACCCGGTCTCATCCCAATTTTAGTGTCAGGTTTTCATTGCTATACAATAAACTCCAAAATTTAGAACCATTTTATTTGTTCAAGGTTTTGAGTTTAGAAATTTGGACAGGACACAGTGACAATGACTTGTCTCTACTCCACAATGTCTGTGGTCTCAGTTGATTTGACTCCATTTGTCCAAGGACTATCGGAGATGGTTCAAGACATTGAATCTGGCTGTTGGCTGGGTTCCTTCATTCTCTTCCACTTGGCCTTTTCACATGGCGAGATTGGGCCTTCTTCTGGCATGATGGTCTCAGGGTTGTCAGACTCCTTCCATAGTGTCCAGGGCCATAAAAGAGGAAGTGGGAGCTGCAAATCCTCTTAAGGCCTGGGTACGGAATTCCCATACTTTATGTTTGCTTCATCGGTCAGAATGAAAGTCAGAAGCCCATCCCAGATTCAGTGGGAGAGGACACAGACTCTGCCTCTTGCTGGGTAACTTGTCATGCTTGTTCACGAAAGGAAGGCAGTGATGACAGCATCCATCTTTGGAGATTATCAGCTGCACGTTGTGATTTTATTTTTAGTCTATTTATTTTTGAGAGAGGGAGAGCATGAGAGGGGGAGGTGCAGAGAGAGAGAGCGAGACAGAAGATCTGAAACAGGCTCCGTGCTGACAGCAGAAAGCCCGATGTGGGGCCTGAACTCAAGAATTGTGAGATAATGACTGGAGCCTAAGTCTGATGCTTAACCTACTGAGCCACCCAGGTACCCTCATTGTGATTCTGTTAAAACATTAATTAGGTCATGCTACTCTATTCAAAACCACTATTGCCTTCTCATCTCACTTCTCTAAAAGCCAAATTCCGTTACAATGGTCAGTAAGGCCCTAAGTGATTTGTATCTCTGTTACCTCCTCTACTATTATTCCTTTAGCTCACTGTTTCAGTCACACTGACAGTCTTTCTTTTTTTTTTTTCAATATATGAAATTTATTGTCACACCATTCACAAAAATAAACTCTTTCTACTCAGCACCCATACTGCACTGCTCTTATCTAAGAGTCTTTGAACTTGCTGTTCCCCTTCTTAGACTGCTGTTATCTCAGATATAGCCCACTCCCTTACTTCACTGGTTTAGTTCAATATCCCATTTGCAGTGAGGTTTTCCCTAACCCATGTACTTCCTGTGGCACTCCCACCAGCACTGTGCTTAAACTCTTTTCCATGTACCTATAACTATAAACTAAGGTTTATAGTACTTTATCCCAAACTCTTAGGGTCAGATGTGTTTGGAATTCAGATTTTTTTCAGTTTTTGGAAAGGTAACTGTTATGGACTGAATTGAATGTCCCTGCGCCCCTTCCCCCCCCCCCCCCCCCCGCCCACTACTTCCAAACTCCCATGCAAGAGAGGCTTACCCTCTTAGAAACTTTCAGACAGGCAGTATAGTGTCATTAACTGTAGTCACCAGGCTGTACATTGCATTCCCATGGCATGTTTATTTTATAACGGGAAGCTTGTACCTTTTGACGCCTTGTATCCATTTCACCCACCCACCAAGCCCCTGCTTCTGGCAACCACCAATCTATTTTCTGTAGCTGTGAGTTCATTTTGTAAATATACCAGTCTTTAAAGAGTCACTTTCAGGGGCGCCTGGGTGGCGCAGTCGGTTAAGCGTCCGACTTCAGCCAGGTCACGATCTCGCTGTCCGTGAGTTCGAGCCCCGCGTCAGGCTCTGGGCTGATGGCTCAGAGCCTGGAGCCTGTTTCCGATTCTGTGTCTCCCTCTCTCTCTGCCCCTCCCCCGTTCATGCTATGTCTCTCTCTGTCCCAAAAATAAATAAAAAATGTTGAAAAAAATTAAAAAAAAAAAAAAAAAAAGAGTCACTTTCTCTGCGAAATTCTCCAGGCAAAACCCCAACATTACTTCCCCTCTAGCCACCTCCTCTCCCCCCGGAAATATTGACTACATTTTCTCCTTTGTTCTGTCCTCTCCCGATGGATAGCTCTCTAATTGTATCTGCGACATTTTATCATTATTGACTTGTGTTTGTATTGACTCTCCTCTTGAATAAATGATGAAGATGGGACAAAGGATGACAAGAACTGTGATCATGGAGTTGGAAGGGCTGGAGTTTGGGAAACACCGTATTTATAAAATTACTCCCTCAATAAAAACGGGCACATAGTAAACCTTTAATAATGTTATTTTTCTTGTCAATAATCTATCACAGGGGGGCCTGGGTGGCTCAGTCAGTTAAGCGTCCGACTTCGGCTCAGGTTGTGATCTCACAGTCCCTGAGTTCCAGCCCCACGTCGGGCTCTCTGCTGACAGCTCAGAACCTGGAGCCTGCTTCAGATTCTTTGTCTCCCTCTCTCTCTGCCCCTCCCTCACTTGTGGTCTGTCTGTCTCTCTCCCAAAAATAAACATTAAAAAATTAAAAATAATAATCTATCACATATTGCTGAAGGGTCAAGTGATAGTAAGTTTTTGAGAAAAGGAGTTTGACCAGATTTGACTAGAAATACCTCACCAGTGATCATCACAGAGCTGTTGGAAAACCACTCCCAGCAGACTCCTTATTGTCAAGGTCAGGAGGGGAAATAGAATTTCCCAAGGATCTAATTTGGGCCAGGCTACTGATAAAATCCTTACATTCATTTTTAGGATGATGCTTATGAACTTTATAGATTAGAATGAACCTTTTTAGAACTAAAACAAAGAAAGGGAGGGGCTGTTTAATATTTTGTGCCCGTTTTTATTGAGGGAGTAATTTTATAAGTGCAAAGCAAATGCTTCAACAAATGAAATGAAACAAGATACACCCTATTCTCTAAATTTCTTCAAATAAAATTTTTTTTAACTTTCTTAATTTTTTTTGCCAAGTATTTTGAAAAAAAAATGATTTCCAAGTACAAAAAAGATGAGAAAAATTTTGTAAAAATATTAGGATGGTTAATATTTAACTTATTTAGTGCTCCTTTTCCCAAGAATCCTAGGAAACAAATATATAGTTATAACAGCTTTATGATGTCACTTGAAAATTTGCAGTAACCCCAAATGGCAACATTTTAAGGATCTATATCGTATACCTTTAGACTCTACTCCTGGGAAGCAAGATCCTCTTTTCATTATTTCGTGAAGGACGTCTAAAACTTCAGATGTGTGGTTTTATGATGGCTCATTTAGATTGATATTGAGGTATTTCTCCTCTAAACTTTGACCTTTCTTAATTCAAGATGCATTACTCTCAGCCTCTGCAGTTTATAAAGTATTGGCTTCCATGCTATGGTTGTCAATCAGGCCGATGAACAACGGACCATAAACCTTCCTAAAAATACAAATATTTATTGAACATTTTCTCAGTGCATGGCTCAGTGCCAAGTGCTCTGAGGGATAAAAAGCTGAACTGAACATGATTCCTTTCAGGAACTTGTTATCTACTGGAGAAATGAATATTGGTATATGAATAGCTGGGTCATCCATGTATGGTTGTACTAAACAGCTGTCCATTCTCTAAACATGTTTTCTATCATCACTAAGCATGTGGATATGTGTGTCTCCCCTCCAGAGTGCATTATTCCATCCATTCTTTTCCCTCTCCCCTTTCTCCTGATTCACCCACCTGGTCCAGAGGTCTCAGTTTGGTATTGTTTTTTTTGAGGATATTTTCCTAAATTTCCAAGATTGGATTAGGTATCTCTTGTTCTTAACTTTATTCAGTAAATATTTCAATAGCTAACATTTATTGTTGGCCATGTGCCAAGCACTTTAACTTGTGGAACCCTCATAAACTACCGGAGGTGCTTTTCCAGCTACTCTTCAGATGACTCAGAGGCACCAAGACCCTGTGCCCAAGGTCCTCAGTTAAGTCTGTCTCCAGAGCCTGTACCCTTCACCTAGTCTGCTACCTCACTGGAAGAACTAAGAAGAGGAATGAAGATTAAAAGGGAGGAGGTAAAATTATCTTTATTTATAAATGAAAGCCATGAAAATTAACCAGCTATGAAAACTAATAAGCAAGTTCATCAAGACTGTCGGAGTAACAAAGCCTCAGCAGCATTTTTTAATATTAAATAAAATATTAGCTAACGTAAGAGTAAAACACAGTGCTACTGCCCCTGCCAGGAGACACTCTTATCTTAATCAAATGGAATTTACCTATAGATCGTATGGATGGTCCAATATTAGAAACCCTATTAATATAATCCTAATGGATGCATGCAGAAAAAGTTTTATCAAACTTTTGAGTACGAGTTTCGTAAGATTAAATGGGATCTTCCAAATGGGTAAATGAATGAATGATATTTGCAAAATAATCTCTAGTAAACATCATACTTAATACAGAACTATGCTAATAAAGCATTTTCTTTAGTTTTGGAGAATGATGACAGTGTCAGTAAGAGGCAACTATTGAACAGAGTAAATAGAATAAATAAAAAAAAACAAAGTAAATAAAAAAACAAAGATAACAGCTGCTTATTTTTACTGAGTACTTAATGTGTAAGCAGTATTCTAAGTGCTTTGTAAGTTTTGCTTTATTTAAACAATAGTAAATGTCAAATTTTTACTTACCTTTACTTCCTATATCATTTTGCTTCCTCCGAAAATTACTTCAAACAGGCTGCAAAGGGCGAATTTTTCTGAGGTCTTATGTGCCTGCGAATATACTAATTTTTCCCAGATGTAAATAATGGCTTGCCCAGATACTTAATTCTAGGTACAAGGTTAGTTTTCTTCAGAATTAAAAAAATTTTTTTTTAAATGCTTATTCATTTTTGAGAGACAGAGAGAGACAGACTGTGAGTGGGGGAGGGGCAGAAATAGGGGTAGACACAGAATGAGAAGCAAGCTCCAGACTCTGAGCTGTCAGCACAGAACCTGATGCAGGGCTGGAACTCACAAACCCTGCAATCATGACATGAGCCGAAGTCGGGTACTTAACTGACTGGGCCACTCGGGCACCCCTATTTTTCTTCAGCATTGTGGGGACTCTGCTCCATTATCTTCTTGTATCTGTTGTTTCTTTCAAGAAGCCTGATGTCACTGTGACCTTTGTCTGTTTTCACTCTGATGAATATTGTTGAAGTTTCTCTTTGGCGTGAATTTTTTTTTTTTTTTTAATTCCAGTGTAGTTAATATACAGTGCTGTATTAGTTTCCAATGTACAGTATAATGATTCAATAGTTCTATATATGACTCAGTGCTTATCATGGTAAATGTACACTTAATCCTCTTCGCCTGTTTCAGCAATCTCCCCACCTACCTCCCCTCTGGTAGCCATCTGTTTGTTCTCTATAGTTAAGAGTCTGTTTTTATGTTTGTTTGTTTGTCTCTTTTTTCTTTGTTTTGTTTCTTAAACTCCACCTATGAGTGAAATCAAATGGTATTTATCTTTCTTTGACTGACATATTTTACTTAGCATTATACTCTCTAGATCCATCTATATTGTTGCAAATGGAAGATTTCATTCTTTTTTACGGCTGAGTAATATTCCATTGTAAATATACCACATCTTCTTTATCCATTCATCTATATAAATGGACTCGGGTTGCTTCCATAATTTGGCTATTGTAAATAACGCTGCAGTAAATATAGGGGTGTGTATATCTTTCCAAATTAGTGTTTTTGTGCTATTTGGGTAAATAGCCAGTAGTAGAATTATTGCATCATATGGTAATTCTATTTTTAATTTTTTAAAGAACTTCTGTACTGTTTTCCACTGTGGCTCTATCTGTTTGCATTCTCACCAACAGTACATGGGAGTTCCTTTTTCTCTACATCCTTGCCAACGCTTGCTGTTTCTTGTATTTTTTATTTTAGCCATTCTGACAGGTGTGAGTTGATACCCCATTGTGGTTTTGATTTGCATTCCCTGATGATCAGTGATGTTGAGCATCTTTTAATGTGTCTGTTGGCCATTTGTGTGTCTTCTTTGGAGGTCTTAAATCTTTGTGAATGCTACTAAAATATCCCTAACTAGGAGTGGGATGTGTTTTTAAGTTATTTTCTTTGCTATTCTGTTATCTTCTTTATTTTGAGGTCTGATGTTTAGAATTTTGGAAAAATCTTGATTATTATCTTTTTATTTGTTGTCTTATTTTTCAGACTGCAAGTAGACAGAGTTGAATTTCCTACTTTCATCCTCCATGTACACTTCACTCTTCCTTTTTTTTTTTTTCCCTAGCTAATTTTTACTTACTAATGGCTTCCAGGATATTGCCCGATCTAACTGTGTAGCTCATTCTGCCACTTTCCAGCAGTATTGTTTCCGACATTCAGGCTATCTACTTAATTCTCTACTTTATGACTTGTGGCTTTTTTATATTTATTATACCCACTTATTTCTTCATATTTCTTGCTCCAGATTCATATTTCCAAAATCCTTCTTACATTCTACAAAACATTTTTTTTTAATTCTTGTTTTATCTGTTTCATTAGGCTTTTCCCATCTGGCATAAATTTTTTAAGTTTTATCTCTCTTTTATAGAGACTACACTATATATTCTTCCCTGTAAACTTCTCTTTCCTAGATTGGGATCATCATGGCTAGCATTATCATCAGCCAGGAGACAAAACCCTTGGCTCTAGCTTATGTCCTCCAAATGCGTTGGTGTGGGGTACTCTCCAGGTTGAAGGGTATACTGTTGCACTCTGGATTTAACAGTTCCATGGCTCTCCAATTCCAGTACCTTGTTTGTCAAGGATCTTTCCCAGTGTCTTACTGGAGGTAGTCCTCTGTCTTGTAGCAATGATGGGAAGAGCAATTACTTGGACCCAGGGTACGGGTTCATGCAGTTATGTTGCCGATTTTCTAGGTTCTGAGTGCCCCACAATCCAGGTCCAACCAGAAAGTGCCAGTCAAGTTTAACCTGCGCAGTAAAACAAGATCACCTAATCCTACCTTTCAGGGAAGATAAGGAGGGAAGGGGGTACAACAACTACAACCTTCTTCCTCATCTTATCCTCTGCTTCTGGCCCCCAACTATCCAAGTCTGGTCTGCCAAACAGATCCTTCTCTCTCCCAAGGGATTTTTATAGATTTGGAATTAGCTCCTGAGCATATATTGGCATTCTACAAACTATCTTGTTTCTCTGGAACCTACAGGGTGTATTTCCAAATACAAAGCTAGCTGCTCTTGCTGGTTCTTCATTTAACTGGAACTTCCTAGGATTAATTGCTCTCCTTTTTCCCAAGTGATTCTTCCAATAAATAGATATGTAAATGTATGATGGTATTTATGATTGTTATTATCAAACCACGTTGGGAAAAGATCCCAGGAATCCCAGGGTAAAAGCAAGAGTGTGGTGGTTTAGCCACAGGGTAAAGGAGATTATGAAGCTTCCATCTTCCCATTCTTCCAAGGTAGATGTCAGCTGGGCTACCGTGGGTTAGGATGACACAGAGTTGTTACGGATGACATGTTTACTTTAGTTGTTCAGACCTAGAAAGTAGCTATTTGGAAATAAGTAGAGTGAAGTAAATTGGATTATAGCAGCATTTTGCTGGTCATGCTGGTATAGGATCATTAGATTTAAGGCATGAAATTAAAACAATTCAAGTTCCGGGGCGCCTGGGTGGCGCAGTCGGTTAAGCGTCCGACTTCAGCCAGGTCACGATCTCGCGGTCCGTGAGTTCGAGCCCCGCGTCAGGCTCTGGGCTGATGGCTCGGAGCCTGGAGCCTGTTTCCGATTCTGTGTCTCCCTCTCTCTCTGCCCCTCCCCCGTTCATGCTCTGTCTCTCTCTGTCCCAAAAATAAATTAAAAAAAACGTTGAAAAAAAAAATTTAAAAAAACAATTCAAGTTCTGCTAACATTGCCCTTTAGTTATAATCAAGACATATGGGATTGTGAGCCCCAAGCATTTTATAACTCTTGGTTTTAGGGATAAGAAGACCTGGTTTGAAATTGAAGGTAATGTGGAGAGGAAGCACAATGATAGCTCACATGCCTTGTGCTTCCTGTTAGCTGAATGAACTACTAATGACAAATGAAATCCAGGAAATCCAAGACACGTGGCAAACCCCAACTTTACCTCTTTGTGTAAGCCTGGATACTATGTTTAGTTTCTCTGCACTTTTGTTCTCTTCTGGAGAACTAAGGTGATTAGAGCAGAGGAATTCCCTCAGGCATCAAACCTGACAGTACAAACGATTAACATAATATGGATAAATTTGACCATGTGCTCGTAAGCTACCTGTGACCTTAATAGGTGCACTTCAACACTGGGGAGAACTTTGGACACCTTCCAGTCTAGTTTCTTTATTTTAAAGATAAAGAAACTGAGGTTAAAAGACATGAAGTACCTTGCTAAGGTCACATAGCTGTCTAAAGACAACCAGGACCAGAGTTCAATTCTCTAAGCTTTCAGTCCATTCCATGGTTTTGGTAAGATGAGGGAGGCTCCAAATTTTATCAAGGAGCCTTCAGTCTCAATGTTACATGAACCATAGTTTTGGAAATTGTAATTTTCTAGTGATGAATAGTTTGTAAACATGGTAGTCTCCATAGAGTCTAGTCAAAGAAAAGATGGTGAATGCCACTGCTATTGTTTACACAAGTCCAAAGAGAGAAATTCTATGTCTATAGAAATGAATGTCCGTGGTCCCAGCACATGGAGTGACACATTTAATGGTAGTTGCCTGGAGGGCTATGTTCTATAACTGAATGGAGATAATTTTCTGTGCTGTTTTCTATCTTAGATGATATGTTCTACAAGGCTTTGAAGTTTCATTTGTTCCCATTCCACGTTTGTCAGAAATCTTCTCATTAGTAATTTGGTCATTTAAGTTAATAGGACAGTCTTTGTCGTAGGAATGGCTCTGGTCAAAGAAGCAAGCCGCCTATTTTACCTTTCCATAACCACCTCTGAGGGGGAAAAAAACAACTTCAAAAGAAATGTGACATTTTAGACTACAAAAATACAGCCATTTGGAGCATTCTGTACAAATACACCCAACAGAAAGGGTTAGAATTTTAAACACTGTAACAAATGGGTAATCCCATAGAAGGAATGGGGCACACAACGTGTTTGATGATGTCTGTGTAGCCCATTTTTCTCTGCACAAAAGCTGAGGAGTGTGGAAGAAGTGCTAAAAAGCAGAGAAGAATGAAAAGCAAAGATTAGAAAGGATAAAGGAAGGGCAATCTAGTCGTAGTAGTAGTTTGGTAACTACTATGTGAATAAGAATATTTAGTGAGACCAAGGAAAGAAGAGATAAAGAACTAAAACTGATGAAATGCCTTAATCTGGGTTCACGATGTCTGGGGTAATTTCACTGAGCCCTGGTGGAGAGGAGGGAACCAGTATCTCTGTAAAAGATAGCCGAGTTCTCTGGCCAGCCATGACATGGACCACCCTGGAACTCAAGAGTCCAAGCACTCTCCCAATCGCAAATAACTTTTATTAATAGAGACAGTCTGCTTCTCATCAGTTTTATAAGCACCTACTGCTTTGCTGTGGAGACTTGAGAAGTTTAGTTTTCTTGTCAGGAAGCAGCTCAGCAAGCAGTGCTTTAGGAATAAGACATTTGGGACTCCAACAGCCAATTCGTGGCCACTGTGTTGATTCAGAGATCCAATGCTCTGAGTAAATCACTTGATGCATCTCATAATAAGCCAACTATTTGGAATGGAAGATACCAAAGGCCTAATAAGCAAGAAAAATAGAATATTAGAAGGATGACAGCCAGCTCTGGTAAAGCTGTCTGGAGACAGAGGACTGAGGAATTATGTGGGCTAAAGTTCATCTGTATTTAATAAAAGATCCACTTTGCCTTAGGTTTTTTTTTTTTTTTTTACTTAATTATTAGTGTTATTTCTGAGGATCGTGGTAATCGTTCCTCTTGGCTTCTGTAAAGGATTTGTGAGAAGCCATAGAAATGTTCAAATCCAGTTATTTGCCAGTAGGAGATATGCTATATAATTAAGCTGTCGTTTTCCCTGATAGGTTATTATCAGCAGGTAAGAAGAAGTGTGCATCATTATAAATTGTCATACGGCATTTCATGCTGCAGCAGATAAGGTATGTCTTCTGTGGCAACACTGAGCAATCATATAGAAACTGGTGCCATTATGGCCGTTGTAAATCACAACATACACTTTAATAGTTAAACAATTATCTATAGTAGCAGTCCTAGAGAATTGGTTAGTAATAATTGACTTATTTTTATGATGAAGATTAATTTTTATATAGGTCTTTTTATATAAATACCTGAAGAATTCAAAACAAGAACATTCATTTAAAACACACACACGTGGGCACTTTTTGGGTGTTTTTTCTTTTTTTTTTTTTTTTTTTGGTCCATTTATCTTTTTTTTTTTTTTTAATGTTATTTATTTTTGAGAGAGAGAGAGACAGAGACGGAGACAGAGCATGAGTGGGGAAGGGCAGGAGATAGAAGGAGACACAGAAATCTGAAGCAGGCTCCAGGCTTTGGGCTGTCAGCACAGAGCCCCACACGGGACTTGAACCCACAGACCGTGAGATCGTGACCTGAGCTGAAATTGGAGGCTTAACTGACTGAGCCACCCCGGTGCCCCTTGGCTCATTTATCTTTACCTGCAAATGTTTGAAGGATCATATATGTAATTATATGTATATATTGTATGTATATATATGTATATTCGTATGTATATATATGTATGTATATATACGTATGTATATATGTGTATATATACGTATGTATATATATACACATGTATACATATAATAAAATTATATGTATGTATTTAGTTTAGAATTATATATATTTAATATTTCTATTATATGAAGATTGTAGCGCTAAAGAGGCCCAAACTGGCCACCAGTAGATTCAAGTCTGTCTGGTTTTCTGTTGTTGGAAGCCACAAGTGAACAAGGGAATGGCCTGGCCTCTGGGATAAAAGGAAAGTATTTCTTTATTTTTGAAGGCCTAAAGCTATAAGTCTTCTCTCCTTTCTCTTTCCTTTCTCTTGGTATTGTTCCTTTGCCATTCTTCTCCCTTATCTCTTCTCTCATCACGGTTTATGTTCTCTAAAACTTAGTTCACATTAGTCAGCTATAAAAACCTCACCTTGACTGACCCAGCTGCCTCTGCCCCTTCAGTTTTGCTGTACTACATGTCGCCCTTTTCATGGCAAAGTGTGACAGCTGTCTTCTTTGTGAGAATTTTAAAAACCTATCCACCTAGACCATTGAAACCCACAGTACGAACATGTTTGTCTCCAGGATTTGACCCAAGAAAGGGCTTGCGCCAGAATGTAACTTCACCCCATCAGTAGCACACATTAGTTCACCTGACAGGTTTTTCACAACGAGTCTTTCCTGGAGGAGGAATCGGTGTAAGTTGTACTCACTGTAAACTGGTGCTTTAATAACACTGAACTAGATGGCAAGGGTGCTGATGGCTCCTTTCTCTGTGGGACCTATGGGAGGGACGGAACAGCCTGATTGTGAGTGATATGAGCACTGGTTCATGGTGAGGGGGGTCACATTCATGGGGGTGATAATCACTAAGAGGTCACATTTTCAAGGGCTCCCTGTGTGTCAGAGACTGTTCTATGTAGGTTTCGGTGAATGAGCTCACTTGACCCTTACCGTGACCCGGGGAGGGTAGACACTATCATTTCCTGAGGCCCTTGGAGATGAATTCATCTCCTCCAAACCTTATTGTTAGTAAGTGGCTGAGTTGGAATTCAATCTAGATGGGACTGAAACCAAAGTGTCTGCTCTACCTGCATCAGTGCCATCCAAACAAGGTTTCTGCCGTGGTGCATGCATCTCTAGCTGCTGTGTCCAATATGGTAACCACAAACCATGTGTGGCTTTTGAGCACTTGAAATGTGGCTAGCTCCACTGAGGAAGTGAACTGTTAGCTTTATGTTTTCAAATTTGCATTTATGTTTAAATAGCCACATATGGTTAGCGGCTGCTGTATTGGACAGCATAACTCCAGATACTTTTTAGGTGTTGCTGACTATAGGCTAATAGAAAAACCAAGGCAGGAGTAAAAGAATGTGGTATTCTTTCCCCATTTGTAGAGTTTCCCCGGATCCTACATTTTTTAAAAAATTTGTGTATTTATTTTGAGAGAGACAGAGACAGCATGTGTGGGGGAGGGGCAGAGAGAAAGGGGAAGAGAGAGAATCACAAACTTACTCCACACTGCCAGCTGCAGAGCCCAACTAGGGCTTGAACTCATGAACCTTGGGATCATGACCTGAACCAAAACCAAGAGTTGGATGCTTAACCCACTGAACCACCCAGGTGCCCCCTGCATCCTACATTAAAAGACAAAACCAAAAAAAAAAAAAACAAAAAAAACCCCCGAAAACCCAACAAAGTTTAATATTAAAAAAAGAAAGAAAAGGCTGTTTTAAATCTGTTGCTGTATGGAAGCAACAGGATTAAAAAACAAATTATTGACTGCCTTCTCTGCTTCAGGCCTTCTGCTAGGTTTTGGGCATTACGAATAAATGAATAAAAAGATATAGTTCCTGTCTTCAAGGAGCTCATAATCTGAGTAACTTTTTAGTGATATTACACACTTTTTTTCGAGAGTCTCTTCATATGCTTCGACAAAGTTTTTAAATACCTGCTATTTAATACTTGGCAGTGTTTTGTTTTTAATTTTTAATATTTTATTTTTTTCAAAAGGTAATCCATTCCTGTGGTTTCAAATTCAGAGGGTACCAAGCTGCTTTTAATTCCCTTTTATAGAAACAACTACTGGTAGCATTTCTTTTTTTTTTTTTTTTAATTTATTTTTTTTTTTAATTTTTTTTTTTCAACGTTTTTTATTTATTTTTGGGACAGAGAGAGACAGAGCATGAACGGGGGAGGGGCAGAGAGAGAGGGAGACACAGAATCGGAAACAGGCTCCAGGCTCCGAGCCATCAGCCCAGAGCCTGATGCGGGGCTCGAACTCACGGACCGCGAGATCGTGACCTGGCTGAAGTCGGACGCTTAACCGACTGCGCCACCCAGGCGCCCCCTGGTAGCGTTTCTTAGTTCATACCTTTATAAATATTTTGTGCATACACGAGGAAACACAAACATGTGTTTAATTCTTTTTTAAAAAACAGATATGCACTGTTGAGTAACCTTGTTTCTTGCACTTAAAATAATACACCTTGGATACTTTTTCATACTAGCACTTAAAGACCTTCTCATTTTTTCCTATGGATGCACAATATTCCATTATATGTATACATCATAATTTATTTAAGCAGTCTTCTGTGGACTTTTAGGTCGTTCCCAGTCTTTTGCTATTACAGGACATATTGACAATAGTAACTTTAGCAATCATATTCTAATGTGAGCTAGAGTGAATTGCCTTCATGTTTCCCAGAGGAGATTCCATAAACAGTCTGAGAAGATGTTCAATATAAATAGAGGGTTCTCTGGCTAAATAACTTTCGGTTAACTGTGGATATTCATTGGGGATCCATAGTGCACCTTGTTGAATTAAAGAAAATCCCACAGTAATTTATGTCAATGTAATCCAAGTGTTTCCCAGGCTTCGCTTTTCTCAAGTAGTAGAATAGACTGTTTTTGTAGGTTGAGTTCCCTGGGAGTCAGACTCTGAGCTAGAAATGTACATGCAAGAGACCTACTGGGGCATGTTCTCAGGAATGGCACTTGATGGAAGTGAGTGCTGATAGAAGTAAGGTAGACAGAGGGAGAAGGTGAACTGTGATACAGTTGCACAGAGGTCTCAGCCAACTGGTCCCATGGAGAGTAAGTGCTCTCAAGCTGGGATGGCCCTTTAGGGATATTCCAACTCCAGGGAAGGAGGCCAGTCCCCTACAGGGAGGTGTTGTGACTTTGTCCCAGGTGGCTCCCTTCCACTGGGGGCACATTTCTGGGAAGAGACTCAGCTCTGAGCTGTCAGCTGGGGTGATGAGTGCTTCAATGTTCACTATAACTCTGAATAGCACCTTCACATTCTTTATGGAAATGAGTATCAATTCCTTCATAATTTTGATGTTCAGAGCAAGTCACTTGATTTCTTGGTGACCCAATTTCTTTCTCTATGAAATATGGATGCCCAACTGGAAGTTCTTTGGAATATCTAACATTCTTTGCTTCTAATTCCATTTAAATATGTACTAATTAAACTCCAGGGGATGGGACTAGTTTTCCTAAACATGTATTTGGCCACATAGAGGCCATCGGCCTGACTAGGTCAGCCCTAATCATCTGCTATCACTGCTGTGCATTTATGGAGAAGATGTATTGTGACAGCATTTTTAAGAGTATGCCACTTAATCTCAAGCAGATCCTTGGGGCAAAATGTCATGAGACCTGAGTTAGTTTCTTTTGTTTTTTAAATATTTTTGTTACCTTTTGGTAAGTGTTTCCTGAAGAAGCTATCCCCCCATCTCTCTGAAAACATGAGTGCCCATCCTGTGCCTTTTAGCGTATTTGCTGCTTTCATTCTCATGCCTTATGTAGGAATCATCAGTTGTGGTGGCTGTCACAGAAGCTTGTTTTTGATTGGAGAGGGAAGAGGGTCCACGGAATGGACCTCTCTTAGGTGTGCCTAATAGAGTTGATGGAGCTTCATAGAGAAGATGGAAAAATCTCTAAGCAAAATTCTCAACGAAGTTGTTACAAGATAATGGAGGAGACAGTGACATGGCAAATAAAATCAGGACTAAGGAGTTGGCTGTTATATGAACATCATGTACAGGTGAAGATGGAAAAGAAAAAAAAACATGCTAAGATTGATGGCTGTGTCTAAGATTAACTTTTAAATTGAACACTTTTCTCAAAAACCTTAATCTGTTCTTTCAACACAAAGCTTAATAAGAATTCTTGTTATGCTTATTATGTTAGGCTTATTATTATTACTATGGTAATGGATCAGGTGAAAAATTGTTAAAAAGGGAATCTGAAAGGGAACAAACTAGAAAAGATATTGTTAGGGGGTAGGAGGAAATGATGAAATATGAATTTGCCCTAAATAGATCCAAAACAAATTAATCTTTTCTGACCAATCATTGACTCCTTCCTTTTCGTCTGCTAACAGATGGTATGTAAAACCTCTTTATGCTAACTCTGAAATGTTTCTGGAACCACTGCCCTCATCATCCATTTGCAATGATTTGTTTGCAAAGTGTCAGATCCTATAGCATGCTGGTCACTTCCAACTATTCAACTGTGGAGCCCATTTTAAATGCCAGTATCACTGGGGCACCTGGGTAGCTCAGTTGGTTAAGCATCTGACTCTTGGTTTCAGCTCAGATCATGATCTCATGGTTCCTATATTTGAGCCCCAGGTTGGGCTATGTGCTGACAGGGCTAAGCCTGCTTGGGATTCTCTTTCCCTCTCTCTGCCCCACCCCCCACTCGCATACATGCTCTCTTTCTCTCAAAATAAATAAACTTAAAAAAAATAAGGGGCACCTGGGTGGCTCAGTTGGTTAAGAGTCCAACTTCGGCCTAGGTCATGATCTCACTGTTCCCAGGTTCGAGCCCTGCGTTGGGCTCTGTGCTGACAGCTCAGAGCCTGGAGCCTGTTTCAGATTCTGTGTCTCCCTCTCTCTCTCTGCCCCTCCCCTGCTCATGGTCTGTCTCTCTCCTTCAAAAATAAATAAACCTTAAAAAAATTTTGTTAAAAAAAAATAAAAGTAAAATGCCGGTGTCATCTTACGTTCTGCCAATTGAAGTGAGACCTGTGGGGCCCATTGGAGGAAGAGGGTGTGGTTCATGTTTTCTTGCCTTCTAACTTCCTTCTGGTTTTCACTGATGGAATTTGGGACTGAGAGGGGGGCTAGGGCACAAAGGCCAGATATTTTCTGATTTGAGGTCATCCTCTGTTGGTTGTGCTTCTCTTCCTGCTGATAGTAACTAACCATGGATACCTTATGTGGGGGAGGTCTCCAAAGCTGGTCATTTCTATGGAACATGTGTGAGTTCTTCCTCACAGGTGCAGTGGTCTCTACCCTGGCCCTCCGAGCATAATTAGGCTTAATCTCTTCCTCCCCCCTCACCTCCCTCCCCTAGTGGTATAGCCCACTAGGTCTGATTATCTGGGTCCCCTTGCAAAGAGGCCAGCTTGGATCCACAGCTTTGCTGAATCAAATACTGGAAATAAAATCTGATGCTTTTCTCCATTATTACAATAATAATTGTAATACCTTTGGTCAGGTAGGTTTAACAGCAAATCTGCAATCCCTTAAGGTGATACGTATACCTGGGAAATGAGATGCCAGTCTGTTTTACTCAGCTCAGTCTGCCATAACAAAATACCATGCCTGGCTTCTGAAGGCTGGGAAGTCCAAGATCAAGGTGGCAGCTGAGTCATTTCTCTGGTGAAGTCTCTTCTTGGCTTGCAGATGGCTGCCTTCTTGCTATGTCCTACACGGTGGAGAGATAAAGGGTGGAGATAATTTCTCTGGTGTCTCTTCTTATAGGGGCACTAATCCCATCATGAGGGCCTCACCCTTATGACCTCATTTAACTCTAATTACATTTCCAAAGCCTTATCTCCAAACACCATCACACCGAAGTTAGGGCTTCAACATAAGAATTTGGGGGGAAACAATTCAGTCTATAGCACTGTCTCTTCTGTGTATAGTCTCATAGCGTTTTTCATTATGCCCTTGGCTAGTGATTCCAACCATTGCCTTTCTATTCTTTTCTGTTTTTTTAGTCTTCTGTATATGGACTCGGGAAGGATGTTGGGGTGGAGTTGGTGGTTGGAGAAAGTAAAAGTAAGGGCTTGCCTGCCTCTGAGTTAGCACTGGAATGGGTGTCTGAACCAAGCTGTAAGACTTTCTTTACAACAGGAGGCAACTTAATGCTTCTTTACCCCCAACATTAGGTTCTATTCACCAATTACAGGGCAAGAGTAGAGACACATTCAAAATCCCCTTAAAATACCATTCCTCACCTGCCTTCTTGAATTCAGAGCCTCTGCAGGCATCACTCCCTTGGCTAGAGTAACATTACTCATTCTGAAAGGCTAGCTCAGATGTCAACTTCAAACTGAAGTCTTTCCAAATCCCTCATTTTCCTTACCTCTTTAGAATTAATTACCTCACACTGTGTTTTAACATAGGCCTTTCTTTAGTCTTTTATTCAAACACTAAGAGGATTAGTTGCAGTTTTTTTCCCCCACTGGTTGGTGAGTTCCTTAAGGATCAAAACCAGTTATTAGGTCCTTATACATGATAAGTTTTGAATAAATATTTTATTTTTTATTTATCTTTTTAAGTTTATTTATTTATTTTGAGAGAGACAGGGACAGCATGAGAGGGAGAGGGGCACAGAGAAAGGGAGAGAGAGAGAATCCCAAGCAGGCTCTGCTCTGCCAGCGTAGATCCTGACTCGGGACTCGAACTCATGAACCGTGAGATCATGACCTGAGCCAAAACCAAGAATCTGACACTTAACCAAGTGAGCCATCCAGGCTCCACCAAATAAATATTTTAAATAAAACAGGAACGTTCCATCATATAGGCAATGTATATCAAATGGTTATACTTTTGCCTTACAATTATGTGAAACTTTTATTAAATCAGTAATTGTAAAAAATGAGACTATAGAGATAATTTTATTAGTATAAAATATAAATATATAAATATCCTTTATATCATGGACCATACTGAATTTTGGTTAAGATGTTTATCATTTTATAATATAGAAATTACACTCCTTAACTTTTAAAAATGATATAAGTTTGATTACCTTTTTTTTTTAATAGGAAATACCTACTTTAGGGTTTTCTGATGCTGCAACATGTTGGCATATTCAAACCCTTTCAAAATCACATATCCCTTGAAAATATGATGTTATGATTTTGTGTTTTCCTGCTGAGGGTACCAGTGGAGACTTTGCTACTCCGCTCGTAGAACAGAGTATTCTCAGCACCTTCCTTGGAGTTGGCCAGTGACTTGGTATCAAGTTCACAGATACATTTGACATCAATGTACTTTGTGCTATGTTTGGGGAACTGAACAACTTTAACGAGAAACTGCATGAAACATTATAGTTTATTTTAAATAGTGTGTGATTACTTGTCTTCCAACATGAAGTAGCTGTAGTCAGCGTGGGTATGAGTTACATTATGGGGGAGTTTGAAGATTTTAGGAAAGATTAATAAAAATTCCCGTGGACTTCTGAGGCTTTCTCCATATGAGTCTTCCTGTCTTTTCTAGTATGATCAGATATGGAGGTAATCATAAATCCAAAGTATTATTCAATATGTAATTTTAAATCTTTTAATCCCCACCTTTGACACCTACAGAATGCATTCCTACATATTGCCATCTGGCTTTTTAAAGCAATATCTCATCATGTGCCATACTGGTATTGTCAGAAGAAGCAAATAAATCAATGTTAGCACACAGCCAGCCCACAGGAGGTTGTATAAATAAGTTTTTAAGAATTATATCATGTAGTATAGATTCTTTTATGTAATAATGTAACTAATAATAAGGAAGATGTGAAAAACCGGTTGAAGTTTTATACACACACACACACACACACACACACACACACACACACACACATTCTTAGTATTTTAAACATGAACATCTTGGTTTATAGGAAAATGCTGTTTGTCGTAAAATGTTTAAAGCATTTTCTGAGGACAGGAGGCACTGTACCTACAAAGGTAGGCAGATTTTTTTTCTGAAGAGAGCCAGATAATAAATATTTTAGGCTTTATGAGCCAAATGATCTGTGGAAATTACTCAAATCTGCCTTTATTCCTGGAAAACAGCCATAGACATGAATAGGTGTGGCTCTGTCTCGATAGAACTTTATTTATAAAACCGGTGGTGGGTGAGGTTTGGACTGTGGGTCAAAACTTGCCTACCCTGAGCATATAAGAAGATGACAATGTGTATCTCACCTTCTGCTATAGTATTAGGTTAATTTTAAAGGAACTGAGATGCGCAAAACTAAACAATATATGTAATCCAACCACCCAATTTCTGAATGATTTCACTAATGTAAGGAAATTAGACAATGATGTAGATCAGATATTTTGGATGACCCATTGAAACTTTTGAAAATATTGAGAATAATGTGAAGTCAAGTTCAGTCTCAGGAATTAAACAAAAGAAAGTCACAGAAATGGAAATTCAAGGAGCTGACTTCTTTTTGAATAAAGTGAAAGCACACCTTTCATTTTTACTTTCAGTTATAATTTACATTTATTCCTTCAGAAGAAATCCTGTGGCATGTGTACAGATCAGGATACACAACAGAGCAAGTAAAAATGATTATAAGAATTGAAACTCTACAAGAATCCTAGGAGGAAAAAGCTAATTCCTCTCTTGTGCAGTCATTTCTGCCATCAGAAAATAAAGGAAATATAAACTGAAAGAAAAAGTATGAAGAGCATGCTTCATATGCTTCCTTGAAACGGCTCTATTTCCTAGAATTATTAAGAATTCCCCAAATTCAAGGGGCACCCGGGTGGCTCAGTCAGTTAAGCGTCCCACCTCAGCTCAGGTCATGATCTCTCAGTTCACAAGTTTGAGCCCCACGTTGGGCTCTGTGCTGACAGCTCAGAGCCTGGAGCTTCCTTCGGATTCTGTGTCTCCCTCTCTCTCTGCCCCTCCCCTGATCATGCTCTGTCTCTCTCTTTCAAAAACAAATAAGCATTAAAAAAAAAGTATTCCCCAAATTCAAGAAACAACCTACTGATAGTCTTAGGGTAGACACATAACAGATCTTGCCACCATTGGGAGCTCAGAGAAGCAGCAGGAGAACATTTTGGATGTTGAGAGGTAGAACTTGTGACATTCTTACCATAGCGACATAGTTTTGAATTTCTAGATGTCTTGTCATTTCTAGATATTTATGAAAATGAATAAACACATTTTTCAAAATTCCATTATGGTCAATGCCAGGGCAAGAAACGGGGGAATTTTCTTTAAATGAAATCATTCTTGCAGTATGCAAGAAACTAAACAGGAATCTCCCCTCATTTGTTTTGAAGTCATAAGCCAAGTGTCATGTGCTTTCTGTTTTTCTGATTCTCCTTGATTCCTAGATTTTTTAGTTATTGCTTCCAAGGGGTACTTCAAAACAGAGGTGTTTTGATGTGGGTATTTTGTGGAGGCCTGTGAGAGTTGTTCTTGTCTGATGTGAGGGAGGGTTGAGAAGAATACAGGCTCGGTAGAAATAAAGATGTATCTCTTACAATTTGCATAGTAAAAGCAGACCATCAATTTTAAGATGCTCCTTAATGAGCACCTGGGTTACTGTAACAAGGATCCAGAAAGGTTTTATTTCTGTGGGATGTTCCTTTGAAGGTAGCTTTTATTTTGGGTAATCTGTTGGGAAACATACTAGACTATGCTCAAGAGATTTTGGCTGCATTGACATTTATGCTAACTGAATCTCACTTGTAGTATTTACTATTATCTTTGTTTCCTTTCTTATATTCTGAGAAAAAAATGCACTTAGGAAGATGAATTTGGGTACAGACCAGGTTATGTAGGCTCTCATCTGTGCATGCGTTCACTCAAAGCCCCTTCCTCTTTTATTTTGTCCAGGACTGCAACCTCCAGGCTTGGGTGGCCTTGAGTCACCATCATTTAATTCAATTTATGTCAAGTTTAAAATTTTTCTCTTACTATTTTTCTGATTATCAAAGTAGTATGTGCTCATTATAGTAAGAGTGAACACTACAGAAAACTATAAAGTGGGGAAAATATTACCAGCAAGGCAATTACTAATCGGCAACTTGTTGCATTGTTGTTTTTTCTACATAGTTGATATAAAAAGGTTTGAAAATTTGCCTTGTAGTTTTGTTTTTTAACAGCAGACAGTGACATTTCCCTGTGACATTACATAAAAGTAATGTAAGTATTATTTTTAATACTGTGAGGTATTAATACTGTGAGTATTTTTAATACTATTTTAATGTGAGGATAATACTGAGGTTTAAAAAAGGGGTGCCTGGGTGGCTCAGTCTGTTAAGCATTGTACTCTTGAGTTCAGCTCAGGTCATGATCTCATGGTTCATCGGATCAAGCCCCATGTCAGCATCTGTGCTGACAGCTTAGGAGGACCTGCTTGGGATTCTCTCTCTCCCTCTCTCTCTGCCCTTCCTCTGCTCATGCTCACTTGCTCACTATGTCTCACAAAATGAATAAATGAAATTAAAAAAATAAATAGGGGTGTCTGGGTGGCTCAGTGGGTTGAATGTCTGACTTCTGCTCAGGTCATGATCTCATGGTTTGTGGGTTTGAGTCCCGTGTCAGGCTCTGAGCTGTCAGCACAGAGCCTGGAGCCTGCTTCCGATTCTGTGTCTCCCTCTCTCTCTGCCCCACTCCCCACTCACACTCTGTCTTTCTCTCCTTCAAAAATAAATAAACATTAAAATAAATAAATAAATAAAATGACAAAAAATGTATCACAGTCCATTATGATTTTGTTAATTTGTGGTTATTCAAAATAATATTTATGTGAATTTATTTTTGAATAAATTACTGTCCAGACTTCTGACAATTGTGTTAAGAAAAATTTTCTAGGAGGAGAATTAAGATGTCTGACACCTTAAATATTTTAACGGGGCTCAACACATATTGCAGGAAATATGTACAAATTTATACCTTCGTCACCATTTCGTGAGTCTTAATGACACTGCATCCTCACCAGTGACATTTAACGGTTTTAAAACAATTCTTCCTGGTTCCACAATGAATAGGGCAGTAGTTTGGGCCAAAGGTAATTTTCCTCCTAGAAACCATACAGAATGGAATTGTAGGGAGACTCAAAACTAAGTCTATCGTAAACCACAGAGACAATGAAAAGCCATAAGATCCAAAACATGTGTCAGCGTAGGCAAAAGCAACTGAGGCCAGCAGAATTTGTGCACGAAGCCCTGCCGAGTGACACAGAGGAATGGCAGTATGGGAGGGGCCCTGTTGCAAATGTCAGTAGTCACAGGCAGATAAGTAGTCCAACAAGGAAAGAACCCTGTTCCCAGTGGGAACTAAGCTCCAGCAGGAAGTCATTGCTGTAAGAAATGGAGAAAGATTTTTTGTTCCACTGGTAGCAGATCTCACAGAGTACATCTTTCAAAAAGGAGTGGAATGCAATTGGATGGAAGGGGGGCTGTGTAACTTGGTGGCAGGTTCCAGTGACGAAGCTGAGGAGCTCAGAAGAGATGCATGAACCACCTCTTAAAAACTCCGAGGGACTTCCCAAGGTGCATCCCGCCAGGTGGGGCCAAGTCATGGACTTTTTGCCTGGACTTTCCTCCTGACATGAAAATGTGAACAAATTAACAGGCTCTGTAGCTCATCCTGATTAGTGTGATTCAGCAGTTAGTAACAAATTCTTGCCCTTTTCTCCGCCTGTGAATAACCACGAAGGTGCGTTTTTTGTCACTGTGCGCACTTAGAAATGGCCAGCCTCACAGTAGCCCTTCTGCTAGCTTTCTCCCCTCTCCTGCTTCTTTCCCATTTTCACTTCCTCCTGCTTGCCTGGAATCCCACTCCTTAATGGAATACTTCTGTGCCTGATGATGATTTCATTTCTTTATTGTTTGGTTTCCATTGGGATTTCTCCTCTGATTCACTTGCTACTCACAAAACATACTGCTCGATTTTCAAGCAATTAAAAATTCCCTGGTTACCTTTTTTGTTATTGATTTTGCAGCCAGAATTCTATCAGAGAAGAAACATTGAATAATTTTGGTCGTTTTAATTTTGTAATGACTTGCTTAATGGCCCAGCATATGGTAAATTTTGGCCAATATTCCAGTAGTAACTTAAAAAAAAGTGTGAATTTTGCCACTGTTGGGTACGTGTCAGGTAGATCAAGTTATTATTATTTGTTTGTTTTTTTTTTTCAGACCTACCCTATCATTCCTGAATTTTTATTTTATTGTCAATCTATTAACTTGTAAGAGAGATATTTTAAAATCACCCACAGTAATGGGACATCTGCCTGTTTTTTCTTTAGTTCTATTCATTTTCTTTATAAAATTTAAAGCTATGGTTTTTAGAGGGTTATCTTTTAGATTGTATCCCCCTGGTGGATGGAGCTTTGCAGGGGTATGAAATACCCTCCAGTCTTTCTAATAAAGTTATTTGGCTTAACATCTGCTTTTTCCAATATATTTGCATGATCTATATTTTCCCTTCCATTTACCTTCAGCATGTCTTTGTCCTCATGTTACAGGTGCATCTCTTGTAAACAACATGTGGCTGTGTTTTACATTTTTGTTTTGAATTCCACCTGACAATCTTAGTCTTTTTCAGAGTATTTAGTCCATTTTCATTTAAAATAATCACTGATATGGTTGTGTTTATATCTACCATCCAACTATGGTTTCTTGTTTGACCCATCTCTTTATGTAGCTTTTTCTTCCTTTCTTGCCTTTGGGTGGATTAATCAGTTTTTTATTATTCCTTCTATTAATTTGTTAATTAATCTTATTTTACTCTTATATGTTACCTTAAATATAACAATGTGTGTCTTTTTAATTTTTAATTTTTTGAAGTTTATTTATTTTGAGAGAGAGAGAGAGAGAGAGAGAGAGAGAGAGAGAGAAAGCAGGGGAGGGGCAGAGGAGGGGAGAGAGAGAATACCAAGCAGCCTGCATGCTGTCAGCACAGAGCCCAATGTGGGGCTCAAACTCATGATCCTTGAGATCATGACCTGAGCTGAAATCAAGAGTTGGACACTTGACTGACTGAGTCACCCAGGCGCCCCAGCAACATGCATCTTCTTAAAGTTGTACTCTAGATATTAACTATTAACTAGATATTATGATATTCCTCATTTGTGTATTATATTCTTTCTGATGATTTTTTAAAGAAGTATGATTTAACTCCTTTCAGAGTAGTACAAACTTTAAATTATTTTCATGAAGTCATAATATCATTGACACCTGAGGTTGGTCAAAATTTCACAAGAAGAAAACTATCCATGCTTTCATTTATAAATAGGAATGCAAACTCTTCAGAAAATTATCAAGAGAAAGACTCCAGCAACTCATTCAAGGAGTAATATATCATGATGAAGGAGAGATCATTCCAGGAATGAAAAATGATGAACTCTACTAAAAATAATTCATCATATTAATTAATCTAAGGGAAAAATTATGTGTTAATCTCTATAGATGCTGAGTGTTCATTTAACAAAATTCAACAGCCATTCTGGATGTTTTTTTTTAAAAAAAGAGATAACTCAATACGGTAAGAGTTAAACGTTTTGTAACCATGACAAACTATTTATGCACTCACACATTCATACACACACAAACTCAGCCCAAAGACAGCAAAATAATGGCAAAATGCTAGAGGCACTTCTGCTATTTCCGCTAAAAGACAAACAAGATAAGGGCGCACAGCTCTCACACCTATTTGTTATAGTATGCCAGAGTTATTAATCAACAAAGCTAGACAAGAGAAACTGTTATTTGTAGATGACTTAATACTTAGAAAACCCCCAAAAATGTAACTGGAAAGATTTCTAACTATGATTCTATTCTAACATCTAAAAGAGAGAAAAAAAGAGACAAATCTGACTCACTAAATCCTTTGGTTGACAACAAAATCAAAAAGCAGCAACTCTGGAGAAATTCTAAAGAAGAATGATAAGCTGGGGAAAAGTATTTACCTCTGAAATCATCAAGAGTTGTTTCTCTAATATATTTTAGAAACTGTGGGGTTGGGGAGAAATAAAAACAGTAGAACAATGGAAAAAGATAATGATAATGAATAGACAGTTTGCAAGAAATACAAGTAGTGTATGTAACAAGAAATAGTCTTTCAATTCATTAAAAATATTCAACCTCATGCAATTTTTTAGTTGTTTTTTAATTTTATTTAGGGAATATGGGAATATAAGTATATGCTTTTCAATTTGCTTGCATTTCATTAGGAAACTTTCAAGAATTCACAGGAGCTAATACAAAAGGTTGTTTAAATAAAAAGAAGAATGTGGAGAGAATATAGATAGACAGGGAAAAGAATCACAACACAATTTCTAACTGAATACCTTTTCGTATTGTTTTGTTATTCAACCATGTTTTACCTTCCCAGAAAAAATAAAATGTAATTTTTTGAGAATTTTTAAATTTAATCATATTTTATCTTGCATTGTTGATTACTGTAGGTTGAATTCTTTAAAGCGTTCATTTGTCTGTTTCCGATTCTGTGTCTCCCTCTCTCTCTGCCCCTCCCCCGTTCATGCTCTGTCTCTCTCTGTCCCAAAAATAAATAAAAAACGTTGAAAAAAAATTTAAAAAAAAAAAAAAAAAAAAAAAAAAGGGCGCCTGGGTGGCGCAGTCGGTTAAGCATCCGACTTCAGCCAGGTCACGATCTCGCGGTCCGTGAGTTCGAGCCCCGCGTCGGGCTCTGGGCTGATGGCTCGGAGCCTGGAGCCTGTTTCCGATTCTGTGTCTCCCTCTCTCTCTGCCCCTCCCCCGTTCATGCTCTGTCTCTCTCTGTCCCAAAAATAAATAAAAAACGTTGAAAAAAAATTTAAAAAAAAAAAAAAAAAAAAAAAAAATAAAGCGTTCATTTGTTATTTATATTTTTATTCTTTGAAATTATCTGTTCAAATTTTTATAGAGATTTTTTTCTTACAAAATTTTATAATCATTTCATATATAAGGAACTAGTACATTTTAAGATGTTTATTTCCACATTTTTAGTCTGTTTATCCTATTTTATTCATTGCACATTAATTTATAGAAATTAATCATTTTTATTTTGTCAAATCTATCAATCTTATTTTGTTGAGGTTTTAAAAAATTGCTTTAAGCTTATCCAGAAATCAGATGCTTACTTACATATTGTTTTCTAGATGTCTTTTTTTACAAACTGGAATTTGTCATATGAAGTGAGATGAGAATATAATTTTTCTCCTAAATAGCTAACCAGCGACTGTATAGAATTTTTGTGAAATAGCAAACATTCTCTTACCTGCTGCTTTAAGATTTCTTTCACTGAGACAGCTATCAATCCTTCAGTGACAAGCTTATTTTCATTTTGTAGTAAATTTCAACATCTACTAGGCCTAGTTATTTTTTATTACTTTTATATTTCAAAATTATTTTTACCAGTGTATTTTTCCACATAAACTTAAAAATAATAGTGTCAATTTCACTTCCTTTGTCAATTTTTTTTGTCAGTTTTACTTCCAATTTCATTTCTTGTGAAATAATTTGGAAAAATGATATCTCTGTAATATACATTGTTACCATCCAGGAATAAAATATGCATTTCAACTTATTTGATTGTCCTTTTTGCTTTTCAAGCTAGTTTTATTGATTTTTTTATATAGTTCTAGTACATTCCTTATCCTATTCATTCCTGAGTATTGTATAATTTTGTCAGTAATGTGAATTAGATAATTTTCTATCTTGCTAAGATATAGAATGATGAATATGAAAATAAGTAGTTATTTAATTTTTATTTTTCATTCATTTCTTTATAAACTGTCTCATAGAACTTGTGATTTTAGGGGCTCCTGGGCTCAGTCAGTCAGATGTCAGACTCTTGGTTTTGGTTCAGGTCATGAACTCATGGTTCCTGGGTTCAAGCCCTGTGTCAGGCTCTGGGGTGATAGTGAGGAGCCTGCTTTGGATTTTCTCTCTCCCTCTCTGTCTGTCCCTCCCCTGCTCACTCTCTCTCTCTCTCTCTCAAAATAAACATTAAAAAAAAAAAAAAAAACAAAAAAAAAACCTTGCTGTTTTAGTCCAGTATGATGTCTCAGGTAATTTGCTTAGCTTTGTTAATTAAATAATTGTAGAATAAAAAAGAACAATTGTAGAGGAGTGTCTGGATGGCTCAGTCGGTTAAGCATCTGACTCTTGGTTTGGGCTCAGGTCATGATCTCACTGTTCATGGGTTTGAGCCCTGCATCTGGCTCTCCACTGACAGTGTGGAGCCTGCTTAGGATTCTCTTTCTCTCTCCTTTTCTCTCTGTGCCCCTCCACTACTTTCTGTCTCCCTCTCTCTCTCTATCTCTCAAAAAAAAAAAAAAAAAAGGAAGAAAGAAAACCACAAAACTTAAAAATACAATTGTATAATCTGTAAGTAATAGTTTTATGTTTTTGAATATAATTATAATTGTAGTTTCTTATTTTTATACGTTATGTGTATTAATTAGAAATTCCAAGAAAGTGCCGAAAAATAGCCATCAGAGTATCTATTCTTATTCTTGAATACAGTGGGGATACTTACAGTGATTTGCTAGTAGGTTTGAAGTTGGTATTAGTTTAAGGAAGATTTGATTAAGAAATTATTCTATCCTCATTACTAAGAATTTACTATTTTTTAAAAAAAAGAATGGGTAGTGAATTTTGTCAAAGGTATTTTTAGGGCACAACTGATGCAGTATTTAAGAGATTGGACTGACTGGAATTTGAAGCCCTGCTCTACTGGTTAGTACAGCATTGCATTGGAACCTGGGGCTAGTGGCTTATGCAGTCGTGTCAGCATTTATACAGTGCAGATAGAAATCATACCTGCCTCATAGGCATTCTATAAATGGCACATGAGCTGAAGCCTTTCATGTGTTTTTCATTGCCCTTGTAATATAGTTGGCGCTCAGTAAGCAATGACTATTATTGCCATCTGTTGAGGTGATGGTATGATTTTTCTATGGGATAACTTACAGTGAATGAACTTCAGCAAAGCAAGTCTGACTGGAATCTTGGATAGCAGTGGCCTGTCTTTGTCAGAGCACATATCCGCCCACCCTGTGTTTGAGCACCTGTGGTTTAACTCACACCCCTTTTTTCACTCTCAGCATGCCACTCACCTTAAAAAAAAAAAAACAAAAACAAAAAATGTGCTTGCTTTGTCCAGTCAGCAGGATTAGGAAACAAGTTTGTCTTCTACTTTTCAGGACTCTGTTTATTCAGTTATAGGAAGGAAGGGTGGAGTAAAGTCAAATGCTAACCTTTCAAACACTTTTATTTTCTTTTAGTTCTCTTATAGTGGGTGATATTAGGAAATGTGTTATTTTTGTCTTGGTATTGTGCACATAATTTAGGAAGTTGTCAAAACACTCTGAGGGGTAGCCATATACACATATATACTGAGGGCTGGTCATATATGTATATTAACATGAACCTCACTTGCTAACCTCACTTAGTAAGCTTATGTAATTCACTATCTAAATTTTAATTTTCTGATGCAGTAGATCACTTAAATATTCGATGGAAAAGCTGACCCGACGTTAACATTTTATGGGATATTAAGCTTCGTCTGCTGTCTTTGTTGTTAGTAAAGCTCACTTTACAGAGTTGGAATTTGTGTATTAAATGAGTATACAGGATGCATGATTATCTTTTACTAATACATATTTTATAATTGTGGTTAAGCCACTTTGTAATTTTATTAAAATTTGTTAAATGATTGCTTTTGAGATAGAGATAATACTTAGTGCCACATTTCCCGGAAAATATATGCGTATCCTTGTGGAGATATATTTTCTTTAGAGTGGAAGGCGTTTGGAAAGATAGATGCCACAGATCCTCTGAGCCTTCGTCTGTGTTACCAGGCCATGCTTTTAAGCCATGTCTGTTGTCCTAGGGTCAGCTTCCTTTACGCCACCTCACCACTGCCTCTCCTGTGCAAGCTGCTGGCTCTTTCTCAGCCATCTTCTGTGTTCCTTTGTGGGTTTAGGCAGACACGCCTGAATTCCTTCCAGAGAGGAGGCTTGGCTGTGTTACCTCAGTCCTTTCCTCTGCTTAGCTAATCCTTTGGTTTTTTTTTTTTCTTTTTTTATCACATTCGGCTACCTCCCGAATGGATATCACATTTGGTATCCATGAGGAATTGCGAAGCAGGGAGGCAGGACCAAGTGCCCTCTCAACCCACTTTCCCAAGGGTATCCACCCATGGCTGGAGAATTTATTGCACACATGTCTTCTTCAACCTCTGTTTCTCTTAGCCTTCTTACCCTCCTGGCTGAAACATCTACTTGCATCACATCTTTCCGATTCCGAGGGCAACCTGTTTTCTAGCATTTATACATAGATAGTGTTTTCACTCTTTACTGTGAGAGAAACTCTATCTAGACCAAGTTTCATTTTCAGGGTAGAAGCCTCCAGAAAGCTAGGTGGTAGGGATCTTCCAAACAGGAGTAAATATTGACTTAACTGAGAAGAGTGTAGCACAGGGGTAAAAACAGGGACGTAAGCCAGGCTGCTTGGTTTCCTGCTCTAGTGATGCTACTTACTTACTAGCTGTGTAACTTTAGGTGTGTTATGTAATTTCTCTGTTCCTCAGATTTCTCACCTTTAAAATGATGATAATAATTACCTTCCTTAGAAAGTTGCCATCACAAAAAATTTAGTTAAAAATATATGTATAGCTTAGAAAAGTAACTGATACATAGTATTTGGTATTTGTTAGCAATTATTATTTTAATATTATTAACCACATTCCAAAAATTATCCTTCTTTAATATATCTGAAAGTATTGGAACATAAGTATAATGTGGTAAAGTGATCGACCCAACTGGAGGGAGATAGGTAACTTCTTATTGGCAACCAAATGGAAAATTTAGAAATGCAGGTGCCTGATTAAGTAGGACTTTGAAGGTGCCATAGAATTTAGACATAATAGTAATCAGGAGGAAGATTTGATAAAATATGGGTGACAGTAATATTGCTTTAAATGAATCCATAAGGAATACAAAGAGTAGAATCAAAGAGTGAGAGAGAGAGATTGTACTCAAGGCACTTCAGCCTTAAGGACACACAAGCCTAGATTAAGTTGTTACAAATAGCAGCAGGGATACAGGAAAACATAGAGATGGCCATCTGGGGTCAGACAGAGGTTCTGGCCACTGCTGAATTTCAGATAAATGGAGATTTGTCAGAAGAGAGTATTGTCTGGCAGAATTTTGTGTGTGGGGGGGCATGTTGGGAAGTATTCCTTTCTCTGCTATAGTCTCTAAGAGTTTTTGTAGGCCTGGGCAGAAAAATTTTTATTTTATTTTTATTTTTTTTAAGTTTATTTATTTAGAGAGAGAGAGACGGGGGGGGGGCACAGAGAGAGAGGGAGAGAGAGAATCTCAGGCAGGCTCCATGCTGTCAGTGCAGAGCCCAATGTGCGGTTCCATCTCACGAACCATGAGATTGTGACCTGTGCTGAAATCAAGAATCAGACACTGAACCAACTGATCCACCCAGGCTCCCCCAAAATTTTGATTTTAGATTAATTTTGAGATAGTGATAGGCCATTCAGGTAGAAATACCAATTGGTCAGGAATTGACAAACGTTTTGTGTCAAGGGCAAGATGGTAAATATTTTAGTCTTTGTGGGCCAGATATGGAATCTGTTACATAATCTTTTTAAATTTTCTAAGTTCTGCTTTTGATTTTTTAAAAAAGGTAAAATTGTAGAACAAAAACAGGCTGCAACCTGATTTGCCCCATCAAGACATAGTTTGCCAACACCTGCTGTAATTTACTGCAAAAGAACAGAACCTTGGCAGAGTTGTTGGGGTCAGAGATTTAGAATTCTTCATCTTTAGCATGATGTGATTTGAGAAATCATTAGTGAGCACGGACACTATATACAGTATTCTAATTCAAATTGAATATTGTTGTTAAAATAAAATTATATAAATATTTAAAGTGAGAAAATTTTTGCCTAGAAATAGATTTTATAAAATGATGTTCTACATTTTGTGAGCTCTGTAAAGTTACATTGTAAAAACTTCTCTATCAACATATACAAAAGTATATTCAGTAAAATTAACATAGATATGTTTTAAAAATATTGATTAGAACTTAACAATTAAACTGTTTCAGAGAATTCTTGATTTCATAGTTCCATAGAAATTGATGTAAAATAATATTTGACTTATTGGGTGTTGCAGAGACAAAAAGTGAAGCTTTTGGTTTATGATGCTCTCATCATGATAAACTACAGAATGAAACAGGACATAAGAATGGTAGCTAGCTGCATTTGGCTTCAAGGCATTGGGATTACTTATGTTTTAACTGTGGGATTGGAAGGAATAGTATTCTTTTAAAACTGACCGAAATATATGCATAATAGAAATAATTTAATAAAACAATTTGAGTTCTTTAATTATATACAAATTAACCAAAATCAATGGTGCAATCCAAAGAAGATTCTTAAAATAGCCAAAAGTAATGAGTCTGCTTATTCCCTCAATTCAAGTAGATTACTATGGAGGAAGTACATTTTCCTAACTGAATTTTATTGATTGTAAATTTGGCAAAAGCATTTTGCATTTTACAACAGATTTCTAGAGAGTTTGAATATTTTCCTGTTAAAACCCAGAAATTATTCTGTTTTCTTTATTTCAGATAAACTTTTGAAATCTACAAAGAATATTACTGTCTCGCAGATTCAGAGTTCATATTACAAAAAAAAATTATTTTAGATAAGCACAATATTATGTTCAGTTTCAGGTTCTAAGTTTTGAGGGAAACATTGATAAATAGAATTTGACTTAGGAGAAGTCAACCGAGAATATAAAATATCTAGGTACTAACTCAGATGAAAAATAGTCAAAACAGCTAGCATGGAAAAGAAAGACCTTGAAGGGGCTGGATGTGGGGGTGGGCTACATGTATATCATTTTTCTCCAATATTTAAAATAGCAGAAGCAGCAGATTAATCCATTCATCCATTTATCCATCTATCTATCCACCCATTTATCCATCCAACCTTTTAAAAATAACCTTCTTTATTTTGGTCACCGTGCATATACTTGAGGTACAAAGATGTGTAGGATAACCCCTACCTAAAGCAGCTCACAGACCAGTGGGAAGACTCAGTTTTGTGGGCACACTTACTAGCTAGGTAAACTAATCAGCCTTTGTTTCCTCCTCCTTAAATCTGAATAGCAATAACTAGCTCATAGGTTATATGAGGAAAAAATGAGGGTGTGGAAGGTACTTCAGAGTGCTAGGGAAGCTTAGATGATTTCATGTGGTAGTCTGAGGGTTACGTTGACAAGAAATTACTAACATATTTTCTAAATCTCGTGATTGAAAAATTTATATATAGTGAATCAGTTATATGTTGCTGTATAACAAAACATCCAAAATTTAGTAGCTTAAAGCCACAACACTTATTTCTCATGATTCTGTCTATTGGCTGGGCTGCTTTTCTGCTGGTCTTGTCCGGTCTTATCCATGATCTCCTTACTCACATATCTAGGAACTTGAGACTGGCTGTGGTCTGAGTTTTTCTCTCCCTGTAGCTTCTTCATTAGTAATTTCCCTGGATTTTCTTTCAAGATGGCGACAGTAGGGTGGCAGGGCCCCCTAGGACCTACCCTTGGAGATTACTCATTGTTTCTGCCACATCCTCTCAGTCATAGAAAGTTATAGGGACAGGACCAGCCCACATTAGTGGGAGGGGAAGTAGATTCCAGCTCTTGATGGGAGGAATGGTGAAGTAAGAGCACAGGGACAGGACAAAATTTTAGGACCATGTTTGTAATGTGGTGTGTCTTCATTCCACATTCGATAAAATGTAAATATTTTTCTATATACCATGGCTAACAGTTGTATATTTTTTTTCTGTGCTTCAGTAATCATTACTAGCAAATAATAATATGAGATAAGATATGGTGGCCTTCTCTACAGCTCATAGTAATTGCTTATAATTAAAGAAAACTTGCACCCACATCTAGCTGGTGGCTTGAGTGAAGGATCTGTTTGCATCTATAGGAAATCTACTAGTTGAAGAGTTTTAAAGTCTTAGTTGATCATTACCGTATCTTCAGTGGTTTAGCAATAGGAAATAAATGCTGTCTCTTAATAGCTGTCACGTTTATTCCTCAACGACAGAAAGATAAATGTATTTTAATTCAACTTTTTTTTTCCTCTTCGTGCATAACCAAGGCTTATAGAGCATAGAGTGGGGATGGGGAGTGATTTTGTTTGTTTGTTTGTTGCTCCCAATAATGTGGAGCATTGAACAAGCAGATGAAACTCAGCACGTAGCACTTGGTCTTTCCGGTTTGGGTGCCAGCTTGGTTGACACTAGATTTGTGTAGGTTTCAGGCAGTTTTCTGGGCATTCTTTGTTGTAGTATAAAACCACAACCTAGAGCACTTCCAACCTCTGTTTACTTAATAGGATGTGAATCCCTTTTGTTGTTTTTTTAATGGTCAACTGAAATGCAGCATGCATAGGATGCACATACAGATTAATGAAACGGATTTTCACATGTGCTTTGTGGAATCCTCTGATTATTTTATTGTGATATCTCCTATAAAACTTCATTCTGCTTTCACAAACCTGTATATCTCTTCAGTGCATAGGGGAATGAAGGCAGAAGTATTAACCAAATGAGTTTGCAGAGGATTTCAGAAAGGTCAACTTATAAAATGTGTCAGAAATCTCTGAAGTTTCAGAAAATAAAGTATTTAAAGGTACAGTAATTGCATCTTAAATGCTTACTGCACCTTAAATACTGCGTTAGGCACGTTGCGTGCAGGACCTCATTATTTCTCATTACAACCATTTATTATTTGTATTATTATGTTTTTCAGAAGCTCTGGAAGTTAAATAAATGAACATATAGGGATATATTAGTTTTCTATGCTGTGTAATAAATATTTACAAACTTAGTGACTTAAAGTAACACCCATTAACTATATCACAGTTCTGGGGATTAAAAGTCAGACAAGTTCTACTGGGTATTCTACTCAGAGTATCAAGGTAGAAATTAAGGTTTCTGCCAGACTGAGCTGTTGTTATCTGGAGGTTCTGGAAAGAATCCATGCCAAGCTCATTCAGCTTGTGGGCAGAATTTAGTTCTTTGTTTTAGGAGTAAGGTCCTTATTTCCTTGCTGGCTGTCAGCAGGGGTCATGCACCGTACCTAGAAACCATCAGTATTCCCTCTTTTTTTAATTTAATTAAAAAAAATGTTTATTTTTGAGAGATAGAGCATGAGCCAGGGAGGGACAGAGAGAGAGGGAGACACAGAATCTGAAGCAGGCTGTAGGCTCTAAGCTGGTGTGGGGCTCGAACTCACAAACCGCGAGATAATAACCTGAGTCAAAGTCGGATGCTTAACCAACAGAGCCACCCAGGTGCCCTGAGTATTCCCTTTTATATGGCTCCCTCAATCTTCAGACCAGCAAAGGCATGTGTGGTCCTTATGATCTGAGACTCCCTGACTTCCCTTTCTTCTGCCAGGCAGAAAGAGTTCTCTGTTTTTAAAGATTCGTGTGATTAGATTAGCCACTGTTTCTCCCCCTGCACCATCGCCTTCAATAATCTCCCTATTAAGGTCGACTATACCCATATAATGTGACACAACCGCAGCAGTGGTATTTCATCATATGCACATCTAGGGTGGGATTTGGGGGGTGGGGTGGGATGTATAATTGTGCTTGCTACATCCTATTACTCAAAACAGTAATTGACAGATTTGGAGGTCAAGCCTGGGTTTTGGGTGAATGACAGACCTTTGTCCCTATATCACATTGATCATAGGGTTTGATTTTATCCATAGGCATTATGGAGACCAGCCTTACTGCTATATAGCCAGACTGTGTTGGTGCCACAGACTGCTGTAAAAAATACTGCCTTGGAGGGTTCCAACACAAGCTTTACATGCACACTGGTCCTGTAAAATAGGAGATGCAGATGGTCAAGAATCACATAAATTAGGTTTTGTTATGCTCTACATATTTCTGTGATTTGTGCTAATGTCTGTTTAGTCTGCCCTATTTGATTTCAGGCTTTGGTTTCTACTTTGTACCCTGTCTTCCCACTGTTTATCTTATAAACACACTTTAAATATTTGGTTAACTGAGAGTCAGGCTCATTTGTTTCTTTTGGAAATTTGAGTGCAATAATGGTTTTTCTTTTTATTTATATACTTTTAAGAATTAATTTGAGTATGATTCCTATAGCAATATGCTAAAGGAACTAATTGCAGAAGATATAAAGCCAATTAAGAAAAATTCCATTCTTGATCAAACAAAGCTACCATTGACTGGAGACCACATGAAGCATGGTTTTTGTTTTTTTTTTTAATTTTTTTTTTTTCTTCAACGTTTTTTATTTATTTTTGGGACAGAGAGAGACATAGCATGAACGGGGGAGGGGCAGAGAGAGAGGGAGACACAGAACCGGAAACAGGCTCCAGGCTCCGAGCCATCAGCCCAGAGCCTGACGCGGGGCTCGAACTCACGGACCGCGAGATCGTGACCTGGCTGAAGTCGGACGCTTAACCGACTGCGCCACCCAGGCGCCCCTGAAGCATGTTTTTATGAAGCAGAATATTGGAAGTGGGGTATACCACAATAAAGGAAAACAGATAAGTGTTATCTTATTGATTTTAAATAACATAAACAATTATGTATCATGTATTTCTTAGGCTCTTGAAGCTAACATTTTTGAGAGAACCATTGATTTCTTTATTGGCAGCTTTGAATCTTCTTCTCCACCGCCCCTCCCCCCCACCACATTAAGACACTAATAGGCACCTGCTTTGTTCCCCATGATTTACTAGGTCAAGCAGAGCCGTACAGACTATAACCTCCTCAACTGTATCAGGAACAGTGCAGTTTGTGTGCGAAACAAAGTCCAGTCCTGGTTTTCTCAATAGCTAAGTAATTTGGGATCACTAGACATCTCTGAAATAGGCAGTGCTAAAATTCTATTACATTTTAAACACATCTGTGACATATTTTGGTTAGTTTCTGAGTTGCCGGAAATATTTCATTTATTTTGGTTTGACTGCTTAGAAATTTGTTTGCTGGATCTCATAAAGACATATGACAAAATTTTACAGTTGAACTTGCATGAGTATTATAGTAAAGTTCATTGGCACGTATATGGGGTTTGTCATACTTAAATTATAGGATTGTTCTTTCTTTACACAAGAATACTTTCTTGGGTTCTGACTTTTATGCACACTTTGTTCTTCTTGAATAAGTGTTCCATTTTTATCCTGTCTCTCTTATTTCACCAGAAATCTTTTACTTGGATTGTTATTGGTCACAATTTATGCATCATTGTCCTTTAATGAGATGTTCATATTTCTTCTATCTAGGATAAAATACCAATATATTAAAGCACAGATATCATGATAGCAGACTATGGCCAGAGTTGTCTTGCATTGAATTGTTAAAGACAACTTGGTAAAGTTGATTGCGCCTTTCTTTGTGAACTACGTTGTATGAAACACTGGTATTGTCATTCTTATGGGTTCTCTTCCAAGTTGATGGCCCACTTGTGACAAGTCAAAGCATCCTGTTGATATTTTAAAGTGTTAAAGAAAATTAAATGAACAGTTAAATTAGAAACGGGGTCTGAGCTATAACTTCTTTCCCTGGAAGGGAGGATATTATGGGGAACATACACATAGGGAATGATTTTTCTGGTAATAAAGTTTGGAAAATAGCAACCAAAACAGAACGTAACTATTCATGCTGTCATTCAGTACGTAGAGAACAAAAAGAGTTTTCACTATGTAAGAGCCTATACTACTATATGTTTGCAGTGATGCCTTAATGCAAGGGGAAACAGCTGTTTGTCTGTTTTTCTTTTGGTTTTATTTTCTTTTTACACCGCCATTCTATCAGTACGTGGCTTCATAAAGCTGTAGGATTCTGATAGGAAAACTACCGAGTCCATGTGCTTTGGAAGCCAATGTGTTGATTTTCTAGCTGGATAGCAATATTTTATTATAGCTGGAGGGAGAGTGTGACTCTAAGTGTTCAAGGCAGGAAGCCTAATGCCACCAATACCATGTCCAGGAGTGAGCTATCTCCTGTGTTTTATGTGCTTCATTCTACTGAATGAATATTGGATTACTGTTTTTATTTTGTTGTTGTTGTTGTTCTTTGAATATCAGAGACTTGTCAGTGGGTTCTGTTTCTGCTGAACACTTGATGGAAAGTTTTGTTGTAAAGCTTCCTTCATGGAGATGGCTTTATGTCTTGGCTATAAAGGGAAGTCCTATAAAATGTGATCGGAAGTTATGTTTAGAGTTGCCACCCGTGTGCTATTAAAAGCTCAGAACCTGAGTGTTAGTTTTAACTCAGAGCTGTGTTTGCCCAGTATATTTGGACACACCCTTCATCCTTTCGCTTTCTTTCTCCAAAACACCACCTCCCCCCACCCCCCCCACCGCCCCGCCCCAGTATTCCTGGAGGGGCTCCATAGTCTTTTTCCACTCACCCGTGGTGTACATTAGAACCAAGCTTTCTGGGTGTCCTCCTTGGATATTTACATTGTCAAAGACCAAAAATCCTTGATGTTCAGTAATTTCCTCTTTTATTACTCTAGGAATAGCTCCCAAGAACTGCTTCACGCATGGGAGTCCCCAGTGAGTATCAACTGAAGATTTTAGGAAGATTTTTAAATTGAAAGCAACATTCTTTAATGGCAGTTCTTCTGTATTAAAATTTCTTGTTCTCCACCTACGTTTTGTGGCCAGAAGCTATTCAGTAGCCTATCTTCGTATTCTTATTAGCTGATATCTATGACCTTCAGCCCAGCCAGTACACGCCTAAATTCTCCCTGTAATTCTGTAACTTATTAGTGGTCCCATTTTGCCTAAACAGGGAGAGCCTGAGAGACTGCCTGTTTTCCATTACTGTATATTTTTCTTCTTTCCCCCAAACACTTTGAGATTGTTGCTCTGAACTCGAACACGAGATAACCCATGAAACATGGTTTCTTTCCTTCTCTTTTTTTCATATGAGTTGGTGTGTTTAATTAACTTGAGTAAAAAGGAGAAGACATTTTTAAAAGAGAAATAGAAGTCATAGTAATCTTTTGTTCTGCCTGGAAACAGGTTGCTCAGCATACAAAGGGAGACTAAACTATACAGATATTTCCTCACATTTTCCTTTAAAAATAAATAAATAAAAAGGTATGTGGCAGTCCAGGCAGACTGTTTCATTGTGCTTTAATGGCCCATGGTAACCCAGATGTTGAAATGCTCTAAGTGGGAAAGGAATTTTCTGTCATCTTCTTTTCTGCTAATGGTGTTTATTTTATGTAAATATTCAGTTCTAGCATGATAATGGGTGCCCAAGGGAATCAAAGTGAAATAGCAGGATTCTTAACATATTTCTCATTCCCATATAATTTATGTTTCATATATTTCTACTGGAAACTGAGAAAACATTTTTTTTTCCTAAGGCAATTCCTCTGCATGGCCTTTTTACCCTATTATAAAGCTTTCTTTCTTTTCAGACAATAGCCCACAGAATCTCTCGGTGCTCAGTTTAAGTCATTAATTGGCTTGATAAGGGTTGTTAGTACAGAAGGCTTATTCTCTCCATTTGTTGTATGTAACTCCCAGACATTAAGTGACCCATTTTGTTGTTCCTGAGGCCAAGACTCATTATTTTCTTTTGGCACCATACAGACTGTGGATTTCAATTAAATTCACAGACTTATAGCTCATATTGAAGTATCTTCTGCTGAGCAGTGATTTTTCTAGACAATTGTTCAAAATTTTTTTTTTTTTTATTTAAATTTTTTTTTTTTTTTCAACGTTTTTTTTTTTATTTATTTTTGGGACAGAGAGAGACAGAGCACGAACGGGGCAGGGGCAGAGAGAGAGGGAGACACAGAATCGGAAACAGGCTCCAGGCTCCGAGCCGTCAGCCCAGAGCCCGACGCGGGGCTCGAACTCACGGACCGCGAGATCGTGACCTGGCTGAAGTCGGACGCTTAACCGACTGCGCCACCCAGGCGCCCCCAAAATTTTTGATGAAGAGTCAACATTAGATACAACATTTGAATGCATGTACTCTACCATAGAGATTGTTATTGTAAGATTTTGTTCTTTTCGTGTGTCTTTCCTCCTTTAAAATAGGTTTTGCTATTTTATTTTTTGCTATTTTGCTAAAAAACTGTGGTTTTTTTTTCTGAACCTTTGTTCGGAGTTAACAAGGGCAAGTTTAACTATTAGCTTCTCATATAAATTATTAATATTTTAATATCCAGCTTTGTTCTTCTTATATATACTTCCCTCTTAAATCCATATTTGTTGAGAGAAAATGTGAACACTAGGGAAACTTTACTTAACAGTGATTAACTGTGAATATACTTTATTGAATCTAACCTTGGAAAATATTGATAATTGAATTCCACCAATAGAATTAATTTTAATAATGTTACAAAAATTTTCCCACCAAAGTTTTGTAACTGAACCAAATGAAAGTTTGTCCACTCAGTGCACAGCAAGCCAATAAAAACTGACACTGAGCGTTTACAGTGAACAAAGATACTGTATTGGTGTGGCACCACCCAGGAAAATGGGGAGCTAATGCTCAAAAGTCCCAAACTCTCTGATGTCTTGGAGGTGAGGGGTTTTAAGGGCAAAATTTGGAGCAAGGGTCTCCTGAGAAGGTGGACACTGTTGATTGGAGGCCCTGAGGGTCATGTTAGCAGATGCTACTTAATAACTTCTGGTGCCACTCCATCTGGTCCTTGGGACGTCTGTACCATCCCAATAGACTTGGAATCTGAGATTTTGTTCTGTATGTGAGAGATTTCATTAGTGCTGATTAACTACTTGTCCTGTAGTTACTTTGAATAGTAAGTAAACCTTCTTGCCCCTTGAGCATGTGTGTTCTTGCCTGGTCCAGCCATGCATTGGGGGTGATATGACCTCTAGTGTTTATCTTTCCATCTGAATTAGCAAGATGGATGCTGGCTTCCTAGTTAGAGTTCTAGAGGGGACTATATCCCAATCATACCGTGAACGGATTTGTAGAGATTGAATAATGAAGAGCATTAGTAGCCAAAGAGGGTCACAATCCAGAAGAGAGATCCTATTAGGCATATGTGCTGAGGATGCTAGAAAATTTCATATAGATATGGATACCAACTAATTATGACTCAACCCTGTACTTTTTCAGCTAATAATTAACACATGGGCTCAACATTAAATCAGCTACAAATTCTCAGGTCTTCCCTTTTCCTGTAAAAGGGATGACTGTCAATTACCAGGAATCACAAATGTATTTATTAAAGTAGAAGGACTGTTTATCAGATTAAGGTAATAGTTTAATAGATGAACAGCTAGTCTGACTATTCATACTAGCTGATGTTAAAAAAATGATATGTGACATTTTTCTCTTCAGTTTTTCATTTAATTACTAATTCCTGTCAAGGACAACTCGTAGGTAACATTACTGTCTAAAAATCTAAAATAGTATCCCATTGCTTAGAAAAGCAAATCAGATCCCTCAGCTTCATTTTGTAGGTCATATGTAATCCTACACCAGCCTGACTATTCAAATGTGTTTTATTGGTGAAAAATTTTCCTGTACCCTTTAAGATTCTGGTGGCTGGTCTAAGAATTAAGTTGACATGAGACAAATTAACAGGAGACAATAAAATTGAATTATGTATGTAGGGGGCTCCATAAGATTATGAGGCCCATAAGCAGTCAGGCATTTGAGGCTTATGTGCCATCCAGAGCTAAGGAGAAGAGGATGGGGTCTGGGACTACAATGGGAGGGAAGACAATTCACAGCAAGATGAAAAAGACCAAATGTTTGGTAAACAAATATTTGCTAGGTGATACAGAAGCAATGGGGCATAGAGAAGGATTTTACCAAACAGATTTTGCTAAATTCCTCCCTTTCTACCACTCCTAGCTCATATTATATACTGTTGTTATCTCTGGTGGTAGCTCCCTTCCCAGGGTGGGTCCTCTAAATTCTTTCAGGCAGTTGGGGGAAGGCCAAAGATTTTTCTGGAACCTTCTGTTTCTTAAAAATAATCAGCTTAGAATAATCTACATGCCAAAGAGACACGTCCTGGGATGACAAATTTTGCTTCTCTACAATTTCCTTTGACTTCCTTTGATACCTTTTTTTTCAATGGCACCTCTTAGGTTTTCTCATACTCAGGTGTTATTATTTATGCTGGATCAATATTAGCTGGGCTAGCCTCCTTCTTATTCAAATTCTAGTCACTTATTTATTTATTTTTTTTAGTTTTGTTTAAATTCCGGTTAGTTAACATACTAATAGTGTAATATTAGTCAGCTGTACAATATAGTGAGTCAACACTTCCAGACAACATCTGGTGTTCCTCACAGCTCACTCTTCAATAGTAACCACAATCGCCACTACATCCCAAAGCTTTCTCCATTTGCAGTAGCATTTATTCATTCTTATTTCTTATTTATTTATTTATGGGTTCACAGTCACTCTCCAAATATTTACTGAGTACTTTCTGTGTTAGAGGTGCTGCCCTATCCTAAACATGAATTGTTATTCCGTGTACCGTCATATCTAAGTGGTTATACCAAGTTTGTACTTGGACATTTATTTTACCTCCATTGTAAAACTGAGCCCACAATGGCAATGATTAGGTGTTTTTTGTTTTTAAGAGAAATCATGAAATAGTGTAAGACATGACCAGGCAGGCAGTTGAGGCTGGTTCCGTGTCTTCAGTTGGCTACAATTTAGTTCTCGGATAATTCGAATTGGTGGAAATTTATTAAGCTTCTATCATATTGATTGCAACTTTAAGCACTATGGGAGATACACAGATAAATGTATTTTACGCATGTATTATGGGCATAGATAAGAAAAAAGTCATTTTATGAAGCCAGCAATCCAGAAGAGAGATTATTAATCTGGGATCCTGAGACCTCTGGAGGATTGAATTTGTAATATTAAGATGATTTTATTTAAGTTTTTGGACATGTACTTATGTGCATTTTTCTGAGGAAAAAGCGTATAGCTTTTAGATGCTATGTATCTAAAGGTACCATTGATCATTTAAAAAAGAGTTAAAAAGCTCATGATCTCCATATAAAAAAACAAGTACCCAACTAAAGGACAAGAGCCATAAAAGTGTGCTGAGTTTAGAAAAAAGTAAAATGGTAGCCGATTGTGATCATTTAGGGAAAGGCTTCCTGAAAAAGACGACTCTTGTAACATATGCCACGTATCTTTCTGGCCTCAGCTTCCTCATTACAAAAGAGGGTAGATTATAGGAGCTCTGTTATTGTTTCCAGATACAAACTTTTTTCCCAATGTGATCACCAAATACCTATCAAAATGCCAGTCACATCATAGGTACTCAGAAAATATGTGTTAATTAGTCCTAAAATGAAACTTTAAAAATTTGTTACCCAAATATATCCACTATCTTGAGTTGAAATTCTAAAATATTGTCACATTAGCTCCCCAATGTTCCATGAATGAAAGGAAAACGTATCCTATGTTCATACACCATTGCTCACTCTCTTTCACCTGGCAGATGAGAATGTTTAATTCACTATTTCTCCTTTACTTATTTGTAGCACTTTTTAAAACCTGTGTATTTTATTGTGCTTTCCGTTGCAGCATTTTGGGTCTCCTTATTAGTCTTTGTGGTTTGTGGGGGGTAGGAACTATATAATATCTGCCTGATACTCTCCAGCACCTGGCACATTCCCTTAACCAAAAAAGGGGCTTAGTAAGTGTTGAATGATAAATGAAAGGCTACATATCAAAGTGCATCAAAAGAATCTATAAATGGATTATTTCAGTATAGCATAGAATTTAAAGAACGTGAGCTCAAAAAAAAATTTAATGTTTATTTTTGAGAGAAGAGAGAGCATAAGTGGGGGAGGGGCAGAGAGAGAGAGAAAGAGAGAGATGGAGACAAAGAATCTGAAACAGGCTCCAGGCTTCAAGCTGTCAGCACAGAGCCTGATGCGGGGCTTCAACCCACAAACTGAGATCATGACCCGAGCAGAAGTTCGAAGCTTAACCGACTGAGCCACCCACACACCCCCCTAACTCATCTTTATATACTTTATTTCCTACAAATTTTTGTCTGCATACACTCAGATTTCCTCTTTTATATGGTAATGATTTTTAATATTTTTTTATAAAGCAAATAGAAAATTTATTTTTGTCTATAGCAGTGTGGGTAGAAATTTGTTTCTTATTATTGATGGTTTAGGAAGTATTCATTTACCTTGATAATGCATTACTAGAAACACTGCATTTCTGTTTCCACAGCGTCATGCTCAGGCGGTCCTTCTTGTTTGGAGGGAAACTGTGGAGAAATCCAGCTTTTGGGTTTCACTTGACATGATCTCAGACAGGCAGTGCCTCTACAGCTTGGCCAGGTCCTTACTGTTCCCTCTTGGCTCCCCATCCCTACCCTGTGGATGAGGTCTTGCTATGAGAGATGGGGGCAAGGCATATAAAGTGGCTGAGAACCTGGGACCCATAGTGGCCCTGATGCATTGCATTCACATCCTTAGAGTCACAGATAAGGTCCAGATTCTTCATGAGGTCCAATGGGGCTAGATTATCATTAGAGTCCAAACAGATTGAAGGAAGTTCCGGCAGCCTGCCGGCAGGTAGTAGCTGCTTACAAACCCAGTATGACTTCTAGGAGGTAGAAGGTGACCAAAAGCAGGGGTCCCACTACAGGGCTAGGACTGTTGCTTCCTCACCATTGGCAATGCAAGACAGAGGTATGGGAGCACCACTGAGTTTGTGGTAAATCTGCCTCTCATTCTAAGTGCTCAGTAGGTTAGCTCTTACCATGATTATTTTACTCTTTCATTGCCAAATATTTTTGAGGAAATCCCTAGGAATTTTGCAGTGGATGTCTTTTTTGACCTTACATAATTTTTTTAAAGAAATAATGCTCTTTTTTCTACTTTATCCCCAACAGGGGAGGATTTCAGATGGCCTATATTTTTACTAAAATTGATTTTGAAATGGGTTGTGCCAGAGAAAATTTATGTTTAATACTTCATGATCATAGTAAGATCACATCATGCTGAGATAAAAATGCTGCATTTCCTTCATTCCTAAATAATCATTAGTATTGGATGCGTGCTGTGGGTATACTCATCTTAAGGAATGAAGAGTTTGTTATGCTTGCTGCTGGGAGTACTGCTTGCTAGAGTCTCAGGGGACAGTTCTCTCTGGGAGAGACTCTCCTTGTCCAACGTCACACCCACTCCCCTGGGGCAGCCTGCATCCAGTGTTTCTTGGGAGGGAGTGTTATAAAGGCCCTCCTTTCCCCAACTTGGTGCAACTCCTGAGAGCTATCCCAGCTTTAGAGCTCCACAAAGCCCAGGTGGTGATGGCCTTACTTCTCCCTCTGCCCAGTTGAGCTTTTTTTCCCTCACAGATACTGATCCTAAAGGCACTTCTCAATATACGTCCTGCACATAAATCCCTCATAGTTTCTTTTTCCAGTGCACCGGTGGTGAAACATCGTCATTTTTTTTTAAGCACAGTCTTTTTAAGAGCAGCTTTTCTGAGGATGACGATAGGGATCATTTATAAGACGTGACCCTATTTCAGAAATGTTCACATTGAAAAAACGTGCTTCTTACATTCAAGGAAATGTGCCATCAGAGTCCATGAGAGTGCTATAATTGCTTGCTGTGTGATCACGTTAGCTGTGACCAATAACCTGAAGCAATTAGGAGCCTTTCACTGAAGCCATTATCTAAAGAAAGGTTAAAGATGTTTGTTCTCTCTTTTCTCACCGTAGTTTTCTCTTTACATGTTCTTCTAGCTTGCTCTCCTCCGAACTCACGGTTTTAAGCCAATGCCTTCTGTCTCCAGCCCTGCCATCTCTTCAGCTTTGATTTGCATATTCATCTGTGTGCCTGAACATTTTCTTTGGTGTCCCACCAGCCTTCCCAACTTGACATTTCCAACACTGAGTGAATCATCTTCCCTTCAAATGAGCCCAGCCTGGGTCCAATCTCAATTAGGGATCCCACTACCCTACCATCAAAGCATACAAGCCATTAGTCATCCTAGACTCTTCCTCCCCACCTCAGCGTACATTCTAGGACAGCCAACAGGACCTGCCAATTTTGCAGGGAAGTATTACTATGATAACTAATATTATTATTACTTTTCAATTCCTATCACTTCTTCCTCAGTTTAGTCCTTATGTTGACTACCGTAATAATAATTGACTCATTTTCCTGCCTTCAGTCTTGCTTCCTTTACGTACACCCTCTGCCCAGTGGTCAAGATGATCTATATCCAATGCAGATTTAATCATGCCACAGCACTCATGAACCCAGTGAACAGCAAATTCTCCTGTGAGGCAGGGCTCCCGTTTATCATTTACTATACCACTACCACTCCTTTTCTCTAACTTGATATGGAAATTCACAGTGTTGGGGTTTACCTGCATGCTCCCTAATTGTTTCCTGCCTCTGTGCCTTTGCCCATTATTTCCCCTCTACCTGGTTAGTCCTTCTCTTCTTCCTTGGATTGGCTAACTTTATTTATTCTCTCAGGGAATCTATTTTTGTCATCTCCTCTAGGATTTCTCTCAACCTAAAAATCTGGATACCCAAACTGTCTTAGTATTTATGATATCATAATGAAAGTATATGTGTGTTTTTGTAACTTCTTCAAGAACAAGGACTCTGCTTATTCTCCTTTATAACCCTAGTGTCGGGCACATAGTGGATACCCAGTAAATATCTGCTGTACAGAACTGAATCGTAAAGACCAATAGGCCTCTGGTTTCCTTTGCACTCACCGATTCATTGCTTATTTGGTATATTATCAATATTCCCATAATTCTTTCTGGGATCTCGGGCTGAAATCAAGCTTCTCCCAATGTCTTGATAAAGTTGACTACTTAATAACCATGAAACTTAATCTTTTTAAAACCAAACTCCTCTTTTCTCTGACCTGTTCCTCTCACAGCTTCCTTTGTTTTAATAAATGGTAATACTCTTCTTACCATTTCTGGTCAAAGCCTTCAGAGTCATCCTTGACACTTCTCTTTCTTTCATACCTAACATCCAGTTCATCAGGACATATACCTCTCTGCATCTCTATTACTATTATTGTGGATTATTGTAGCAACCCTGTGCTACATTGTCTCCCTGTGCCCAGGCTTGCCCACACAGTCTTTCTCAATATGGCAACCAGAGTGCGGCCTTTAAAGTCTAAGCCAATTCACATCCTTCCAGTGCTCAAGATGCTTCACACAAGTTTTCCAGTTAAACCCAAGTCCTTACCTGATGATATACTTCCTGCCACTCTCCCTTACCTAACCCTGACCTTACCTGTTGAATTTCTGACTCAGTTAGCCTCCTTGCTGTTCCTAACACACTTCTCCCACAAGGTCTTTGCATTTCTTGTTGCCTCTTCCTGGAAAGCTATTTCCTCAGATACTGTTTGCTAACCCTCTTTCTTTAAATGCAATGCCATCTTATTGGTGAGGTCTTTCTTGCCATCCTGTACAAAACAGAGATTAATTTCACACATGCTACATTTATTGTTCTCCATAGTAATTGAGGACATTGTAGTCAAACTTTAGAATTACACATTTTCTGTTTTTTTTTTTTCCCCCTTTTTCCGTGCTGTATCCTTAGAGGAAGAATTACTTACTGACACATATTAGGGGCTCAGTAAATATTTGATAAATGTATAAGTGAATGAAGGAGCCAAGACTAAATTCTGAAACTTCCTTCTTAGCATGTGTGATGTTGGGCAAATTACTCAACTTCTGAGTTTTACTTTCTTTATTTGTAATTTACTTTTTAAATTTGTAATTTGTAATAATGATGCTTGCCATATTTTCTCAAAGGTTCTTGATGAATTGCCAAGGTAATGTTAATAAATATTGTTACGACTCTTTCCTGTTTCATGCAGTGTCTAAAGTGCTTTACATGTAAAGCATTCATCTTCACAGTAATCATAGGAGGTATGTTCTGAGCTCATCTTCCATTTCACTGACTTAGAAAGAAAAATAACCAAGGTATATACATGTCTTAGGGTCACCCTGATAGTAAGTGAGAGAGCCAGGATTTGAACCTACGTAGCTGTGATCATATATCAGTGTTGACTAGCAGCCCTGATTGTGTGCCTCCTTGTTCTGTACCTATAGTGAAAATGGCCCCAGATAAGAATCCTGCGGGTTTGTATTAAATAGTCTTTATCAGTTGGAGAATATTTTGACATTTTGTATTTTAGGAATTTATGCTGAGTTTTGTCCTGTCTATGAAGGCAACCACATGACTTTTCTCCTTTAATCTCTTAATATAGCAAGTACACTAATAAACTTCCTGATGTTAATCATCCTTTCAATTCAAAAATGAAATCTACTTAGTCGTTTAATTGTACTCTGTGAAAACACTGCTTGATGAATTTGTTAATTTTTTTTTTTTTTTTTAAGTAGGCTTCATGCCCATTATGGAGCCCAATGCGAGTCTTGAACTCACGACTGTGAGATCAAGACCTGAACTGAGGTCAACAGTCAGACACTTAACTGACAGAGCCACCCAGGCACCCCTGAATTGGTTAATTTTTTATTTTGGAAAATTGCATCTGTGTTCACAAGAGATTGCCATATAATTTTCTTTTTTGAGATACTATTATTTAGTATCGGTATCAGATTTTGGTGCCCCCAGTTTTTTTTAATGAAGTGTACTTTTCATATTGACTTTATCTTTTATACTAGCATTATTTAAAAGTATCATTTTACATTTTTTAGTGGGCAGATTTTAGAATTTTTCTTTTCTTTTATTATTGATTTTAATTCAAAGTTACTAATATTATTGTAATTCAATATGATTCCATTCAGTAATCCAACGTTTATTGGTTTGTGATCATATAATGTGGCATATATGCTTTCAGATTTTTATAATTTTTGAGGCTTTGTTTTAGGTCTGGCACATGGACATTTTAGATCTAGGTCATGGGCAACTTTTATGAGTATTTTATGTGCTATTCTGTAGGGTAGAATGTTTTCATCTATCTATATCTATTTAATCTAAAAGACATACATACTACATGAAACATTATTCATTCTGCTTTTAAATTTTACCATAGGCAATGGTTTGCTGAAAACAGTTCTAATTGGCTTGTGGAAGTAAGTAGCTAGTCAGGCATTTAGTGAACTAGCTGTTAAACCATTGGTGGCTTGAAATCAGAATGAGTGGGTATTTTCCACATTAGAAATTGGCAAATGCTATGTATCAGTGTTTTGTTTGTTTGTTTGTTTGTTTGTTTGTTTTAAAGAACCAGCTTACTTGCACACCACAGACCATAGGCCTACTCATTTTCATATTTAAATTTCTGAAAAATGTTCTAAAATCTATAATAACCCCTTGTTTTTCTATTAGTTTTTCCTTTATACAATTTATAACCATGTTATTAGGTTCATAAAGTTCATGATTATTATATATTTTGAAGATTATAACTTCTATCCATGTGTATCAGCCTTTGTGTTGCTTAGTACTTGCCACTTGAATTCTAATTTTTCCATAATTTATTATTACTGTAATCATATTGGCTTAAGCATATCATTTTTTGTTCTTTCATTTTCAAGCTTTTCGTGCCATTTTATTTTTGTTCCTTTTGTTATAAATAGCATATTTTAACATTCATCTGTCTTTCTGTCTCTCTACTTTTTAAACTCAGTCTCAGTGTCTGTTCTTTCAGGAAGCAGGTGTAGTTTTTATCACATATCACAATTTTATCACATTGCATGTGTGGAGGGATACGCTTGTATATTTAGACTTACCACTGCCACTTTACTCTGTATTTTTTTACTATACTTCCTCTATTTTTTTTTTCCTTTTCTGCCTCTGCTGTCTTCTGTTAGATTCCTCAAGTTTTCATTGCCTTATTTTCCTTTTTTTGGGGGGAGGGGCGGGGTTTGGAAATTATAATGATAATATATATTTAGTTTTTTTTTTTTTTTCTGTAGTAAGCTTTTATCTTGATTGTTTTGCAGTTACTCACCATGAATGTGTTTTATGTTCTGTAAGTAAATAATGATCCTAGCATGTGTTTACTTCCTCTTCTTTTCCCACAGAGATTATCTGTACTTTTCCTTCCGCATCACTATTTGGGAAAGTACATTTTAGGTCAGTAGTTACCTGGTATTGGGTTTGGGAATAGAGTGACTGTAAAGGCGCTTGAAGGCAATTTTTGTGATTATATGTATATGTTTTCTATCTATGTGTTTTAGGGTTGCCATGGTGATTTTAAGATGTATACAATTGTTAAAATCCTGCATACTGTATACCTAAAATAGGTGTTTTTTATTATGTTGAAATTATACCTCAATAAAGTGGATTTTAAAAGTGGTGGAGAATGTCAGGGAGAGCAAGAAATTATTGGCTGGATGTAGAAAAGGCCCAGCAGTTCTCAAGAAGTTATAATGATGCATTTTTTCCAGCAGTGCTTTGTAGCTTGTAATTTGAAATTAGCAAAATAAAAATAGCAGAAAGATGAAACGTGGAGGGAATTTAGGATGCCACGTAGCATAGTATTACAGTGACTAACTGGGACATCTGGATGGAGAAGTAAGTGCAGTGAAGAGGTTGATGGTTGTGAGGACAAGAACAATGTAGTTGCAAACAAATGAAAAATCAAATCCAACAAACATAGAATATGTGCTTATTATGTATCTAGTGTGCTTTTATGTGTTGGAGGTACGTAATGGACACGATAAGTAGGGTTTTTAACCACAAAAATCTCAAATTTTATTTTTATTTTTACTTTTTTTAATATTTATTTTTGAGAGAGAGAAAGAGCACAAGCAGGGGAGGGGCAGAAAGAGAGGGAGACACAGAATCGGAAGCAGCCTCCAGGCTCTGAGCTGTCAGCACAGAGCCCAACACGGCCTGAACCCAATAATCATGAGATCATGACCTGAGCTGAAGTCGGAAGCTTAACCGACTGAGCCACCCAGGTGTCCCAAGGATCTCACATTTTTGCAAAATAAATGAATGAATAAAGTAGGTAAAAACCCACATACTTCAGAAGAATGGTGCCATTATTTAGACCCAAATATAAATGTTATTTGTTTTATGCTTCCTATTTTTACATCCCACATCTTTTTCTATTATTTTGGACATTTTTATTTTCCCAAAATACATTTTCACACTATTTTTTCACATTCTGTGGATCTTACATTTTCTAAGATATTGTTATGAAACAGTATTTTTTCCCTCTTTCTTTAATACCTTCTTAGGGTCAAGTCCATTTTCCATTAAAGTGTGAAGGTTAGTTCTATTGTCTTTTAAGTAACAGATTTAATCAGATTCATTCTGATTCTTGTGTTTAAAGTAACTTGGTTTTACTCCATGAATACTATTAGCATGGTTTTCTTTATCCTGGAATTAGAGAGTTTAAATTAAAAATACCACATTTTTTATCTATGCTTTTTATGTCCCTTCAATGTAAAAGCTAGCGTCCTTTTCCAACTCTGTAGAATTTGTAAAAATCATTTTTTTTTTCAACTTTTTTTTTTTTTATTTATTTTTGGGACAGAGAGAGACAGAGCATGAACGGGGGAGGGGCAGAGAGAGAGGGAGACACAGAATCGGAAACAGGCTCCAGGCTCCGAGCCATCAGCCCACAGCCTGACGCGGGGCTCGAACTCACGGACCGCGAGATCGTGACCTGACTGAAGTCGGATGCTTAACCGACTGCGCCACCCAGGCGCCCCTGTAAAAATCATTTTGTAATTAATTCTTGCTCTCTATTCTCTTTGCTCTTTCTGGAGTTCTGCTTCAGTACTATGTTGGAATTTCTAGATCTATCTCATAATTTCCATATTTTTCCTTTTGTGCTCTGGTTTGGGAGAATTTCTTCACCTTTCCCAAGCGTTCTGAATGCAGTACTTTTGGAAAGTGGGGTAGAGGAACAGATCTCATTACCTATTCCTAGACAGTAGGTTAAATATTATAGCTGTGCTATTCTGGGCAAGCTGTCCATTATACCTGCCCTAGAGAATTATACTAGCTACCATTTTTCAAAAACACACAACACATTTTTCAAGAACATTTGCACCAAATAATCAAAAAAAAGCACATGAACATATTGCTACATGGAACCATGATCATAGAGTGGTATGAGCGTATATGCCCTCCAGCTACATTTACGTACCATCGTCTTTGTTAGATGATAAACTACCTGAAGTGTCTCTATATTCATTTTTTATACCATCTATTTAATTAATGTTTTTTGAGTAGTCATGGTAACTGAGGTGTCCAGATTTTATCACTACCTTTGTCCTTGGCAGTATAGGCATGTAAATTGTTGTGATTTGCTTTAGAAGCTTTTCACTATAATTAAGCAATTTGTCTTGTCTTAAGTATTCCCGAAAACTTAACCATTGTTTAATTGAAAATATATATTGAAAATATGTATTTTGTAAACCTTATATGAAATGGTATTTTTAAAAGAAGAAACATCTTAATCATTTATTTTTTTATTTTGATAAATTGTGAGATTTACAGGCTCTGTTAACATGATGTGTGGCCTTATGAGAGAATTAAATACCAACTTCAGATCTTATATGAATTAATTTTTAAAAGTCAAAGTAGTGACCTTATGTGGGGCACCCAGGTGGCTCCTTCAGTTGGGTGTCTGACTTTAAAAAATAATTTTTTTTAATTTTATTTATTTTTGAGAGAGGGGGGTGGGGAGCAAGAGCTTGAGTGGGGTAGGGGCAGAAAGAGGGAGACAGAGGATCTGAAGCAGGCTCCACACTTTAAGCACAAAGCCCAGTGCAGGGCTTGATCTCAGGAACTGTGAGATTATGACCTGAGCCGAAACCAAGAGTCGGCCACTTAACTAACTGAGCCACCTAGGTGCCCCATCAGTTGAGCGTCTGACTCTTGATTTTGGCTCAGATCATGATCCCAGGGTTGTGGCATTGGGCCCTGCATTGGGCCCTGTGCCGAGTATGGAGCCTGCTTGAGATTCTTAAGATTCCTTTTGTCCCTTTGCCCCTCTCCCTCGCTCTCTCACTCTCAAAAAAAAAAAAAAAAAAAGGAACCCACAGTAACATAGTCCAAATTGGGTGTTTTTTAAAGCTTTAATATCAAACACAGATTGTGTTTAATGTAATTTCATATTTGAAAATTTCATATTAGTGTCAATTGAAAACAGCTAAAAAGCAATTACTGAAAAAAATGCTGGTACCGTTAATGGTAGGACAATTTGAGACGTTTAAACATACCGCTTTCCCAGCTGTATTCCAATTGGGACTGATTAAGAGATCCCCAGGAGTCAGAGGTCTGTAAACGATAGCCTGTGGGCCAAATTCACCAACTGTCTGTTCTGAATGCATTCATTCATACATCATCTATGGCTGTTTTCCCACTATCATAGCAGGCTTAAGTAGTTGTGACCGAGAATGTAAGACAAAGGCTGACATATGTCCCTTTAGAGAAGATGTTTGGCAATCCCTGCTTTATATACTCACAACAGTTTTGTCCATTCTTCCTTATCACTGCTTTCACACTATTATCAAATGACACATTTTCCTCTGAATACACACTGCACTTGTGTGCGTATGTCCTTGTTCAGGCTCTTTCTTCTACCTAACCTAGAATGTTGTCTCTCTGTCTTTACTCACATCTAAAATCTAATCATTCTTTTTTTTTAAATTTTTTTTTAACATTTTATTTATTTTTGAGACAGGGAGAGACAGAGCATGAACAGGGGAGGGTCAGAGAGAGGGAGACACAGAATCTGAAACAGGCTCCAGGCTCTGAGCGGTCTGCACAGAGCCCGACGCGGGGCTCGAGCCCACGGACCGCGAGATCATGACCTGAGCTGAAGTCGGACACTCAACCGACTGAGCCACCCAGGCGCCCCTAAAATCTAATCATTCTTTAAGGTATGATTCCAGGAACACTTCCTCCATGAAGTCTTACAGTAAAAACAAAAACTTAGATTTACTGGCCATATTTCCATTGTACTTTCTCACATAACCTCAAGTCCCTTGCCTCTCTCTTGTTTGTGCTTGCTAGCATACATGACCATGATCAAATCCATTTCTCCACCTATGGCAGGCCTGCCTGATCCTTGCCGTTTAATGTGGCTGCAGAAAACACGCACATGCTGATGAATCTCACTCTCTGACCATTCACGGCCATGGACTTCCTTCCAATAGGCATGGCTCTCATACCCTACTTACATTTGTCATTCTCCTATGTCATATATTTTCCTCTGTCCTCAAGCCAACACCTTCCCTGTCCTCACTGTCTGCTAATGACTTTTTATCCTGATTCGTTGAGAATATTGAAGCAGTAGTGGAGGACATATACCACCACAGTTATCTACCACCTAGCTATTGCACTACCTTGACCCTCAGCCTTCCTTCCATGACAACAGGTGACCTAGCCACCACCCCACTTGTGCATGAAATTCCTTTCTCATCCTCACCTGCCTTTTCAAGAACGTCATCTGGCAACGGTCGTGGCAATGGTCCTTTCTCCCGCTAACATCCTCGATTTTTCCCTCAGCACATCTCTACCTTCTAATACCTATTACCACCATCTTTTGTTTCTCCCTTTTGGGGCAGTATTCTGCAAAACATTGCCTGTACTTAGCATTTCATAAATTCTTTCCTCCTACTTTCTCCTCAGTCCATTTCAGGCAGGCTTCTGTCTCCATCACTCTGCTGAGAGTGCTCTTGTCGGAGTCACCCATGACCCCCAGGTTACAAGCTCACTGGTCAGGGCTCAATCTGTATCTTCTTTGAAGTCTCAGCACCTTTGATGTGATTGTCATTTCTTGTCCTGGATATAATTCTCATTGATTTCTAGAACATCACAATCTCTCCTTTTCCCCCCCTTTCACTGGTCTTCCCTTTGAGATTTTCTTTGCTGGTCCTTCTCCCCCTCTGCCCCCTCCCCCCAACTAATTAATATTGAAATACCTTGGCTCAGGTTTGGTCCTCTTCTCTACCTTTCCCTCTGTGAAGTCCACCAGCATCATGAGCTCCATATCGATTTCAGGCTCAAACCACTTTCCCGAACTCAAGATTCTTGCATCCAACGGCCCGTTTGACGTTTCTGTGTGGCTGTGCCCTTGGCCTCTCACAAATTCCACATGTCCAAAATGAAAACTCCTGATACGACCCCTCCTTTCAGAGCATCTGTTCGGCCCATAGTCCATCTTGTTTCAGTTTACGGCAGCTTCAGATCTCAGGTGCTCAGGGCAAAGACTTGGGAGTATTTTGTTGTCTTATGGCCCACATCCAGTCTGTCAGGAAATCCTGTTCTGTCATATCAATGTTTCCTGACTGCAACTACATGTCCCTGTCTCTACTGCCACCCCTCACACTGCAGCCACCACTGTGTGTCACCTGCATTCCTGTAGTCTCAGGACCTCTGTTTCCATCCTTGCCTGTCCTTAACACAGGGGCCAAGACAGATTGCTTAAAATGTCATTCAGAAGGTATCAGTTATTTGCCCAAAATGCTGCAGTGACTTCTCACTTCAGATCCTTAGAGTGTAGAGTGGCTGAAAGGGCACAATCTGAGCCACCCCTCCCTGTCCACCTTTCTGACCCCATCTCAGACTATGCTCTGCCTTGCTTGCTCCCTCAGCCTCTTTTCTGATCCTCAGACTCACAGACATGCAGGTGCCAATGTGCCTTTGATCTAGCTCTTCCGGGTGCCTCAAATGCTCTTTACTTGGGTGTATTAGGGCACATTCCCTTCCTGCCTTTACATCTCTGATGTGATTTTATTCTCACTGAACTCTATCCTGATCACCTATTCAAAATCGCGACCACATCCTTCTTGCCTTACTTTGTGTTTTCTTTTCCCTATATCACTTACCTCTCTCTAATCAAATATATAATTAACTGGTTTATGTATGTTACAAATGGTCTCTTTCCCCCTAAAACCAAGGTTCTCTGTCCTCTGCATTGATTGATGTATCCCAAGGTCATAGAGAAATGTCTAGCACATAGTAAGTACTCAGTAAATATTTACTAAATGCATAAGGGGCAGCAATGCTGTCTTCCATTCTCTATATTCTCCAGAAGCACGCAACGTTGGTTTGCCCTCACTTTTAGTTTTTTTTTTTTGAGTGAACAGATTAATGTGTTTACCAAATTAACCAATACTTATAACTCTTCTTTTGTGCTAAGCCTTTTTAAATTTACTTTAAATGTGTGACAAGGCGAGTAAATAATGAAACAGAATAAAACAAGGCCAAACGGCAGTGCATTAGGTTATATTTCCTCACCGGGAAGGACTACAATATTGGTATGGAATGCAAGATGTGCACAATTATTTTCCACAAGTCACTCCGGAATTAGAGCTCTTAGAGCTGCCCAGCTGTGTTGATTTGTCAACTCTTCCCAATGTCTTACCCCTGGGCAGTGACATCCTGCTAGCTTTGCAGTGCCACCATAAGGTCAACAGCCACCCTGCAGTGACACCCAATCACAAGATCGCAAAAAATTTCCTGCTCAAACTTTGTGAACAACTTGGGTGTAGGGCTGGGATTTAGTCTTTCTTTATTTCCTGGAGTCGTGCACCCAGTTGAATGAAGGGCAAACCAAAGACGCTGATTGTGAGGACATTTCGTGACCATATGCCATTAGTACGCCAGGATTAAACACTGCTTTCCCAGTTCTCCAAAAATATGACATAAAGGGAAGTGGATAATTTATTTCATACCTAGATTTGTCTTCTCAGAAAGTAATTAACCTGGTTTCAGCCACTTCTAGCGAGTGTTTTGTGAGAATCACATGGAATAATGGATGTGGAAGAACTTGAATTCTGTTTCACACAAGAAATTTGAAAGACCTGTTTTTAAACTGTTAGAGAGCAGGGCTTTTTATTATATATATATATATATATATATATATATATATATTCACATATATATTTTTATTATTCACATATGTATATATTTTTTAATGTTTGTTCATTTTGAGACAGAGAGAGAGAGCAGGGAAGGGGCAGAGAGAGAGGAGAGAGAGAGAATTCCAAGCAGGGTCTGCGCTGCCAGAGCAGACCTGGATGTGGAGCTTGAACCCACAAACCACCAAGATCATGACTTGAGCCAAAACCAAGAGTCAGATGCTCAGCCATCTGAGCCACCCAGGTGCCCCAGCTACTTCCTATATTAAGGGGCTTACACTTCTCAGTTTCTTGCATCCCTCCTCCTTCTGCCCAACTTGGATTGTGAGGTAGATTTTCATGGCCACATGCATGACATTTACCTGAAGCAAGTCATTTAACCTCTCAGAACCTCAATTTCATCACTGTGAAATAAGAGTAATGTCTTTCGCTATAAGATATTGCCAGCATTGAATGTAGTACTGTATAGGAAATAATGTTATAAACTGAAAGCACTAGGTAAGCAATACATATTATAATATTACCGTCATTAGTATTAATTATATTAATAATTAACACTGAGTCCTGGCTAAAGAGAAAGGAATAGGGTATTCTACCTTTTCAGTTTTTAAGATCCACACTGATTTTTGACCCACACACGTGCGTGCTTGCACTCACACATATTTTAGTAAAATTACTGGTCCACAGCACTAGTAGGTGGCAGGTTGAATGCTTCCAAAGCTGCTTGGAAAGCCAGATTTTTTGCTCTTAGCCTAGGAAACCACATCAGTTCTTTTGTTGGTGGCAAAGCTGTAAAAGTGTCCTTTTCCCCTCCATTGGTCTCTATTAACATTATTTTGCTTGAAGCTTTTGATGTGGTTTTCTGCTGCATTCCACCATGCTTGGTAGGAGCATTCTGAGCACAGCACTTAGTCTCCTTGACCTATGCCAGCTGGAGGTGGTTGGGCGGGGCAGTACAAGTCCACTGCCACACTGGTAAGGGTCAGACACCCTGCACGTGGGGAGATGCGCTGCCGCAAAAGCCCAGAAGTGAAGTCCTCATTGCTTACTGCAGTAGTTTCCCAAGGCCTTATTAACACCTCCATCACCCTCAGTACCACTCAGTCCCAGGTCAATAGATACTGTTATTTGATCAATGTGAAGTTTGGGATACCATAGCTCAAAACGATGGAAGGAATTTAAGAGGCTTTGGACAATTACGAGATAACTCTGAAGTTTTGTAAAAACTTGAAGCATTGAGATAATACAGGCAAAGAGAATGATTATTGGTTGAGAGGAATAAGGAGAGTTTGCTTTAATTAAAATCGTGCATATGATTCAGGTCATATGACTGAATTTAATATGTTTTTGAAAAAGAGGCATTCCTGTTGAAGGTACTCTCATAGTGTCTTGTTTAACATGTAGATAAATACTAGTTTTTCTTTTAAAGATTTTATATCAGGGGTGCCTGGGTGGCTCAGTCGGTTGAGCGTCCGACTTCGGCTCAGGTCATGATCTCACGGTTCATGAGTTCAAGCCCCTTGTCAGGCTCACTGCTGTCAGCACAGAGCCCGGAGCCTGCTTTGGATCCTCTGTCTCCCTCTTTCTCTCTGCTTCACCCCCACTCATGCATGCATGTGCGTGTGCACTCTCTCTGTCAAAAATAAATAAAACATTAAAAAAATAAAGATTTATACATCATATATCATAAAACAGTCATGTGAAAAATAAAATAATTTAATTAATTGAGTTTACAAAACTTAATTGCAATGAATATTTATGTCAGGGGCAAAGCAGATTTTGATTTTTGTGGAGAGGTCAACAAATACATACTATTTTTAAAGGATGGCAAAAATAATTGTTTATATTTTATATGTCTTAGTTTTAATCTTTACTTTAATAAAATGGAGTTGAATATGGGACTGTGTAACCCTCACATTCTTCATTGCCTTGAATTAGAAAAAATAGAATTTGTTACTTATGAAAGTCTCAAATAACATTTCAATTAACAGTGATTTATTTTAAAGACTGAAAACAGCTGTTCAATGTCTGTAGAAGTAGATACTTCTGTTGTAAATTAAATTAACAGTCAGTGGTTTATATGAAGCCAGGTATTTGGTGACTTCTACTGGTTACTAAGTAAATATGCAACTTTGGAATTTGCCAATTCAAGAACATACTATAGTGGAAAGTGTTTGGGCTTTGTCTTCAGACAGACCTGGTCTCAGATCCTGGTGGTCTTGGACTTGCTCTGGGGCCTGGGCAGTTTACCCAAATGCTGGTAACCCCACCCCGTAGGATTGTTGTGAGGATTAAAGGTGATGTGTATAGAGGCGCCTGGGTAGCTCAGTGGGGTAAAGGTCCGACTCTTGGTTTCAGCTCAGGTCATGGTCTCACAGTTTGTGAGTTCAAGTCCCACATCGGGCTCTGTGCTGACAGTGCAGAGCCTGCTTGGGATTCTCTGTCTCTGTCTCTCTCTCTCTCTCTCTCTCTGTGCCCCATGCTGCTCACTCTTTCTGTCCCTTTCTCAAAAATAAATAAATAAACTTAAAACATAATTTAAAAGTGATGTATATATTAAGTGACTGATGAGTGCCCATGAAAAAGTAAGTGCTCAGTGAATATTAATTCTCTTCCTTCCTTTTCCTCACTAGTCCTTTTCCTCACTAGTCCACCGTGTTTTTAATTCCTTACCCTCGATTGTATTGTAGGAAGTATTCTGGATGGATGGCTGCTGGAATCCCACTGTCATAGCCAGCTCTTCTTCAACACTTAAGGATTTACTCTGGCATTGAGTAATGAGAATTTCGGTAAGGAAAATTAGTAGAGATAGTATATGGACTTTTCAAAAGGATCACTTGAATCTCAGATACTTCATGATAAGTTATATGACAATTCTCCAAAGATCTTGTTGTGTCCCAGGGGTCTATTCATGTGTGGACTATTCTTATTTTGAAAGTAAGTGGAATAGGTATTTGAACTCTACTAACACCCTGATGGGCTCTTCATGCCATTGTAAATGTATCATTTCACTTTTCTCACCCTGTTTTGTTCTTCGAGTTTTCATCTACTCAATGAATGGTGTAGTCTTTGATGGCAAGGTCTAGGTATTATTCATCCTTCCAGTGTAGACTAAATGAAACAGATTCTTAGTGGTTCAAGGGCTCTCTGAAACTGTAAAGGCTTTGACAGTGTGAAAGAGGCAGGCAAACATATCAAAACTCTGAGAAGTTCTAAGATGAATATTTCCCTAAATCACCAAGAAAAATTATTATGTATCACTTGTTAGGATGGCACAGAGTATCTTCAGTTGGTTCTGTAACTATTTTCAGTGACACCCAAAGGAAAAAAAAAATGAGCATGCCATAGAGAATTAGAAACAAACAAAAAATATATGTTGAATTATTAAAAAGGAAAAAAAAATATGAGGAGAATAAGGATAATAGAAACAAAGTAAGTAGTGATATTAGTATATACATAGATTAGTAATATGGGAATTTTCTTAAAATTATCGTCATTGAAATGCATCTGGAAAAATATATAGTAAGTAATTTTGCACATAGGAGACAGAGATGGCAGGAGGGAGAAAGGAAGAAAGATAAATTCTAGCTTCATTAATTCTAATAGAGAGCATTAATTCTGAAGTTTTGATCAATTTACCTCCTGGAACCTACAACATGATAAAATATCATTTTAAATGTATATCATTTTTTAACTAAACATGTTTTAGCTGCTTTGCATATGATTCTGTTTTTCAGAAACCATATTTGAGAAGTACTTCCATCCAGTGCTACTTGTGTTTACTTCTGAACAGCCATTTTTTAACTGAAGCTTGCATTCCTGTCTTCATTTTGAGGTAATTGTATCTTTCAGCCTAAATATCATCATGTTAATGGCCATGATCATTGTTACTCAGCATATTCTCTATTAAATTGGTTTATGTCCAGTTTGCTTAAATCCTTAGGCTCTAAGTATTTGGGAACAATAGAGGGCAGATTATGAACACTCAGAGGAAGTTTGGTTAACACCCACTTGAACATTTCTACATTCTGCTAATATCCCAGCTAAGTGTTATACCCTTCCAATAAACTGGATCTCTTAACATTTACCTAAACTTGGAAGTACATTCCTTATTCACATCTTACATGATTTTCACAACATAAAAAATAGATACTGAGGGCTTGTTCGTGTTACTCTGTTATCTATCCCTGGCACTGAAGTCTCCTGTCCTTTGAACCTTATCCTCCCTCAATTGGAAACATTTCTTTATTTAGGCCTTTTGCTTTTCCTCTTCATAAACATTCAGACATTTCTGTGCTTTATTAACTTTCTTCTTCTTTCTTATATGTAGCTAACACTCTGTACACAGTTGGCTCAAAGTACCCAACCTGTAGTTATGTAGTATGACTCCCAGCTCACTTTCCCTTACTGATGCCCTCCTGGTGTGGGGAGCTGTGGATGTGTGTAGTGCATCTTTGCTCACAGGGAAAATTAGTATTGGCTATCTTGCTTCTGTACAAGATCCATCAGGGAGCAGCTATTGGTTCCTGAAGTTTGAAGAATCATTCCACAGTCACTTGGTCAGTGTATGATGAGTCTTTTGTCCTGATGTTAAATTTCAGTGTTACCAAAATGAGTAAGTGTATGATCATTCAAGACTAGTAGATTTGGCTCAAGTCTGTAATATTTATGAAGGAAGCTAGGGCAAGCATAGTCGTAGCCTGAGCAATGTGCAAGGTGCATGTTGAATCTATAGTAAAGAATATTTACTATCAGAGTCATTCCATGAAAGTGATTATTGCTTATTTTAAGAATCACACCTGGGGCACCTGGGTGGCTCAGTCCATTAAACGTCTGACTTGGGCTCAGGTCATGATCTGGTGGTTTGTGAGTTTAAGCCCAGTGTCAGGCTCTGTGCTGATAGTTCAGAGCCTGGAGCCTGCTTCAGATTCTGTGTCTCTCTCTTTCTCTGCCCCTCCCTACACTCATGCCCTGTGTCTCTCTCTCTCAGTAATAAATAAACATTAAAAAATATATAGGGGCGCCTATGTGGCTCAGTCAGTTAAGCATCCAACTTCGGCTCAGGTCATGATCTCATGGTCTGTGATTTTGAGCCCCGCATCGGGCTCTGTGCTGACAGCTCACAGCCTGGAGCCTGTTTCAGATTCTGTGTCTCCCTCTCTCTCTGACCCTCCCCTGTTCATGCTCTGTCTCTCTGCCTCAAAAATAAATAAATGTTAAAAAAAATTAAAAAAAAATATATATGTATATATATATGTGTGTGTGTATATATATATATATATATATATATATATATATATAAAATTGCACCAATTTAATAGACTTAAAAGTCTGATGGATCTTCTACTTAAAGAATATCAGCAGTTTATTCAAAAACATTTACTGAGCACTACCACACATTACGTGCTGTGTGTTTTTCATTGTGATAAATTGCACCAGGTTATTTATAGTTATCCTCCCAAATTAGGTTTTTCTCTAATCCCAGTTGGTCAGCCCTTAAATTAGTCTAAAGTGTCAAGGGGTTGTACTGTATATTCTGTGTTTATATTCATCTACAAAGCTGTTGAATGCACAAAGGCAAGGATAACACTTATCTTTTCGCTGATCGGAATAAGAAAATCTTGATTGCTCTTTTGCCTATGTATTCATCAAGCCAGTATTATGCTTATTCAAAATGTTTTGCTCTTTGGTTTTGCTTTCAGCTGTATCAGTGCAGGTCTTCCCAAAACAGAGGCAAACTGGCAGGATGTAATAAGTGATTTGAAAATAATTGACAAGCTTATTCAAGTGAGTACTCATTTTTCCATAAGCTATCTGGTATGATTGCTGTGGAGTATGCCTCTCCCTGTGTTTCGCTGTCAGTCTTAATGAAATCTCACTTGAAGCAATATTTTTGTAGAAATTCATGAGCCTGGTAAAACCTTCAATGCTTTTACTTAACAATTTTCGGATCGTAATTATCTTTAAAACTCAATTTATAAGTGGCCCAGTATGAAGAGCTCTCTATCACCACAGGCCAGAGACTCCCTTCTCCTACCAAAGAAACCTGGTAGCCTGGAGGCACTTGCAGGGGGGATGGCCTGTCCCAGGGAAGAGCTCTCTGTCCTGTGGCCAGAGAACCCCGTCTCTCATCTAGAGACACCAGCTGGCCTGGCAGAGCTAGCAGGGGGAAGAAAACAGGAGTCCCACTGACAATTGGCCAAGAGAATTGTCCTCCACCCCTTGGGTGATACAGCAGGGGCCAGTGGGCATCCCAGGGGCATCTGGTGAACTGAGCATTTCAAGTTAGCACCACAAAGATTCTGAAAACTAAATTGTCATGGGAACCACAGCAAATATATGTAAGTCAGAGCCTCAACCCAAACAGGGTGGCTGTATGCTAAAATAGAAGGTTTAGATGGAACCAGGGTCTCCTAACATAAAGCTAAAATATCAGAATACAGCTGAAAATCACTCATTGTACCAAGAAGCAGGAAAAACACAACTGGAATGAGAAAAGTCTCTGAAATAGACTTTGAAATGGAGATGGTTTAGATGTTAGAATTATTTGACAAGGATTTTAAAGCAGCCATCATAAAAATGTACCAAGCAATTACACAGACCTTTGAAAACAACTGGATAAAATGAAGTCTTAGCAAAGAAATACAATATGTAAAAGGAACCAAATGAAAATGACAGAACTGAAAAATACAATACCTGAAATACAAAACAAACTGGAGAGACTCATGAGCAGGATGACTGTGACAGAGGAAAGGCAGTGAACTTGAAGATAGAGTAATAGAAAACAGACTGGGGGGAAAAAAGCCTCAGGGATCTTTGGGATAATAAAAGGTTCAACATTCCTAGCATTAGCATCTCAAAAGGGAGGAGAAACAGAACACAGTAAAGGAGGGAGATTGGCCAAATTGATAACAAAACACCAACCACATTTTGCCATTTTGCTGTCTACAATTGGAAATTAAATAATAATACTTCAAACCCAGTGGCATAAGTAGGTTGAAATTGAAAAGAGAAAAAAATATACCATATTATAATGGTTTGAATAGTGCCCCCCTGCCCCCATAAAAAAGTTATGTCTACTGGGAAACTCAGAATGTGAACTTATTTGGAAATAGGGTCTTTGCAAATATAATTAGTTAAGATGAAGTCATACTGGGGTGGGTTGGGCCTTAACTCCAATGTCTAGCTGTCCTTACAAGAAGAGGTCAGAACATAGAGAGACTCACAGGGAAGAAGGCCATGTGAAATTGGAGGCGGCTACAAGCCAAAGAAGGCCAGAATGATGCAGCTATAAGCCACAAGAGGCCCAAGATTGCCAGGAGCCACTAGAGACTTGGGAGAGGTAAACAAGGATTGTTCTAGAACCTTTGGAGGCAGCATGGCCCTACTGACATCTTGATTTTGGACCTTTAGCTTCCAAAGCTGTAAGAGAATAAATTATTTTTGTTTTAAGCCCTCATTTTGATACTTAATTACAATAGCTTTAGGAAGCTGATGCACATGCACACAGTAATTTTTAAAAATCAGAAGTAGTTATATTAATATCAGATAAAGTAGACTTCACGGCAAGTAAAATTACTAGAATCAAGAGGTGCATTTCAAAATGGTAAGAGATCAATCCACCAGGAAAATGTGATCTTAAATGTGTACACACCCAATGACAGAGCCTGACAAGGCAAGAAGCAAAAACGAATCAAACTGAAAGGAGAAAAAGCACATTCACAATTACAGTGGAGGACTTTACCGCTTCCTAAGTAACAAATGAATCACTGGACAGAGAATCAAAAAGGATATAGAAGAACTCGACAACACAGTCAGCCAACAATAGATGAAACCTTTCACCCACCAACAGGGAATTCGTATTTTTTTCAGGCACGATTCACCAAGACTAAACATATCATGGGCCATAAAACAAACTTTAACAAGTTCATCAGAATTGCAATCATGCAGAGTATGTTCTCTGACCGCAGTGGAATAAAGTAGAAGTCGATTATATAAATATAGCAGGAAAGTCTCCAAACGCTTGAAAATTAAATAATAATACTTCTAAGTATTCCATAGGTCAAGATTAAGTCTCAAAGTTTATAAAAAAAAGTACATAGAACTGAATGAAAATGAAAATACAACATATCAAGATCTGTAGGATTCAGGTAAAGCATTACTGAGAAGGAAATTTGTAAAGCTAAGTGATTATATTAGGAAAAAGGAAAGATCTTGTATCAACTAGCCAAGTTCCCACCTCAAAAAACTGGAGAGAGAAGAGCAAAATAAACCTAACACAAGCAGAAGGAAAGAAAAAAGTAAATATAAGGGCAGAAAATAATGAAATTGAAATCAGGAAAACAATAGAGAAACTTAATGAAACATGATGCTCATTACTAGGGGAAAAAAATTAGTAAAATTGATAAACTTCCAGCAGGACTGACAAAGATTAAAAGAGAGATGATATAAACCATTAATGTCAGGACTGAAATTAGAGACTATCACTACAGAATCTGCAGACATTAAAAGGATAATAAAAACTATAAACAACTTTATTCTCTAAATTTGACAATTTGGAAGAAATGGACCAATTCCTCAAAAACACAAACTACCAAAATTTAACGAAGATGAAATAAACAATCCCCAAACTGCTATAACTATTAAAAGACACTGAATTCGCCAAAAAGAACTCCCCCAAACGAATCCCTACGCCCAGCTGGTTTCACTGGAGTGTTCTACCAAACACTTAAAGAAGAATTAACACCAATTTTACAATAACTTCCAAAAATAGAAGAACATCTTCTAACTCATATTAGGAGGCAAGTATTACCCAGATGCTAAAACCAGACAAAGGCAGTACCAAAAGAGAAAGCAGAAAATACTTCTAATGACTTAGATGCAAAATTCTCAATAAAATATTAGCAAATAAAATCCACCAGTGTATTAAAAAAAATTACACACCATGACCAAAGGGATTGTTTCCAAATATGCAAGACCTGCTTAATATTGGAAAATCAGTCAATGTAATCCACCTTATCAACAGGCTAAAGTAGACTATCCTATGATCAGATCAATTGATGGAGAAATAACATTTTAAAATATACCTGTTCCTAGTAAAATTTCTCAGCAAACCAGAAATAGAGAAGTAACTTTTTCAACTTGATACCAAGCATGTACAAAAAACTTAGAGCTAACATCATACATAATGGGTAAAGACTGAATGTTTTTCCGCTGAGATTAGAAACAAGGCAAATATGTCACCTCTCACTACTCTTATTCAAAACAGTGTTGGAACTTTAGCTAAATTGGCAAGGCAAGAACAAGAACTAAACGTGGGCAGATTAGAAAGGAAGAAATTATAAATCACCCCAAGACTTTTTTCTGGAAGAAAGTACCAATAAATTGCTGCATATTATTTAGAGGTTGCAGATTAAAACGACAATGACATATCACTATACACTTGTAAGAATATTTAAATTAAAAGTAATAATGCTAAATGCTGGCAAGGATGTGGAGAAACTGGATCACACATATGTCTGATGAGAATGTAAAATTTTATAGCTACTCTAAAATAGTTTGGGTGTTTTTTATAAAACAAATTTGCCACCAATATAAAACACATTTGCCATGTGATCCAACAGTTGCACTCTTGAACATTTATATCAGAGAAATGAAAACTTACCTCCACAGGAAAACAGGCACATGTACGTTCATAGACCTTTATTTATAATAGCTAAAAACTGAAAACAGCCCAAATGCCCTTGAACAGATGAATAAACTATGGTACATTAATCATGGAATAATACTGAGCAAATAAAAGGAAAAAAAATTACTGATACAACAAGTTGGATGGCTCTCCAAAGTATTATTATGCTGTGTGAAAAAAAGCCAGTCTGAATAAGCTAACAGAGGTACATCCATACAATAGAATATTATTCAGCAATAAAAAGAAATGAGCTTCTAGACATGAAAAGACATGGAGAAACCTTAAAAACATATCACTGAGTGAAAAAAGCCAATCTAAAAAGGCTACATGTGGTTCCAACTCTATGACATTCTGGAAGAATGGATACAGAATGTATCCATTTGATAAGAATATCCAATGGATGAGAATATCCAGTGGATGCAGAATGTATCCAATGGATAAGAATGTCATATGGATACAGTAAAAACATCAGTAGTTTCCAGGTGTTAGAGGAAAGGGAGAGATGAATAGATGGAGCACAGGTGATTTTTATAATGAAACTATTTTGTGTGATACTGTAATGGTGGGTACATGTCATTATATATTGGTTAAAATTCATAGAATATACAACACTAAGAGTGAATCCCAATGTAATCTACGAACTTTTGTTACAGATGTATCAGTATTGGCTCATCAGTTGTAATAGATGTACCACGCTAATGCAAGATACTAATAATAGAAGAAACTGTGCAGGGGGACAAGGAAGTTTGGGAAGTTTCTGTACTTTCTTCTCATGTTCCAGAAACCTACAACTGCTCAAAGAATAGTCTATTAAGTTTTTCAAAAAGCCAGTCTCAAAAGGTTCTGTACTATATGATTCCACTTATATAACATTCTTGAAGTGATATAGGAATGGAGATGAGAGAAGTGGGTGCCAGGGATTAGAAAGTGGGGGGTGGAGTGTGTAGGGAGAAAGGTGGTTTGGGCTATGGAAGTGTGGGAGGAGGATTTTAATGGTGATGCAACTGTTCTGTGCCTTAACTGTGGAGGTGGTTACATGAATTTACACATCTGGTAAAACTGAGTAGAACTACATAGCCACATCAGTGCACATGGAACTGATGAAATCTCAACAAGGTGGGTGGATCATATGAGTGTCAGTTTCCTGGTTATGGTATTGTACTATGGCATTCGGGATATTCCCACTGAGGAATGGTGAAGGGTTTGTGGGATCTCTCTACATTTTCTCTTATAATTGCATATGAAACTGAAATTATCTCAAAATTAAAAAAATGTAATTTAAAAAGTTTAAAATGTTCAGTAAGTTGTTTTCACTATATCTAAAGGAGGTCATAATTTTTCATATTATCTACTTTTGTTTCCTTTCAGTCCTTACATATCGATGCCACTTTATATACTGAAAGTGATGTTCATGTGAGTAGAGTTTATTTTTTTTTTGAAAATTGTTATATTTTCCAGTTTTCAAAAGTTGAAGAAGTATATTTTCATAAACTTACTGAAGGATGTATAGTTTTTAAGTCTAACTTTTGTTGTGTTCTGACAACATGCGATCAATGCATTTTGTAAGTAATTGTTGAGGTTGTGGGACTTGGGGACAAAGAGCTTACATAGATGCTATTTTCATAATGGTACCAAATCAAAATATAAAACAGCCTTTTCCATCAATGTCAAACAAAACATACTACATATTTTATGATGCAATTAGATCATGATGCAATTAAGTGCACAAATCAGGTTAATGGATTCAGTTTAAAGCTGTCCGCCATAGCCCTTGTTTCCAGTCCTGGACTGTATTTCCACGCTTAATTATATTTTCTACAAATTGCTTAAATGCACTCATGTTCCACATTTTGCATGAATCTCTACAATTGTCAGAAAAGAATTCTGGCCAGTTACTCTCGATGTGAGAAAAGAAATAAACACAGCTCATAAAACCTATCAGAATTAAAAAGTGATCTTGAACTTGTTTCATTAATACACTGACATTGCCTAAGGCATGTATAATTTTAGCTATGTTGCTGTTCTTTCCCTCTGGGTTGGCTACTAAAAAACAAGAAACAAATCCCCAACTTCTTCACCTCACGGAAAACAAACTCTATGTTGTGTGCGAGGAAAACAGTGAGTCCACTCTCTGTGATTGCTCAATTAGAACTTCTCTGAAATGGAAGAATTTGCACCTGTGAAGGCTTTTTCAGCTTTGGGAAGAGGGCTTCACCACAAGCTAGAAAAACCAGATATTCATCAACCCCTTGGATAGTGGTGCTACACATAGACATTGTCTTCCTCCTTAGGCTTTAGTATGTTTTCCATTTTTCTTTCAAAGTAGAGAGCAGGCAGGTAACCACCCAAACTCAGCAACCTGAGATTGCTTTTTTTGCAAGAAGATAACCTTGTAACTCATGGCTTATAGAAAGAAGCTGAGGTTGAAATTTAGATGTAAACTCTGATTCAGCCACTTCCTAGGTGCATTGCCTAAGAAGTCACTAAACATTTATGAGCCTCAGTTTTATTTATTATTTTATCTATCTACCTACTTACCTACCTACCTACCTACGTATCTGTCTGTGGGGATGGTATTTACCCTTGCAATTCTGAGCAGCTGCTGTGGGAGATAAGGAATATGGCCAATGCCAGGCATGTGGGTGTGTTCCCTCCTCCCTTCATCCATTCTGTAAGCATTCTGGAAGTGCCTGTAGGATCCCAGGCATTGTACAAGGCAGTGAGAACCTAAAGTCAGACAATCCATGGTCACATCCCCAGATGATCATTAATGCTTCTTTTCTTTTAAGTTGGGGATTTTGTTAAAGTCACTATTGTGGGAAACATATTTTTGTGGTATCTGAAAGGTACCTTTCTGATGTGGCCAGCCCGTGAATGGGCAGTACTCCTACCCTGATTTTTCTAATAAATTTCTTGGGATTTCTTCTGCCCCTGGAGCTCTGGGACTTATGGAACTAGCATGACCAGCAGCTGTCACTGTTTCAGATATTAACAGTACAGTCTGATTCTAAAAATTCTTTTAGCACACTATCTATACTAATGTTTTGAGAGTCTCAGGCTGGTATTACTACCATTTTACAAGGAGGAAATGCTCTCATTGAGAAAAAGTGGCCTGTTATTTCCATGTTTTCTAGCTTTGTGTTCTTTCTTCTGTATACTATTGCCATCTTTTTAGATTGTTTTATTGTCTGTTTGTTTTGGTTTTGATTTAAAAACAAAACAAAGCAAAAAATTGCCTCCTGTGTAAAACTTCTTAGGGGTTTTGTGTTTCTTTATAAAATATTTGGATTAACTTTTTAAAAAATCAAAATTGCATCTATGTAAAAGTGCATAATGGAAAGATACTTTTTTTTCAAAGTGATTCTTTGTAACTCTTTTTTTAGCCCAATTGCAAAGTAACAGCGATGAAGTGCTTTCTCCTGGAGTTACATGTTATTTCGCTTGAGTCCAAAAATGAGACCATTCATCAAACAGTAGAAAACATTATTATCCTAGCAAACAGCAGTTTATCTTCTAACAGGGTGAGTTACCCAATCGTCATACAGAGCTATATCGGATGTTTATGTCTTGGTTGGGAGAAGTCATTAGCTGGATGTAATGAACAAGCAGATTGTTCGAAGAGGCACTCGGGAGAGGGAGTTAATGCCAGCGGAGTGACCTTCGGAACTGGCACCATCAGTAGTGTGTCCAAAATCCTAAAGTGGTCTATCAGTGTATTCATTCAACAAACATTTACTGCGTGATTCCAGGCCCTTTTGTGCTAGAGTGACAGTGATGAACCAGTGAGGTCGTTGGCCCCAAGGTGTTTATTACCAGGTGCAGTGGATAGACATCGGTCTAATTACATAGTTAAGTGTTTAGCATCAATAATAGCAATTCACATTTATTCAGTAATTACTCTATGCCAGACACTGTTCTTTGAGGCTTAAATGGTGATTCATTACATCCTCACAATAAATCTGTGAGTTACCCTTGTGTCTGTTTTTTTTTTTTTTAAGTTTATTTATTTATTTTGAGAGAGAGAGAATGCACAAGGGGAAGGGGGAGAAAGAGGGAGAGACAGAATCCCAAGCAGGCTCCACACTGCCAGCACAGAGCCCGATGTGGGGCTCAAACTCATGAACTGTGAGATCACGACCTGAGCCGAGATCAAGAGTCAGACTCTTAACCAAATGAGCTGCCCAGGTGCCCCTCCTTGTTTCTGTTTTAAGGTTGAAGAAATCGGAGCACCAAGGGCTTGAATCACTTTCTCCAGTCCACACAGCCGGTAAAATGGGGAGCCAGATTCATACCCAAGCGGCTTCGCTTCAGGGGAGGTCTTCTTCTTATCCACTGGACGGACAAATGCCACAAGAGGATAATAATAAAAATATTAAAAATTCAAGTAGAATTTGGGCCTTGCCATGCACCACGAGAAGTATGGTTCTAGGAGAGAAAATGCGAAGGACTCCCACAGCAGGCCTGAGGGTGTGCTGGTCAAAGGCCCTGAAGTAAAAGAATGATGGTTTTCATGGCGAAACACTAGTGGCCAAAGCAGAGTGGACAGAAGGAAGTTTTACAAACAAAGAAGGCATAACAATAATTCATGAATTTAACATATACTTTTGGGGCCTCGTTGTAGGCCTTCAGGATAACAGAAGTGAAAAAACACACATGGTCTCTGCTCTTAAGGGACATAAGTAAAAACGTAAATCATAAATAAAGCAAGCAAAAGGAAATGAATAATGACTCAGTTATTTATTAAATCAGTGGCCAAAAAGAAGGCAGGTAAGAGGGCTGGGGTTCTATTTTAGAGGTTTACCTGCTACGCTGACATTTGGAAAGACATGAGGGAATGAGCCTCCTATCTGGGGAAGTATGTTTAACAGGCAGAGGAAACTGAATGTTCCAAGACCCTCTGAGCGAGTAGGGCTGGACACCCTGAACTGCTCTAAAAATGCCAGGTTGCTTTAAGGTCTTTGCTTAAATGTCTCCTTCTCAGTGATGTCACCTTTTCACAGTTGCAATCCACCCCCACACCCTGTCCCCTTCTCTGCACGCCCCACTATCTGACATTTTACTTACTTGTCTGCTTTTCCCTACTAGAATGTCAGTGTCTAAGGGGCAGGTATTTCTGTGTGTCTGTGTATATGTGTGTGTGTTTTAGAGCTGTATCCCAGCTCCCAGAACGATGCCGGGCATATTCTAGACACTTAATATATTTATGAAATGCCTATACTGATGTTTAAAATACTCTTGTGATAGGTTACCTCTCTGTTATTGGTAGAATATTCAATGTGCATGTTCACAGTCACTGTCATCATGGCCTGGTATGTGTAGCACGTGTAGTAGAAGGAGCTGGCAAGACTGTAGTCAGAAGAGCTGGATGTAGAGCATTTCACTGGTTATGTCAACTGAGATGCATCGTGTAATATCTCTGCCTTGCTATCTGACATGATTATTTCCAAATAGGACAGCGCTACATAGAATATGACAGTCCCTGGCATAGAGTATGTGCTTGATAAATGTTGGTGAATCTGAATTTCAAGTGCTTAATGGACATAAAATCTAATTTTGATTTTTGCTGGTACAGCTTTCCTGGTTTGGATGATCTCTAAGTAGTTTATTTATGATTACTACATTCGGAATATTCTAGTTATCCATGAAACGGTGTTTGAATTACAATTTGTGGTATTCACCTAAATAGTTTAGTTCAACCAGCAATGACTGGGGGAATACTATGTGCTAGGCCTTATGCTAAAGGCTAGGGAAACAAAAATATGTGGCCTTGTGCTCTTAGAAAAGCCTAGAGACTAGTGGTACAAAAATCAAAAAACTCCCTAATATCAATATATGATATGATATGATATGATATGATGTGATATGATTGATATATGAGGGAGAGTTCTGAGAATGTAAAGATGGAACATTTAGCCCAACCTGGGGAACTCCTAGGTTTAGGAATGCCTTCCTAATGGAGATAGGACCTGAGTAATCTCAGCCTGAGTAGTGGTAGCTAAAATAGCAAGTGTGGAATATGCAGAGAGAAGAACAAAGGCAGTGGGGCATCTAATAGCATGATGTGTATGTGGGGGTAAAGGCATGAGCTCATTGTACTTAGGGTATGTCATTGGAGGTGGTAGGGACAGGTGAAAGAAACAGGTGAGGAACCCCTCAAGGAGGGCCTGTGTCCCATGCAAGGGAGGCATAGTCTTTATGGGGTAGATGATCAGAAACTACTGAAGGGCTCTAAGCAGGAAGTCCATGGTCTGATAGACATGGCTTATTTCTCCAATGTCCTTAACCCATTATAGGAAAAATAAGCCTAAACCAGATCTCCCAGTTTTTTTCCAGTGGTTTTTCCAAATATGACATTAATGTGCCAAAGTTTTTATGTCTCAAGACCTCACTGTATGGTTCAAATGATGTGATATTCCCAGGAAAGGGATATAGTAGTCTTTGCAATCTAATCCTTTCTTCTTATTCACTAGAATATAACTGAAACAGGATGCAAAGAATGTGAGGAACTGGAAGAAAAGAACATTAAAGAATTTCTGCAGAGTTTTGTACATATTGTACAAATGTTTATCAACTCTTGATTGTGATTGATCCCCTTCAGCATTTCTACTGTTAGCAAACATCTTCCTGCGGCTTAGAGGCTGTGAAACTCCTCATTTCTTGCATGCTGCCCCAATTTTTTTAACAAGAGGACAATCTGGAATCTTGGATCACACGAACTCTTAGAAATGAAGGCAGAAAAATGTCATTGAGCAACATGGTGTCTATGAACTGTCTTCGTACTTATTTTGTTCATTTATTCTTAATTTATTATTGAAATTGTACATATTTGTAGCATAATATAAAGTATTGAATAAAATTGTGTATATACTTTATCCTTCGAAATTGCATTGATGTTTACCTCCTGTAAGAAAATAGGGGACATTCGTTCAAGGGCAATAGTCAAATCGCACAAGCTGTGGGGCTGAGCACCCCTGGGGCAGGGAAACCGTATGTTCCAGCCAGCCTAGGACCACTGACCACCAGCCTTCACTTCTCCATTAGGTGTAGCACAAGGAGGAAGAATTAACTACCAATGAGAAAGGAAGAAATAGGTGTGAAACCGATGTTTTACTCTGTAATTGATATATAAAGCACCTGTTATAAAAGACAAAAAGTGCATGTACCTGGCAGGTAATATGCGTCAGTAAATCTTTGGTGGGAGTGACAATAATAAAGCTCCACTGAGGTAGATAGGTAGAATCGTGTATAGGAAACTAATGGTTGTAATGATGTTTGTATTCCATGCTTTCCCAAGTGCAGGTATTTTATTTTCACTTTTTTTTTTTTTTTTTTTTTTTTTTGCCATGCATGTATAATAAAAAATTTGCTGGTTAGTTAGAGCCAGCATTATCTGACATAAAGTAATTGTTTATATATTTTTGCAGTATACTGTCTGAAATTTGCAAGGTCTTTTTTAATAAAACTATGACTAAAATGAAATATTTTTGTCTATCACCATTTCTTTCACCTAGTTCACTTATGGTGTTTTTGTTTGTTTTTCATTTTTTTCTTTTGTTTTGTTTTTCCTCAAGTTAGTTACCTTATGGTATAGTCTTGGCTTCAGGAATAGAACCCAGTGATTTATCTTTTATATATGACACCCAGTGCTCATCCCAACAAGTACCTTCCTTAATGCCCATCACCCCTTTAACCCACTCCCCCACCCCCTATCAACCCTCATTTTGTTCTCTGTATTTAAGAGTCTCTTATCGTTTGCTTCCTCTGTTTTTATCTTCTTTTTCCTTCCCTTCCCCTATGGTCATCTGTTAAGTTTCTCAAATTCCACATATGAGTGAAATCATATGATCTCTGTCTTTCTCTGACTGACTTATTTCGCTAAGCATAATACCCTCTGGTTCCATCCATACTGTTGCAAATGGCAAGATTTCATTCTTTTTTGTCGCTGAGCAGTATTCCATTGTGAGTATATACCACATCCTCTTAATCCATTCCCCCATTAGTTGATGGACATTTGGGCTCTTTCCATACTTTGACTATTGTCGATAGCACTGCTATAAACATTGGGGTGCATGTGCCCCTTCAAATCAGCATTTTTGTATCCTTTGGATAAATCCCTAGTAGTGCAATTGCTGGGTCATAGGGTAGTTCTATTTATAATTTTTTGAGGAACCTCCACACTGTTTCCCAGAGTGGCTGCACTCCCACCAACAGTGCAGTAGGGTTCCCCTTTCTCCACATCCTCACCAACATTTGTTTCCTGAGTTGTGAAATTAGCCATTCTGACACATGTGAGGTGATATCTCAGTGTGGTTTTGATTTGTATTTCCCTGATGATGAGCAATGTTGAGCATCTTCTCATGTGTCTGTTTGCCATCTGGATGTCTTCTTTGGAAAAAATGTCTATTCATGTCCTCTGCCCATTTCTTCACTGGATTATTTGTGTTTTGGGAGTTCGGTAAGTTCTTTGTAGATTTTGGATACTAACCCTTTACCTGATATGTCATTTGCAAGTATCTTCTCCCATTCTGTCGGTTGCCTTTTAGTTTTGTTTATTGTTTACTTCACTGTGCGGAAGCTTTTTATCTTGAGGTCCCAATAGTTCATTTTTGCTTTTTTTTCCCTTGCCTCCGGAGACATGTCTAGTAAGAAGTTGCTGTGACCAAGGTCAGAGAGGTTGCTGCCTGTTTTCTCCTGTCAGATTTTGATGGTTTCCTGTCTCACATTTAGGAGTTTCATCCATTTTGAGTTTATTTTTGTGTATGGTGTAAGAAAGTGCTCCAGTTCCATTCTTCTGCATGCTGTGGTCTGGTTCTCCCAGCACCATTTGCTAAAGAGACTGTCTTTTTTTCTATTGTATACTCTTCCGTGCTTTGTTGAAGATTAGTTGACCATATATTTGTGGGTCCGTTCTTCACTGAGAGACTCCAGGTTAGGAACTGATCTCCTACAAATTCATTTTCTCTCCATTTCACAATACAAACCAGTTATCTGTCAAAACATTCTTTTATCCCCAGTACCCCACCCATGCTGGTGTATCTCCATTACTCTAGTCAATGTATGCTTAAGCATTTCTTTCAAGATAGTTTTGGAGAAATCTATATCCTATTTGACTTTCAAAGAGTTGTGTGTTGGCTATCAGTTTGTTCCCTGATATCAAATAGTATTTTACAGCCACACTTTAAAGTTTAGGGATTGAGATTGTGGCAAGTTTTTTTGTTTATTTGTTTTAATTTCATCTGAAATGGGTTTTTAAAATCTACAGTTTATTTTTTTTCCTAGCTTTTCTATTGATGGAGAATAGGAAAAGTGCACCATTTTTAACTGCAAGTTGCTATTCCAACCCTTAGACAAAAGTTAGCCTCCTTACAGTGTTTGTTGGGATGGGGAAGGAAAATCATGATGTCGTGTCACCAATATTTTATAGTGGCCAATGATCTGTTCTTGTTATATAAGCACACAAGTCCAATTTGGCATTTCCAGGGGCACCTGGGTGGCTAAGTTGGTTAAGCATCTGACTTTGGCTCAAGTCATGATCTCGTCATTGGTGAGTTTGAACCCCACGTTGGGCTCTGTGCTGACAGAGCAGAGCCTAGAACCTGCTTTGGATTCTGTGTCTCCCTCTCTCTCTGCCCCACACCCTGCTCATGCTCTATCTCTGTCTCTCAAAAATTAATAAACATTAATTTTTTTTTTTAATTTGGCATTTTCCAGCACTCAGAATTCCTCACACATTATTTACTTAGTATGAGTCACTTCAGTTAATCTTAAGGAACTCAAGGCATAGATGTGAAGCTTCTTAAAACATTCTTAGCTAACTTAAGAAAAGAACTAATCATGTAAAACACCCTAAGTGTTTTTTTTTCATGCCTGAATTCTTAACAAAATCAGTTTTTCATTTATGTTTCAAAATTTTGCCTTCTTAAACTGTCCTCTGTAGTAAACCAGCTTAATGTTATTTGTGTAGACTAGAATACAGTGTTTGTGTCTCACCTGCTGTCCTATATGCTGAAAGCATTGGCCTCACACTACATTTAATCAAGCACAAATCCATAGACTTAAAACTCCAAATAGAAAAGGCAAGCTTAATAAAAATTAGGTTTACAGTCCAATATCATTTTTGTGGATTATATCCTTACCTTTTAAAAATTTCAGATGAAGAAAAGATATGAGAGAATATCATTTCTACACTCTCTTGCAATAAGCAAAAATGGGTTAGAAGTCAGAGGACATGGAAATGCAAACTGAACCAATACATAATTTGTGAGCCCAGAGATTTTTAAAACCCAAGCAGAAACCTAGTTTTACATACTCTCATTTTTCACCTCAGAACAGAGAATCAATGGAATTATTTCTTTTGCTGCTGTTACTGTTGTGAGAGAGCCCTATTATGTGTTTTGATGTGTTACTTCTTCTGTCCATCAAATTCAAAGGCTCATAAGGTCAAACCAACATACACAATATGAAAACCAAGTAAGTATGTGGTTGATCCCTTTCCCCACACGCAGAAATACTAGAAAATGCATTTTTGTTCCTCTATCTGTGTTAGATCAGGCTTAGTGTAAGTTCTCTGCATTCATATATGAGTCACAGTTAACATATGCATATCATGTATAAATATTTTGCCCAGAGGAAATCCCATTTCCATAGAGATTTAGTTCAATGCTTCTGAATGTATCTGATGATTGAATTTTATCTTCGCTAAGGAATTTATTATGCAAGGCAAACTTTAGCTTCATTGAAAAGTCCCCTAATTGTACAATCCATTGGATGCAACGTAGAAAAAAACACTAATGAATCATTAATAAAGAGTTGTGATTTTGTCCTTGTTAAAAAACAAATGGAGACCAGCCTTGAAAATCCCCTAAGCAGACAAAATCAGTTTAGTCATACAAAGAAACCTTAATTTAGCTTATTTTGCAAGGCTGAACTGACTGGGTCATTTCTTGCTTATGCCTCTGAAAACCATAAACAAAATCTGAACTATTTCTCGAGATGGATATGAGGTAACCATTGACCAATTCCCTATCATTTAAGAAAATTTTAGTATTATAACCAATCACTGTAAAGAATAGTCTGCCTTCTCGCTAAAGGAACTACTTTATCACAATATACCCCTTGAGCTGCCTTCCATGTTTTGGTCTGAGCGCTTCTGGTTTGCAGACTTTTTGGTGTGTGCACAATAAACTTTTACTAATTACTACTTCAGTGATTCGCTGGTTGTATTTCTGTTATTTCTGAACTTTTGACAGTCCTATATTTTAGCTCTTTAATCCTGGATTTGAAAAGAAGTTATCTACAAGAGGAATTGAAGAGGAAATTGTTACATAGAAGCCAAATTGAAAATTGTACATCTAGTTTTTACAAACTGTGTCAACACTTTGAGAACATTATCAGGGACTCCAGTGTCACCCTAAAGGCGATTTGTCTTCATCATCCTCACTATCATGAAAGAATTCACTTCTCTGGCCATATTGTAACTCCATTTATTGAAAACCCACTGTGTGCAAGCATTCTGCCAGGTGCTGCGGTTACAACTCTGAAGAAGGCAGCCATAGGTTCAGCTCTCACAGAGTTTACATTCTAGGAGGAGGGTCGTGTTATCAAATTAATCGTGTGCTGATTCAGTTATTATCGGTTCTATGAAGGGCACGAGGTGAGCATGTAAAGGAAGGGGCAGATTCATTCCAGCTGTCAGAGCTTCTTTGAACAGTGGTATCTGAGCTCTGCTATGAATTATAAAGTCTTGCTGCAGGGGGATCAGTCTGGGAAACAGCCTGCCGAAACCTTGAGTATGGAAGGATTACAGCACGTTCAAAGAGCAGAAGAAAGGCCAGAGTGGCTAGGGTCAAAGAAAACAATGAAAGAAGCTGGTAAGATAAATATCAACTGGTCTCATAAGCCAAGTAAGGATATTGGTGGTAAAAATTTTGCTTTATACTCCAAAAGAAAGGGACTCTTACTCTGATACATATAAAAATACAGCAGGTTTTGTTTCTGCTGTTGAGAAAAGAGTTGAAGTCAAAATCTCCTTACTGCTACATCCCAGGATAATAAAATTATTTCTAATAGCATCATCTTCTACGGGCCTTATTATTGTCATCATTAATGGACTCCTTGCAACACTTAATGGAGACCAACTTCAGCAAGTAATTATTCATTCACTGTCAAGTGCAAGAAACCTGTTTGCCGTATATATGACTTGAGAGGCCAAGGTCTCAGGATTAACACGTAAATCCAGTGCTGGGTTCTGAGGCCAGTCAGCATTGATCTGTGGTCCGAATCTTCACACCTGGAAGCCTTTCTGGAAAAAAAGGACTTTTTAAAATCACTTTTTAAATGAGAACTATGATATAAGGGAAACCAACCATCTTCAGCAAGAAAACTGGGATAGAGGAAGGCATCAGGAGGTAATAATGGTGCTCTGCTGTCTGGTGGCAAGGCACAGTTAAAACAGGGAATGGAAAGGTGCAAGATAGGTGTGACTGGGGGGGTGGTGGGAGGTGGGGGTGAAGCTTTGAAAGCACAATTACACACATATAATCAGGGGGTTAGGCTGCAGAAGGATTGAGAAGAGATGAATCCGAGATGTTTAAGGAGAGGATAAGAAAGAAGCCAAATTTCTGAATAAGCAGCTAAAAGCCTACAGGTGAGACTAGAATGTCAGGGCAGTGATGGCTCCACATGACAAGTACCATCTTCTCCAGAGTTTTTAAAGATCATGGCTGTCAGCGAAGTTCACTTTCGAGAGTTGATTTAATAAAGTCAAAGCCCTCGGTGTGTCTGGGTTCTGCGCTCTAAGGGCACACCAGGCTGATGGAAATAATATGAATCCCCTTATACTTTTATGGCTCTTTAAAGTCCACAAAACACTTGTATCTATATGATTGTATTCGATAAGAGTTTCTGTCCCTCATGGGTAGAGATGAGAAGAGATGCTTTGTCGCTTATGTGTAACATTTTGCTTATGTTGCTGATGTGTAAAAAACAAAGGAAGAAAGAAATCACCTGAAATTTTTGTCCGTGTTCAGTTCTGTATTTTTAAATGCCCTATTGCCTTTTATATTTCCTTTCAAATAAGCAGGAGCATAATACTTGGGGTGGAAAATTATTTGTTGTTAAAGAAATCAAAACAGAGCTTAAGCATGTATTTTAATTCCATATTTTGATTATTTTTTCTTCACACAATTCTATTCTGGTGTTTTGTTTGCTTTGCCCAGATGGCAAATGCACCATTAAGTTTATTCAGCCTGAATTAATTATCTTTTTATAGTAAAAGAAAATCCTCTCCTTGTGACAAGTAAGATGTTTGTGCTGTATTTATGAATAAATAAAGGCAGCTGTTATACACAGCATTATTAATAGCATTGCTTTAAACATCTCATGTGAAAAGAAATCCACTATTTTCAATATAATATAAGCTCTTGGTGTCCCAGAGTTTATGAAAACCACAGACCTGTTATCTTTCTTCACTGCAGCATAAGAAAAATATCACACTTTATGTACAAGAAGGATTTAATTCAAATTGCAGATGTTAGGCAGTACTTTTTTAAAATGGTTATTGTTTGTGTTGGTCATTTGGCCCTGATTCTTCAGTGTTTCACAGGTTAAGCATCTGGAAATCAGCAAAGCCACTCTCCCTGGAAACAGAAAGTTAACAGGCAGCCGCAGACTTCATCTAAATGGCCACTGTGATGCTACTCCCTGCTTTTCAGTTGAATGGCTTTTTTGATGGGTGATATGGCTAATATAGAAGGGATTTTTTTTTCCTTTGGTAAGACAGGGTAGGTCTGCAAAGCAGAGGAACCCTTTCTCCTCACAGAGAGGTCTTTTGAACCTTGAACCAGAAGAAATAAGAGGAAGTATAACCTCCTGTCAACACGATGAGATCATAACTCTGCAAGGCATCTGGGCTTCAGACTTTTCCTGTTTTAAGGAACTTGGTTTCCCACGAGGCCACAGTGTTTTCCAGGCAAACTGACTTGTCCCTAAAGATTTATTTCATTTCTTAGTCATCTTTATTTTATTTCAAACAATAAACATAAAATATGCTCAGAGGAATAAATATTTGCAAGCAGAGGTATACCTAGGGCTGACCATGGAAGCCCAGGTGTAAGCTTCAAGTGGGTGCATTGTCTGTAGAGAATTGAAAAACAATAATAAAACTGAAAGTCTGTCTGGTTTTATGATCACTATGTGCCAGTGATTCTAAGCAATGTCAATGGTAAAATACCCTTCCCTGAAAAATATTTTTGGAAGTCCCAAGTGTTAAGCAATTGTTCAGGTTACATTGTCTTAAATAATATATATGTGATCTGCAAATTGGCACATATTTATTACTTGTCCTTTAATAAGCATTATATTCTACATGGAAGCTAACTTGGAGACCTCAGTTACATGGCTGGCCATCAACTCTAGTGGATTCGATTGTCAGCCACTTCTGAAGTGTTCAGGCTTGTTCACACTGGCTTTGAGCACAGTTGGTATTCTCACTGCTCTGGTCTTGCACATTCTTTAAATAGATTGAAATAAACAAAGATAATATAGTGATTGTGGAGATTAAGAAATCAAATATTACTTCAATTTTCATTTGTGTTTAACATTTGAATCTGAGAAAGCGAGCAAACCATAAGGTGTATTAGTTTAGTAAATTCAGATTTTAATTCACTCATTAAATAGTTTTCTGCATGTGACTAATTATATTTAACTTTGAAATTTGATCTTGTTATGGTGTTAAGTGTTTGGTTTAAAACTAAAACAAAAAGGAAGAAAACAAAAAGTGTCATTGGTGGTATGATTTATTTAGACAATGTCAAAATTGTGCCTTTTGCAGATGTTTCAATTTCATTAAAATTTACTGATTAGTTTATGGTCAGTTATTTATTTATTTACTTATTTATTTTAATGAATATAATTTATTGTCAAGTTGGCTTACATACAACACCCAGTGCTCATCCCAAGTGCCCTCCTCAATGCCCATCACCCATTTTCCCTCTCCCCTACCCCCCCCATCCACCCTTAGTTTGTTCTCTGTATTTAATAGTCTATTGTGGTTTGCCTCTCTCCCTCTCTGTTTGTAACTATTTTTTCCCCCTTTTCTTCCCCCTTGTGAAAAGATGCTCGGTCAGTTATTTATATAAAATGTTACTTTATCAGACTGTCACTACAGAATCAAAGTCTGAACTCTTATATTGATTTTAAAAAATTAAGTAGTTGTGGTTTTTTTCTTCATAAACTTAAAGGAACTTAAAATTTTTGTAGCATTTTTGTGAACGTTAACAACGAATTCTAATTATTCTGATTTTGTAAAGAAATGTGTGTGAGGAAATTATTCCAACATGAAATTACATTGACAGTGAATTCTCTTCTAGGGGCATGGACAGTGAGGACAAGAGAAGAAATGTTAGCAAAATTCAAAACCAAGAGTTTTCTTTTCTTTTTCTTTTTCTTTTTCTTTTTTTTTAATGGAAGAGAGAAAGGCACTAGCAAAAGCCAAGTAAGACTAGACCAAGACACTAGTAAAGGCTTGGGCAAGACCAAAACTTTATGCAAGAGGACAGGATGGATGATAATCTATTTCTATATTACTATTTGTCCAGAACCAGTTCCAGATGATGTGAAAGTCTGGCTAGGAAGGAACTGAACTCTTCAGGATAAAAATATCCGTTCTCTGAAGTCCAAAGGAAAGGGAGAAAAGGGTAAAGAAGGAAGTCCATATTTGATGACTTTATAGCTTTAAGAATATTTATAAAATGGTGAAAAAGAGTTGAGAACTTGGAGAGTCTATTCAAAATAAAAAATACATATTTGGTTGTGTTTTTTTTTTCTGCAGACTTATAGTTAATAATACAAAAGCTGAAATATCCAGGTTTATAACTAAGTACATAACTATAAAATTATTGAAGTTAGTTGAAGCTATATCCAAAAGTCCCCAGAATAATGTAACATTCAAGCATCATCTTTGAAAACCACATTTTATCAATACGGAAGATCTTAGCATTGGGAGTGAAACTCCAAATAACTATTGATCAAGTCCATGGAGAAGGAATGAATAAATAAAGAAAGAGAGGCAAAAATTGATTTTCTTCTAGGAAAGTCAATTGTGTCCATGTAAATGAGTTAAAGATGATAATGTTCTGCCAATTTCTTTTTTTTTTTATTTTTTTTTAACATTTATTTATCTTTGAGACAGAGAGAGAGCATGAACAGGGGAGGGTCAGAGAAAAAGGGAGACACAGAATCTGAAACAGGCTCCAGGCTCTGAGCTGTCAGCACAGAGCCCAACGCAGGGCTCGAACCCACAGACCGCGAGATCATGACCTGAGCTGAAGTCGGACGCTTAACAGACTGAGCCACCCAGGCACCCCTGTTCTGCCAATTTCTAAGAATATGTATGTGGTTCAACTTATATGATCATACTGCTGATGATTGAAAGAGTAAAATTTTCTCTTTTGGCCATGGTTTTTCACTATCCAAACTTTGTATACTGTGTAGATTTCTCTGTTACCTTAATCACCTCTCAAAGGCATTTTTAACCTAGCATCTAGATACCTAGGTTGTACTGCATGGGTTTCAGGGAGTCATTAACTCTCAAGAAGTAAGTATAAGTGTGTCTATCAGTGTGCATATATTGTTTTTTAGGAGAAGGTCTAAAGTTTTCATCAGGCTCTTAGAGTGTTCCATGAATCAGAAGGTGCTAAGATTGCCTCTCTAGGAATCTTTTTTTCCTCCTAAGTCAAAGGGTCAGGCAGTGGTAGGTCTTGTAAAACTTGCATCCTACTTTAATGCCATCTCAGGATCTTGTTTCAATGCAGATTATGACTCATTAGCTCCCAGGAAGTGCGATGTTGTGGGCCAAGGACCACATTTTGAATAACAAAGGTATAATACTCATAAAATGTGACATAGGAGAGCTTTTGCCTCTGAGGTCTTCCAGGAGGCCACAATTTCAGGAGCCATTACTGAGTTGACACCACCTACAGAGTCAAGAAGCGCGATGTGGTATTCATCGTCACCTGATGCTGGGCAAGTTGCCTAACCACTCTGAACCTATTTTCTTGTCTCTAAAAAAGCAGTAACAATATTATCTGACAGGATTGTTGTGAATTAAGTTAGATGCTGACTACAGTTCTTGGTACAGAGTAAATACTAGATAACTGTGTTCCCTATCTCCTCCCCTGAGCACTTTGTGGTTTCCTGTTATTCTAGTGAGGTGATTACTTAGGAGTTATAATCAGCAAAACAGAATAGCCTCAGGATAAAAAAAGTACAGTATTAAATATGTCCAGAATTTCCTTGAAAGAGTTCTATTTTAATACCTCCTGGACTTGAGCAGAATTTTTAGAGTTCCAGTCTTTTCTACCTATCAGATTTCATCAGTAAATTCTCAAAACAAATTGTCCATTTGCTAGGCTTTTTGGCTTAGCAACTGGTTGCCCTGTTGTATGCTGCCTTTAAGCTAATTTGACCATTGCCTCTCCCACCTCTATTTCAACTTTAACACTTACTTATCTGAATTGTATTGGTTAATTGTCACCTGTTACAGGGAATATTGTGATATTCCAAAATTCTTATCTTCTCTTCCAACTCATTTTCAAGCTGTTTCATCTGCTAGGTTTCACCTATCTTACAAACATAAGACCTGCAATGTTGACCCTATTACTGCTGCTGAATGTAATTGCTTACATTATTTATATATTTTTTTTATCTGATATATTACCTTAGTTACTCATCTTCTTATTTTTTGTCCTCAGATTGTCAATAAGCAAATATGTCTAAGTTGTATTGCATCGCAACTCGCAAGTGCCAGGTGAACCTGAGGCTGAAATGCTTTCGAATAGGTCACGGTCACTCTTTCTTGTAGTTTAGTTCACTGCCTTGCTAATGAATGATTTCATGCTCTCATTATGCTACAAAGGCAGGGCAATTTGGTCAGTACTTTTTTTTTTTTTTTTACCAAAGTATCAAGGTCGTGATTAACATGGAACTTACATTAGGTTGACCTACTATCAAAATTTCATTATTGATAAAGTCTCAAGCAGATGGTAGTAAACAAATGTGGTAGAAAACAGGTCTTAGTCTACAAGTTTTCAATTCTTGAAGTTGCCACTTACAAAGAGAAATCACAGTGTAAAAAAATAGAGAGAAAGGAAGACTTTTGTGTTATTCTTGAAGACCATTAGTCTCAAGGTTACCAGCCAAGCGTAATTCTTGTTTAATTCTCCCATTACCACCTAATCCTGTTTATATCAGGAACACCTTTAATAGAATGTCACTTCAAATCACTGAAATACAAAGACAGGCACTGTAATTTACATTAGCTACAAAATGAACACCCTTCCCATGGGGACTCTTCAGCTAGCAAGCACATCAGTGATGATGCATGTTGCCTCTGAGATCTTTCTGGAAGCTGTAGCCATTAAGTTGATTGATACCATCTAAAAAAAAAAAAAAGTACTTTCCTTATTTCCTTTTTTTCTGGGACATAGGTCTGAGTGTTCTCCTCCCTTTTCCTAAAGGAGGTTCTGGGTGTTTACCTGATGGAGGGGGATTTGTTGTTTCTAGTACTTTTTTTTTTTTTTTTCTTGATTTTAGCATTTCTGTCTAAAAAGAAAGGATTTGACTTATCTACCCAATTCCTGGGTGTTATTTCTCCTTTCCAGAGTGTTTTGATATTCCCAAGTGACTTTGGCTATCAGATATATTGAAGAGATCTGCATTAATATCTTTTTTTTTAAGTTTCTTTATTTATTTTGAGAGAGAAAGAGAGAGCAGGGGAGGGGCAGTGAAAGAGGTAGAGAGAAAAAATCCTGAGCAGTCTCCACATTGTCAGTGCAGAGCCAAACTCGGGGCTTGAACCCATGAACTGTGAGATTACGACCAGAGCCTAAACCAAGAGTAGGATGCTTAACCAACTGAGCCATGTAGGCACCCCTCTGCACCAATATCTTTAACTCTGTTTTGGTCCCAATGTATATATGGAGGTCAGGTATGTGGCTGGCCATTGGTAGCTATAAAAAAAAAAAAAAATTCTTACACATACCACAGTTTGCTCTCAATCTGGCAATCTCTATCTTTAAAAAAAAACAAACAAAAAAACAAACAAACAAAAAAAAACAGAGTAGAATTTATTGATGGAACCTCAAAAAAAAAAAAATTTTAAGAACAAATTGCTAGGAATAAAAACTCTTATGGACATACCATATAATTTTTCAGTAAGTCAATTATCACATTGATAAGGCAAGGATACAAATTGTTGACTATGCCATGTGATGACAAGAAGGAACCTGATGATTGCTCTTAGCCATGAATTGGGGCAGTGGAATATTCCTTTATTCTAGAAGTAAATAAAGTTTATGGAAACCATCATTGGCTGATAGAATTTATTGCATGGCCAACAAATAGGTAACTTATCATTGGACATACTTGGCAAAGGCAAAACCACACAGCTTTTTACCTTTGTCTCTATCATATGTCCTACAGAATTTTGGGTGTCGTAACTCTGTTTTCTACCTTTCACAGCTAAATTGCCCAGACCTCAAGGAGGATGAGGTGAGGCAAAAGGAGGCAGAGTCACACTTCTATCTGTACCTCAAAAGAGTACTAAATGGAAGTGCATCGTTAGATATATTCTTGGGAGTGTTATAGGAACTCAAGAGTCTTGAAAGGAGCCTGACAGGGGTTAAAGCATATCTCTTGAAAGACGTAATATCAAAAATTTAAAAGATGAGTAGAAGTTGACCAAAAGAGGTGGATGGACAAGGGCCTCCCAATACCATTACCTTGACCTCAGAATTTTTGCTGTCACCACTGTGCTCTCATCACTTTCACCTCTTGGATATTTTCTCCCCACCCCTGTGACCATCTCAGTCTTCCTCCCTCTTACAGAAGAGTGGAAGAAAGCATGCACTAGAGGAAAGTTTTTGTGATCTTTTGTTCTTAAGTGCTGCACAGATTGTTCTTTGTTAGAACAAGACAAAATTATTTTTCATTTTCTCCCCACATCATTTTCCCCAAACACTAATACTTTAACCTTTTCTGTACAGCTGTTTCCCCAAAAACTTAAGAACAAAATTGTTACTTGGGATGATCTTGCTTTAATGTCCTAGCAATCACATAAGGAAAATTAATCCAACTGAAATGAGGATTGGTGTTTGAGAAAGAAGGCAGGGTCTACAGAGATACTGGTCCTAAACAATTGCCAGGGAATTCTGGTGGTTCACCCAACACAGGGGCTGTAATATTTTAGAAAGAATTATCAAGAATGCATGACTTCTGGCTTTTCTGGTCATCTTTGAGATTGGCTTAGATTCTTTTGTGTCTTTCCTTGACATTTCAGACATTTCTGAGAGAGTTGGGTGACGATTTGAAGTCATTTTATAGTTTTATAAAATACTCAGCTTAGTCCAACATTTCTTTTATCAATGGGGTAGGCTCTATTTCGACACAGTCTCCACATGCCTGCCTGGTTTTTACATCTGTGTAACTCCCTGGTCTCTGCTGCCATTTGATTATACAACCACTGGAAGATCCTGACACTTATATTTTATATCATGGGGTCATCTTAAAATCCATGGTGTCAGAACACAAATCCTGGCTGCTAGTGCCACCTTTTCCAGAGAGATTTCTGAGACAGATGTATGTACAAAAGAAGAAGATAGACACAACTTGTATCTTGTTTTGGCAATTCCAAGTCCCAGTATGGAATCTTTTTGAGCTATGCTATGTGATGGCCCTGGTGGTTGCTCTTGCCTTTGACACTGTAAGGTCATCCCTTGAATCTCAAAGCTCAGCACCAAGGCTGAGACATTAAAAATAAACTATCAGGAAAAACAAAGAATGGGACATTTCCTTAATCCTTAGAGGAGAGTCAGCCTGGTTACTCTTAGTCATAGAATTCTTGTTAACATTATTGGTTCCATAAGAAGTGGAGAGTCTCTAGTGAAAAAGGAAAGCCAAAAAAGACCCCCCTCCCAACCCACACCAACACAAAGACTAAAATCTTTAATCTCTCCCCCATAACTAGTCCTATTTAGCACAATGGTCTAACATAACATCTTTAAGTCTAATCCTGCTATGTCTTAGGGTTTACAAGGTGTTGCAAATGTGGCTGGAGAAAGGTACTTAGCATTCTTCAGTGATCCTGAACAGGATCTTGTTGGTTGGGGATGCTATTGCCTGGAAGTGGCCAAACAATGGGCACCATAGACAGATTTGGGAATAATTATAGTGACTTTAATTATGGAGGTCAGGTTTTTTTTTTAATTTAATTTTTGAGTTAAAAAAATTCCTTAATCCGGATTTTGGAATTTTCCACCAAATGGGTCCACTTTAGTTTTCCAACCCCATCTCTCTAGTTCCCTAAAACTTCCTCTTCCCCTAACCTCATCATTTCTGATGCCCTAAAATAATGAAATATTCCCTCCTGCAAATTCAAATCCCATTTACTCTCTAAGGTTCAAGGTAAGTTGATTTTTTGCCAAGAATCCTTAACCATGGCATGCTAGGACATCTGGATCTGTCCAACTCTTCACAGTCCTTGGTGAAAATTTCTGCGTCATGCAGTGTTATATTATCTTGTGAGTGTAATCAAGTTATTTCACGCAGGTATGATATGTTTCCCAGAATAGGCATCAAGTTTGCAGAAAGTTTCTCTCAGGAGGAACTATTATCTGTTTTGCATCTCCAGGGCACTAGTAAATCATGCATTCATTCCACTTGCAAATGTGCGTGACTAGATAGATGAATGAACCTGCAGATCTCTAAATTAGTTCATCTGCAGGTGAGAGTGAATAATGTAAGGTCAAATAGGCAAGACAAAACCAGGTGACATTTACTTTAGAAGAAACCCATGTAAGAGACACATAGCAATTTCTAATAAGAGACCCAAAATGGAGTGTTTCGATCAATTATTGAGTTGTTGAGAAGTGGTTCTTGCATAAATCAGATGTTAATACTCTTTGCCGATTCCTGACACAGCTGTGTCTTTCATAGTGATAGACCCAATCCACTCTTCATTATTAATTTTCATATTACGTATTTGCTATGGGAAGATCAGACAATTCAGGTTCTAATAAAGAAATAATTAAAATCACACCTGGTTCTACCACTTAGAGACAATCACTACGAGCAATTATTTTTCTAACTTGCCATTCTTGTGTGTGTACATTTCTTAAATATAAAAATAAGATTATATTATATATAATTTCTTATGAGCAATTTTCACCAAATTTATTGTTAACCTGATTTTAATGGCTATATAGCAGTCTATTGTATTAATATAAAATATTTTCTTATTCAAAGCCTTTTTTTTATTGTTGGACATTAGTTACTTTACACTCTTATTGTTATAAACCACCTCTTCAGTGAATATCTTTGAGACAATATTTTTGCATACTTCTAATTATTCTTTTAGGATATATGCCTCTCTGTCAAAGGATCTGGATAAATTTAAGGATGCAGTGTGGTTGAATGGGGCCCTTCTCCCCCTCTCACATTTCTGCTCCTGCTCAGAAAAAAAGATTTAACATGCCCCAGCTTATTTATTTAGGAAAGTGTGATAGAGGATACATCTGACATTTCAGCCTCTCATTCTCCACCCTCTCCCAGGAGGAAGGGTGGCTAATCTAATTGATCAAAGGGCTCTTTCCACTAGCAGTTAGCATTTTTAAATCAAAAGTCAGATTTGAGTGCATCTTGCCTCTTGCCTTGTCTCCTACCTCCAGCATCTTGTTCTGTGTTCTGGGCCTGACCATCTATCTACCTCTCTCTGACCCAACCATACTTTGTTCTGTGACTGAGTGGGTGGGTAAATTGAAACCATAATTCTCTCTCTTGATTCCAGGTTCTTTTGGTTGGGAGCATGAGTTAGTTAGGTTCAAAGGTTAAGGATTAAGATATAAGAGGTCTTACTTAAGACTCCTGGCCATGTTTCTAGCTTGGTCCAATATGTCAGTGTGTATGTGAAGGGGATCAAGGCAGGGGTAGTATTAAGCACTGGCCAATATTAAATGGAAGAGTACTTTACTTTTCCATCATTTCTTTTGTGCATCCTCTCTCATTAGTAAAACCCAGAACAGAGGATAGGTGAGTAGTGAAATAAAAAAATCTATGCTTATTTCCTTAAGAAAGTGCTGTGGCCATGAGAAAGACTCAGAGCATATTATCAAGTACACTTGTCATGGTTTTGACAAAAGTTTTTATGTCTATGTACTCATGGTCAAATCAATCAAATACTTTCTTTATGGTTTCAGCCCTTGGTACCCTGTTTGGAAAGTCTTTAGCCCAAATGAAAGTCCATGAACCTTTCCTCCAGGTAGGTTTTTGGTCTCATTTTGGTTTTGGAAAAATTTGATCCTTTATTTTGATATAACATATGAAGTGAGGCTGGGGTGGGGGGTGGTGTCTCAGTTCATTATTTCCCCCAAAGGTTAACCTGCCACATTTTATTATATGATTATTCTTTTACATATATACATAGATCCCTTTCTAGATTCTATCTTTTTTTTCCCTCTCTGTTAGTCTTGTTATTTGAGCTGACCATGTAACGTTCTGCTGGTCTTACCGATATTGACAAGTAAACGTGGAAAAATAACATTAAAGATTAGATTTCCAAGACAATTTAAACACAAGTTTTACTCTGCACAGAAAGGTGAATTCAGAGCTTTGCAAAGTCTTGTTTAAAAGAGGAAATGAGGGGGGGCCTGGGTGGCTCAGTCGGTTAAGCGTCCGACTTCGGCTCGGGTCATGATCTCGCGGTCCGTGGGTTCGAGCCCCGCATCGGGCTCTGGGCTGGTGGCTTGGAGCCTGGAGCCTGCTTCCGATTCTGTGTCTCCCTGTCTCTCTGCCCCTCCCCCATTCATGCTCTGTCTCTCTCTGTCTCAAAAATAAATAAAGGTTAAAAAATTTAAAAAAAAAATAAAAGAGGAAATGAGTGGAATATAACTTTATGGATAAAGCTAATATGACTGAAGAAGGGGTGTGTCCATGATAAGGAGTTTTAGCCATAAATGGAACCAAGATAAAGGAGAGCTACAGAGACAAGCAAATGCAGGGAACGGTCATGTTTTTGTTCCCTGGAAAAAGGGTTTTGTGGTTTAAGACTTGACTTATTGCCAGAGATAACTATACTCCTCTCATAGTGACACATGTACCAGGCTCTCAGAACCTGAACTTCAGTAAGTATTTGAATTTCCCTTATTCTCTTGCTCTGATGTCCTGTTCAATGAGCAAATCTCTGAATAAAAGCTGGATTCCTGTTGGTTTGCCTACAGAGAGAGGAGGTACTAGCCTAAAGATGCATGCATCTGGTCCTTTGCCAATTATACATCTTGTGATAATTTTTTTTCACTGTTGTCCTCTTGTGAGCTTGTTTGTGTTGGCATCATTGAAATTTGGGTCTGCACATATACAAGTAGCATAACGACTAAGTAATTTTATATAAGCAGAGCTAATAGGACTTATATAATACTAATCAAATACTCAACCTCAGTCTTAACTGAACCAAACAATCTAGATACCTAATAACACACTTTCTTTATGTCCATCAATTACAGTTCATTCCCAGATCTTAGCATTTTAAATGGCAAGAGAGCAGGGTCTTTGGGGTGCCCAAAGGATTTTTAAGAAAGATTTAAAATAAGAAAATGCAGATATTAATTATTTACTGCCAAGAAAGTATCCTCAAGTTAAAAATGTGTTAACTCCTCTTGGAAGAAAACAAACAAATCATATGTGGTTACGGCCACTTGATTGCATCAACTTCAAGAGGTCTTTAAGTTTAAGTAAAAATTGGTGAACCACTCAAAAGAAAAAAAGTTGGAGACAATATGTAGAAGAATCCTATTCAATTTGTTTTTCAGGATTTGATCTGAAAAACAAATGAGTGGATCTAATTGGTGAGCAATTCTCCATCCATCAGGTAGGAAGAGATGAGAAGAAAAAAGGAAATTTCATTGCAAATCTGTTTCTTTTCTTCCTGAGACAAACTATTTGAAATGATGGCTCTAAAAGTAATTGTGTTCTCTCAAATTCTTTTCTGTGTGATCCAATAAAAGTAGAAATCATTTTTAAAGATTTGTCATGAGGGTAAAGAAATATGGTGTATTTCTTTTGACCTTAAACTTTGAGGAGGGAGGGGATGGTGCTTTATAACAAGTTAGCTCCAGAAGACACGCAAAAGTCTCTCAGTAGCTAACAAACTATCCCTTCTCCTTTCTTTTCTCATTCTGTCCAAACTGTTTAATTTCCTTTCTCATTAAGTCAAAGAGGATTGGACTACCCCTTCCTACCTTGAGTGCCTTTCCAGCTAATGTCATGACTCGTTTCTCCTCCAGTGTTACCCTTACTGTGTTTTCACCTGTACAAAAGTATTCAAAAGAGGAAACCATTTATCTGGAGTGATATGTTATTTGTGGTTATCTAAGCTTGGGAGTTGGTATTACAAAATTAAGTACATTTCAGCCTGTTGATGTATTTTTTTTCTACAGAACAGGTTTTTGTTTCAAATGAAAGAACTAAAATTTCATTAATATTAGAATTTGATAAATTCTATTAGAATATTAGAATTTGGTAAATTTGGTACATGTGGCACAAAAATGTATCAGGGAGAAAAAATTAACTTTATACAGATTTGTCTATAAGACTCATGTCTGAAGGTTCTACTCTATTAAATGTGTGTGTGTCTCTTTCTTTAATAAAAATAATTCATGGACATGGTTTTTTCACAAGCTGAGTACCACAAAAAGTGTTATGATGGAAACAAAAGCTGTCCCATGCCCCATGCCTGAGTCCTGCTCCCAGGTCACATCCGCTATCAATAATTTTAACACTTCCATGTTTCTTCTCATATTTCTAAATGCTAAGTTTATACTTTATTTCTAAGGAGAATAGATTTTTTTTTTAATGTACAAAATTTTATTTAGGTTCCAGTTAGTCAACATGAGGTGTAATATTAGTTTCAGGAGTAGAATCTAGTGATTCATCACTTACATGCAATATCCAGTGCTCACCACAAGTGCCCTTCTAAATACCCAACACCCATTTAGCCCATCCCCCACCCACCTCCCCTCCAGCAATCCTCAGTTTCTTCTCCATAGTTACAATTGTGTTTTATGGTTTGCCTCGCATTCTTTCTCTTTTTTCTTGCCCCTTTGTTCTTCTGTTTTGTTTCTTAAATTCCAAATATGAGTGAAATCACATGGTATTTTTCTTTCTCTGATTGACTTACTTAGCTTTTAGCATAATATACTCTAGCTCCATCCATTTTGTTGCAAATGGCAAAATTTCATTCTTTTTTATGGCTGAGTAATATCCCATTGTATATACATGCACCCCAATGTTTATAGCAGCATTATCAACAATAGCCTAATTATGGAAAGAGCCCAAACGTCCATCCTTTGATGAATGGATAAAGAAAATGTGGTATATATAAATAGAATAGAATTTTTAACTCTAGATATTATCTATTAATTCCTTTCTCTGGCAGGTATGATTTTTCAGTTTCATTTTCCCACCATACACTTCCCCTTGTACCAATACAGCAATTCCAAAATCTTTGGTTAAATTAATCCCAAGGGTTTAACTCTTATGACTATGTAGACACTATTCACTGGTGAGTCAATAGTGCAATCTGTCTTGCTAAAGAGCATGTTTTTGTTGTTTGTTTTAAGGAGAATTAGCTCAAATAGCATCATTAACAGGGATATCAGTACAACTCATAAGTCGTATTGATTCATATGATATTTGTCACACAGTGGTAATATTTTGAGGCCATTAGGGAGAAAAAAAGGTGATCTCACAGTTAAAACAAAACCTCAGTATAATACAAGTACTTTACAAAACTGCTGAGAGTCCTATAAATACCTTTTTTTGGAGCAAGATGTTGCTGGTTTAGTGGGTGCAAGAACTGCTAAGCTTCAACAGTTTTTAACAAAATTATATTAAGTATTTTGGGAAGCTAAGTGTAGAAGACATTTCCTCTGATATTAAAAAATATTGATGGAGAAGTCTATTTCTGTATCATATTTTTAATTTTGATGAAATTAATTACTTACAAAATGAGATCAAGCCAGATAATCTTAAAAAAAAAGAACTTTATTTTTTTTAACCCATCAAAGACCTAAGTTCTCAAAATAACATAATCAATTAAAATATGAGAAATGCCAAGTTCTTTTAGGAGAGATAGAACCCATGGATATTTTCATCTCCAACAGAGTAGAAGAGGAAACTGCCATAAAAACAGTGTGAAGAAAATAGGTGAACTTATAAGGATTTTTAAAGGTTGAGTATAGCTTGGTCTAAGAGTTTGGAGATCTTGAAGGTCCCATACATGGGTGAATCCATACTACCCTGCCAGCTCCTTAACCTAGGCCTTCACTGAGTGTTCAGCAGAGGGCTTGGTGGCAAGGCAGGAGAATGGAGAGAACCTTCTATGGTACAAGTGCCCCAGCCTGCTGCAGTCTGAGGACAAAGCAAAAGAACTGAGAGAAAATCTCCCACACTCCAGGCCTTATACTGAATATGAGATAATAGCAGTCTATTTCTGGGGGTGGAACAGGAGAGTTGAAAATACCTTCTGAGGGATGGATGCACATATGGAGCCTTCCTAATTATGATGGTGGGGAAAAGATCTGAGAGAAACATCACAGGAAATCCGAGCCTTCCGCCAAGTACTAAGGAATGTCAGCTAAACACTGGAGGAAGACCAAGGGCTGAGGGAAACCCTCAGTGCGGGGGCACTATGGTGAAGGAGGGAACTGAGAAGAACCCCAGTATTTCAGGTCTGACACTGGAGATCAAGCAGTGGCTTCTACCACTGACGAAGTCAGAAACAGACTTGTGTATAGATCAAATGGTTTCAAACAAGGAGATCAAAACAATTCAATGAAGAAACTGAAATCTTTTCAACTAGTAGTGCTTGAGGAACTGGATATCCACATAGAAACAAAGTACATATCACATCATGAAGGAAACATAATTTATGATGGATTATACAGTTAGACCTAAAGCTAAAACTATACAACTTCTAGAAAATATCATAGGATGACCTTCACTACTGTGATTTAGGCAAAGCTTTCTTTCTTTTTGGTTTATAGTTTTTTTTAATGTTTTATTTATTTTTGAGAGACAGACACAGAACCCAAAGCAGGCTCCAGGCTCTGAGTTGTCAGCACAGAGCCTGATGTGGGGCTCATACCCATGAACCGTGAGATCATGACCTGAACCAATGTTGGGGGCTTAACCGACTGAGCCACCCACGTGCCCCTAGGCAAAGTTTTCTTAGAGCAGATTCAGTATTAACTATAAAAGTATTGATAAGCTACATGTCATCAAAACTAAAACTTATGCTCATGAAAACTCACCATTAAGAAAATAAATAGGCAAGTCTCAGATTAGAGAAAGCATTCTTAACACAAATGTTTGACAAAGGATTTTTTCCCCAGAATATATAAAGAACTTTTACCACAAAGAATCCAACATGTAAAAGATTTGACAGATATTTCACCAGAGAAGATATATAAATGGCCAATAAGTACAGGAAAAGGTACTCAATACCTTTACTCATCAGGGAAATGCAATTCAAAACCACAATGAGAATCTACTATATACCAATTAGAATGGTTACATTGAAAAAGAGTGATAACACCAAATGTTAGAAAGGATGTGGAGCACCTAGAACTCTTGTTTATTGCTCTGAGTGTGTTAAATAGTGTAATAGCTTTGGAAGACAGTTTGGCAATTATGAAGCTAAGCATATACTTTTCAAACAACTCAGCAATTGCCCCCTTCGGTACAATAATTTTTATAGCAGTTTTATATACAATAACCCCAAACTGAAAACAGACCAGGTGTTTTACCAATTAGAGAACAGTTCAACAAAACGTGGTATAGTCATACAACTAAATACTACTTAGTAATAAAAAAGAACAGATTGCTGAAACATGCAAGGATATGGATAAATCTTGAGATTCATTATTATAAAATTCACCAAAACCATTATGCAAAATAAAAGAAGAGAAACCCAACAAAGTATTTATGGTAAGATTTTAGTTATATAAGCTTCTAGGACAAATCTATGGTATTTGTTTTAGGTGGGGCTTTGACTGAGAAAAGGCATGAGGGAAATGTCTGTGGTGATGAAAATATTCTGTACCTTGATAGACGTGTGGCCTATACTAATGTATGCATTTGTCAAAATCTTTGACATGTACATTTAAGATTTCCATATTTCACTGTATGTAAATTATATTCAACAACAACAACATTTTTAAAAAAGTTTTTCAATCTTATCTTATATCAAATAGATATGACCTGATACATTTTCCCTTTATGGAATTAACTTAATGTAGCCAAATTTGAGTTATCTTTTAAAGAACTTTAATGAATGTCCTTTCCACCCAAAGACTTTGGGGATTTAAATAATTCATGTTAACAGATATGAACCAACTTTAAATTGAACTAAGCCCACTTAGTGAGTGAAGTTCATTCACTAGCAAGTGTAAGGCAGCTATCCAGTGGGGAAGTGTCTGAGCATTGCAAGAAGCCTGACTAATGCATTCATTATCTCATGGAGCATGATTTCACAGTGCTGCAAATGTGTTAAACTTTAAGCCAGAGGACTTAATCCTATTTTGCTGTGATGCCTTAAACAATGGAATAATCCAAAATATTCAGTCAACATAGATTTGCTAAGAACTCACAAAGGACATAACCCTACCCAGGGCTGCTTTGCAAACACCAAGAGAATGCTGAGACTAATTTGTTAATAAAAATATCAATCTCACTTATCTAAATCAGTGTTGTCCTTGCAAGTCCTTGGCTCTAGGTCCCCATTTAAAATTATATGCTTTTTGCTTAAAATTTTGAGCACTAATTTAAAAAATAACACTAACAAGAAGGAAATCTGGTAGACACTGGCTTGTATTTTAAAAAATCTTGAAAAAAAAACACATGAAAGAAAACTTATTATGGATTTTTAAAAATTGGGTTACCTATATTCTTTATCCAAATATAGTTCCAAATTACACTTGCTTACTATTTTTAAAAATAATCTCCTTCAGAGATGGTGATTTGCTACTATTGAGAACATTTAAGAGCTCCATTTGTAGGACTTGGTGTTATTTCTAAGAACTACATCTTTAATTTAGTTGAAAATATTAAATAAGTAATTTCAAGGCAATTGGCACTATGATGGGTACTAGGAAAATAATATAAAAAATACACAACTTCTACCTACAACTGCTCCAACCTTCAAGATATTCAGAAACACCCCACCATAATATAATTTTATAAGTCCATGCTAGAATTATGTAAAAGCTGCTATGTGGTCAGTGAAGGACCAAATAATTTAATCAGGGATAGTTTCACAGAGGCAGTAACAAGGAAGGAATATGACTTTGGTAGGCAAACAAGGCAGGGGAAATTATCTTTAACAGAAAGAATAGCATGTGTGATGGCATGAAGGCATGGTGCCAAGAAAGGTATACTATATTTAGAGATGTGCAAAGACTCTAATGTCTGAAGCACAGACATACAGAAAAGTAGCTAGGATGTCAGATGAAGAAGATAGTCTTATAAGACAAGTTAGGAGTTTTGGTTTTATTCTATATGAGAACAAGAAGCGAATATTCTTAAATTTGAAAGAGCCACCGTGTCCATATTTATATTTTGGAAACATCACTCAACTGCCACTGTCCAAGATGCACTTAAAGTTCCTTCAACCTGACTAAACTTTAGATGGATTTCTTTCTGTCTATAGGCCCCTGACCTCCCTTTTCTTGGAGCATTTACTTTAGAAAACTTGTAATTATGATTTCTCTGTCCCCTTGAAATGTATGTAAATCTCCTTAAAAGCCTCTTCCCAGTTTTACAATCCAGAGAATATCTTTCTCAAGGACCTAGGGATAATCCTTTTGAAATGTAATAGTCAAGGAAGATTGCTCCCCTATCTCCCAGTCTCTGTGGGAGGCAGGGGCCTAATGTCCATGGGCTACTTGCTCCAAGTTGTGAAACCATTTCCTATCATGAAGGTAGAAGAAAGTCTATTTCCTTGGGGGTAAGGCCAATTAGCAAACACAGGCGGCAGGTGTTAGGGTGACAGACAATTCCTCCCATCCCAGCTCTTCAAAAATCTTAAGGCTTTTGTTTCAGCAGAGTTGAGTTCAGTCTCTTCCTTATTGAAATAGTCTTGAGTAAAGTTTTCTTTTCCTGTTAACTTTGTCTAGTGTAGTTTTTTGTTTTGTTTTGTTTTGTTTTTGTTTTACTTTGACACGAATTTGGACAATGGTCCTATAAATAATGGATAAGCAGGAGGGGGCGCTGGGAGCAAGTGATTAATTATGAATCTATTACGATAATCCAGGCAAAGTTATTGAAACTCCGTTAAGAAATTAGCAGGAAGAGACAGAAATAAATATTTAGAGGGTAGAATCTATAGGACTTGGGGACCATGGATTTTTAAAGATGTGTTTGGAGAATGAGTCTCAGAAAACAAGTGGAGAATCAAACTTCTGACTGGGTGAATGATACTAAAAATCACCGATGGAGAGAATAAAAAGTTTGCGTTTGAAAATGGAGATGGGTAACTACATTTTTCTCCTTCTTTCTTTTCTGAGTTGATATTTGGAGGCCTGTACAAATTACACACCTCCAAGTTTCCCTGCATGTACTGAGGGTACAGTCTATAGAGAAAAGAATGTGGTTGCAGATAATGTTGGCTGACTTCATCCTGAGAAAAATGGAAGTTCTCTCTTATAGTTCTTTCTTTCAGAGCTGTCTCTAAATTTCTGCTAACATGCTGCTGGCCGATGAGAAGTTTTAGGGGATAGGAAGCTTATATCTCATCTCTACATTGATCAAAGTAATCCCATCACTTCCATCATTTGATTAGATCTAATGCTGGAACCAAAAGTCCATTTGAAAGATATTGGCAAATAATAGCATTGAACAGATTCAGGTTTCTGCATATTTTCAACCAGAACATAAAACTCTGTCTCCAGGGCCATTCTCTACATTTCATCAACAGACGGTGTCACAGTTGATTGCTGTGCTCTTGTACCAGCATACAAAATCTAAAGCAGCTATCCAAGGGTGCATTAAATATAAAACGCCTGAGTCATTCTGTCTTACACGGAAACATATGGGAATCTTTGCTTCCTAATAAAGAAAACAATGGGGGTGGAAGCAGTCACCACGGGAATAATCTGAATCACAAAGCTTCCAGACTCAGCAAACAGCTTGAAATGTGCAACAGTTTTAGGCTGTTAACTTTCAAGTATAATGGAATTTTGGAGAGGCAGTACTTATTTTCCCCAAATTTCCAATAAATTCAATTCCTCTTTGACCCAAGGAGCCCAGATGAGCTCCTCAGCTTAATATTAAGCTTCTTTTTTTTTTTTTTAACATTTATTTATTTTTGAGACAGAGAGAGACAGAGCACGAATGGGGGAGGGTCAGAGAGAGGGAGACACAGAATCTGAAACAGGCTGCAGGCTCTGAGCTGTCAGCACAGAGCCCGACGCGGGGCTCGAACTCACGGACCGCGAGATCATGAACTGAGCCGAAGTCGGCGCTCAACCGACTGAGCCACCCAGGCGCCCCAATATTAAGCTTCTTTAAACAATCCCTTATTATTCACATTCAGCACACTTTATTTCTCTGAATACTAATCTCAGTTTGCTCTTACATTTTAGCCATCCTCCACCAAGGAAAATCCAGAATGAATGTGCTTGACCTTATCTTCCTATTGGAAACTTTTGAGTCAACTTGATGTATTAAGGCCATTTTGGCTCAATCAGCTGAATTAAACTGTACTTGGAATGGAGACGGGAGTGCAAGAACAGAGAGCAAGTGCTTTGAAACTGGGATGGTTCTTAAATTTCTGAGGTTCTGTCTTTATCTTAGAGATCGTTGAACTGGTGGCATCATATTTATGGAATGGATTGGAGCAGCTGCATGATGAGCTGTGCTGCTCCCACTTGGAAAAGTACAGAGAAGAGAAAGAATGCTTTTGCCCTTCCAGATGTAAACTTATGGAAGCTTATCTTTTGTGAATGTATGCAAGCTCAAAGTAATCATACAGGTTAGAGACTAGAACTGTTTTGTATGTGTTGACCTTTCTTTCTTTCTTTCTCTCTCTTTCTTTCTTTCTTTCTTTTTTTCTTTCTCTTCCTTTCTTCCTTCCTTCCTTTCTTTCTTTTCTTTCTTTCTTTCTTTCTTTTCTTTCTTCTTTCTTTTCTTTCTTCTTTCTTTTCTTTCTTTCTTTCTTTCTTTCTTTCTTTCTTTCTTTCTTTCCTTCCCTCCTGCCTTCCCTCCTTTCATCTGTCCTTCCTTCTATCCTTTCTTCCAGTGTGGTGAGAGACCACTAAGGTGTTCTACTGCTGCTTGATGTTGTTGGCAAATTACTGAGGCCTTTAATATGGTTCCATCCTAGTTGTCTAAAAATTTCATTTCTTACTAAAATCAAGATAAAACTTCAAGGATTTTAGTAGAAATCTTCTACCTTTGAAGGACATGACATAAATTTCATTGAGGGTATTATTTATTATGTTCTAGTTCTAAAGTATTGAGGAGTAGTTGATTTTCATGTCAGTAGTAGTATAACCAGTGCCCTCTAGTGAAAGAAAATTCTTATTCCTTCCTTTGTTGTTCAGTACCATAACTCAAAATGATAGAACTCCAAACAATTGGGTCTCAAGAACATAATTACATAGAAAAACGTGCAATTCTAAGTTGGAGTATGGAAATATTTACTAAAGTTGAAATAGTCACAAAATACCATTTAATTATCACTTAGGACCTGACTTATCACAAACAATTTTACTTTCCCAAATGCATATCCCTCTTATTCTACACACCCATCAACCATCTGCATTTTCCAGGTCATCCATGTCAGTCCTTGATGACAATACCAACAGGGTATTAATCGAACAGTTAGTTCCATTAATGGGAATTCAATGGATGGCAGCAACAGAAGTTCAAACTATAATGGAAGGAAAGAATAAAACCCTATAGATAATGAGCTTTTATGGTATGGGTCTCATGCATATTGCCGACCTAAAAATAGTTTTATTTTATGCCTCTGAGGTTTACTATCCAGTTACCAAAGTCTGTTTTCGTCTTTAGTTAAGGTGGGTAAATGCTAAGGTACCTTCTTGAAATAGGATATACAAAGCATTAGTCTTTTGTGAATGACTTTAAGGGAGTGAAATAAATATTTTACAGCCTTCTTGGGTATGTTAACCATCAGGGGAGCAAATTAATTGAATAGTTCTTGGACTTCAGCAAAGTACCAAGTCCATTTGCTTGACAGTCACACATGTCTGCTCTGAAGTAAAGAGTAAAATGACTTATACCTAAATTAATGTTTTGAAAAGATTCTTTAATAATTTACAGTATAAATTAATCACAAACCAATCTTTAATAATGATATGTGTATCTCTGTTAGTATAAGAAATTTAAAAATTGCCAAAGCATATTCTCTCAGAGATTTTTGTTTTTTAAAGGTCTAGAAAATTCCAATAAATTGTGAATCCCTAGAAGAGAATTAATACCCATAATTATTTGGTCCCATGTGTGTAAGTCATATTTTTCTGGGAAGAAAATTGAAATAAAGAAGGACAAAGCAATGGAAGTTTTATTTGTATGAAAAATAAGCTATGCTAAACAAATTTTTAACTTCCAAATGTAGATAACCCAATCATTGATGAACGTTTCAAAGGACTTTCATGATACTTTAATACTACCAATGCAGATTTCACAATTATTACTATGAGTATTGAGAGCATTATTTTCTGTTTAAAAAATGTATTTTTATTTAAGTGCTTATTTTAAAGTCATGTTGTAATATGTCAGAGATTTTATAATTCCAAAGTTGTTAAAAAAGTATCCTAGGTGGGGTGCCTGGATGGCTCAGTTGGTTGAGTGTCTGACTTCAGCTCAGGTCATGATCTCATGTCTCATGGTTTCGAGCCCCACATCAGGCTCTGCACTGACAGCCTGGAGCCTGCTTCGGTTCTGTGTCTCCCTCTCCCCACCAACCCCGCCCCCAGAGGTCCCCCCCAAAGAAAAACCTCTGTCTCTCTCTTTTTTCAAAAACAAACATTAAATATTTTTTTTTACAAAAAAGGAGAAAGTCAAAATCAAGATTATGAATGTTTCAAGGTACTAACAATATTCTGAAAGAAAGAGCTGAATGTGTAAACATGAAGCTGGTGTGTAAATTATAGCAATAACCTTAAGTCCAAAATAAAAAAGAGACTTCAGAAACAAACAGAATGGTGGCTACTCTGTAGGATGGATAAAATAGGAAATTGTGCCTATCTAATTAGAAAAGTAATCATGTTTTTTCGTACTGTAGAAATGTAGACATGTTACATTCTAAGTACCTTTTTCTGCTTCTTGCTATGGGTTAAAAACAAACAAACAAACAAAAAAACCCAAGGGGAAATATGAATGAAGAAGCATATAGTACAAAAAATGTTCCTTTTCTGTGCTATCTAAAAGGACTAAAACAGGCATAATAGAAAGTCTCCAATTTTTCCTTTGTCTCCTTCCTTCCTTCCTTCCTTCCTTCCTTCCTTCCTTCCTCCTGTCCTTCCTTCCTTCCTTCCTTCCTTCCCTTCCTTCCTGTTTCTCTTCCTCCTTCCCTCCCTTTCTTTCTTACTTGCTTGCTTCCTTGCTTTTTACTACCTTCATACACTTTCCTTCATGTTGCTTAACCACCAAACTGAAAGGCTTTGCAAAAACAGGTTTAAGAAAATACTGTTAGGACATATTTTAGGATGGGATTGCACTAATAACCTTGAGCAAGAGCCACAAACTCTGAAACATCTCCAACTGCAAGTTTCACAGTATTTAATGAGGAAACTGTGACCCCAGCCAAACCACCAGGACCTGTGTCCTCTTCTTCTCACCTTCTGAAACTCTGACCTGCATCTAGACGAGTTACCTGTCCTTCAGTGTTCCCTGATGCTTATCAGCTGAATAAAGCCTTCAACCTTGGCTTGAGTCACTTTTTTTTTCTGAAAGAGTTTATTTGCATCTCTAATAAATGGAAGTCAATGAAAAATTATGAAACTTCTGTCTGAAAGGAATTTAATAGTAGAACCAGTATGAACAATCAAAAAAATGTAATATAGAAATGTCTTAAAAACATTCTGAATATAAACTAAAATATTTAAGGAGTGTGATTTTTCACAACCCTGGGGACATAACTTGAATAAATAAGCTCCCTAGTCATAAGTAAACATACCCTAACAATCATGTTTGACCTAATGTAAACAGTATTAAACAAAAATTTTTATTTTTGTTTTAAAGGAAACATTAGTGAGTGGAAAGACACAGTATACTCCATTACTCTGATAGACATACCTAGAGGCATTAACACAACTAAGACAGCACCTTTCAACACATACCAGATAACTCCGTTTAATGGCAACAAACCTAGCAAGAGATACTGTTACCAAACTACGCAAATATTTTTCTTCACTATTGCTTGGTTAGAACATCCTCTAGATTTTTTTCATTATAAAACCGTTTATGGTCTTTTAAAAATACATATGATTATTTAGAATCATAGCACCATTATATTAGCACATTTATACCCTTCTGGCCTTCATTCCTAGGCTCTATGAAGCCCTCCAGAGTTTGTGAAGAGCTTGGACACTTCTAGGGTAAATATTTTGTTAGAAATAAATTCTCTACTCCTCATAAGAAAATGTGTAGATATACCTTAGGTACTTAGATCTACTTGTAACCAGTTTAATTGACATTATTTAGAGGAATCAAAGTAAAATCACATGATACACCGAGACATATATACTTCGGAATTCATTTGGAAAGTAGCTATGATAATAAAGTTTGTGCATTCAGTTGTAAGTCACCATTGATTAAGCAATTCCAAATGGCTACTTATAATTAAGGATTCCAATTTGGCTGTGCTCTAAGAGGCCCTTGAGAGTAAATAGGAAATGAAAGAACATCCAAATGAAATATACTTTATTAAGATATGGATTTTTTTTCATTTGTAGGTTTACACTTCATTTATTTTAGAAAATTAAAGTTTTAACCTAATTTAGCTAAGACAGTGAACTACAAGGAACTAATAGAGGTAGATTTGTTGTTCACTACAAAGTTTGGAAAAATACTGGAGGCATTGATTCCATATCAGACCACACCAGGGCATCATGAATGATGCAGTGTTTTTGTTCTTTTTTTATTGTTTTTTTTTTTTAAGTTTATTTATTTGAGAGAGAGACATACACAGGAGGGGCAGAGAGAGGGAGAGAGAGAATCCCCAGCAGTCTCTGTACCATCAGTGTAGAGCCCAACGAGGGGCTCAAATTCACCAACTGTGAGGTCATGACCAGAGCTGAAACCAAGAGTCAGATGCTCAACTGACTGAGCCACCCAGATGCCCCTTTATTGTGCTATTTTTGGTCTCAGTTGATTTTATAGTAACACCCAAAGCTGTAAGAGAGAAGGAACATACATTGAGGGCCTATTTTGTGATAGGCACTGCTAAAAGTGCCTAGACTTTTACAGGCCTTTTCATATAATCCTTAAATAGCGTTAAGAAATAAGCATTATAATCTTAAAAACATATGCTCAGAAAGGCTAAATAACTCATCCCAGAGAAAAAACCCTAAAGATACAAAAATCAACATTGGAAGCCAAGCCTTTTTTAGTTGGGCACTTATTTGACAATGAGAAGATCAAATATCTTGAAATATGGATTTGAGATTTCCTGAGATTTTTGATTTAGCTGCCATTTATGTGTGTGTGTGTGTGTGTGTGTGTGTATGCAAAATTATAACATGTGAAAGTGTAGTTATACCATATATTATATGTATTAAAATTATAATTATAATTCTCCCCAAATGATATGAGTTCATTTCTTATGTCAAATCTCTAACAGGCAGTCCTGATTTTTGGATGATTATCCTAGTGATGATTCAGTCAGGCTTTTTATACCTTCTTACTCTATCGTCTTCAGCACTTGGCTTCTGTTAGTTGCTTCAGGATGGCAGAGGGAGAAATAGGATGAGAGGTGTTTCCTTTTTTTTTAAAAGTTGGGCCACTTTTTATTAATATTTTGAAGTGTGCAATTTGCTGGCATTAATTATATTCACAATGTTGTAGACTCATCACCGCTATTTCCAAAAAGATTTTACAGTTTTAAAGAGTGGTAAAAAACAAAAAGAATATGCAACAGACTACATGTTGTTCTCAAAGCCTGAAATATTTACTACCTGGCACTTTACATAAAAGGTTTGTTGTTACTTGCTCTAGACTCATGAAACTGTCAAAAGAAAATGTTCCTATGGCAAAAAGACTCTAAAGATCAGGATCAGCTCCCTGTTTTGTCTACCTTGGTAGTTTCTTTCTTTTTTTTTTTTCTTTCCTTTTTTTTTTAATAAGACTATTATTTATTTATTTTTTTAATCTAAAAAAATTTTTTTAATGTTTATTTATTTTTGAGAGACAGAGAGAGAGAGAGCGCAAGCAGGGGAGGCGCAGAGAGAGAGGGAGAGACAGAATGCGAAGCAGGCTTCAGGCTCTGAGCTGTCAGCACAGAGCCTGACGCGGGGCTTGAGTCCACAGACCGGGAGATCATGATGGAGCCGAAGTTGGGCGCTTAATCAACTCAGCCACGCAGGCACCCCAGGACTACGTTTTTTAGAGCAGTTTTGTGGTTACAGCAAATCTGACAGGAAATATAGAGATTCTTATCATATGTCATATGATAAGAATATGTATAGTATTGCAAGAAACTGGCAGACTGTGTTCCAAAGTGGCTGAACCATTTTGCATTTCCACCACCAATGAATAAGAGTTCCTGTTGTTCCATATCCTGGTCAACATTTGGTGTTGTCAGTGTTTCAAATTTTGGTCATTTTATTAGATGTGTAGTGACATCTTGTTTATATTTGCATTTCCCTGAATTTCTGCATATGATGTGGAACATCTTTTCATACGCTTATTTGCCATTTGTATTTCTTCTTTGGCGACTGTCAAAGTCTTTGGCTAATTTTTTAACCAGGTTGTTTATTAAGTTTTTAATATTAATTCCTGTATAGTTGACATACAGTGTTATATCAGTTTCAGGTTTACAGTGTAGTGATTCAGCAATTCTATACATTAGTCAGTGCTTATCATGATGAATGTACTCTTTAATCCCCATAACCTATTTTATGCATCCCTCCCCCTGCCACCTCCCTTTTGTTTTTTGTTTTTTTTTAAATTATTTTTTAATGTTTATTTATTTTTAAAATATCTCCATATTTTTTTTTTTTTTTTTTTTTTTTATTTCTGGGACAGAGAGAGACAGAGCATGAACGGGGGAGGGGCAGAGAGAGAGGGAGACACAGAGTCGGAAACAGGCTCCAGGCTCCGAGCCATCAGCCCAGAGCCTGACGCGGGGCTCGAACTCACGGACCGCGAGATCGTGACCTGGCTGAAGTCGGACGCTTAACCGACTGCGCCACCCAGGCGCCCCAATGTTTATTTATTTTTGAGACAGAGAGAGACAGAGCATGAACAAGGGAGGGTTAGAGAAAGGGAGACACAGAATCCGAAGCAGGCTCCAAGCTCCGAGCTGTTAGCACAGAGCCCGACATGGGGCTTGAACTCACGGACTGTGAGATCATGACCCGAGCCAAAGTTGGATGCTCAACCTACTGAGCCACCCAGGCGCCCCTGCCACCTCCCTTTTGGTAACCATCAGTGTGTTCTCTTTAGTTAAGTGTCTGTTTCTTGGTTTGTCTCTCTCTCTCCTTCTCTGTCTTTTTTCATTTGTTTATTTGTTTCGTTTCTTAAATTCCACACATGAGTGAGATCATATGGTATTTGTCTGCCTGTGACTGACTTATTGTGATTAGCATTGTATTCTCTAGTTCCATTCATGTCATTGGAAATGACAAAATTTTATTCTTTTTTTTGGCTGAATAATATTCCATTTCATACATATATACCATATATGTATACATATACATACATAGATGTACCACCATGTATGACACCTCTTCTGTATCTATATACCTCTTGATGGACACTTGGGCTGCTTCCATAATTTGATATTGTAAATAATGCTGCTATAAACATAAGGGTTCGTGTATCCCTTTGAATTATAAACTGTTGACTTTTAAAAGTGTTTTGAATGTTTTGGGAGCACCTGGCTGGCTCAGTCGGTTAAGCAGTGGACTTCAGTTCAGGTCATGATCTCACAGTTCATGGGTTTGAGGCCCGTGTCGAGCTCTGTACTGACAGCTCAGAGCCTGGTGCCTGCTTGGGATTCTTTGTCTCTTTCTCTCTCTCTCTCTTTCTCCCTCCTGATTCGTGGTCTGTCTCTCTCTCAACATAAATAAATAAACATTAAAAAAAAAGAGTTCTTTGAATAGTTTGGATAATAGCCTCTACGAGATGTCTTTTGCAAATATTTCCTCCCAGTCTGTGACTTGTCTTCTTGTTCTTTTGACATTGTCTTTTGTAGAGCAGGAGTTTTAAATTTTAACAAAGTTGAGCTTATCAATTATTTCTTTCATGGATCATTCTATGAAACTATCATTAGCTATTGTGTCCAATAAGTCATCACAACCCCTAATCATCTAGATTTTCTTTGATGTTATCTTCTAGGAGTTTTATAATTTTTCTTGTTTTATATTTAGGTCTATGATCCATTTTGACTTAATTTTTGTGACAGGTGTTTTCACCTTTTGTGTAAGGTCTGTGTCTAGATTCAGTTTTTGGCATGTGCATGTCCAGCTGTGCCAGCACCTTTGTTGAAAAGACTATCTTTACTCCACTACCTTTGTTATTTTGCCAAAGATCAGTTGACTATATTTATGTGGGTCTATTTCTGAGCCCTATATTCTGTTTCACTAATCTATTTGTTTATTCTTTTGCCAATATTATAGTGTCTTGATTACTGTAGCTTTAGAGTAAGTCTTGAAATCAGGTAGGGTTAGTCCTCTAAATTTGATCTTTAATTTTGTGCTGGCTACTCTAGGCCGCTTGCCTTTTCATATAAGCTTTAAATTGCTTTATCAGTATTCACAGAATAATGGCTTGTATTTTGATTGGAATTACATTGAATCTATAGATTCAGTATAGTTGGGAGGAACTGTCATCTTGACAGTACTGAGCCTTCCTATCCATGGACATAGGATGTCTCTAATTCCTTAGTTCTTTGACTTCATTCATCAGAGTCTTATCGTTTTTCTCACATATATCTTGTACATATGTTGTCAGATTTATATCTCAGTATTTCATTTGTGGAGTGTTAATGTAAATTGTATTTTTTAAGTTTATTTATTTATTTTGAAAGAGAGAGAGAAAGAGAGCAAGAGTGCATGAGTGGGGTAGGGGCAGAGAGAAAGGGGAAGAGACAATCCTAAGCAGGCACTAAATTGTCAGCACAGAGCCTGATAAGGGGCTTGATCCCATGATGGTGAGATTGTGACCTGAACCCAAATCAAGAATCTGATGCTCAGATGACTGAGCCACCCAGGTACCCCAATGGTATTTTATTTTTAGTTCCAAATTCTGCATGTTCATTGCTGGTGTATAGGAAAGCAATGACTTTTGCTTATTTTATATTCTGTTTATTTATATATTTTGTATATTGACTTTGTATCCTGTAACCTTGCCATACTTGTTTATTAGACCCAGGGGTTTTTATCAATTCATTTAGATTTTCTCCACAGATAATCATGTCATTTGCAAGTATAGACAGTTTTATTTCTTCCTTCCCTATATGTGTACATTTTATTTCCTTTTCCTGTCTTATTGCATTAATGAGAACTTCCAGTATAATGTTGAAAAAGAATGGTGAGAGGGAACATCCTTGCCTTGAATCTAATCTTAACTGAAAAGATTTGGGTTTCTCACAATTAAGTATATTAACTTTTACTGTATCACACAAGTTTTCTCTATTGCATGAGTTTTTGAGGCACTAGGACTAAAAGAGGGTCACACAACTTCCTCTCAAGTTCCACTGACTACAAATTAGTTCATGGTAACATCAAATTGTAAGGGATCTGGAAAATGTCATCTATCTATGTTCTTAGGAATAAAAAAAATAGATTTATTGAATTTTATTGAATAACATGCGTTTATTGAATAACACATCTTTAGACAATTCAAAGAAACATTTTCCACTTGAGTTGCAGGATGAACGTTATTGCCAAATGGTGCTATATACACGTGAAGTGTCAACAAAGGACAAAAAATAATTGAGAGGAAAAAGAATGCTATGTTGGAATCAGAAACAAAACAAAACAAAACAGGTTTAGTCTCGATCTGATATGTACAGTCTACAGCACCTCTCTCAATCTGAACTGTCCAATTCCAACGGGAATATTACCAACTCTCCCTTATATGATTGCAAAGAAGCTATAGGTGAAGAGATTTAGTAAAATGTAAACTCCTAAAACTTTTTTTTAACCTGCCTGTTATCAACATTGCTGATAGAAAATCATTTCCTAAAAGAAATACTGATTATGTTACTCACATGCTTAAAATCTTTCACTGGTTCTCTACTACCTATACTATAGTACTATAGCCTTTAGAAGACTTTAATGTCTTCAATTCTATAGAACTAATGCTAAATTCTTCAGCATTTAGCATAAGGCCTTATCACATGGCTCAATAAATGTGTTTAAGAAAATTTTCTTCTGTTTTTCTTTGATAAATTTATTTCCTCTAATTTTTTTCTTTGATTTTTCTTCTAGAATACCTACTAATTAGATATCAGTGTAACAACACATGTTCTCTGTCTCTAATGTTCTTTCTCAGATGTTGTGTCTTTAAAGTTTCCTTCTAATTCTCTAGGATGTCTTTGAGTTTATCTTCTAGCGAATCTAGTATCTTCCATCTGTTCTATTTTAGCAATTTTATTTTTAACTTTTGTGTACTTTCCTCAAATTTCCTCAAATTTCTCTCAGGATAATAATTAGAAGATTTAAGTTGTCTTTCCTATATTATGTGTGGATCTTTTCTTTATCTTCTCTTTCATGACACAGTTTTCCTTACACATCTGGTTATCCTTAGTTGTCCTCTCATATTTAAGAATTGCGGGCTAGACTTATTTCTCTTGATAGCTACTTGGGGTTTTCTCCACTCTCATATAGGTAGCATGGTTTCCCATATATTCTTCTCTTTAAATAAGAATAATCTCTTGGGGGATTTGTGTACCTGGCCCTGTCAGCTGATTCACTTCATTTTGGGGTACTTACACAAGAATCTGTTAGACTTCAATTAGAATAGCTTAATGCTAAAAGGGATTACATTAATAGCAGAAATCTTGGCTCCCCTCCCCCTTCACCCACACCCTGGCCAAGTCATTTATTTGAATTCTTTATTTAATTTCCTTTAAACACTCTGAGGACTAGTACTTTATCATCACAAATACTAAGTTTACATGGTCTGACGATAATAGACATCTTAAAAACATCTTTTCATATATTTCTGAGAAATTGAAAACAGCTAAAAATGTTGAGTGAAGAAATGGAGGATTTGAATAAAATAACTGATGAGTTATGTATAATAACTTTTTCTTCTTCCTGGAATGTTCTTCCCCAAGATCTCCACAAGGTCATTCTATAACTGCATACAGGCCTCTTCTCAATGTCTGATTTAAAACTTTTCCTAGCTACCCTATTGAAACTGGCGCCTCTGTCACTTTTTATCCCTTTACATTTTTGTTTTTGTTTTTGTTTTTTTGTTTTGTTTTCTCCATAGATATTAGCATGAAATACCCCTTTATTTATTGATTGTTTCCTCCACCAGAGCGTCAATTACATTGAGGACAGTGATTTGTCGACAGTATGGTTGACTCTTCTGTCCTCATAGCCTATGACAGAGCTTAACAAATAACAGTAGTCAATGAATGTCTGTAGTGTAAACTAATATAAAGAATCATAAACTTATCCTTAACCCCAGAAAAGGGAAATATTTTCAGCATACAAAGTCAGTTTAAATACAAGTAACGGTTACAAAAATTGGTTAGATATTAGGTAAAGAGTGATATTTATCACTTCTAAACACCATATGTCATATGGTTCATAATTAATAACATAACATAATATAAATAAGGAATTAAGCTCGAGGTGAACCCAGATATTTAAACAATGATATCTTAAAGAATAAAACCCTTTTTAATAACTGCTAGGTTAAAAAGAAATCACTGTTATTAAGTTCCTGTTTAAAATTATCTACATATCAAAACCAGTGGATGCAGCCAAACAAGTAGTCAGAGAAAGAATCATGCACCTAAATGCATTCACTAGGTAGAAAAACCTGAGAATAAATACATTTTAATCTCAAAAAAACTAGAAAAAGAGCAGAGAAATCACCACTTTCTCCCAAGTAGAATGGTAGAATTAATAAAGATAAGAACAGAGGACTTTCAGCTAAGCAAATAGAAAACTAAGTTATTCAGACAAACTTCATGCTGCTTACAAGTAAAAGTACTGAATAAACTACCTTAAGAATCTTCTTGAAAAGTATCAAGAATTGACAACCTAGTAAAAATTAGCAGAGCCAAGTGGAAGGGAAAACAAAGGAGGGATTCCAGAAAGATATGCAGAACCCAAATTTTGCCTTAAGAACCTTTGCCATTTCAGAAAATGTGAACTTTTTTTTAGTTCTGTGAAAGATAGGGGAGGCTAAATGACACCAAAGTCCAGGGACTGCATAAAATGGGGAGTGTAGTGTACATTCTAGTGGACACATTCGCCACAACAAATTGTTACACAGAAAAAAAGAGATAGACTTCAAAAGTAAGCCAGTGATCCTATTCTGTGGGGAATGGAAAACTCAAACCTTGAACTTGGTTTAAGATTGCCCTGGACTAGTCGCACCTGCAGGGTACCTTATAACCCATACATAAATCTTCTTTGGATAAAGCCGCCATTTCCTAGTCTTCAAATAATTTCTTCATATAATTTTTAAAGTACACTGAGCAGCACAAAGTCAGAGATATCTCAGCACTACAGAGCATAAAATGACATGAACAAGACAAATAGAAAATATTTGTAGCATACAGAACAGACAAGAAGCTAAGTCTTAAAATATAAACTGACAAACCAATAAGGGAAAGAGTTTTTAAAAAAAGAGGGAGAAAAATAAGAAGTATAAATAAATCATTCACAAAAAAGATACCAAACTCTAATATAAGCATGTGAAAAAGTATTCAGGATCAATTGTAATTATGAAAATGCAAATTAAACACAATATTTTTTCTTCATGAGCTTGAGAAAAGTCTTAAAATATTGATGATATATTACTAAATATTTATATATTACTATAAAACTAACGTTTTCCAACACTATTTGTGGTCATGAATATTATATTAAAAATGCATTTACCATCAAAATTTAAAGTGCATGTATGTACATATCATCTGACAACAATTTCATTTCTAAAAATGTATTCTCTGTATATTTATACTAAAGAATGCCAAGGTAATTACATAAACATAGTTTGCATTATTTTTATATAAAAGACAAAACTAGAAAAACCCAGATGTCCATCAATGAGAGAAAAGTCAATTATATCATCAAAAATCTGTTCAATTATATTTTAAGCAGCTACAAGAATGAGGTAGATCTGAATGTCTTGATACACAAATAAATTGAAACTCTTTTAATATGAAAAAACAGTGAGGAGTGAAATAGAGATTGATTATAGTATGATATAAAAATTTGCCTAGGGGGCGCCTGGGTGGCGCAGTCGGTTAAGCGTCCGACTTCAGCCAGGTCACGATCTCGCGGTCCGTGAGTTCGAGCCCCGCGTCAGGCTCTGGGCTGATGGCTCGGAGCCTGGAGCCTGTTTCTGATTCTGTGTCTCCCTCTCTCTCTGCCCCTCCCCCGTTCATGCTCTGTCTCTCTCTGTCCCAAAAATAAATAAAAAACATTAAAAAAAAATTTTTTTTTTTTAAAATTTGCCTAAAATTCTAAACTATAGTATATATTGTTTTATGGATGAATACATGAAAAATGTTTACTGTGGTCACCCTTGAAGAGAAGGACCAGGATTCTGAGTGGGAAGAAAGACTTTTACTTATTGTTGTATACTGTTCTGTTCGGTTTTAATTAAAACAACTTATTCTAAATAATTATTTTAAAATATATTTCTTAAAATAATAATTCAATAATTTAGCACATAATTTTAAATAAAATTTCAAATAATTTTATTTAAAAGAATTTATTTAAAAGAATTAAACTTTAGCGAAATAATGGTTGAGGATTTTTCTTTCACAACATCTTCCTGACCTTTTTGCCTCCCCCTCTTCCCACTTCTGAAGTGCCCCTCAGTTTTTCAATGGCCAATTTCTCTCCCAGCAGTTCCCCAGTCAGGATGTCAGGCTCCAACCTAAGTAGGCCTATGAAGATAAACCCAATCCAGTGTCCCTCCGTCCTTCAGAGTCTTTGTGCTCCTTAGGGCAGGGGTATAAATTCTTTCTTCCACAGCAAACTTATGGGCATTACATTTATAGAAATCCCAGGTTAGCAAAATGCTTGTTTTTCCTTAGGAAACAATAGCAAAAATTTTCAGTTGTTCAGCCAATGGAAAGGACACAGTCTGCTTATTCATAATTTTTACAGTCTTTCTAATGACTATGTTTTCTCTATTAATTATTACTTGCTCCTATTCTGACTTTATCTCAGTTTTTTTAAGGTCACATTTTACTTTCTTTAACCAAGAGAAGCATACAAATTGTTCCAAACTGAACTAGATGCTACTATTTGTAATTTAAGACAAATTCTTAAGACATTGTCTTCTTTTAGATTTTTTTTTTTTTAATTTTTTTTTTTAGCGTTTATTTATTTTTGAGACAGAGAGAGACAGAGCATGAACGGGGGAGAGGCAGAGAGAGAGGGAGACACAGAATTGGAAGCAGGCTCCAGGCTCTGAGCCATCGGCCCAGGGCCCGACGCGGGGCTCGAACTCACGGACCGCGAGCTCACGGACCGCGAGATCGTGACCTGAGCTGAAGTCGGACGCTTAACCAACTGAGCCACCCAGGCGCCCCATAGATTTTGTTTTTTTAACGAGAGGTGTTTTTCTTGTTTTCCTCCTCCTCTAAAATCTATTGTTGTAAATTCAGGGTTTGTCTTTGTTCTGACTGAGTGAAGTCATATGGTGACTATAATTTGAGTTAACTCCAGTAAGCATTAAAAAGATTACCATATACCCAAATCAGCAATCTGGTCCTGTCTTATAGCCCATCCCCACCAAATAACTCCCTTTTCAGCCTTATGCCTGTGGGTGTGGTATTCTGATTTCACTGTTAACCGCTTATAGCATTGGGCTGCACTGGTGCAAAAACATTTTCCCAAATGATTTCCAAACTCAATCCATCCTTCAGTAATTACATTTGTAGATAATGGAAAAGAAACCATTAACGCAGACTGCTTTTAAATCATAATTAATTGCACATGCAAATGCACTGCTAAATTTGGATGCTCAATTAGACAGCTAATTGCATTGAAAATGAAAGTGTGCCCTTAAATTAACGACCATGGGCTGTGGCCCACCTGTGTGCATCCTTACACTTAAGTAAGACTCCTTTCTTGATACAATTGTAGGTATGGAAAGGGAAAAGAAAAAAAAAAAAAGGAAAAAAAAAGTACCACTTGCAGGAAGCAGAAGATGTGGCCAATCATAATTGTCACACAATTTACATCTGTAATAAAGACAGTCTATTTTAAATCAGATCCTCTGAAGATGAGGCACCCTGGAGCTTCCATGAGTTTTAGGGCTTTCTAAAAACATTTTACTCATGAAGGAAATGCTGTGCTTATATAATAGTTCATTCTTTGATAATGTAGGAGACATTTTCCTATGGGTCTTTAACCAATTCTTGTAACATTTAGTATCTTGAAACACTGAGATAAGAAACTAGTAGTGGAATTGGAACATTCAAATTATCATAACCAACATTATTACTGATAGATATATTGTCTCCTATTTGTATAGCAATGACAATGTAATATTTTAACATGTATTTGCTGATCTCATCATCACTCCATGGGAAAAGTAGGAAATGTACAATTATCCACATGCTATGAGCTGGAAACTATGATTCAGAGATGGGTTTGTGTTAGAAAGTCAATAGTAGAGGGGCGCCTGGGTGGCGCAGTCGGTTAAGCGTCCGACTTCAGCCAGGTCACGATCTCGCGGTCTGTGAGTTCGAGCCCCGCGTCAGGCTCTGGGCTGATGGCTCGGAGCCTGGAGCCTGTTTCCGATTCTGTGTCTCCCTCTCTCTCTGCCCCTCCCCCGTTCATGCTCTGTCTCTCTCTGTCCCAAAAATAAAAATAAAAAAAAAACGTTGAAAAAAAAAAGAAAGTCAATAGTAGAAAAGAAACTCTTCCATTTTAAAACTCAGTCTGATAGTCTTCATGAAACCAGCATTGAGTGTTAAAAATATACTTTGCAAAATAAGTGAGCCTAACATCTTTAGCACTCTAAAATAAATTTGAAAAAATTGAGATGGTTTTGAAATTAAATAATAGAACATCTTAAGAGAAAAGTAGAGTGTTAGGCAAAATAATGCACACCCCTCTGCCCAGTAGATGGCCGTGTGCAATCCCTGAACAGCAAATATGCCAGTTTACATCAAAAAGGGGAAGTAAGGCTGCTAATCAATTCATCTTAAAATAGGTCCTGGATTGGAGCACCCGGGTGGCTCAGTTGAGCATCCGACTTCGGCTCAGGTCATGATCTCAAGGTTCGTGAGTTCAAGCCCCGCGTCGGGCTCTGTGCTGACAGCTCAGAGCCTGGAGCCTGCTTCGAATTCTGTGTCTCCCTCTCTCTCTGCTCCTCCCCTGCTCATGCTCTTTCTCTCTCTCTCTCCTTCAAAAATAAATTTAAAAAACATTAAAAACATTAAAAAAAATAGGTCCTGGATTATATGAGTGGCTCCAGTGTAATCACATGAGTCCTTAAAAGTGGAAGAGGGAGATGAAGAAGAGTGTCAGAGGGAGATCGCCTGTAAGGAAAAGGCACAGATGGATGCAACATTATTGGTTTTGAAGGTGGAGAAAGGAAGTTATGAGCCAAGGAATGTGGGCAACCTCTAGGAGCTGGAAAGGTGAGAATGTCAATTCTCCCCCAGAGCCATCAGAGAGGAACACAGCCCTGCTGACACTCTGATGCTAGCCCAATGAGATCTGTGTGACTTCTGACCTCCAGAATTGTAAGATGTATATTTGTGTTGTTTTAAGCCACTTAGCTTGTGGCAATTAGTTATGGCACCAAGCCAGAAATTCGTATAAATTGTGCTAAAACGTATACGCTGAACTGGAAACAAATGCTTGTAGAATAAGTGAAAGGTGTCTCCTGAATGTTGTGACTATATCAGGATGATATAACTACACACGACATTTGCCTCTCGGCCTGTCTCTCTCCATTACTAGTCAGAAACCTTTCCTGACCCTTTCTTGAGAATTTACTCACATTTATTGAAATCGCTGGTTAGAGTAGATTCACAAATTCTTGCTTTGCAAAGGCAATTGTTTCTATTTTTCATTTTACCCAAGAAAGGCTTGTCAGGCTCTGTCAGTGGAAGTCTACTGCATGCTGATATAAACTGCTTTGATGGATGACTTTCTAACTGTCTTTTGGACATCAAACTTAGTGTTCTGAATTGATTTCTTACCTATTCTTGAGAGATCCTAAATATAACATAAAAGTTGCTTGAGGGTATAATAAGTGAGGTGAAAGAGGCCCAATTTGGTTTTAAAAAGATTGAATTGCACCTTGAAATTAACCACGTTGTGTCCCACACAACCATTGTTAGAGTAAAACTTGGACAATAAAAGAAGTTCACTGGTTCAATACAAGCTTTTATATTTTAACATATTAGAAGTCAACATTTATCATAGAACCAATGGCATTCACCATCCTTCCATCCAAGTGGGTGTGCATGACTTGTTCATAATTGTTCTGATTTGTCATCATTTCCATGAACTTACTGACATGTACGATGTTCCTACTGAAGGTGAAATCTAATTGGCATTGAAGAAAAAGTTGGTGTGTAAGCAAAAAGACACAAAACAGTGCAGCAGGGTATAAATTTGCTTCTATCAAATAGTCATTGCTGGTAGAATAACTAAAATTACACATTTCTCTTTTTTGGGGGGGGGGGCAAAGCAGCCATCAAGAATTTAAGAAATAAAATACTGACAAATAATGAAGCTATATGTTTTCTTAATGGGATATATGCAAAAAGATTGTCTATTAGATTCCAAGCAATGTATTTAAGGGCCGGAGAAATTGACAAGTCCCTTAGAAGAGGGACAAGTATATGAAAGGCTAGTGTGAATAATACATTAATGGTGCAGGACATTCATTAAAGCATTGATTCATAACTTAATTTGTACAATTCTTTATATTACAATCATTAATATCTCATACTAGATAAAAAATAACATGTAAAGAAACGGAGGAACAAGATGAGTGATCTAGTTTATGTGTTGCTCCTAAAGTATGACACAGAGGCAATTTAGAATAGAATATGGATACATTTGAAATCATTATAGATTAGGTTCTCTTCCTTAGCCTTATTATATAACTAGAGAAAGGTAATTTTTCTGAACCTCTGTTCCAATCTATTAGAAGAGATAATAATGTTTACTAAGAGCTGTGATTCAAGGATTAAATGAGCTTTTCATTTGCTTCTCTTTCCTTAGAGTCAAAGGGAATATTTGTAAGTTGGGTCAGTTGTGGGATAACCTGTAAGGAATTTGGAGTCTAGAGACAGGAGTTCAACATCTGGCTCTGCCTCTCACAGTGTGACCTTATACTTGTTAGCTAACTTCTTGGTTTGTGTGACAGTGAACCTGCAAGATGGCCTCAGGGAGCCCTTGTGTATACCCTCCCTCACTGGACTAGTTTTTATCTGTATGGCAGAAACATTATTAGGTCACTTTTGAGATCGGGTTATAAAGACTGTGGTTTCTGTCTCAGGCAGCAGCACTTTGGGGGAAGCCAGGGGCTGTGTCTTGAGGATACCCAGGCAACCTTGTGGAAAGGCCTACATGGCAAGAAACTAAGACTTTTAGACAACAGCCCACAGGGAACTGAGGGCTCCAGCCAATAGTCATTGGACTGAATCTTCTCAGAAGCTGAGCCTGGAATCTAGTCAAGGATTTACAGTATCATGCAACCCCAGGTGACTGAGACTGTGAGAAACCCTGAGCCAAAATCATCCAGCTAAGCCATACTGAGATTCCTGAGTCAGAAATTATGAGGTAATATTTGTTTGTTGTTTAAATCCAGTAAACTGGAGTCTTTTTTTTTAATACAAAAATAAATAACTAATGTAGTCTCTTATCTAAAAAAATGAGGTTACTACTACTTCACAGAGTTTTGGAGTGTCAAAAGAGAGCATGTTGTAAACTATAAAGTATCAATACAAATGCTAATGACAATGATTATTCCGCATGTGCACTTACCACACTTCAGATAACCTAGGTGCTCTTAGACTTTCTCTTAATCCTAAGTAAGCCATCAAGAGGTATTGTTTCAGGGGTCCCCAAGATCATGCTTAGATTTGTTTCTTTTGTTTTTAATTTTTTAAATGTTTATTTGTTTTTGAGAGAGAGAGAGAAAAGGAGAGAGAGACAGAGCGTGAGCTGGGGAGGAGCAGAGAGAGAGAGACAAGGGACACACAGATTGAGAAGCAGGCTCCAGGCTCTGATCTGTCAGCACAGAGTCCCACACGGGGCTTGAGCTCACAAACCACAAGATCATGACCTGAGCCGAAGCTGGACATGCAACCAACTGAGCCACCCCAGGTGCCCATCAGGTTTAATGATTTTCTAGATGAACTTACAGAACTCAGGCAAACTATTATACTCGTGCTTATGGTTTATCACAGTGACAGGATCCAAATTAAAATCTGCAAATTTAGAAGGTGCACAAGGCAGAGTCTAGGGGAGACCAGATGCAAACTCCCAGTTCTCTCCCAATGGAGTCGTACAAATAGCACTTAATACTCCCAGTGATGATATGGAATAAGTCAGAGTATTGTCAGAGAATCCCACCTGAGTCTTGGTGTTCAGTATTTGGGGAACAGTCATATAGGCATAGAGCACCTATGTAGCTGACATTAGTTACCCAACAGCTTCTCTAGGCGCGAAATTTATGCAGTTTGGCCCAAGGCTTCTGCCACATATGGCATTACTGGCACAAATTCTCTGGCATGGCCCAAGTCCCCAGGCATGCAAAGACCTTGTAGGCAAGATATTACAAGGGCCTTGAGATTATCTCCCAGGGGCTAGCAAAGACCAGTCCTTTATTTGGAATGTTCAGGGTTTGAGCTTCCCAACCCCACTGAGTTAACCCTTTACTACATAAGTATGGTTCTATAGATTTATAGGTTTTCCTTTTTTCCTTTACCTATGAAACATCCTTCGTCTTATTCTCTGGGCTACTCTTGTTTCCAATTATGACGATGAGATTTTGCTATTCTCGTGCCTTCAGGGGACTTCTGGATAGCTCTAGTATGCAATGGAATTATACTGCAAAGAATCCTATCTTCTTCCAGAGAACCAAAAGCCCCCAATGTCATCAATGTAATTGTGTGCCCTAGTAATGCTGGAGATAGTGGTCTGGTTTCAGTAATCCACAGACAAGAAAGCAGCATACTCTAGTGGGAAAACTACAAGCATGAAAGTCAGGGCTTGGCATTCTTGTTTTCTTTTTCCTCTAACTGTGCAACTTTCTCTGTGCCTTTCTCGGGGTCCTCATTAATAAAATATAAATGGAAAGGTAGTAATGCTTTCATACCTATGATTGGCTTTGTTTGAAAATTGTTGCAAATTAAAAAACAAACATTTGTGGGGGCAACTGGGTGGCTCAATTAGCTGAGTGACCAACTCTTGATTTTGGCTCAGGTCATGATTCCAGGCTATGGGATCAAGCCACGTGTCAGGCTTGGTGATGAGCATGGAGCCTGCTTGAGATTCTCTCTCTCTCTCTCTCTCTCTCTCTCTCTCTCTCTCTCTCACTCTTTTTCTCTCTCTCCATCTGCCCCCCTTCCTCTCTCTCTAAAATAAAAAATAAATACATAAAATAAGCATTTGCTAAAAATATATTGGATTTCGTGTCCCTTTTGGTAGGGAACAAAATGTCAATGCCTTAAACATTATTCTCAGAAACTGGAGAAATCTCTATAGATTTCTCACATAATTAAAGTGGATATTTGAATGGAGTAATGATTAAAATGAATTGAAAGTGGGGCAAAGTGAATAAACCAAACTGTTAGGTTAGTGTGATTTCAGTGAGATTGTGTCAGCAAGGAAAAAGGTGGGAATAGATTTTGGGTGGGCAACCCTGCATTGCCCCATGTAAAACTTATTTATAGAGGTGAAACGCTTCCCACCTTCTGGATTTCTGTTCCACAAGCACAGCCTTTATATCACACATTTCAGCATCCAGCCACAAAAATCCCTTTTATCAGCTCCACAAAGAACACAAGGTTATCCCCAGGCTTACCTATGGACACAGAAAAAGATGAAGCAAAGACTGACTGGTGCAGCCCAAATCCAGCCTGAATGAAACATCAAGAGCAGTTGCATGGCTCACAGGTCTGTAGGGTCGACTGGCTGCCTCCCTGAAGAAGAAGAGTTCAGTGTCCACAGTGCAGCCTGCCTGTCGGAGGCCCACCTTCTTTCTACCACTCATTCCAGCAGTGTCTCCTTGTCTGAGCAAAGAGTGAATCCCTTCTAGTGGTTTGGTTGAAGAGAATTTGAAACTGTAGTGGTAGATGAGCAATCACAATATCAGGAGCTTCAGATGGCTTAAAATGAAGCATACCTTAATCTTTTGCAAAAGAGTAGCCACTTTAGCTTGTAGAGATCCCGTGAGTATCTATCTTCAAGAGATCAGCTCATCTTCCCGGACCACATGTTTCATCTTAAGTTATTCCCGTGGCTGCTGGATCACTAATTCAGACATGGCCCTGCTTTCCTCTCTCTGATAATATACCCTCACTGAAACTCCTCAATTTATTAACAGATAATCTTTAAAATTCCAAGTGATTGATGCTTGATTTGAGGTACAGCAAGGAAATAGGGTACAGGGATGAATAGACTCTAGTCCATATCTCATCCTAGCAGAATGTGACTTCAAGAAATAAATAGCAAAGCTAAGGCACTGCAGCTATACAAAAAAAGCTCTGGATTTTGGAGAAGGAAGAAAATACTAGACAGAGAGATGGTTAAGGGACTTGATTAGAGTATATGTCATGGTTTGCTTGGGGCATAATCTGTTTACAACTCTTGCCCTGGAATGATTTTTTTAACGTTTATTTATTCTTGAGACAGAGACAGAGCGTGAACAAGGGAGGTGGAGAGAGAGGGAGACACAGAATCTGAAACAGGCTCCAGGCTCTGAGCTGGAGTCCAACGCCCAACAACGCGGGGCTCCAACCCACGAACTGTGAGATCATGACCTGAGCTGAAGTCGGACACTTAACCGACTGAGCCATCCAGGCACCCCTGCCCTGGAATGATTATTTTTTTTTTTTTATTTTTATTTTTTTTTCAACATTTTTTTATTTATTTTTGGGACAGAGAGAGACAGAGCATGAACGGGGGAGGGGCAGAGAGAGAGGAAGACACAGAATCGGAAACAGGCTCCAGGCTCCGAGCCATCAGCCCAGAGCCTGACGCGGGGCTCGAACTCACGGACCGCGAGATCGTGACCTGGCTGAAGTCGGACGCTTAACCGACTGCGCCACCCAGGCGCCCCTGGAATGATTATTAAAAGCATCTCTTTTATCCTAAAAGTATCCTGGTTTGGATGATGAATTATATGGTGGGCCCTAAACTTAAGTGGCAGATGGTCAACCTGGTCATCCCCAGAGAACTTAAAAAAAGATGGAGAATGCCAAAGAGAAGCAGAAGTGTGTGATTTAGAAATCTCCTGAATGCCCCAGAAAGGGGAATGGGCAAGTGTGGTCAATACTGTAGAAAATGCAAGAATTCTGACTGAGAAAACACAATTAAATAGTATAATTTGGAGGTCACCGGTGATTTCCAGGGAGCAACCTTCTAGGCATTTTTGAGCCATAGGTTGTAATTTCGGTAGAAAGGGAAGTGAGTTAGAGGTTCGTACTACCCACCTACACTTTAGAAAAATGTGTTCATTAAGCAAAGGAAAGGAATAAAAAACGGGGCAAGTAAATGTATGATTTGATTTTAAAAGAAGAGAAAAGGAAATACAGAAGACGCTTAACATAAATAGGTAATTAAAATTAGAACTATGCTGCAATATAATTTTTTAACCATCACGTTAGAAATGGTGAGATAAAGAGGCCCTTTCATATCATGGTTGGTAGTGTATAAATTATTACAATCTGAGTGGAAGGCGGCTTGGCAGAATGTATGAATATATAAAATGCACGTTTGATTTGACCTAGAAACTTCCACTTTCAGAAATTATCTTGCAGATATACTTACATAGGTCCAAAATGACTTTATATGAGGATATTTATTATAGAATTATTTGCAACACCAAAATATTGGAAATAACCTGAAGTCTTTCAATAGAAAACTGGATAAATGCTAACAGAAAAAAAGTGTTGAATGCTTACTATGAGCTAGACACCATGGTAAGTGTTTTGTATGTACTGGCTATTTTATTAAATAGTCAATATATGACTCAATCTGTGAGTCATATATTTATAGATGAGGAAACTGAGGCACAGAGAGATAGGTAACTTGCCCAGGGTAATATGGCTAGTAAATGGTAGACATAGGATTTGAACTCAGAGCTTAGTTTCATAACCGTTGATATAAGCATATCTTGTTCTATAAAAGAATGAGGTCTTTTATTGTGGCTCTTAAGAAGAATGAGGTAGACCTGTATGTACTTCCATGGAATGATCTCCAAGGCATAGTTCTAAGGGAAAAAGAGGATGGTGCAAAACACTATGTTTAATATACTATCATTTGTGCGCAAAATGTATTTGTCTGTCTATGCATAGTTTCTGTCTGGAAAACTAAACAAGCAATAGGGGTTCTCTCTGAGAAGAGAGAGAACTTCTGAACATTTTTGAACCAGAGGTTGTAATTTCAATAGAAAGAGAAGTGACAGAGGTAGGAGAAGACTTATGTTTTACTGTGTGCTCTTTTGTATCTGAAAAAAATATATATTCATTTATTTTGAGGGAGAGAGCAGGGGAGGGGCAGAGAAAGAGGGAGAGAGAGAATCTCAAGCAGGTTCTGCTTGGGCAGCATGGAGCCCCCGAGGCAAGGCTCCATCTCAGGACCTGAGTCGACATCAAGACTTGGTTGCTTATGTGACTGAGCCACCAGTCAGTTCAAATCTTTTGGATTTTGTACCACGTGTTTCTATTTTTTTCCTTCAAATTAATTTTTTAAATAAAAATAAAATGTAGATGATACAAAAGAAAGAAAGGAAAACGGAGGTGCTAATGACAAATGATAGGGGGATAAGTGAGAAAACCTGGGTTAGAAGGAGGTTAGAAGGCTTGGATGGCTGTGTGTAGAAACAGGACATGGGCTTAAAGAAAAGGAACACACTGGAGCAGCATGAGGATTTATACAAATACAACTATATTTTTCTTAACTGGGTAAAAAACATATAAGATGAGCTCTATCCTCCTAACAAATGTTGAAGTATACAGTATAGTATATAGTATAGTATTGTTAACTAAGTGCACATTTTTGTATAGTAGTTTTCTGGAACTTGTTCATCTTGCATGACTGAAACTCTACACCTGCTTTTGTTAGCTCAGGATCCTATAACAAAATACATGAGATGCTGGCTTAAACAACAGACATTTATTTTCTCATAGTGGTGGAGACTGGAAATCTGAGATCAGGGCATGTGAATTGTGGGTTTCTGATGATGGATGGCTCTCTCCCTGGTTTTTAGGTGGCTATATGAATTGCTGTATACTCACATGACTTCTTTTTGGGGGATGGTGCAATGAGAGAGAGAAAGAGAGAGAAAGAGAGAGAGAGAGAGAGAGAGAGAGAGCGCGCTCTGGTGTTTCTTCTTATAAGGATGCTAATCCCATCAGACCATGGCTCTATGCTATGATTTCATTTAATCTTAATCACATCCTTAAAAGCCCTGTTTCTGATGCAAATCACATAGTGGGTTAGGGCTTCAATATATGAATTTGAGAGGAACACAGTTTAGTCCATAGTTCCATTGAACAACAAATCTCCATTTTCCCCCTTCCCTCAGCCAGAGGCTGGCAACTACCATTCAACTTTTTCTTGTATGAGTTTGACTATTATAGATATTTGATGTAAGTGGACTCATGCAGTACTTGTCCTTCTGTGATTGGTTTATTTCACTTAACATAATATGCTCAAAATTCATCCATTTGCAGCATATAAAATTTCCTTTTTTAAGACTGAATAATATTCAACTGTTTATATTTATACCATGTTTTATTCATCCATTCATCTGTCTGTGGGCATTTAGGTTGTTTCCATATCTTGAGTATTGTAAATAATGCCTCAATGAAAATGCATGTGTTTTTTCTCAGGACTTGGGCATGTAAATTTTCAGTTAGAGGAGTTTGCAGATTTTTTTTCAGGAGCTCATAATCTCTTCCCTCTGGTGTCTGTCTACAGCACCATGGTTACAGTATTACAGTATTCTGTATTTGTCTATATGTTTACCTAAAATCCAGGTTTTCTAGAGCTGCTACAAGATGTACGGCTTTCTTTTGTTCTCAGTGGCCACCAGGCTTCTAGTGTATGCTGTAGAACTGGGTCCCATCAGTTCTTTGAGTTGGGAAAGACAGAAATCACCTCTCAGTCTCTCCAAAAGCTGCAACATTGGATACATGTTCCAACTCTCTCCCACCCCAGGGATAAGCTGGGAGTTGGGTTTTTTTTTTCTCCTGATGTTCCACAATGAACCAGGGAGAGGGGCTATAGTGAGTGAGGGTACCTTAGGCCAAACCTTTGCCTTTGTTCTCAGCAGCTCCCAACCTGATGCCCTTTCCTGTCAGCACTTACAGTTAGGCAACACAGAAGCCAGTCCCTTGAGCAGCCCCCTGAAAAGTCTGCATGTTGGACCTATGTTTTAGTCTTCTGTTTCTTTCTCCATGGAAAAGTAAAGAACTGAGAATTTTTTCCCAATCATACTGCACTAAGTTTGGGGGAAGGACTTTGGCAAGTGGGTGCCATGAGCTTTCCTACTGGAATTGATATGGCTTGTTTCATGCTCACCTGGGGTACAGGAGTTTCTTAACTATTTTATGGATTTCTCACAAAGGGAATTGATCTGCGTATTTTTGCTATGTTGGTGTGTCTGTGGAAGGGTCTGGAGCTTCCCATTCTGCTGTCTTCCTGATGTCACTCCCAAATATCACTATGTTTTGATTAATGGGTAAAAGTTGCTGTGTTTAAATAAATACATATCCTAATGTAGGTGACACAAAACTTTGGATTCTTCAGTCCATGAGACTTGTTGTAAGAAATAGGAAAAGCCCCAGTGTGGTATCAGATGGTCACCAATGAAAGAACTTGTTTTCTGGGAAATTTTGCAACTTTATTATCTTCTGTAGAGGAAAAGACCTCAGCCTGGGAATAAACCATTCTGTTCCAACAATGATCCAGCCCTAAGATTGACCAAACAAATAAGAATTATAAAGACTGGAAATGCTTTGGCACTGTAGTGGTGATTGCTCACATATTCTTTTAAATGTTGGATGTTATGATTTCTTTTTAATTTTGCTGCCAAAAATTCTCAGAAGAATCAAATAATACAAGGACTAAGAAAAACTGACTGTCCTAGTCCTGGCTTTTGCACAAGGCGAATCCTTAGCAGTGAGAAGGATGTTCTGAAGTTGAAGACAGAAGTTGTGAGTCAAAAAAAAGCAGAACAAACAAGTGGAAACAGCAGGTGGGAGCAAGGGCTATCTTCTACCTCACAAGTTTTTGAGGCAGAAGAATTGGAGGTGGGGAGGATGCTCCTGAATGTGTTCCAGGAGCACAGGGGTTTCAGAGAGCTCAGGGCAAGTGGCCATGGAGTATATTTAAGAGAGCACAGGATAACTGACATGGAAAGAAGAAGGGGGTGATAATTAGGAATGAGATCACAAAAAGCAAAAACAACACAGAGAAGCTAGCTCCTTGGGGTTAGTAACTGTGGATCATGAGTTGATAGAGGTCAAATGTTGGGAGGAGGCAGAAGGGGTAGGACTGCTGAGTAGTTGAAGCTAAATTAAGATATACGTGTGAAATTAGTGAATCTCAAGGTACCCATTTGAAATATTTCTGCTCAAAGATTTACTGTTGTGGTGCTGAGTTTCTAGTACTTAAGATTTCTCTCTAGACTTTGCTAACGGTAATGGTGATGGGGCAAGCTGACAGAAAGGCAAGAACAATTTTTTTTCACAAAAGTAGAAAGAATGTGAAAGAATTCTTCTGACCTGGACTTCCTGTTTCAGGCTTGAGGCTGAAACTCACCCTTAGCCTTCCCAATTAAGTAAGCCCCTCCCCTAGCCGCCTTGATATTGAAGCCACCTCCACTCCAGCAATCTCTCATGCTATAAAGCCAGCTCAGAAAACTTCCTCTTTTCATCAGTCCCAGCTTCCAGGCCTCAAATAATGACGATATGGTTCTTGGTAAAATTTTTATTTATAAAAGGAATACGACCACATTATAGAAATGATGAAAATCAGAAGGAACAACACTTCTGATTCATCCATAATCTACCATTTTGAAAGAATCGGCGATATAACTTTGGTATTTTTTTGGATATTCATGTTCTTATAAAGTTTTGATGATACAGTAAATTTAGTTTTGTACCTTTCCTTTTTATATATTAATGCATGGCCATATTTTTCTGTGATTGTATAAAATTACCTTTATTTACCAATCTTTAACAGCTCTTTAGCATTATGCATTGTTATTGATTTTTTTTTACTTCTGAGTCAGGAGGGAAGGCAAACTCAGAAGATAAGTTGTTTTGGTTTTAGGCTGACTCTTAACCTAAAAATCAGGAGGTCATAAAAAGAGTAACAACGTCCAGTTCATGGAAAACAACAAGACCCCACTCCTTTCGACAGTAAAATCCACAAAGGCTGTACAAAAGGCTGTACAATGGAAAAACTAACAACCCAATGTAGGTGATAAACTCCACATTAAAGAACAAGCCCCTCCCTATATGGTCAGCTAATTTTTTTAAAAAAACTTATAAAACTCTTCACTAGAAGGAAAGGACGATCCTCTTCCTCGTCTGTGAGGAAAGACCACTACTTTGTGAAGTAGCCCTTTTCTTTTATATTTAACAAATCTTTGTCCTTTTCCCTAAATAGCAAAGCCAAGAAACCTTGGTGTTGGCCCTGAGGCCCTCCCTCTAGGGGCCTTGGCTCATCTGACATCACTTTGGTTAATATCACTACTGAACATCTTTGTATATATGACTTATTCTATATGCTAGATTATTTATTTTTTATAATTTTTTTAATGTACTATTTATTTTTGACAGAGAGAGAGAATGAGCAAGGGAGGGACAGAGAGAGAAGAGAACAATGAGATCACAGAGCCCGACACAGGGCTCAAACTCACAAACCATGAGATCATGACCTGAGCTGAAGTCAGACACTTGACCAACTGAGCCACCCGGGTGCCCCTATGCTAGATTATTTCTTTAGAGCATTATCTCAAATGTGAACTATGTTTAAACTGTATAAATATGTTGGGGATCCTCAGTGGCTCAGTTGGTTGAGCATCTGACTCTTGATTTCGGCTCAGGTAATGATCCTAGGGTCATGGAATCGAGCCCCTCATGGAGCCTGCTTAATATATTCTCTCTCTCTCTCTCTCTCTCTCTCCCTGCCCTTCCCCCCCCACTTGTTCTCTCACTCTCTCAAAATAAAAATAAATAAGTAAAAATAAATAAAAAAGTATAAACATGTTATTTTTTTTACTCTTAGTGACTTTGCTAAACACTGTAGGCATATTTAAAAAAATACTCACTATCTGTATATTTGAGGTGGACATTTAACACCATTTATGGATGGGGATGTTAAGCTTAGAGAGGTAGACTAGTTTACCCAAGATCAGACAGCTGGAAGATGGATGAAACTGGACATGAAACCATCCAGTGAGAACCAGAAGTGAGAAGCTAAAATCTTGTGTAAATTGCAACCCAACCAAAGAAGGTGGACATGGAATTTGCTGTTGAGATCTATGTGCAGTTTCAATTCTCTGTAAAGAAAAAAATTATCCTTTGACCTTAGTGCTCTTCTGTAAAGAGAAACTAATAGACTCTACATGCCCCTAGCAACTAAAGAGTAATATTAGGGCATTCACTTTATCATTCATTCTTGTGAACTGAGAAAAGATTGTGCATAATGTCAACAGCTGAAATAGACACATTAGGCATTAAGGTAGCTTTAATTACTAGTTTAATGGATGGCCATATATGTCAAAACAAAAACCATAGGGACTGAATCTCAGACTCACTTAACTCACTGATATCCTTTTTAATCATAGATATCAGAGAGATGCAGTTCTCTCTAGAATTAAACTTCTGTCAATGGGCTGAACAAAACAATAAGCATAGATTTCAACAATGGATCCCAACCAACTTAACACTAAAAATGCCATGGGTTAAAATTAAGGAAAAATGTTCAATGATATGGTCTAATAAATAATGTAACTATCCTTAAATAGGGCCTCATCAAATGACTATGAGTAGATAAGTCAAAATTCTAGATGTGCATTATGGATGGTGAACAAAAGTACCCAGGATTTTTTTTTTCTATTGAAACTATTATGTGTACTTTATTTTTTTAATTTATTAAAATTTTTTTAACGTTTATTAATTATTGAGAGAGACAGAGACAGAGTGTGAGTGGGGGAGGGGCAGAGAGAGAGGGAGACACAGAATCGGAAGCAGGCTCCAGGCTCTGAGCTGTCAGCACAGAGCCCGATGTGGGGCTCGAACTCACAAACCACGAGATCATGACCTGAGCTGAAGTCAGACACCCAACCGACTGAGCCACCCAGGCACCCCCTATTATGTGTACTTTAGTTACAAAGCAGAATCAGCTCTTGCTCAACAATCTGTTTGGTTCTTTTTAATCTCTAACCAATATTCCTTAAATTACTGATAAGTCCAAAAAATATGATCAGAAACCAAGCCTATATAGACTTTCATTTTTTTTTTTCTGATTTCTCAGAGGGACTCACCAGAAGAAGAATGAAATTCAACCCTATGAAAAGAAATTTAGAAGCATCTGTAGTGAACTGAAATAATATGGGAAGAATGAAAAAAAAATAAATCATTTGGGAAGAATGAAAAAAGAAATCATTCAACAGAAAAAGAAAAAACAGTCTTTTAAAACCCTAACAGGAAAATATCTACTGCTACCTAAGAAATGGACCCTTAAGCCATGTCCCACTATGTGGTGAAGTTATTCCTTCTCCTTTCTATAACACATGTGCCTAAGTTAGAATTTTTTTTCTTTAGCAGATCTAATATAAATCTATTCAAGTCTAGAAGACACTAAGCTTTCTCTCTCAGTACTATTTGCTAGCTTCTTCCTTGGGGTACCTCTTTTTCTATTTCCTTACTTGAGATTTTTATAAGATTATATATGTAAACATTGAAAATTTAAAAAAAAATTAAAGAAAAGGAATTGATAATACTCATGAATATTTAAATGAAAATATACATCCTATATCAAATGCAATAAAAAGCCTTTGCTACTTAAAGTAGGTACATAGCAAATATCCCTTTATAAAATAAATGTGTTCTACAAAAACCTTTTCCAATACCTTGAACTTGTATCAATCATGACTGACTGAATGCTATGGTTTAAACATTGTCATTTCATAACCATACTTATACGTACAGATATATAGCTGGTAGTGATATAAGAACAGATCACACAGATTTGTATCGTTGGAATGAGTGAGTGGCAAGGCCTGGAGTTTCCTAAAGAAGAGTGGAAATCAAGCTGACCATTGGCCAAGCCCAAGAAGAATATCACAGTGGGAAAAATCCAAATGTGAAGTTCTCTCCCATTGTTAGCCAACCTGATATATACAAGACCAGGAATGGAGAAGCATGAGCATAGGAAACAAAGGCGAAATGACAGTTTCTGTGTCATCCATTGAGCTAGTGTTAAATTGTTTATTTGGGGTTGATTTGACTTGTTGATGTAATGCCTTGATTTTTAGTGATTACAAGAACTGGGTTCATATAATATATGTCCAGGTATGAACTATGTTAAAAAATGCAAGATACTTTATCAGATTAAAAAATGAAATCCTCTGAACCAACAATAAGAGATACAGAAATCATTTCTGTCACAGTAAATGTAGGTAAAATTCAAAGCTTAATGTCAGGCACCATATTTGTGTGAAGGATAGATCCTTTTCTTTTTCTGCACTCAGTCTAATCATTGGAGAATCTTCACAACCTATAAACAATCAGGTTGGGTGAAGTGTGCACAAATCCCTGGTCCTCAAGCCCAAAGTCATCCCCCACAATTGGACTACTTGTGCTGGATGCTGATTATACATTACTGGTGGCATACATAGCTTTGCTCATTTCTATGAAAATTATGTATAGAGGAGCTTCTGTGTTAAGCTGTCAATTAATATTGAAGTTACCTAAATTTTATTGAAATGAAGAAGGAAAGAAGAGAATAAACTGTATTTTATTGAGATACTCAAGCGTAAGGTTAATTTCTATCCTGTGTGTCAATTATTTTTTTCCAGGAATAAGAGGCTTTTAACAGAATTAGAAGTTTGATATATTGATTGAGAAAACACCTGTGAAGGCTATAGCAGAGAGAGAGAGAGAGAGAGAGAGAGAGAGAGAGAGAGAAAACAGAAGTAGCCAGAGAACTGTCAGATGACTTTTACGTATGATGCCTGTCAAAGCAGAGAAGAAAGGAAAAAAGACTGTGTAAGAAGAGTCTTAAAGTGCAATGCATCTCTGAGAAATTCTAAATCAGGCCTGGAACCCCAGGGCAAAGATACTTCCTTAGAAGAGACTCACATCAAGTAAAAACTACCTTGCTCTAGTATCCCATCCATGCTCATTCATTGGCTGGGAGCAGTCAGGTAGCTCATCAATCAGTGTGAGGACTTCAGTGGATCCCAAAGATGTGGCAGCTTGGTCAGTCTTGAAGGGAGATCGTACGCCTCCATAACCGGCACACCACTTCCATCAACTATGAACTATAAACCTACCCTCCTCCATCTATTTCCCAAACTTTGGTTAAGTCCAGAAAAGAGATGGAAAATTTAAAGTTTTCCTTTGTGCATCGTGGTAGACATCATGAATCCATCAGTGTAATCTTTCCTGCTGATCTCAGACACAGACACATGATTGTTCTCAACACAGCTCTTGAGGAAGCCATTGTAGATGTGACATGTGGAATAAAACCTGGCTGCTACTTCTGATTAGGTATCTAACTTTTCTCTTTGAATAGGAGCAGAGATATAGGTCAGTATGAAATGATACAAATGGATGCTCTGCTGGACAGCAACACATTTTCAGTGACTCTATGTATGTTTTCTCTCAAAGAATATATACACCATTCTGAAAAACACATGTACACGTATGTATGTGCATGTATCTATACTTCTATCTACATACCTTTATGTATGAGATAGGATTTTTTTCAATCAAGGAAGCCAAATTTATAATCATTGTATACTTTTAGTATACCCATACTCATTTGGTAGACAAACTGTTCAGTCTTTAAATGATACTTTTTTTCTTAGACATAATGAGTGTCTGTATTTTGGGGGTGGGACTCAGCTGCCTCCTTCTTCAATCTGCCAGCCCCCAACACTTTGCTGACACTGCACTTCTCGGCACATCTTTGTGTGTGTCTCATCTTAAGTACAATTGGAAGCAAGTCAGAGATGACTGCCTCAAGGTTTGTATCCTTTTATAGAGTACTTGGCATAATCTTCACATTATGGATATTATTCTTTAATGCAAAAATCAAATAATACCATTACAGTGGAGATCAAATTGGGTTTTGCCCATCCACTCCTAACGTGTCTCTGAAATTTTTCATTTCCTCAAGTTCCCCCTGATTGAGAAAATAAAAAAAAAAAAAAATCCCTGGAGCAAGAGCTCTCTAAAGAGTTATGCTTATGTATTAAATTCCTGCCACTAGGCAAATCTCTTGACCCAGAAAGATTTATTCTAAAACTTTTATAAATAATCCCATCCCTTTTCATAAACCTCTCCCTGCATTCTAATTACATTTTTGAGAGAGGTGAGAACAAATTTAATTGCCGCTATTCTTATGAGATGAAGCCGGTTTAACCTGAGCTGAGTACAGCTCCATTGCCCTTCTCAATATTCCCCCCTCCACCCCCAATCTTTAGCAGCGTGTCAAGAAGAATTTATTTGTCCTGATTTGATTGGATTTTTGAAAGGAAGAGAAGCTGGAAATATGGAGTTACTCATTTATGACTCAGTGTAGGGGTATTCTGAAAAGACCCTCCGCAGTTCAAGCAGATCCAGGGATGCGGGCTAAGCACCCGTTTCAACTGGGTTGTCTAAGAAGTAAATTTGGCCCCAGTCACCATGATGATCAGAGGCACTTAAAATTTGCATTTGAATATGTGCGATTGATTCTTTAAAAATTAAGCCCCAAGTAATTGGGCAGAAAAGAGGGAGTAGAAAATGCTACGAATTGATAGGAGGGAGTGGACATGCTTGCTGAAGCACATCTCCTTGGCATAAAGAAGACACTGAGAAAAACAAAGTTAATGTGATATTTGCTTGATCCATTGTATCCAGACTTACTGGATTGCTGTGTCTCACAAACAAATGTGCAACAGGGGTGCCAAATATGTGTCCAGGCATATAGGAGAGGGCAAGGGGAGTTGAGGTGGGGGTGGTTATACTGAGAGGAGTTGGGCAACACATTAGCTGTTCAGTAGTCCTGTTCTGTAGTTGAGTGCTGCCCATTTTGCTTCATACCCACCTGCAGTCATGGCTTACTTAGAAGATAGAGAGGATCCTGTGATTAGAAAAAAAACAAACAAACAAAAAACAGCGGCACATGGGTGGCTCACTCAGTTAAGCGTCCCACTCTTGATGTCTACTCAGGTCATGATCTCCTGGTTCATGAGATCGAGGTCAATGTTGGGCTCTGTGCTGACAGCACAGAGCCTACTTGGGATTCTCTCTCTCTCTCTCTCTCTCTCTCTCTCTCTGCCCCATCCCTGCCCACAGACTTTCTCTCTCTCTCTCAAAATAAGTAAATAAACTAAAAACAAAAAATCTGGATGCTGATTTAGACTAGGCTTTAAACATACAGACATACCTTCAATGTTTGGTTCCATGGCATCTTTGTCTAATAATAACCAGATTACAGAAGTGGCCTTAGAGGACCCCGAGAAAGAGACCTCCTTAAGAGGAGAAGGAAATTTTACATGGAGAGCTAGAGCCTATCAGAGTCCCTAAACTGGCATAGGAAGGCTGGTTCCAGAGAAGTGTGGCTGATGATGTAACCAGGGCTGGCTTTTTTGGGTAAGTAAATCTGTTCAGTCACACAAAGACCCTTGCTCTGGAGAACCCCACACTTTGGCTAGTACTCTGCTGTCCCTGTCTTGACATTCTTCTTCTTCTTCTTATTATTATTTTTAAATAGACTTCACACACAGCACAGAGTTCAGTGTGGGGCTTGAACTCATGACCCTGAGATCAAGACCTGAGCTGAGATCAGGAGTCAGACACTTAACCAACTGAGACACCCAGGTGCCAGTCTGTCTTGAAATTCTTAACAGCTGAACTAGAGGCTCTGCATTTTCCTTTTACAAATGAACCCCACAAATTATGTGGCTGGTTCTGACTACAAGCTTTCCTGGTGTCCCTCCCCAGTTCCTGTCTACTTGAAATAGGCCTTGCCTTAATTGGTTCCTCCTCCTGTGGTAATAATGCATGGTGAGAGTAGGGTTGGAGATGATCTCTTACTGGTTTAATTCTTCCTAAACCCAGTCATCAAAATGATAATTGTTCAGGGATTGAGAAAGAAGTGATTGAATTACTACTAGATTACCTTCTTGATGTTTTAAGAAAAATGACATAAGTAAAACAAATAACCATTTTCTGGCCAGGGTGCATTGACCACTACAGAAGGAGCCACTTTTCATTTTAAAGTAAGTTCTCTGAAATACCCTCTCCAATACAAGGACTTCTCCCTTCTCATGCTGAGCCTAAACTTGTCAGTATGTCCTCTTGACTTGCATTTAAGAGGAAAAAAAAAAAAGTAATAATCTGCCAATACAGAGTAAGAAAATAGGTTGGAGAATTCTGGATTGGGCCTAAATTTGGACAAAGTATGAAATGCATTCGAATTTTCAGATCCCCTATAGAAGGCAGGGCTGGTATAAAAAAAAAAAAATGTTAAGTAAATGTCTAGATATCCAGCACCTCACAAACATTTTGAGGCTGAAGTGTTAGCTTCTGTAGATATAGTCTGATCCAGGCTTAGTTCATGTCTGGTCAACGTCTGTACATAATGCTTTAGTTTGCCCTGTCACCCAGCTGTCTCTCTTGGTTTTTCAATACTCTTTGTTTAGCTTTACTAAGGCCTGGCCTGTCGAAATTGCTTAGTTTTGAACACACGTTCCAATGCCACTTAGCTGAAGCAACCTGAATCCATATTCCTTCTCACATCAGGCTTTCTTTTTATCACTAAGGAACACCTTCAAAAAGAATAAATAAAAATTTTTAATCAAATTGAAACTATTGTTGCATTAGGTCTTTGTAAAAATTAAGCCAGATGAACGTTTTTCTTACAGTTTTCACCGGAGGGATTTTATGCATAAAGAGTACCGAGTGCAATAGCCAGAAAATGAACTAGTCTTTTTGAAGGAAAGACGAGTTGAGGACATGGAAGGAAGTCTTAGGGATGGCATCAACAGTGGTGTCAGGCCCTGGAGAAAAACTGCGATAGGTATGAAATGAGAAGCACCCACACAATTAGTCATGGATAATGGCCCTTTGCAGGAATTCTGCCTTTATTTATTTATTTAAAAAAAATTTTTTTTTAACGTTTATTTATTTTTGAGACAGAGAGAGACAGAGCATGAACAGGGGAGGGGCAGAGAGAGAGGGAGACACAGAATCGGAAGCAGGCTCCAGGCTCTGAGACATCAGCACAGAGCCCGACGTGGGGCTTGAACTCACCGACCGTGAGATGGTGACCTGAGCGGAAGTCGGCCGCTTAACCGACTGAGCCACCCAGGCGCCCCAGGAATTCTGCCTTTAAAATCACAGAATAATGTGAATATAAAATTCCTCTAACATTGTTTGATGAGCTAATATTCCTTGAATGTTTTAGAGTTTGGATAAATGCATGAGCATGAGAAATTTTGAAATTTCGGGAGTGCTATATGAAATGTGGTTTGTTTTTTTTTTGGTGCTTGGGACGACGGACAAAGAAAGTGATGTACTTTGAATATAATTCAGAACTTTATCTAAAACAGCAAAATTAAAGTCTCTATAAAGTATTGAAAAAGTATCTACAGATGTATGTTTTAATTTTTCCTCAAATTATCTTCAGTTTTTTCAAAGCCTATGAGGTAGGAATGGAGATTATAAGAACAATTTGCAAAAACTCATTCTTAAATCCTTTCTCCTGGCTTCCTATGTTCCCCAGGGAGACGTTCTTGTGTTGGAGAGGGTATTTCAGAGAATTTAATTGTGTTCCTTTGTATAAAATCAGACCTGTCTGAAACACTTCAGAACAATTAGCAAATTTTCATCCATTTTCTTCTTATGCACCGGCCCCCAGGGAAAATGGGGGACTGTCACAGTGGTAATTGTAGGCATTCTTTTTCCTTTACCTTTTCCTGCTGACTCCTAATCCAAACCTCATGCAAATACAGTTTTAGGGTTTATAGAAAAAGAGCAAAATGTAGCCGCAAAGCGCCAAACTTATTTTCCGGTCCCATGGTTTCCTCCCTCTTGGTATTTCACATGGGAGCTGATTTCCATTTCATACCCCTGAGAAAGAGCATTATCATATCATCATGAAGAACTAAATTAGCTCCTATTATCCCTGAGCCAAGAGTCTGAGGTCGGCCAATTGGAATTTATCCTTCTGATTTTAGAGCTGCTGGGGAACACTGAAGCCAGGCAGTGAACCAAGAGGTGCCTGGAGTCCCTCCCGAGGACTGAGAAAAATGACTATCACTCAGGTCTGATAAGGAGAAGAATGGTTGCGTGCCAAATGACATTAGCACTGTGATCTGAACCTTTTAAAATTAATTATTATTTCCAAGAGCAAATGCACTTGAAAAAAGGTCAGCGCCTCTCACTTTGAAGCTCTCAACATCAGGTGGAGCTCCAGACGCAAAGACTGTGTGAAATGGCAGTAGCTTAGGGGAGGCTCAAGCCTCTCTCAGGGGAAATAGCTCAGTAATCATTGCCTCCAGATACTGCTTTGAGGACCCTGCTTTTCTTTTCCCTTTTCCCTACAAATTTCAGTGTTTCTCTCTCAGTTCTGTTTGGGCCAGTGAGCGAGTCCCAGGGGCTGAAAGTGGTGTTAGCAAGCACGGTGTGTAGAAAAAATGAACACAGCAGGGCTGAGCCTGCTCACCTTAGACAGGATGGCAAATTAGACCTGCCTGCAAGGTTGGCCCTTGGCTGACATCTGGGACCTTGGATTTTGGGAAGGTTCTCACCACGCCCAAGGAGTGACTCATGTGCCTAAAGTGTTTGTACAAATAATGTGGTTTATGCTGAACACCTGCTTTCCTTCAGGGAAATTCTGAGTCTGGAATTTTGGCACATGCTAGGCAGAGGGGGCTCATGTGACCAACCCCCTATAAAAGCCTTGTGCACTGAGTTTCTAATGAGCATCACTGGTAGACGATATTTCACACATGTTCCTGGAGGAATTAAGTGCATTCTACGTGAATCTCCTGGGAAAGGACTTTTGGAAGCATCTGTCTGGTTTCTTCCAGATGTCACCTTTTGTGCCTTATCCTTTGCTGATTCCACTTTGTATCTTTTCACTGTAATAAATCACAGCCATGAATACAACTATAGGCTGGGTCCTGTGGGACTTCCTAACAAATCATCAAACCTTGGGGTGGTCCTGAGGACCCCTCAAGACACAAATTACAATAAAAAATGTTCACTCCATTTCTCATCTAGACTTTTAAGATAAAAGCTTTAGGATGCATCTCTAGTATTTGGTATCACTTTAGATAAGCTCTAAAAGAACTCACCTCAGCATTATGATTTTGGAAAAAACTTCAATGCAAGCTATAATCTTGTATCAAAGTTGATTCTATATTTAATTTTTTAAATGTTTATTTATTTTTGAAGGGAGAGAGACAGAACATGAGCAGGGTAGGGGCAGAGAGAGAGGGAGACACAGAATCCGAAGCAGACTCGAGGCTCTGAGCTGTCAGCACAGAGCCCGCCGCGGGGCTCGAACTCACAGACTGCGAGATCATGACCTGAGCCAAAGTCAGATGCTCAACCGACTGAGCCACCCAGGCACCCTGTGATTCTATATTTAAATTAGTTATTTCCATAATAGTGTACTGTAGTCTCCTCAAGTTGGATATTGTGGCAGCTTTTATTTTTGCAGAAGTTATCTTACAAGGGGTACCTGGGTGGCTCAGTGGGTTAAGGGATGTGACTTCTTGTGATCTTGCTGGTGGAGTGCTCACTTTCCTGAAAATAGGACTTGACTCACCCTTTGCTGGCCTCCAGGCATCCTGTTAAAGCCTAACTACCTACCTACTCTAACATGAGTACAGGACACATGACTTTGGGGAGCACTGTGGGGAGACTGGGGATGTGGGGAACATCCTGGTAGGCATTAAATCAATGGTAGAAATTCTGGCCTATTCCTTGTCGTTTCAGAGAGCCATAACCTTTGACAGATGGTGAAGTTGGTATAAATAAATACATTTCTACTCAACCTACTTTAGAGCAATTAGGGTTTCCCATGTGAGAAGTAGTTTGATTGAAAAGTTATAGTTTAGAATTCAAAGCATCTCCTCTCATGACTTGTGATTTGAAACCTGTTTCTTTCTCCTGTACCCTTTAACACTATGACATGTTTCTCCTGATTAATAATCACACGGGCCTCCACTAACCCTTATTTCAGTGAGAAGAGGAAAGTCTACGGCTTTGTGATTCCTACCCCATGAATGATGCCATGACACTTTGTATTCTATATTTTCGGTCTGACCAAATTTGGTGAAAACCCACCAGTCATTTTCTGGGACTGTAGTAACAGGTAAATAGGTATGTGTAAACTTCATTTCATTTATATTGGAAATGATCACTGTAGACTCTGCTGCTTGCTCTTCCCCCTGTTTCTAACTAATATCTTGACAACAGTAAGGTGTGCTTCATGTAACTAGTACTCCAGAACAATGCGGTCCAGCATATAGATTTCATAGACATTTGGGAATGGAAAATTTACAAAACAAAGCATAATTAATAGAGTTAGAGCAACTAAGGTTTAAAAAGTGAAGGGAAAGGTGTTGTGAGCAAGCAGGGGAGTTAATTCAAAATCAGAAAAAAGATTTCCTAGCACTATCATGGAAATATTACAAACAGGATAGAGGGGCCTGAGACCAAAGAGAAAGGGCAAGTTTGCTTTTGAGAATGATGCAAAGAATTTCATTCTTTGAATGACATCCAGATTTATCCTCTGTCATGGTCCTCCTGTGTCCTCAACACACCTAATGATGTGTGGTGCCCTTGATGCACCATGCTGATATTGCCAAACTATCGATCACATTGCTTCCTCAACTCAGCATGATCTTTATTACCTATTTGTCTGCTTACTAAATGTGTTCAGCATTGAAGATTCAACTCATGGATCACTCTTCATAGAAAATGAAGATTTTCTGACCCTAATCCAGGTAAAACTGATCAGTAATTCCTTTGGATCTTCTCTGTACTAATTACTTAGATCAGAGCACCCATACATACTATTGCATTTGTTTCTTTATGTGTCTCTTTTCTTCTTGTAGATTATAATCTTTTTATGGGCTAGGAACCTAATTCATCTTTGTATGTGCCTGACACAAAAATATATTATTTGATTAATAGCTATTCCCATGAATGAATGCAACACAAAGGGAATGAAAGAAGGAATACAAAGGATCTCATACATTTAATAAAATGGTAGAAAAGTAGTGTTTTGGGGCACTGGGTGGCTCAGTCAGTTGAGCGTCCGACTTCGGCTCAGGTCATGATCTCGTGGTCTGTGAGTTCAAGCCCCGCATCAGTCTCTGTACTGACAGCTCAGAGCCTGGAGCCTGTTTCGGATTCTGTGTCTCCCTCTCTCTCTCTGCCCCTCCCCTGTTCATGCTCTGTCTCTCTCTGTCTCAAAAATAAATAAAACATTAAAAAAAAAATTTAAAAAAAAAGAAAAAGTGTTTTTCTCCCTGAGGTTTACTTAAACCATGGGGACAAAAGTTGCTCCTTTCAAGCCAGTGTTCAAAGATGACTGATTACAAAAGGATTCAAAAAACAAAACATGGAATTTTTGATCACTAAAGTGTTTATTAAACAAAACAAAACAAAACAAAACAAAACTTGCAGTCTAGGCGCTGGGTAGCACAGACCAAAGAAAAGTAAAACTTCAGTACTGACATTCACATTTTTTTTAACAGCAAAACCTTTCAAACTGAATAGAGATGTCAGATGAATAGACATTTCAGATGAAAAGTCCAAAAGCCAGGTGGACACATACACTAAAGTTTGGCAAGAGGTTAGAAGACACTTTGCTTTCCTCAAGGCCACAATTAGCCCCTAGAGTATTACCTTAGTGTTGTCTACTTCTTTTACCTCTTTATTTTTCTACTCTAAAATTGCATTTCAGGCATCAGTGCTATTCTAAGATATTAAAGAATGGGCTTGACAATAATGTTTCCTAAGGTCATCAGAGCTCTGCTTTCCAGCATCAATCACATGAGAAATTTATTAGCACCAAGATACTTTCTCATTAGGAAACATCCAAAAGAAAATATTTCTTAATGAATTTGAACCAGAGCTGGCATTGTTGGTCTTGAAGCAAATGAGACACGTTCAGCAGCCTCATTATGTGCAATTATCAATTTTGGAGGGATGGTATTAAGGCCTATCATTGGGCATACCCAAACATATGGATTTGCTACCTGATGAGACCCTGGAGATTTTGATGCCCAGCTATCACCTGTTTCCATTACATAGACCTCATAATCATATTTGGTATTTCGCTCTTTGCGAAGCTGTCAAATTCTGGTTTGCTAAAGTAAAACTAGAACAAATATCTTATGTTTAGAGTCTGTTCTTTTCTTCATTTACTGCTCTACATATGTATTCTATATAACTGAACTAGAAAAGAGAGATTAAATGTATATTTACTCAATTCAAAAAACTCATGCTAAATGACTCTTAAGTGTCAGAAGTGCACTGAGAACTTAAAGCAATATGAAGATGACTATTTGCCTGTTTCTGCTTTCTAGAGCATGCAACTAGTGGCTGAGGAAAGAGAAGATAACAGCAAGAAAGAAATGACAACTTTAGAGTTACAACTGTGTTTATAAGAGTTCAAGGAAACAGAAATTCTTACCAATCTGGGGATGAAGAAGAAGGGATGGGAAGCAAGGAAATGGTTCATGGGAAAACGTGAGGTGGATGTTGAGGGAGAAGAAAAATTTTTGAAAACCCGAAGGAGACCTTCAAAAATGGAACAGAATGAGCATGGAAGCTGGAAACTGAGGTAGAATCTGCAGCATTTCACTTTGGAGAACTATGGGAATTAGAGAACTGAAGAAAGAAAGGACAGGAAATACAGGCTTAATCATGTTGTAGAGGACACCAAGTTCAAAATGGAGGAAGCTGCATTTACGTTTGTCCAAAAGGGATTTATTGATGTTTTTTGAGGCAGCTAATAACACGTAATAACATGACCAGAGATTTATTTATAAAGATTAATTTAAAATTCAGATTACTGGACAGTGAGAAGCAAGTTGTAAAAATCAAAGCAAGACCTAATGAAAGGCTGAACTCGATAGTTGAAAGTCAAATTGAGAAGGAGGAAATTTTTTTTTAAGTTTATTTATTTTGAGAAAGAGAGAGAGAGAGCACAAGCAGGGGAGGGTTAGAGACAAGTAGAGACAGAATCCCAAGCAGGCTCTGCAACATTAGTGCAGAGCCCAGTGCAGGGTTTGAACTCACAAACTGGGAGATCATGACCTGAGCCAAGATCAAGAGTAGGATGCTTAACTGACTGTGCCATCCAGGTGCCCGAAGGAGGAAATTCTTCTACATAGCAGTAGAGGAATCTAATATTTGTTAAATTATTGGATGTAGATACTGAGGAGAGGAAAGGAGTCAAAGATCAGTTTAAGATATATATATATATATATATATATATATATATATATATATTTGGCTTAAATTATAGTAACATTAACAGATGCAGGACAGGGGAAAGTCTAGAATGGGGAATGAGGTTGACATGACTTAGATTAGGTTTTGATGTGTTGATTCTGAGATAATGTTGGGTCATTCAGGCAAGAGTCTATAAATTTTATCAGGTAAAAATACTGATATTTTTATACATACCAAATTCATGCCTACAAATTTCATAACTATCATCATCATCACCATCAAATAAGTTATGAAATGCAAAATATAACATATGAATATTACATGTGGACTCTTCCCTGGTGTCTTTAGAAATGAGGTTGTTCCCTTACAGCCCTGGCCTTCTGTTAGGTACCTCCCCAGCAAAAGGTGTATAAACTCATGAGACATATGCAAATATGTGGGTGTTGTGATTTCCTGTATGTTCCTCTGTGTGGTCACTACCATGTTTTTCTTCTGCTGTTGCTTTGAGACCTGTTGTTTCTAATAGGAGGAAGAAAACCAGGTACAATACAAATAAGCTTCAGGTTGTTGAAGTATCAAAGGACAAAAGTATCCTTCTGATGGTAATACAAGATGATGTGATTTTTTGCTTGAATTTTCTCTCTCTGCTCTCAGACAGGGACAAAGCTTAAAAGGACATCTTTTATCCAGGGCATGATAGTTCTTCTCCAAAGATGAGTTATTTGTGTGACATCCTTTCCCAGTTGTCACTTTCCTTTGTGTCAGATTGGCACAAGCTGACAGAATCACTTAAACCATCCAATTCAAACATTCAAACACCGAATAAGGTAACTTTAAGTTGCCTTCCAATTCTGAGATTCTATCATTTTGAGAATCTATTAAATGTTATATTCTTGTGATAGTAATTGAGGTAATTTTTCAGAAAGTGATAAACTGTCACAATTAAGAAAACAAATTCTTTAAAAAAAAACCAAATTCTTATATCCATTAATGATGGGGTCTAATATTCTGAAGTATCATTTAGCATTTTTTATGTTAATGACTTTTCCGATGTAAGAGCAATATTTGATGCTTGGAGGAGAAAGAGCTATGGAGAGCAGTTGGTAATTTTGAAGGTTTAAATACAAAATATAAATATATATTTTATATGTTTGTGTATGTGCCTATACACATATATTACATTTAAGTGGAACAACAGCAATAGTAAGTTTATGAATAATCATTACCTATCTTAAGATGAGAATAATGATCAGTTTTTCCTTAATGAATTGAAGACAAGAGGAAAGAATTATTAACAAACCATTGGAGATTTCAATTTAGTATCTGAAAAAAAAAAAATCTACTGGAAGACTAATGACATTGAAGTGAGTTCCAATGTGGCAATAGTTTTTCCATAAAGATAATCTGAAATTGGAGTGAATGTTTTGCTGGGTGGTCGGATGAGAAGTTAGAGGCTGGGCAATTGTCCTACCCACTTCAGACTTATTCAAATACCTGTCAATGTCCAAACTGAAAACAGCTGTTAAAAGCCCTTTGCAAATGGAAGCAGATAAAAATAAATACAGTCTATGTTAAACATAATGCTACATGCAAATGTGTCATAATTTTTTATGACTTCTCATTATTTCCAACTATCACCATATCTGTATAGAAGACATATTTATTTTAAAGCATAGTGTGGTTTCATCCTATGTGATGTTTTTAAACTAATTAATTAGGTAATCCAATAGACCTTTACTGATCCCTTCTAAATGCCAGGTACTTCTTCAGATACTGGCAATATAGCAGTGAAGAAACTATTCAAATAGCCTTGCCTTTAGGGAGATTACATTTTACTGAAGAGATGAGGCTAATAATTAAGAAGACAAAAAGTACAACATATGGTATGTTAGAGGGTGATAAATGTGAATGAAAGTAAAAGAAGTCTTCGAATAAGAAGTGTGTATATATTGTGGGGAAATGTCATTACAATTTTAAGCAAGGTGGTAAAGGAAGGCCTTCCTAAGAGTGTGGTAAAAACCTAGAAAATGAGGAAGGAAATCATGGATATGTGGGAGAAGAGCATTCCAGGCAAAGGGAACAATAATTGCAGATGCCCTGAGGGGAAGATTTTGGAAATGTGAGAATGAGAGTGGCATGATTTTTTTAATGTTTTATTTATTTTGAGAGAGAAAGAGAGAGGGAGAGAGAGCAAGAAAGAGCAGGGAAGGGGCAGAAAGAGGGAGAGAGAGAATCTGAAGTGGGCCCCAGCAGAGACCCTGACGTGGGGCTCAAGCCCACGAACCGTGAGATCATGATCTCAGCTGACATTACTGAGCCACCCAGGAACCCTGACATGATCTAATTTATTTTTAAAGGATTGCCCTGCATGCTGTGGGTTGAGGACATGGCAAAGCAGGCAAAGGCAGAAGCAGAGAGCATAGTCCAGGGGCTATTTCCATAATTATAACGGGGGTCTTGGGTTGAGCCAGAATGAGAGCCAGACACGAATGTGGTCAAATATGGTCAGAGTATATTCTGAAGTAGGACTGCTGATGGGTTAGTTACAAGGTATGAGAGGAAGGGAAATTGAGTAACTAGAAGGGTGGCCTTGCCCATAACTGGAATGGAGAAGACTGCAAGGGAAATGCATTTGGAAGAAAGGTCTCAAGCTAAGTTTTGGACATTTTAAATTTCAGATGTGTATAAGTGAATGAAAGAGTTTAGGGAGAGAAACAGGATTTTTGGCCCATGAATGACATTTAAAACTATGATTCTAAATGAGATTAGATGAAGTTACCTGGACACTGAGTACAAGATAGCCAGTTCCCTAGGGCATCCAAGCATTAAGAGATCAGAGATGAGGAGGAAATGTAAGCCAGTGAGGCAGGCAGAAAATGAATGACATATCCAGAAAAGGAAGAAAGCATATGGAACAGGAGGAAGTGATGAGCTGTGGCAAATGCTGCTTGTTGGTCAAGTTCGCAAGGATGACAAATTGACCACTGGATTTAGCACATTGTAGGAAATTAGTGACTTTGCTAAAAAGTCAAAACAAGACAAAACAAAAAACTTTGGTGTGGGAGTAAGGATGAAAGACTAATTAGATATCTAAAAGGTATTAAATTTGAAACTCTATGATTAGTTGCTGTTTATTAACTCAAAGCCTTTAAAAAGTTTGAGAAGGTACTTGCACAATATTGTAAGTGAGAAAATAAACAATCACTATAAATGATGCACATTAATGAGTAGCCATCCACCAGCTAGAAATATGATGAGGAAAGAGAGTAGATATGGAAATGATGTCTGGAAAAAGAAGACAAAATGGTGCCTCCTGGAATTCACATGGTTGGCATATATTGGCCCATGATTTCCGTTTATGCAGTGACGCAGAGTCTGGTATTAGCATGGGACCTGGAATCAAATTCATCTACTAAGCTTGGCTGGAAGTAGCAGTTTTAAATTTTCCCAGGTTGAGTTGAGTTTGGAATTTGAGATCACAACCAACCAAGAGTTATATTGGTGTACTCACATACTTCCAGAAATCACTGAGGAAACCAGCCTATATTCAGTACAATGTGCATGTCTCATTAAAAAGAAATAAAGAAAAGAAAAGAAAAGAAAGAAAGGAAGGAAGGAAGGAAGGAAGGAAGATATGTATGAACAAGTTAGAAAGTTATGTTCTACTCAAAGATGAGAAAAAATTAAAATTAGCAATGTTCAAAAGACAAAATCAAATTAACAAATATTTGTTCAATATCTACTATTGGGAGGGTAATGTAATAATGCCATATGGAATACAAATATCATTCAGTATGTCACATTGAAGATTTGTCTTCAATGATCTTCAAGTCTATTTGGGAAAAAAAAAAGCCAGGGTGTGGGCACCAGGGTGGTTCAGTTTGTTAAGCTTCTAACTTGATTTTGGCTCAGGTCATGATCTCATGGTTTGAGTTCGAGCCCCACTTCAGGCTCCACACTGGCGGTGCAGAGCCTGCTTGGGATTCTCTCTCTTTCTCTCTGACCCTCCCCTGCTTGTGAGCACATGGACTCTCTTTCTCTCCCTCTTAACATAAATAAGAAAACAAAAATTTAAGGAAAAAGAGAAGACCAAATGCTAAATAACCACTTGTGATTTAAAAATGTAAAGAGAAGGGGAGCCTGGGTGGCTCAATCGGTTAAGCGTCCCACTTTGGCTCACAGTTTGTGAGTTCGAGCACCGCATTGGGCTCTGCTGACAGCTCAGAGCCTGGAGCCTGCTTCAGATTCTGTGTCTCCCTCTCTCTCTGACCCTCCCCTGCTCACACTCTGTCTCTCAAAAAAATAATAAATTTTAAAAAATTAAAAAAATGTATACAGAGAAAAACTTAATAGCTGTCATGAGGTAACACATGGTTGATAATATAATCAAGGGGACTTTCAGTATTATAGAATGCTTCGAAAAGGAAGCACTGATTCAGTTTAGTAGGCTTTGTGAAATAGGTCAAATTTTGTTCAGATATTAGACACAGTCACTCTTCCTGATACTCACCATCAAATAGGGGGAAACATACGAACAAAAAATGTCAACATAAATGCTGACCAAAAATATAAAAGTATATGATTAGAGCAAATAACTTTATTAAAAGGATTAAGGAAAGGTTTCATAGATCCAGAGTTTTGAATTGAGATTTAAAGGATAGATAACATCTAGAAAGGTAAACCAGAGACAAAAACAGCCCCAAGTTTTTTCACAGGACTCTGCACAAAGCAAGTATTTATAGAAAATAATTGCACATTGGAAGGGCATGATAAAATTAACACTGTAGAATTATTTTTTGATAATGGTGTTGCCATCAATAAACAAAGAGAGAAGAGATTTGTAATAGGACATCAGAAAAAACACTTAGTACTTGTCTTTAGTTAAATATTACACAAATGCCAAGTACCTTGGTGAACATTATGTTTGTCTACTTCAGTAAAACATATGTCCTTGGGCTTATAAAATATATTACAATGTATTTACAAAAATTACCGGCAAATGCTACCTTTTCCATATGCTAGATGGCACTTTACTTACATTACAAATACGGTATTTAGGGGCTAGTAGCTGTGCCTGAATTGTTACCCTTGCAGACAAATATGCCATCCAAAGTATACTTTTAAAAAAGTTGAAGCCATGAATCATAGTGAGAACATGTCAAATATACTTAACTCATTAATGAGGGAACCAGTGGAATAACTAAAGTGCATCAAAAAGCATCTAAGAGATTTACATTGTCAACTTAGAAAGGAATACTGAAATATAAGTTAGACACAGAACTCATTAATATACTATAGATCAATAAAATGGTAAACTTTTCTATCAGACAGCAATCATTGCATCGCTAGCAGACAAACTCTCTGATAACAAACAGAAAAAAAAAATATGGATAAAACCTTGTTAAAGTGAACATATAATTGCCCAGAGTCCAGACCTAATCATGAGCAAATACTGAATCAATCTAGAGCATATCACATAGGGAAATAATCTTCGGGTAGGTCTATTCGACAATGCTCCAGTATAACATTGAAAAGGCATGCAGTCATCCTCTTTCCTTATTTACACATTTTAGGGTAGTTGTAAACAAACTTTCCTTGTGATTTTAATTTTTTTTTTAACTTTTATTTATTTTTGAGACAGAGAGAGACAGAGCATGAACTGGGAAGGAGCAGAGAGAGACAGGGAGACACAGAATCCGAAACAGGCTCCAGGCTCTGAGCTGTCAGCACAGAGCCCGACGCGGGGCTCGAACTCACGGACCGTGAGATCGTGACCTGAGCCGAAGTCGGACGCCCAACCGACCAAGCCACCCAGGTGCCCCCCCCTTGTGATTTTAAATAATCATTAGAGATGATATTGTTTATCACAAAAAGGCTGGCCTCATATTTCATTTACATAGATTCAGCAAGAAGTATGAAGTGACATGTGTTCATGTCCTTTCTGAATGGTCATCAAATCTAGAGTCATACTGAGTTGGAAAACTACTGAGTCACAGAATCAAATTCTATGTGGAGGTTTCAGAAGACTATAGGATTGAAATTCTAAAAATTCCTATTATTTGCTCTTCTTTCTCAAGTTTAGGAACAAAACACAAGAGATTCATCTCTACCAAGTTTTGCTTTTGGTACATGAAACATTGGTGAATTTCTTTCTTTTTGAGGTCTTCAAACTCTATTGAGGTTCCTGAACTATCAGGAAATGACCTTTCTTAATATCCTTATAGAAGAGTCTCTATTATCAGGCCAGTATCCTGGAAGGGTTTTGTAGACATTGGACACAAACAAGTTACAACCTCTTTTCCCTTAATGGTTGACTTTTCTTATATATATGAATGATGAAATTTATTCTCAGATATGATACTCTAATCACATTCTTTACTGCACAGCTTATTTACCTAATTATATTATGGTTAAAAAGGACAGAATTCTAGTGAACCTATGTAAATAACTACATTGCCATGAAAAGTAGAGATTCGGTATCTGTTCCTATTCACTGATGAGTTAGTGAATAAAAACCATATTTAAAAATTATTATTTTAATTTGCAAAAGCATATTCTACTAATATACCCATAAAAGTAGTACATTAAAATATTACCAACAATATTCCAAAATGAATAATCACAATTAGATTTATCTTATAAGTTCATTCAGTCCTACTTAATCAATTATTTTTCCACTGGATCTTGATCAGCAGTCTGCTTTCATGAAGTTGTATGCTTCTTGATTAAAAAGAGCTTTTGAAATCTTGAATGGGTCCCCTGGTAAAATCTAATAGTTATCTGAGTGATGTTAGCTTAGAAGCCTGTGCTTAAAAATCTATCCCTGGAAGTATCAGTAATGAATACAGTCTTTTCTCTGAGGCCCGAAGAACATGCTTCATTTTTGAGGACCACATTTCTAGACTGTAGCTTATAATGAGCCTTTAGGCAAACATGAAAGGAAAGTATAAGCCATCTGTTGATGGTAAGACTAAATGACAGTGATTAATTTCTTACATCAGCAACATTATGAAATTGAATGGGAGTAAAATTCTCTGTTGGCTATAACACATAATGGTATCTTGAGGATTTGATCTAGATTTCTCCTGAGGGTAAAACATTATGAACAATGAGGTCATTGCCTCAATCCTGAAGACTTCCAACTTTTTCTGTAATGTGGATAGTATCTGAAACATATTTGTGTTAATGGTATTTTCCTGTATAAAACTAACTTAGGAAAGGCATATTTTTTCCTGATTTGATAGTTTTTCCCAAGCAGCTCTTACAGTAGTGTTGAACTAATTAAGAAATATTGAGCACATCAAACAACCTAATTATTATTAGTATTCCTCCTTTAATAAGATGAAAGAATCTTTGCAGGTACCCAGGGACTTCTACAAAACCCCAAACATTATTTAGGTATTAAAGATATCTTGAAAAAATACTTTTCTGAATCTAGTATGTGATTTTAGGAGAGCAAAATCAAAACAGTTATCAAAGGAGATAAAACAATTAAGATAGGAACATAGGTGCCTAAGAAAAATAAATGGTCGTAGCCTGCCTACCTATTAATCATAACGTCAAAAGGATATTTTTAAAATAACATAACAAAAGGTAACCTAATTGTAAGATATCTGCTCTTTCAGAAGTAACTTTTATTCTTTGTCTATTTAAAAAAATAATCAAGGACATTATTACAAAGGCAGCAGAACAAACAAAAAGTTATTCTTTTAAGGTACAGAGTCTCTGTTGTTTGAAAAATTGCACAAAAGCTAAAGAGTAACCTTTTATTATTTCTTGTTAAGAGTTGCTGAACACTTCATGATCAATTTCTCATTTTAGCAGAGAGAAAATCTAAGTTCTGCGACTGCATTAATATAATCTTTGGCAGTAAAGGACTCACAACCTTTTCCCCCCTTTATGAATAAACCCATCAAAATTGCCCCAACACATTCGTTGCTTCTTTATAGACACATGTTTTTTGGGTATTATAATCCAAGCCAAAGAAAATTACTTTCCTCAACCCACAGTTGGCTATAAACACACTTTGTCATTCACTATATTCTTTCATATTCTGGAACAACTTGACATTTTATTTTAGGACAAAACTATTCTCTATTTCCTTTAAACAAAACAAAACAACAACAACAGAACAAATACACAGTTGTGTTTATTTTCTATTCGTTTTCTGCATAGATTCTCACCCATCCATGTTAATCACAACTTTAAACCAAAGTGGCAAGTTCTACCTCACAGCAAAAAATGAAAGATAGATAATTGAAAACTGTCTGCCTCATACAAAAATGTCAGCAGATCAGGGAAGCTCATAAGTACACATTATATAACCTCTAAGATTGACTTCCTTTTATATTCTTTTTTTTTTAAGGGATATAAAATCTTTATTTATTTATTTTTTTTTTAAATATAATTTATTGTCAAATTGGTTTCCATACAACACTAAGTGCTCATCCCAACAGGTGCCCTCCTCAATGCCCATCACCCACTTTCCCCTCTCCCTCACCCCCTATCAACCCTCAGTTTGTTCTCAGTATTTAAGAGTCTCTTATGTATGGTTTGCCTCCTTCCCTCTCTGTAACTTTTTTCCCCCCTTTGCCTCCCCCATGGTCTTCTGCTAAGTTTCTCAGGATCCACATAAGAGTGAAAACATATGGTATCTGTCTTTCTCTGCCTGACTTATTTCACTTAGCATAATACTATTTTTGCCACTTTAAGAACGTAAAAAAGAAATAGACTTTCCTTTACATTCTTAAAGTGGCAAAAATAAAAATGCTCAGTAACATGTCTCAAAGGTATAGACAATTTTTAATTTTTTAAAATAAAAAGTATGTTTGGTGACCAAATTTTCAGTGTTCTGTGTTACTTGGATATAATCCATGCATAACCTATTAATTAATTCTGATGTTAATCAAGGTCTCAAATTTAACTAAAGATCTTGGAAATTTTATTTAAGTTGACAAAAAAATCCTAATAATTATTTATATTTAAAAGTTTGCCAGTATTATAATGCAATTAATTGAACACATTATATCTTTCATAGTCTTAAAATTTATATAGAAGAATATTAGTTAATCTGAACAATAAACCAGTATAGAATTTTAGTGCATTCATATTAGCAGCCTCTTCATGAGAAAACAAACCAAAACCTAAAAAAAAAAAAAAAAAAAAAAAAAAGTTTTTCTTACCCTTTACAGTGATAAAAATCAGGAAAAAGGCATAAAGCTGTTTTTAAAACCCCAGATATCCAACCTATTTCATTTTTTCCTAAGGATTCATTTTGAGCATGTGAACTTGAATTAGTATGTAAAAATACTTCTGAGGGGCGCCTGGGTGGCTCAGTTGGCTGAGCGTCGGACTTCGGCTCAGGTCATGAACTCACAGTCAGTGAGTTCGATCCCTGCATGGGGCTCTGTGCTGACAGCTTGGAGCCTGGAGCCTGCTTCAGATTCTGTGTCTCCCTCTCTCTCTGCCCCTCCCCTCCTCATGCTCTGTCTCTCTCTGTCTCAAAAATAAATAAAAACATTAAATTTTTTTTTTAAATACTTCTGAGCCAATAGTTTCTGAGAGAAAGTTTTTTTCTTTTTAAGAGCCTGTGATTCCTAATCAGACTAGATGCTGGAGAGGATGTGGGGAAATGGCAACTCTCTTGTACTGTTGGTAGGAATGCAAACTGGTGCAGCCACTCTGGAAAACAGTGTGGAGGTTCCTCAAAAAATTAAAAATAGATCTACCCTCTGACCCAGCAATACCACTGTTAGGAATTTACCCAAGGGATACAGGAGTACTGATGCACAGGGACACTTGTACTCTAATGTTTATAGCAGCACTTTCAATAAGAGCCAAACTATGGAAAGAGCCTAAATGTCCATTGACTGATGAATGGATCAATAAATTGTGGCTTATATATACAATGGAATACTACTTGGCAATGAGAAGGACTGAAATCTGGCCTTTTGTAGCAACGTGGATGGAACTGGAGAGTGTTATGCTAAGTGAAATAAGTCATACAGAGAAAGACAGATACCACATGTTTTCACTCTTACATGGATCCTGAGAAACTTAATAGAAGGTCATGGGGGAGGGTAAGGGGAAAAATAAAAAGTTAGAGAGGGAGGGAGCCAAAGCATAAGAGACTCTTAAAAACTGAGATAAACTGAGGATTGATTGGGGAGTGGGAGGGAGGGGAAAGTGGGCAATGGGCATTGAGGAGGGCACCTGTTGGGATGAGCACTGGGTATTGTATGGAAACCAATTTGACAATAAATTTCATATTTAAAAAGAGCTTGTGATTCCTGGTTTGAACCACAGGACACGGAAGATTATTTGTGTAACTATTTTCTCAGTTTTCTCAAAGATGATACATATCTAGTACTGTTGTAGGTATATCAGAGAGAAGTTAATTCATTATATACAAGAAGATGCCTTAGGAAATTAGGTTTAATTCTCTGGTGGAGGGGGAGGAACCAATAAGAGTACATAAAAAGTAATAATAGAACATTTACCTTTCCTTCCCCCCAAAAAATCCTTGTATTTTCTTATATTTATATAAACCTTATGGTTTTTTTAAATATGAAATTTATTGTCAAATTGGTTTCCATATAACACCCAGTGCTCATCCCAACAGGTGCCCTTCTCAATGCCCAACACCCACTTTCCCCTCCCTCCCACCCCCCATCAACCCTCAGATAAACCTTATGTTTTATAATATTCTTTTGATGACAGAACACACATGACACTCAGATGAAAGGTACTTAAAGTTCCAAACGAGAGAAGGCTGTCAGGGGGAGCCACACAGGAGGTTATATCTGGGGACATGTGGAATCAAGCTGGAGCTTTAAGGAGGAGCTTAAATATGGCAAACCTGGCAGGGTTACCTATATTTCATGAGCTTTCTGTGGATTGGGTAATTTGAAAAGTGTTGGCAGGCTTTGGGGCAAAGAGGCTGTTCCTGGTTGTCTGGTAGCTGGCCCCAAAGTGATTGGGAAGTCTGTATTCCGGCCTGGAGTTTGAGAACCCTCCAAAGAAGTGGTTGATACATGGGTTTGATCAGCTACTCAAAAAGGGCAGCTCAAAAAAGCGTCTAGTTGGGCCTCAGAACTGATTAAAGACATTAAAACAAAACAAAACAAAACAAAACAAAACAAAAATGTTAGTACACCTTCTATTTTTAAATTATTATTATTTTTTATTTTTTAAGAGGGAGAGAAAGTGCATGCTGCAGAAGTGGGGGGAGGGGCAGAGGGAGAGGGAGGGTAAGAATCTTTTTTTTTAACATTTTATTTTTGAGAGACAGAGAGTGTGAGTGGGGGAGGGACAGAGAGAGAGAGGGAGACACAGAATCTGAAGCAGTCTCCAGGCTCTGAGCTGTCAGCACAAAGCCCAATGCAGGGCTTGAACCTACCAACCTTGAGATCATGACCTGAGCTGAAGTCGGATGCCCAACTGACTGAGCCACCCAGGCGCCCCTGGGGGAGGGTAAGAATCTTAAGCAGGCTCCCAGGGCTTGATCTCAAGACCACGAAATCATGACCTGAGTGGAAATCAAGAGTTGGATGCTTAACCAACTGAGCCACCCAGGCACCCTGATAGTAGACCTTATTAGTTCCTATAAACCAGTCAGAACCAGAGATCTCTAATTTAAGATAATTTATAATCCTGCTTACTAATGCATCTGGAAAACAGGAATATAGTTTAAACTCACACGATTAGAGGTAAAGGCTTTCTCAGTTACTGGTAAATATGTACACAGATAGTGTCTTAGTCAGCTCAGGCTGTCATAATAAAAGTCACAGGTTGGGTGGCTTAAAGAGCAGACATTCATTTCTCTGGGAGACTGGAGGTCCCAGATCAAGGTTTCAGTGTGGACTGGGTGTGGTGAGGATTCCTCCTAGCTTGTAGATCACTACCTGCCCTGATGCCTCACCTGACAGATGAGAACAAGTTTTCTGGTCTCTATTTCTTCTTATAAGACCATTAATCCCATCACAAAGGCCCTACTCTCATGACCTAATCTAACCCAAATTACCTCCCCAAAGCCCTGTCTCCAAATACCATCACACTGGGAAGTAGGCCTTCAACATATAAACTTAAGAGGGACACAATTCAGTCCATAGCAGACAGCATACAACTTCAGATCAACCTCCTCAGCCATGAAGAGGCAGAGTCACAGGTAAAAGCAGGACACAAAATCTCCCTGGCCCAGAGATCCCAAAGTCTCAAAAATTATGTCCAGTAGGTATGACATATTCTTTCAATTGAATTAAGCTCAAAAATAGGTAAACATACTATTACTATGCAGAAAAAAAATGAACACAGTAGGCTTGATGCTGCTGGATTCTCCATTTCTTAAAAAAAAAAAAAAATTAATGTTTATTTATTTTTGAGAGAGAGAGAGACAGAGATAGAGTGTGAGTGGGGGAGGGGCAGAGAGAGAGGGAGACACAGAATCTGAAGCAGGCTCCAGGCCCTGAACTGTCAGCACAGAGCCCAACACGGGACTGGAACTCACAAACTGTGAGATCATGACCTGAGCCAAAGTTGGATGCCTAACCAACTGAGCCACCCAGGAGCCCCAGTGGATTCTCCATTTCTTTAGACGGGCCTACTTCGGGGATTGACGTTGGCTGACATGTGGGAATTTGGCTTTCAAAATGCTTCCTTTATTATTAATTGTTAAGGGTGTTAAGTGCCCAGGGCACTGAGCTCTGCCTAGATTGTTTGTAGAAACAATGTGATTTATGATGAACACGTGCTTTTCTTCTGGGAGTATGGGGCTCTGGTCATTGTGGCTAGTAGTGCAAGTAGACAGTATTTACATTACCAGCTTCCAATAAAAACCCTCAGCTAGGTCTTAAGCAGGCTTCCCTGTACAGAAAGACTCCATACATGTTGCTTCAGCTTATTGCTGAAAGAAGGAAGAAGCATTTTCTGTGTAACCCTGGTGAGAAAGAACTTAGGAAACTGTGCCTGGATCCCTCCAGACCCCATGATGAGACTTTTTCACTTGCTGGTTCTGCTATGTGTCATTTCACTATTAAAAACACTGCCATATGTATAATGAAGGCCCTTAGAGTCCTGTGAGTCCTAGTGAATCACCGAACATGTGAGTGAGCAGAGGACACCCAAAACATGTGTAAACAACTGACTACAAACCAGATCTCCTGAGTCTCTCCCCTATTAGAGAACAGATGCCCAGCATTTCAGTAGAGGTCACCAAAACTAGATTCTTAAATATTGTCACCACTTAATAGGGAATAACTTGTTGACTTTGGGTGGACCAGAAGCAGAACCAAAGTTGGCCATGGACCAGAAATAAAAACAAAACAGCACAGGGAAAAACAGCTAGGGGAAAATAAGTCAGCAAAGTTTCTGGGCAGGCTGGTATGGGCCCCACGTCACCAACCATACCATTATCAGCCCTAAGATGACCAGGGACCCGCTCCCTGCATAGCTCAGCCCCAGACCATGGAGGGGCAGGAGAAGGCTGTCTGTTTGCCCTACTCTCTTCACCTCAGAAGGCCCTTCTGACAGCCTGTCATCTGACAGCCACTCATCTGTCCTCTGTCTGGGCCAACCAACTGCCAAAGGTCCCCTCCAGCAGAGCCTGTAATGGGCAATGAGAGTCCCTGCCCAGGAGCTCCTGCCCCAGTTCCAGCCTTGGGCAAACCCACCAGTTTGTGGTAACCCCCTGACATGTACTCTGGACTTTTTGTTTCTATTGCCACTTCTGACTCCCTTTGGAGGAGCAAACTGAAGTAGATCCAATGTTGCTTCAAGGATCACTTGAAGATCAGGTTTCCATAATCCACAGAGAAAAGCATGCTGAAATAGGTGTTATAAGGGAGAAACAAAACAGGTTAATGTCCTACAGGTCAATAAAGCTATAACCTTTGGAGTTTTCTGACAGAAATATTTTATATCCCTTCCAAACAAAAAGTAACATGTAACTTCAGAGAATCGGGCCCTTAGTCAGCGGTATATGGTGAACTCAAACAAAGCTACATCCCTAGAAGATGACATAATTCAAGTGAATCTGTTAGGCAATGCTCCAGTATGACATTAAAAAGACAGAGTCATCCTTTTGCTCTTTTTTGAAGTTTCAGATGATTTTTCTTATCAAAGTGATGACCAAAATATCAATAATAAACAATTATATAGTTAATATACCAAAGAGCATATACAGTTATAAATGGGAAACCTATTTAAATCAGAAATAATATTTCCTTATGCAATCATAATTTTAACATTGAGAGCTTATGGCAAAAGATCATTTGATTCATTCAAGTGAATTAGTTGTATTTATGAAAAGATTGCACCATAGAGATACTATAGTAACACTGGAATAAAATAATGGATAGTACATTTTTCAGGGAGGATAGATCATGCTGTATTCTTTTTAATTAAACCAATGGAAGAGACTTGTGCTACTTTGAGGTGTAAAGTATCATGGAAAAGGATTCTTCCACAGGATGAGAACTGTAGCTTTGTAAGATTCTCTTTCTGTGAAATAATGGAGATCATTACTATACATTAACACAATTGATACTGTAATCTGCAACACCTATGCCATGCTGCCATGATTCCTCAGAAATGAAAACAGTTTTCAATTAGTGCATGCTAGATAAGATCAAGCTGAATGGCCTGGAAGAAAGAAGGAGAGGTCAATGAACATGTTTTACAAAAATAAGGGCTCTGGGCTGGTGCACTATGGAAGAAAACTTGATAAAACAAGTGGGTTGATTTAGCATTTATGACCCTGGATATCTCATAAAATCTCCAGAAACTGAATTGAAGTCTAATAAATTATTTTTAAAGGGGACTATTTGACTTTCCTTGCACCAGATGACAGAGTATGATGCCTGTGAAATGGAGGGCTCATCACATGTGAGCTAGCTACAGCTTGCTAGGAGATTAATATTGCTCTTGTTACTTTCTATACTTAGTTATGGACTAGTATCATCTTACACATTTCACAGATAAGTGAGAGAGCACTGAGAAAAGATTAGTAGTCACCAGGAGTTAAGGAGAGGGGTGGAGATGGGATGGAACTTGGTGTAGCTTATACTAGGACAACTTGGGGAATATTTGTGGTATAGGAAATATACTGAACTGTAATGACCTTAACAGTGTCAATGTCCATACCCTGGTTGTAATACTGTACTATAGTTTGCAAGATGTTACCATTAGAAGAAACTGGGCAAAGGGAACTGGGGATCTCTCTGTATGACTTCTTACTCCTGCATGGAAATATATGATCATAGCAGAATAAAAAGTTTAATTAAAAATTATGGAGCAATATTTCAGGTTAAGATAGTATCATAGGTCTAAGTCCAGGGAAACCCAAATAAACAGCAATAGCAACAATGAAAAAAAGAGGCAAAAGAGAGAACTTCAGAAAATGATCTTAAAACTCCTGGTGTGACCAGGATTATTTTGAAGCCTTCTATAGGGATGTAACTTTTACCTGGAGAAAGAAACAGCCAGGTGAGGCTGTGGAAGGATACAGTTTAAAAGAGCTGTTGTAGCTCTGCTTTTGTTTCTCCCTTGACATTGCCTAGGGACTAACAGTGCCTTGTCCTTGCACCTGCTGCTATTCAAATTCCAGTGGAGCTGTCATCAGAAGTAAATCCATGTCAGATGAGAAGCCTTGTAGCTATAAGGATCAGATTATAAAACAACAACAACAACAACAACAAATAAACCAAGATCTAATTTTAGACAGTCACTTCCCCTACCAAATTTTCTAAGAGCTGGTGAATTACAACTTAAAGAGACATTTATTCTAATACGCTTATCTCTAAGAAATGAAATAATTTGTTGGGGGGGGGGTTAGGAGTGTTTTATTTTTATATTTTTCTTAGAGACCTTAGGTCTCTCTATCTAGGGCTCATTTATGCATCCTCCATGAGGTCAGTGGGGCTCACTGGACTGGAAATGGCTTTCCTCCAACATGTGCTGGCTGACAGTGTAGCCAGTACCTTTATGGAGAAATGAGCTCACAGGCTAAAATAAAACTTCTGAAGATTCCAAAAGTGTTTCTGAAGTGTTAAAAAACAAAATTCAACTGAGGAAATTTGAAAATATAATAGGCTTTATTTAATGATTCATGAATTGGACAGCACCCCATCTGGCAAGCAGAAAAGAGCTCCAAGGAGCTGAAAGAAAATAGAAGATTGTTATAGGCAGAAATGGGGCAAGAGAAGGAAATAATTAACAAAAGGAAAGAAGGATTGTGTTAAAATAAATAAAAACAAATAAGGATCAGCCTTAAAAGTTCCCAGAGCACACAAAACCAGTTTAGTCATAGCAATAAAGCTTAAACTGAGTTTATTTTGCAAGACTAACTTGACCTGGGTCATTTCTTGCTTATGTCTCTGGGAATCATAAACAAATCTTGAAATGTTTCCCAGGGTTGATATAATGTCATTAAAAAAAAATCTAATATTATAACCAATTATTGTGAAAAATAAACAGTCACTACTTCCTCATTGTATAAGCTGCTTGTAATGATATACCCCTGAGCCTCATTCCATGTTTCGATTTGAGTGCTCCCGGTTTGCAAAGTGCTTTTTTGTTGTTGAACAGTAAACTTTTCCTAATTACTACCTCTGTAAGCTATTGTTATTTCTGAATTTTTGACATTTCTGTCTTTCAGGCAATGTAACCTTCCTATGAGGAAAGAATAGAGGGTCTACCATGCAGATATCTTGACTATTGCTGAGCAGAAAATTCCAGATTGACTGGATAAAGGTCACACTCCTGTAATTAAGTCTTGCTTTGCTGTAGTAGTGGCAAATGACACCATTTTGGGCCTTTCTTTCCTTCCTCCTTCTCCTCTCCTCTCCTCTCCTCCCTCTCCTCTCCTTTTCTTTTTCTTTCTTTCTTTCTTTCTTTCTTTCTTTCTTTCTTTCTTTCTTTCAAACAGAAGAAAAATAACATGTGATATTAAAGATTCAATTAGAGCAAAAGTAAAAAAAAAAAACAACAAAACACATAAGGACAAAACAAGTAAAATTAGTCTAAAAAACATACGAAGAGAAGTTATATGAAACAAGAATAAAATAAAATAAGTTTTTAAAAAGCTAGCTATATTAGTTATGAAATATCGGTTAGAATAGAGTCAAAGAGAAACAGACTTCAAAGAATTAAACAAAATAAAAGATGTCAGCCTTAAAGACCTTAGAAGGACAAAGAAAAGAAGTAAGAAAAAAAACATACTTTGGCACACTAAAATGATGTGTTTGAATGACAAAGACAAAGAGAAATTTTTGAAAGTTTCCAGAAGCAAACAAAGATCACACATAAAGGAATAAAAATTGGGTTAATAATATTTTTTAGTAGAAAAATGGATGTGAGAAATAATGAAATATTGTCAAAAGTATTGATGAAAAGAGGCTAGAATGTTATATAGGGCTAAACTCTTGATAAGTCTGTAATATCTGTTAAACACTAAAACCATTTAATTTTATCCTGAAAGCAAACATGAGGTTTCCAGCTAAGATCTGAGTTATTGCTTAAAGCAATAACTGTGCCCATTCCCCTGTGCCTCAACCCAGAGGCCACGCAACTGAGAGCCCTGTATCACCCTGTACATTGGAGAGTGCAGAGGAGGAACCCTGAAATTAGGTATTTGGAAGTTTATTCAGATCATCTGCCACCTTCTTCTCCTAAGAGAGGGAGATAAACCATATTTCCCTGATTTAAATAAATCCTTCTTGGAAGAGAAGAGGGAAGACCCTGGGTTTTTACCTTTTAGACTGTAAATAAACCTTTCTAGGGGAAAAAATAAGGCAATTATCTTAGTTTACAATCCTCAAAATGGTTTTGTTTTATCTCCCTTTCAAATGTAAACACATATCTCTAAGCAGGTAAAATCTTTCACCATCCATTCCATCACCATTAAACTTTCAATGTTGGTATTTAAACCAAGGATTCTATTTTCTTCACTCAGAAAGCCCTAGTATGCAGAAACATGAAAATATTTACTTCTTGACAACTGTTATTCAAATATAAGGACATGATAAAAATAGTCCCTTTCAATTCTTCAGAAATTTGGTACACTAAGCCCAGACTGAAAATAATTTTGGATACAGTACATAAATAAGAGAAAAGGCAAATCCAGGAGATATTGTAAAAGATATATGAAAAAATAACCAAGACTTTGTTACAATTATGTTGTCTTTAAAAATTATTAAATCCAAGAAAAAGAGAAAATAGGTTTATAATAACCAAGAAATGAAAAGCAGGTCAACATGATAGAGGGTTCCAAGTGGTACCTAAGCACAAAGCATGTAAAAGCTTGCTAAAATTCTTGGCATCAAAAAAAAAAGTACCAGAAAAAACAGAAAAAAAAAAAAAAAGAAAAATAAACTTGGAAACAGTAGGAAAAACTGAAATAAGAAATTAAGAAAACAAGAACATAATTAGGAAAAACTGAAATAAGAAATTAAGATAACAAAAACATAATTATAATAAATATAAATGGATTCAACAATATATTAATAGAATGAGTAAAAAAACCCAAAATAATAAATAGAGGAACCTAGAGCATAAGAATATTCCAAGAATGAGACTGAAAATATGTAATAAGACACATAAGACAAATAGCAATCAAAATAAATAAATAGCAAATCAAAAGAAATAGCAATCAAAAGAAAGTTTTAGCTTTTGATTAGCTTAGCTAATTTTGATTGTTTAGCTAAATTAATATCAGATAAAATAGATGTTTATATATGAAGTATTACTAAAGATGGAGTATCATTATCCAATAATAAACGTTTCCATGAACTAAAAAGATACACCAACTTAAAACACGTATGCGACTTAAAAACGCTGCCATAGAATTAAGGGAGAAACTGGGGGCGCCTGGGTGGCTCAGCTGGTTAAGCCACCGACTTCAGCTCAGGTCATTATTTCACAGTCCATGAGTTGGAGCCCCGCGTCAGGCTCTGTGCTGACAGCTGGAAGCCTGGAGCCTGCTTCGGATTCTGTGTCTCCCTCTCTCTCTGCCCCTCCCCTGCTCATGCTCTGTCTCTGTGTGTCTCAAAAATAAATAAAAACATTAAAAAAAGAAAAAGGAGAAACTGATACATTCACCATCATGTGTTTCAACATATCTCTTTCAATTGATTGGTCAAGCACACAAAATAATCAGGAAGTATACAGATATAAACAACATAATTAACAAATTTGAACTAGTGCACCTATGTACAGTTTTGCAGCCAACAATTAAAGAATGTATATTTTTCTCATAACATATAGAAGGTTTATTACAATATTTTGTCATAAAGGAAACAAAGACACTAATTTCAAAGATACCATAGGTGTTATACAAACATGAGATCTAATGACAACACGATTAAATTAGAAATTATTTTTAAAAAGATAAAAATGTCCTATATATTGAAGTTTTTTTAAAAGAAATTTGCTAAATAGTTCATGATGTATAAATAAAAGACTAAGAGAAAGAAATAATTCCTAGAATTGTATGATAATAGAGGATAATGAAAAGCTTTTAAAACAAAACCTATGGGTTGCAGTCAAAGTGAGCCTTTGAGAGGGATTTATAATCTTAAATGTTTATATTAGAAAAGAAGAAATTTTTAAAATCAGTTATGCCAACATTTATTTTTAGAATTTAGAAAATGAATTTTTCCAAAGAAAATGGAAAAAAAAAGAAGAGTTGTGATGAATGAAAACAAAGGTGCAGTTTTAACTAGAATGTGATTATAAAGAAAATGTATCAAATAGAAGGAAACCTAATGACCTAAAAGATGGAAGGAGCTTTTCTCTCAACCTTTCGCTTACTCAGGAAAATTGATTCCATTTCACCCTTCCCTTCACTGTCAGCCTCTCTGCTTCCAGCATCTGCTGCCACACAGAACGTGAATACCATTCTATGACAGAATAAAATCAAGGGAAGTCAAAGGCACCCATCCACAGAGCACCACAGACTTCTTGTGGGAATCACTCCTTGTGAGGGTTTAATTTGCCCATGCTTTGCCTCATTTTTGCAGAGAAAAAATAAATTAGGAGAAATCAAAAGTTATTAAATACAGGCACTCAAAAAAATAGACACATTGGCCCTGAGCAGTCTAGCAAGGGAAGGTCATGAGGCATTACCATCTACCTTCAGCCTTTGCCAGCAATATACTCTCTCATCCTTGAGCAGGGTTCTTAAACTCTCCAAAGAGCAGACCTCTTTTTTTGTGAGAACAGAGGAAAGATTTTGAGCTCAGGTTTCCATATCTTTAATTTGTGTTAAATCTAAAGCCTGGCAGACTTCCTTATTTTCTACCCAATTAATGCATTACACGGTTCAGTAGCTCTGACTTCACCCTGGCACCCTGATTACGGTAATGTGAACATTGGCTCATACTGCTGTTCATAAGTGTCCTGTTCTGTGCTGGATCCAAACGTCAGAAAATGTCTCATATTGTTCGGGGGCAGGGAGAATGTCTCTCTCTCTCTCTCTCTATCTATCTATCTATCTATCTATCATCTATTTTATGTACATGTATGTGTATAAGTATATATACATAAACAAAATGATGTACTCTGACCCAGAGAGAGTGATGACTGAGCACCAGGAGTTAATTGTTCTTTGCACACACTAAGGAAATCAGGGACGAAAACGTCTCCCCCCTCCTTTTTTTTTTTTTTTTTTTAATAGTCTGGGGTTGTTTAAGATGAAAGTGCCCCGGCTCAGTGGTTCCCAAACTTGCTCTTCACTAAGAGTCACCTAGGTGCTAGTTAAAAATACAGATTCCGAGGGGGCCTGGAGGGCTCGGTTGAGCTTCTGATTCTTGATTTCTGCTTAGGTCATGATCCCAGGGTTGTGGGATCCAGCCTGGCATCAGGCATCAGGCTTTTTAACTTGTGCTGTCAGGGTGAATTTATGGTTGGACAAGTTTGGGAAACATTGTTCTACCTAGTTCTAAAAATTTTAATTTATGTGCATACAGTCTTTTGGGGGTCATTTTACTTGTTTTCTGTAAGACTTATCTAACTTCTTCAATTACCCCAACAAAGGAGGTGGTATCCATTAATCTGCGTAATCTGCATAATCTGAAATATGGAGATAACATTAATAATAACACTACCTCCAAGAGATTTTTAAAGAATGCAATAAACTAGTGCCTATAAAACACTTACCATAAGACTTAGAACACAGTAAGTCTGCAATAATGTTAGCCACAATGATTATTATTTCATATAACCATCTTTTGCTTACCTAATGTGAAAGATTATTTAGAAGAATGTTGTAATTATTCTTCCTGTACTAAACCTCTATACAATGTGGCTTTGCAGCAATTCCTATGGGGACATGAAGCTTATTTTCCATACACTTGAATCCAAGATGCTCTTATCAATTCTTCTGACCAAAAGAATGTGACAGCAGAAGTGAAGTTCTGCTAGTTTGACCCTAGGCTTTGAGAGCCCTGGGAACGTCCAATCTATAAACAAGCCCACTCTAGCCTGTGGTAGGGGAGGGTGGGAAATCATGTGGATAAGCCCAGTCAACCAGGTGTCTCAGCCCTGGCCCCAGAGATGTAAGGAGCCAGTCAAAATCAGCAGGGTGCTAGCCAACCTGTAACCAGTTGGAGGCAAATCAATGAGCCAAGTAAGTTAGCTCAATTGAAAGCAACAGAAGAACCCAACTGCTCCAAAACCTTATGAGGAATGATAAACCGGGATTCTTTAAGGTATTAAGTTTGGTGGTGATTTGTTACACAGGCATAGATAACTAATACATCTACTATACACCAATTACTAGGGGATATGTGAGAGATGCAAAGATAGATTTGTTCAAAAAATAATTTTGGAATGTCTACTATTTGCCATTCATTGTTCTAGGCGCTTGAGACAGATCAGTAAACAAATTAGACAAAAATCCCTTTCCCAAGGAAAATAATAAACAATAAAGGTTATAAATAAATACGTTGAATAGGATGTTAGAAGGTGACAAATGCTGGGGGGAGAAAAAAAAGATAGGAAAAAGTAGAACCAGCAGGAGGGAATCAGAAATGCAGAACATAGTGGATAGAAATAAGACTGCAGTATTTAATGGGGTGGTCTGAAGAGGCCATTGTTGAGGAGAGAGTTGAACAAACACTTAAAGAAGATTTTAAAAAAAAGAATGTTTCCAAGTAGATCAAGGAGATAAAGTGAGGTTTAAAAGATAAAAAAAAAAAAAAAAAAAAAAAAAAAAAACAAAGACCAGAAATTTTGATGAACAGATACTAGGGTAGTGTGGCTAAAGCAGGAGGAAACACAAGGTAGGACGTGAAAATTGGCCTTTAAGAAAGCATCAAGGAAAGCTTCCTGGAGGAGGGGACATGAGCTCAATGTTGAAGCAAGTATAGGAGTTAGCCAGGACAGTGAAGAGAGGCACCCAGGGTGTAGGAGGGAGAGATTAGATAAAAGAGTTACAAGCAAGACACAAGGACACATGCAAAAAAGCCAAGACAATGTTCACACTGAATGTAATCTGCTGGGGAATTGCAAGTATTACAAAGAACTGGAGCCTTCAGGAGTGGTGCAAAACGACACTGGAGAAGCAGATAGGCTCCTATCCTAGAAGACATGAATGTAAGGCTAAGGAGGTTGGATTTTACCTGGAAGGCACTGGGTGACCACTGAAAAATTGAAGCAAGAAATAAGTGGTTTTTATTGGATTTATTTGGAAAGATCATTCAGTTTTTAGCAAATGTACATATTAGGAAAATGTATTGGATAGGAATGAAGAAACAGTCTGGAAGCTATTTAGAAGCTACTTTTGATGGTGCAGCCAAGAAATGAGGACAGCGGTAAGAATGGATTCAAGCAATATAAAAATGTGTCACAAGGTAGGATGAATGGAAGTGGGACATAGAGCAATTCTGGAACTTTAAGTTTTAGACCACAGTGACATCATAGTTATTAGGAGATTGGGGAGTATTTTAACGGCAATGAAAGAAATAATAGCGTTCATTCATACATTCATTTCTTTTAATATTTAATGGATGCCTAGGGTATCCCCAGACAATATTAGACACTATGGATATAAAGAAGAGTGAAACAGGGTTATATCATCAAGGGCCATACAGTCTAATGTAATGAGTCTAATTACTCATCACCTAGAAAACAACTGACACTTGGTGAGTGGTTCTTGTATAAGACATGAATTAAGTGCTTTGTCAGGAGTATTTTGAAGTACGACTACTATCTCCATTGTACAAATGAGAAAATTTAGGCATTGAGATTGACTTGGTCTAAGTCACACATGTAGTACGGGGCATATTTGGACCCTGAGTCCAGGACATCTGTCACAACCCTACACTGCATTGTGGTGATCCAAACTTATAAACCAGTGAGCACAATAAAGGAAATAATCAATCAGTCTCCCTGTTTCCCTCACACTAACAGTGTGAAAGGCTTCAAGGTGGAGATTCTTGAATTGAGCCTTGAGAGATGAGCAGCCGGGGAGGAAAGAGGGTGGAAAAACTTAAGTAGTGCATCCTATAGAGAAGCAGCTGTGTGGATGGACATTGTCTGTCTCTCCAGATCTACCCTTCACTCTCCTTACCTCCTCTGTGCACTAAAAGGCCGACCTCTGGGGATTGTGCCATCCCAGGTGGCTGACTGAATTTGACCAAGGAGACACTAGCTAGAGACTGGACTGAGGGAGTAGGGAGAAATCTGGGTAAACATTTTCTTGTTCCTGCTTTGTAAGGCCATGAGTTGACAATGGTTGCATTCATCTACCAAAGTCCGTATCTACTCAGCGATCCTCTTCTCAGCTATATTAGAACTGTATATCTCTCAATTTCTAGAAACTGTGCTTTCTTCTTCCCGTGTTGCCAGGCCATGTATGCTCAATCATCCGTTGTGAGATTCCGTAACTCTGTTCCACCTTTGGAAATAGTGATCTCCAACCTCTCTCTCTCTCTCTCTCTCTCTCTCTTTTCTCTTTTATTTACAGAAATAGCAGTCTAGTTGAGATGTAATCCATATACCACACAATTCACTCATTTCAAGTATAAAATTCAATAATTTTGCATACATTCACAGAGTCGTACAACCATCAATGCAATTTTAAAATACTTTCATCTCTCTCCAAGAAAACCTTGTGCCGTTTGATAATCATCTTCTCGTCTCCTCCACATATCTCCCTCCCACCAAGCAACCACTAATCTATTTTCTATACATATAGATTTGCTGAATGTGGACATTTCGTCTAAATGGAATCATGTAATAAATGACACCACTGTGACTGAATTCTTTCACTTACCATAATGCTTTCGAGGTTCCTCCATGTTGTAGCATATGTCCACATGTACCATGTTTTTATTTCTTCATTTATCAGTTGATAGATATTTAGGTTGTTTCTACCTTCTGGTTATACTGAATAATGTTGTAAACACCTGTGTACAAGATTTTACATGGACCTGTGTTTTTCATTTCTCGGAGTGTATACCTAAGAGTGTTGTTGCTGGGTTGTATGAAAACTCTATGTTTAAGCTTTTGTGCAACTGCCAGACTGTTTTACAAAGTGACTACATCATTTTACATTCTCATCAGCAATATATGAAGGTTCCAATTTTCCACACACTTACCAATGCTCATTATCTGTCTTTTTTGTTATAGTCATCTTAATGTGTGTGAAGCGATATTTCACTGAGGTTTTGATGTTGCATTTCCCTGATGGGTGATGACGTTGAGCATCTTTTCATGCACTTGCTATTTGTCTTCCTTTTTTGGGGAAATATCTATTAATATACTTTGCCCATTTTTAAACTCCCAATCTCTTAAACCCTTCATTTGGGATTCCTGCTAGTATCCCAATTTACATGTATCAGAGGACCATCTAGATTTATAGAACATGCCATACCTCAAGGTACATAAATTTAGTGAAAGATTTAGGGCAAGCCACTAGTGTTAGTTGGGCCAACAAAAAGAAGAAAATAATTTCCAAATTACTACACAGACCTTAGCAATTTCTCTTGAATTAAGGCTATATCTTAACACGGTCTTTTAACTAACTGCCTTTTTTTTGAATTATTTAATGCCAAACCTTCCTAAAAACTCAAAACTAAGTAACTCACAGTCCAAGTCACAAAAAGTGGAATTTTAGGGTTTCAATATTGTCAATACAAACTTTACCAGTAAGCTTTGAAAAGCCCTGACAGTCTGAATAAGAAAAGCTCTAGGTAAGATTGAAGATACGTTCTTCTTGTCCAAATAATTCAGATTTTGGTAAAAACCAGCAGCTCCAATAAAGTTAAGATTTGAAGCCACACAGAACTAAGTGTGACTATCTACTCTATTACTTATTGGATACATGAGTTTGGACTAGTTACTTGACCTATTTCCTCATCTGGAAAATTAGGATAATGGTATTAATATATATAAAATAGTTGTGACATATAAATAAAATATTGCAAACAAGGCGCTGGGAAGGACAATGTCAAACAATTATTTCCTTCCCTACTGTTCTTGCACTCTGTTTCATGGTAATCTGGTTCTGAAAATTATCTCTCTCCTCTGTAATGCTAAGTACGTGACACCAGAATTAATGCTAATGTTACAAAAGACACATATTATTTACGGGATGAGTCAATACATATAAGCCTGCTTTGTTTTCTTTTATTTAAAAAAAAATTTAATGTTTATTTTTTGAGAGAGAAAGAGACAGAGTGCAAGAGGGGGAGGGGCAGAGAGACAGAGAGAGACAGAATCTGAAGCAGGCTCCATGCTCCGAGCTGTCAGCACAGAGTCCGATGTGGGGCTCAAACTCACAAACCATGAGATCATGAGATCATGACCTGAGCCAAAGGCAGACACCCAACCCACTGAGCCACCCAAGCGCCCCTTTCCTATGCTTTATCATAAAAAATTCTAAGATACATTTGAAAGTCATTCCTTTTTTTTTTTTAATTATTAAAGTTTATTTATTTCTTTTTTGACAGAGAGAGAGCCCTCATGAGTGGGGGAGAGACAGAGGTGGAGGAAGAGACAAAATCCCAAGCAGGCTCTGTACTGCCAGTGCAGAGCTCCACATGGGGTTCCAACTCATGAACCCCTTGATCATGATGCTTGAGCAGAAAACAAGAGTTGGTTGCTTAACCCACTGAGCCACACAGGCACCCCTAACTCCTGCTTTTATTTATTTATTTATTTATTTATTTATTTATTTATTTATTTTTAACAACAGTAAATAAGACAAAGTGCTAAGTGTCATAGAGCTTACATTCTAGTTGTGAAGGCGGGCAATCTATCCATCCATTTTTAACACTGTAGGCCTAAAGATAAATTTGTACTTGGGCGGGGGGTGTCTCTCCATCAACCTATAAGTTTTAGAAATAGCCTTCTCGTTTATCAAACCATGGGTTAAATCATGAGGTTGGGAAAAGTAGTATCATTATCTCCTATTTATAATTGTGAGCATGTTAATCTTTTCTATTGACAAAATGCCAAGTGAAACAGAGCAGTTCTCTTTTTGATTCATTCCCTGAGCTGATGAATTATAAATATGAAGTGAGGGGCATATCTTATGATACTAATGTCATATCTTAAGGAGGCAAGAAAAAATATCTGACCTTTTAGGAGCACAATGAATTCGTAGAAAACCAGTCCTCCAGGCATCCACCCTGAAAAGTGCACTCTTATCTACAAACCGCAGAGATGAGCTATACTCCCAACTCAAATAATAGCCATGTAGAAACTGTAGAACTATTCCTGGACTATAAAGGAGCCCAATTGTGGGAAGAGCTATAAAGGAAGCCATACAGGTATTTAGATTAGACCCTGCAAGTAGATATATATATATATATATATATATATATATATATTTTTTTTTTTTTTTTTCCCAGAGTGCAAATGGAACATCAAACAAACATATTTTAAGTATACAGGATGTTGGCAGTTGTGGAATCTGGTTTTGGATGCTCTTATCCTTAAATTATATATAATCACTTTATTAAAGTGAGTCAGCTTGAACTCAATAGAATACTTTATTCTTTCTTGCCTGTTCCTACTAAATTCACTCTCTGGAATACTCTTTCCCGGCCCTGGATTAAAACTCATGCAAATTCCATAGCTTATCCAGTCACTCTCAGATGATAAAAATCTCTCTCTCTCTCCCTCTTTTAGGTACTATCACATCCATCAAGTCTTTGTTCAAATGTTATTTTCCTTGACCGTCTTATCGACAATTTCAAATCTTGCTTCCACCCCAGCACTCCATATTCTCCCCTGTGCTTTCTTTCTTCTGCCTTCTAATAAATAATTTACCGATTTTATTTATTTTCTATCTTCCTTCCCTGGTAAGTTCCTTGAGGGTAAGACCTTTTTTTCTTTGTGTGTGTGTGTGTCTGGGAGGGTGTATTTACCAGTTTATTCCTTGAAATTAAAACAGTGGTGAGCACGTTGTAGGCATTTGCTCAGTAAATATGGGTTGAAAGGAAGAGTGAATCAGAAATTCAAATTCTCAACCAGCTTAAAGCTTTACTCGTCTCCCAGCGTGGGCTAATCTCAAGTGGGACACTGATGGAGCAGGAAGGCTTGGGCGCCTCCTCACTCATCAGAAGCTACTTGTGGCTACAAGAGGCAGGATACAACGTAAGAGAGAAAATTGCTCATGGTTGTAATTTGGCATCAGCGGCAATTTACTAATAATCCTGACAGGTGCACAATTTGCTGATACTCTTGTTTGGGTGGAGTGTTTTGTTAGGGGACTCAACACTTCTCACTGCTGAGAGTCTCTCGCCTCCTTGACATTGGTGATGCCTCTACCGAGAGGCTGCTTGTGTCCTTACTTATCTTCTGTGTCCAAATGTCTTATTTGCTGTGTTTGCTGTGTCTTCTGAGCTTTTTATAACAAGTAAAATGAGTATTTAACATAAAGTTTATAAAGGCAGAACCAAACCCTTTACTTTCTTCTCCAACTCCACCAGGTAATCAATGCTAATAACCTTTCTTCATAACGTTCTCTGTGTGTGTGTATATATCTATATCTATATCTATATCTAGATATAGACTCTCTGGTCCTCCTACAGATTCTCAGAGACATCCTGTATTAGGTTCTCCATATATATAAAGAAGTTTATAATAAAGAGTTGTCTCATGTGATTATGGAGGCTGGCAAGTTCCATGATCTACAGGGTTGAGATATAGATATAGATATATACACACAAGCAAACTTGCAAATATGGGATGTCTTTTTGTATATGTTTATTTTTATTTGATTAACACCATGCTCTTCTCATTACATTGATAAATTGTACATATCATGGCTCTGACATTTTTTTCTGTGTCCTCATTCAGATACAATCAGCATACTGAACCTGATTCATGATATAATCAAACAAACTTTGCTTTTTGTCTCTTGTCTCTCACTCTTCTTCATCATTTATTTAAGGTGCTTAATCTTTGCTTGCCCCAGGATGAAAACTAAGGTCACTGTAAGCATGAATTGCAGAGTCAATTACATAAATATAGTGTTCATTCCTAGATATTAATCAGATACTCAGACTTGATTTAATGTTAAAATCTTCTTTCCTTTTCCTGTTTAGTTCCACCTTATTAGTCTACTTCATTGTGAGTTTGAATCCATTTGAAATTACTGAATATCATGTGAGAAGGAGGTTCAATGTCACTTCCTTTCATATTGATAACAACTTGTGCAAACAGCATTAATTAAACAAATCTTACCCTTCCTACTCAAATGAAGTAATGCTTTTCTCTACTTGTGCATATGAAAATTTCAAATATATGAGATGATTTACAGGTTTTTCTGCTCTTTTCCTTTGACCTGTTTCTCTATTCCCACCAATATTATATTAATGTGATTAAGCTGACTCTATCATATGGTCAAATACCAGGTTACATAAGACTTCTCTCTATACTATTTTTCTTTGTCATACTTTTTTTGGTTTATCTTTGGCATTTAGATTTTCTCATTAAATAATTGGATCCCGTCTACTACCCCCCACTTTTATTGGCACTGTAATTGAAATTGCATTACATTTACATATTAATTTAGGGCAGTTTGGTATTTTTATGACATCAAATTCCTATTTTAGAAGATGGAATGCTTTTGCAATATTTCAGATCTTATTTATGTTCATCGGTAATATTTTATAGTTTTATATTTATAGGTCTGACTTGTTACTTGTTTCTTATTAAATTAATTCCTAGGTATCATATTTCCTTGGAGCATTATCTTATCTTAATTCCTCCTTTTGTTCTGTGATTATGCCTCATTTTTCTTTTTCTAATCTTGTATATTTTCCATTTTTTTCTTAATTAGGCTCATGAGAGGTGAATATGATTTTTAAATCTTTTTCAAAGAACCTGATTTGCATTTATTTATTCTCTTTACCTCTGCTGTTTTATTAATTTCAGATTTCATTTTATTAATGTCCTCTTTCTCCATTCTTTTGCTTTATTGTGCTGAATCTTACCTAATTAAAATATTTGAAGTAAATATCCAGACAGATGTTTATCATTCTATTTATTTGCCTTGACCCTTTGGCACCATTCTTATATTTGAGAAGTCTCTGAATTTTCGAGACACTTCAAATTTGAGTTAGAAGTCATAAGTTATTTACCCAGCCTCTCTTGCTGTAAAGGTGGAGGTTGCGATGCTGCAGATAATACAGACATTACTTATTAGAATTACCTAGGGGCGCCTGGGTGGCTCGGTCTGTTAAGCATCTGACTTCAGCTCAGGTCATGATCTCACAGCTTGTGAGTTCAAGTCCCATGCCAGGTTCTGTGCTGAAAACTTGGAGCCTGGAGCCTGCTTTGGATTCTGTGTCTCCCTCTCTGTGCCCCTCCCCCACTCATTCTCTGTCTCTCCTTTAAAAATAAATAAAACATTAAAAAAGAAACAATTACCTAAATGAGAGTTCATTTTAGCACATAGTGATGTTACATGCAGACATATGGTCTTCTTCCTAGTGAGGGTGGTCTGGCCGGATGTTTTAAGACTTAAGAATCCTTGGGGCGCCTGGGTGGTGCAGTCGGTTAAGCGTCCGACTTCAGCCAGGTCACGATCTCGCGGTCCGTGAGTTCGAGCCCCGCGTCGGGCTCTGGGCTGATGGCTCGGAGCCTGGAGCCTGTTTCCGATTCTGTGTCTCCCTCTCTCTCTGCCCTCCCCCATTCATGCTCTGTCTCTCTCTGTCCCAAAAATAAATAAAAAACGTTGAAAAAAAAATTAAAAAAAAAAAAAAGACTTAAGAATCCTTTTGATGATGTGGTACAACGCGATGACACTCTGAGAGATGAAATGCAGAGGCTTTGTTACTCACAGCTCCAGATGGGAGAAGACTGCCAAGCAGGGTCATACACGGGGTTGTACTTGGAAACAGGTGACACGGCAAGCTGGAACTGTAGGAGCAGGCTTATACAGCAAGAAGGGTGAATTTAGCTAGGTTTCCTGGCTGTCTGAGCATTGGATAATTTGAATAATCACACAGTCTCCAGGACATAGATGCTATTCACAGTTTTTTGGTATCTGGCCCAGGAGCGACTTGAGGGGTGTGTGTGTGTGTGTGTGTGTGTGCGCTTAGTTGCCTGATAAGGGAAGTGGTTGAAGTAGGGGCTTACCAAACTACCCACAAAGGGGAATTGAGAGTTTTTACCCACAACTTCAATACTAGGTCACAATAGTGCTTGTGGAATGTTATATCACCAGAGAAATAAGCTTTCTAACACAGCAGTGATATAAATGCAAGGGGAAGACACCAGGTTCAAACTTGAGTGCTTCTGCCCCTTGGCAGAGTGAGCAGAGTTGTTGCTAGAGAAGCCCAGTGGTATGCTTTTATTTTATTTTTTTAAGTTTATTTACTTATTTTGAGAGAGAGGAAGCATGAGTGAGGGAGGAGAAGAGAGAGAGGGAGAGAGAGAGAGAATCCCAAGCAGGCTCTGCACTGTCAGCACAGATCTCGATATAGGGCTCGAACTCACAAACCGTGAGATCATGACCTGAGCCGAAACCAAGAATCCGATGTTTAACTGAACCATCCAGGCACCGACCCCTAACCCCCCCCCCCCCCCCCCCCCGCACCAATAGTATGATTTAGAGTTAGATTTTGAGTCCTCTGACTCTCTGGTCCTCCTACAGATTCTCAGAGACATCCTGTATTAGGTTCTCCATATATATAAAGAAGTTTATAATAAAGAGTTGTCTCATGTGATTATGGAGGCTGGCAAGTTCCATGATCTACAGGGTTGAGACAGTAAGTGAGAGACCCAGGAGAGCCGATGGTGTAGCTCTAGTCCAAAAACCAGAGGGCTTGAGACCCAGGAAGAGCCAATATTTCAGTTAGAGTCTGAATGCAGGAAAAAAACCACTGTTCAATGCAAAGGCAGTCAGGCAGAAAGGATTCTCTCTTACTTGGGGGAGGGTCGGCCTTTTGTCCCATTCAAGCCCTTGGATGAAGCTCACCCACATGGGGGAGGGCAATTTGCTTCGTCTACTGATATGAACATTAATCTCATCTAAAAATACCCTCATCAAAACACCCCAAATAAAGGTTGACCAGATATCTGGGCACCCCATGGCCCAGTCAAGTCGACACATAAAATTTGCCATCACAGAGTCTTTTATGTATTTATTTTCTATTTACTAGTGTAGGTTCTGTGAATTCTTCTGATTTCCACTAAAACTTTTGACTGATATGAATATTAGTTTATTTTAATATTTAATCTTTCATTTTTAATAAGTATTTAAGTTGAATGCTACGTGTTTTTCTCTTAGAAGAGCCTTTGATGTCTAATAGATTTTTGTGTAACTTTCTCCTTTTTATTATTTTCTACTTTGTCCTTTTAACTGTAAATTCTTATTTGATTCAATGTCTATCTCAAAGTTAGTTTTATAATTTTTATGTAATAAAAGTTCCTTCCTAAACTTTGTATCTAGTTAGGATTGGAGAATTGGTCTGCAAGATTTATACTTTTTTAATTTGAGATATTTTTGTGTGTGTCTAAGTTGGTAAACAGGAGTTTTACAGGTACAATGAACACACAGAAAATACTTTTTAGTCAAGTTATCTAAAGTTCTGTATATAACCAGAAATTTGAGAGTTGAGTATTATTACTTATTTACACAATTTGTTGTATTTTTATTTATTTATTTTTATTTTACTTTATTTTAGGTTTATTTGTTTTGAAAGAGAATGCACACATGTGAGCAAGGGTGGGGAAAAGAGACAGGGAAGGGCAGAGACAGAGAATTCCAAGCAGGCTCTATGCTGTCAGCACAGAGCCTGATGCAAGGCTCAGACTCACCAACCATCACGATCATGACCTGAGCTGAAATCAAGAATCAGATGCTAAACCAACTGAGCCACCCAGGTGTCCCTTATTGTATTTTTATTGAAATGTATTATTTTTAATAAGTTCTTTTTGCTTTTTAAGTAGTTTTTATTTTATATATGTGCAGGGCTCATTCAGATTCATGATTTTTTTTCATAAACTTTGCTTTTTATAATTACAAAATATCCATCTTTATTCTGGTAAGTGAATTTAACCTTAAACTCCTTGTATATTAATATAGCCATTCTTGGTTTTTTGTTTTTTGTTGTTTTTTTTTTTTTTGTGGTTGCAACTACATTTGAATAATATCTTCTTAACTGTCTCTTTAATTTCAACCCAGATTTAATACTTTGTTCTTTAACAGCATAATATTTTCTGGACATGTAAATATTGTAGTCTGCCCTTTAAAGGGAAGTATTTAAGTGTTTTAATGAATTTATTTGATTTTATTCTATATTTTCCCCTTTGTATGCATTATTTATTTTCTTTTATTATGTTTCTGTTCCCTTGTTTTCAATGGTTTCATCTATTTACTCATAATTCTTTTTTTTTCTTGTCATTTATGTGACAGTTATACTGAACTTTCCCATCCTATCAAAGTTTGTGCCTCTTTTAATATTCATACAAACTTCTCTAGTGTTACATAAAAAGAAGGAACTAATAGTTCCATATGGGATAATTAAATTTCCCATTCTCTTTCCCGCTCTATCTCCTCCCTCTTCTTCTTTTTCTGCTCAATATCCTCTGGTTTCAAAGTTCTGCTGAGCTAGCTTTCTACTTTGAGTTCAGACTTTTTAAAACTCTCTTGCAGTGTCTCACATCTATTTTAAGAATTTGTTTAAACCACTTATATTTTGCATTTTCACTTTGGTGACTTAAAAAAAAAATATATATATATATATATATATATATATATATATATATATATTTGCAGTTTTGCAAAGGCAAAGGCTAGAGAAGTCAGTAAAGAATTAGATCAAAAGCATGTGATTCCTGTAGACTTCGCAGAAACTGTATAGACCAGAACATGAAGCTAGCACAAGCCCTCCAAGTGAACAGGCACAACAGGTGAACCGCTGTAGCTGTCTCTAAGCTGTTCACTTCTTGCAAATGTCAATCCTGCTTCTCCAGGAGAAATGGATGGAGCTTCTGATAGACCCTGGCCATGGGATATAAAGGCAGGAGCATGGGATTTATAGCCACATAAGTATGGACTCAAATTATTCCTTTGCCACTTCTCAGCAGGTGATATCAGGCAGTCACTAGCCTCTGGAAATTCAGTTTCCTTTCTGTGAAAAAGAAATAATAACCATCTCACAGGATTCTATGCAAACATATAAGGCCACAGACCTCTGATGTGGATATTATCATGCACTCAAGTAACGTTTGGGTCTCTGTCTTTCCCTTGGCCAGAACTGTGTGCTGATATTTGCCTTAAGAAGGTAAAACTAATTTGAAATTCAAACCTCACATCCCTCCTGCTGAGAAAAGAAACAATTGGAAAAATAACACCTCTCCCCTCCAGTCAAGCATGTCTGTTTCCATGTTTGTGTTCACTTTCTGTCTTTGTCTAGATGTACACGTAAGGATAGAAGTACCCTGAACTGGCAGATTTGTGTCTGGCAAATATATTCTTTGGACCTTGATAGGCAGATAATTTTTTTTTGGCTTACTTCTTCCTAGTAAGAGATGTTTATAAATCACTAGAGTTTTAGGTTTGAACCCAAGACCTAGTCAACTACAAAGTAAAACAAAACCTCAAATAACTGAAGAACAAAATTAAAGTTTCATTAATTCTGTATCTCAGAGTGTCTCTAGGCAATGCTAACCTCTTTACAAAATGATTTATTGCCTCACATGTCAGCTTGGAAAATATACAAGTTTTCAGCTGAAAGTGACTTTTATAGGGCAACAGGCCCCGGCCCTGCCTCCCGGCCTAGAGGTTTCCAACATTGTTACTACCTAAATCTCTCGACTTTTTTCCTCCTTTCTTTGACCTCGGGTGTTGCATTTTTTCTTTCCTGGATATAATATTAAGTAAGAGCTTGTTTCTTACATGTAACTCATCAAGAAGACTTAGTTTAACTTCACCTAATCAGTTAGTGACGGAAACACTTTCTTTTTTCTCCATCAAAAGAAAAGAAACACTACATTTTGGTTAACCCCAATGGCAACTACATTATAGATAAATGCAAAAGCCTTGGATTTTTTTTAAAGCTTTGCATCACACAGCCTTGTATAAGAATCACTTCCTCCAGTTGTTAGCTGTGTGACCTTGTCCTAAGTATGTAATTTACATAACCTCATATAAGGATGCAGGGGTCCTTAAACTGTGGTCCCTAGACAAGTATTATCTGCATCACCTAACACTTATTGGAAATGCAAATCTCCAGACCCCAAGCTGACCAAAGAAGTTTTAAGAAGTCATCCAGATGATTGTGATGCCGCTAAAAGTTTGAGAACCAACGGGTTACAAGACAAACCATTATATTTCTCTTTTTTAAAATGTTTATATTTTATTTTTGAGAGAGAGAGTGAGAGAGAGAGAGAGAGAGGGAGAGAGAGATGGTGTGTGCAGGGAGGGGCAGAGAGCGAGGGAGACAGAATCCCAAACGGGATCTGTGCTGTCAGCACAGAGCCCAACTTGGGCTTGGTCCCATGATTCTGGAATCATGACCTGAGTCAAAATCGAGAGTTGGATGTTTAACCAACTGAGCTACCCAGGCACCCCCAAACCATTATATTTCTAAGGTTTACCTAAGAATAAATGAAAAGTGCATACAAAGCAGCAAACGTATTGCATGGCACATAGCATGTACTCCAACATGTTAGCTAGTAGCATTGTTATTGAAAATCATATGGAGAACTTACCTGCCTCCTTTCACACATCCCAGACTGGGGATCGCTGATTTCAGCCAATGAGGTGAACAGTATTAGCCATTATTTCACAAATTATTTTGTTAAGTTCAGTCATACAGGTTCCAGAAACCCAGGATCCTTGTGAGGAAAATGACAGCCCTCTATAGGAATTCCAGTCACTACTAGAGCTGTATTCCCAAATTCTGGAATTAAAGTTCCCTGGTCTCTCTGCCTAGAAAGTCATCGTTTTGGGAAATCAGTTAGAATTCTCTTTGTCAAAAGAATAATTGATTCTTATCTTTTGGGAAATTTTTGTTCTTCTGAAAATGTACAGAATAATTAAAAGGCACTTTTTTGGTACATTTTTGGAAGAGAATAAATGTAGGGATCTCTCGGGTGGCTCTGTGTCTTAGTGAAGGGCTGTGGAAGCATTGGCCTGTGAGCAGGAAACAACTCTCTGTCACTGTGCTGCTGGTCATTTTCCCTCCACACCTGTTTTAGGGGGTTGGGGCTTTAACCAGTCCTTTCCAGACTCCTGAACCTGATGGTGGTATCAGAGTCAGTGCTTTGAACACTTCACTTCCTGGCTTGCCTTATACTTCCATTTAGCTCCATCTGGGTGTTGTTTAATATTAAATGTTTTTGAGGATGCAGACCCCACCACTCATTCCAATACTGGATTTTGCCAACAGAAAATTAGACTACTATATTTCATTTATTTTTCCATTTATGCTTTTAATTTTTGTAGTCCTTCAACTGGCTTTTTCTCCTTAAGAAAGTATAGAGAAAAGGGGATGCCTGGGTGGTTCAGTCAGTTAAGCATCCAACTGTTGGTTTCAGCTCAGGCCATGATTTCATGGTTTCCTGAGGTCGGGCCCCACATCATGCTCCACACTGGTAACATGGAACCTGCTTGGTATTTTCTCTCTCTCTCTCTTTCTCTCTCTCTCTCTCTCTCCCTCTGCCCCTTCCCCACTTGCACTGTCTCTGTCTCTCAAAATAAATAAACTTTAAAAAATATTTAAAAATGAAGTATAGAGAAAAGGAAATAAATGGACAAATTGTTTTATTCATGAAGGTTTTTCAAGTCCTAATAAGAAAATAGTAGTTTTGTTCTACCAGTCCTTCTTCCAATAAACCTCTCCCCGGTTAAATCAGGGCATTTTCTCTATTCTCTCTCTCTGAGCAATCCTGACTTGGCTTTAAAGATTTTACAGTAAGGAAGAATTCTATCCTTTATACATTTCAGGCATTACTTCAATCAACAGAAGAATAAGAATGAGACTTATTTCTCACAAACCTGGGTGAGCAGGCAGCACATATGTAAAATAAGGGGAAAAAAAGAAAAGCATGGAGGGGTATCAGAAGCTTGCTTTATTTATAATTCAGACACCGGCCATCTTTTCTTGTGAAAGAAAACACAGGGAAGAAAGGTAATGTCATTACTAATGAGCCTGTTACTCACAAAGAGCACCCTACAGGGACCTCCCTGTGGGCCTGGCAGGATGAGAGTGATTTCTCAACTTTCTTCCTGGTTTTGAAAAGCAACCACTTGAGTTATTCCTACATAAAAATCTTCTAGGATTAAAATAGGCAGGTCTGTTCAGAATCCTGCCCTCATTTTCCCTGGCTGTAACTAGCTTTTATCTCACCTCAAACCTGAGACTGATAAACCTGTTCATTCACCCACTGCCTGAGGCATCACCGATAGCTTCAGGGTTAAAAGCCTGGTTGAGTTCAATTCTGATAATATCAAATTGTTTCTTGTGGAAACTAAAGGCTTCTGGGCTCCACTGCCTGTCAGGAAAGCTCAGTCTCTCCTGTGTTCCCTGAGCCAAGTGCATCTGAGAAGATTCTAGATAAAAGGCAAAAGGCCCAAGCCCAACTGTGCCTGGACTCTCCTGAAGGAAAGGAGAGGCTGAGCCATGCTGGGCTGAATTGTTTCCTTTCCAGTACAATTGAGAAATGCCTTCATATATATGTGTAATATATATGTATACACACACACACACACACACACACACACATAGTGTTTCAAGAAGCCCTGTGGACATGGACATTTATCTCATAAGAACAAGGCTAAGAATTTAGTGAGACCATCAGTTTAGAATTCAGTATCTCTCAAAGATGATGTTTTCCTAACTTTCACCATAATTTCCTTTATTCAGACTCCCATTACCAGCGTGATTGGCTTAGTGAAAGGATCTTTTAACAGATCTCTAGGTCTCTCCTAATGGTTCTCAAAATCAAGTATGATCAAAATGTCATTTGTAGAGCAGATTCCTGGATCTTGTTAAGAAATTACATTCTTGGGGTGCCTGCATGGCTCAGTCAATTGAGCATCTGACTCTTGATTTCAATTCAGGTCACGATCCCAGTGTTCTAGGATTGAGCCCTTTGTTGGGCTCCGTGCTCAGTGTGGAACCTGCTTAAGATTCTCTCCCTTTCTCCCTTTGCCCCTCTACCCTGCTCATGCTCCCTCTCTCTCTCAAAAAAAAAAAAAAAAAAAAAAAAATTGCATTCTTAACAAATACTGAAGAAATGGGGATATAAGATCCCAACCTATTGTGATAAACATTACTGACTCTATCTCCCTCTCCATCCATTCTTCCTCTGGTGCCAGAGCACTCATTCTATGGTGCAAACTTGACCCTGTCAGCCTCCACCAAAAATGTAGTTGATAACATCCTGATACCTTTGAGAATAAAGCCCAGGCCCTTATCTAGTAATAGTACCTATCTGTATAGAGGTATGCATGCTCACGTGATCGTTTCCCAGAAAGTATTTAAAGTATATTACAAAGGTATATATGTTACAACAAAATAAAGAAACGACAGATGTAGAAATCTTTACAAAGACAAATATAAGTGGGGAAAATAAGATGAATTCAAGAGTAAGAGTAGTGAGGCCCTGTGTAATAGCTATGAGTGGGCCGCAACTTTCGTTCAAAATAGTCTAGCAGAAAATGAAGAGACGTACATGATTGGCTAAATAAGTCACAGTTTCCAGGAGGCAAAAATAGATCTAGTTAATGAGAAGAACTATGGCTTGTCCTCATATTGAGACCAGAGAGAATTTGTTCTCATGGGGGCTGAGAAAGTGGACACCTGGCAACACATCCTCATAATAAATATAGCAATACATTTTCTAGGGCTGTTTCTTATGTTCTTACTTGTTGATTGGTGGTATAATGCCTGACATGAAGCATGGCTCTATAGATGCCTTGAAGGGATGAGGTGTTCGTACCTCTATTTTAATCAAAGGATAAATTTTAAAGTGTCTGGAATAGAGCTCAACAAAATTTACTGGGAGCGGTGCATGAGTTAAGCAAATCCAATATTAAATTCTAATCTAAGAGCTGTAAATATTATCTCTCTCTACTGGGCTTTGGGTAAGTATTAGGCAGCAATAAATCCCAGGTTGTACTCAGAAAAATGCCCGGGGTGCAACGCTTATATATGTGTTGTCAAAGTGTTTGTAAACATACTTTAACAATCCTGAGGCTGGGATAGGATTCCCATCTTTTTGTGAAAACTGAGTTGTCTAACAACAAGAAAACATGCTAGAAAAGCCCTCCCCTGAGGTGGGCCCAAGACAGTGGGAATAATGATACTTAAGAAGTAGTGTTTGGTCTTCCCTAGCACAGAGACCTAAGAAACGACCAATTCCATAATTAATCTGGAGCATTTGTAAAGTAGAACAAGGTAACTCTCTGTGGAGAGTATGGTTATTCTATTGTATGGTGACAAGATGGAGCTGAAGAAAAATGATGTAATTTAGCAAGGAAGTGGCAAAACTGGGATTCAAACCCAGACCTAGTTTCCTGTTGAGTCCATTGTTTTAACCTCCACATTATACAAACATTTTCCTCTCCAAACCATTCCTTCTAACCCTGATTCCCATGGTATTAAGGTAGACCATTAATGGGAGGAATCCATACTGAACTGATTCATCTAGTCCATGACCAACTTTTGTCTGTAGAACCAAAGGCTAGAGAACTTCAGCGCAGTGCATGAGGATTTCATGGCTTAGCTAGTATTCCCTCACCAGTCCCACCAGCCTACTCTAGTCTCAAGCATATCAAACCACTTGTGCTGTGCTCTTTCTCCACTGTACCTCTGCATGCCGTTTATTCTACCCATAATTCTTTCTTCATCTCCTTGTGGCTGGCAGGTCCCTTACCCTTCAAGCTTCAGTTCAAATATATCATCTACTTTATTGCATATGGGATAATACCCTTTATATAAAAGTAAGCTGCCAGTGTTTGAATAGGCTGTCTTTCATGTATACTGTAGAGGGCTCAAGGTAGCAGTAGTATATTACTTGAATGATTAAAATCTTGAAATATCTCAGATGAACCACCCAAGTGATGTTGGTTAGGCAGGGAGTTGCCATACATGCAGTGGTTTTGAAGCTTAGCTACCTTAAAAAAGATCTGATGCCCCAATGGCATCTTAGAAAATTATATCAGAACTACAGGGACCCAGGCATTAGTATTATTTTTTAACTTCTCGGGTGATTCTGAGGTATACCAAACGTTCCACTCTACTGCAATTATTGAAAGTGGGCTAAATGCAAAAACCTGGCCTTGGGGAAAAGCATATGGTGGTGGCCAGCTTCAGCAGGATGATAGAATGACTCTGATCTCATTCCTCAAGAGGTTGAAATGTCTCCTGTAGCCCATATGTAGGTAATGACAGGAGGTACATTTTCAAACCCTCTACGGTAAGCTTTATTTTAGGGAGCGGATCTGGTTTAGGATGCCAAGAAGGAAAGCATGGAAGCAGAGTCAGACTTGCCTAAGGGCAAGGGAGCCCTGTCCCCTTGTGGTGGGAGCAGGGAGAAGTTTCTTGCAGAGAGCCATCTACAAGAGAAAGCATAGCAGATGTAGTTTGCTTTGAATAAAGATCACACATCCTCCTTAATCGCCACCTTTGCTTTTTTACGCAGTAAGTGTAAATTATTGTCAGTTTCATCATTTGTAATCAGAGTCTGAAACAGATGCTGAAGGTTTAGTTTAAAATGATATGTGTCTCTTGTAACAACTTGCAATATGCTCTCCAAGGACTATTTACCTTCCACATTCCATAAACTCAGTACACGGGAGTTTATTCTTAAGAGCATTTGAGGTAAATTAAGCACAATGAGTGCAACTTTAAGCTAACATTTAGTGGAGTTATTATAGGGCTCTCTATGTCTGCTTTGAGTGGGCATTTGCCTTAATGACTTTGTTTAACAAGCTTTCATTTGCTTACTTATGTGATTTAAAGTGCTCTTGTAAATATTTGTTTTTAGGAGTTTTACTACCAAAATGTGCCAATCACAACTTGGCTTTCTTTCTTTGTATCTTCTCTTTGTCTCTCTTTTATGAAATTAGTATCTGGGGATATTTATATAGTTTCAATACCAAGGATAACGGTAAAATTCTTAAGTTTCTTTGTGCATGTTAAGCACTTTTTGGTCTGAAACTAGGAACTAGGGATTAGAATCAGGAATCCATAATAAAAATTTCCTCCACACATACAAATGCTTACATCATGCAAGAGACCATTGGAGGTGTCCAGAGTAGAAGGGAGGAGAAAATGATGGTTAAGTGAATGAGTATGCTCAATGGATAAATGGAGATACCCACTTCATGATCTAAATGAGCCAGAGAAAACACATATTTTAAAAATAAAGCACTGTGGGTAACTTTGGGGAAAGGGAACCAAAACCAAAATCAGGATAGGGGATGAAACAGAGCATTTGAAATGCTTTGGCTTTTTACAAGGATAGTATGTAAAGTTATTACTTATGTAGCTAAAAATAGGCTTTATAACAAAGAGAAGACTAGAAAAAGAAAGAAAAGGAAAAAAGACAACAGAGAACTTAAAATCCATCTGTAAAAGATTAAATTTTAGGCTTCAATAATAAATAACAATAAGAACATGAGAACCAAGGGGATCTCAAGAATTTATCAACAAGAGGCAGAATTCAACAAAGTAAATTAAAAGGAATTAAAAAAATGTGTTTAATTTCACAAAGAATTTTATGTTTTAAAAGTTAAAAAGAACTTTACCTCCAAAATTAAAATACTAGATACTACTGTAATTTTGATTCTAACACCAGTTGTTAAATTCTTTATTTAATTTTGTTTTTGTTTACTTATTGATGGAATTTTCATTATTTTCTCAAGCTCTACATATACTTTTCATACCTTGGGTCATACAAGGTATATACACTTCTGTTCTCCTTGTCTTTTGAAAAAATTGACCAGATTATTAAAAAAAAAAAAAAAAGAATCCTTTACTATTTTATATTGAAATTATTCTTTTATATTGAAATTATTCTTTTACTGTGGTTTTATCAAATTTATCCCACCATTAGGAAAATAAGTCCTCCGTTTTATTTAGTAAAGCCTCATTTATTGGAGAGAGATCACAATTGATTCATAGGAAGAATGAGATGCCAAATACTCAGTTATGTCCCCCACCCAAGTTCATATGTTGATACCTTAGCCCCCAATATGACTGCATTGGGGGACAGCTTGCTTTTTGTCTTTCCATTCATGCACAGAGAAGAGATCACATGAGCATACAGGAAGAGACAGCTACCTCCAAGCTAAGAGAAGAAGCCTCAGAATGAAATCCACCTGGCCAAGCATTTTGATCTTGGATGTTTAGGTCTCCAGAGCTGTGAGAAATAAATTTCTGTAGTTTAAGCTACCCAGTCTATTGGAATTTTGTATGGCAACTTGAGTAGACTAATACATGAGGGTGCTACTCATTTCTGCCACTAAAAAAGGGCATGTCAGGTCTTTGCCAATGACTCACTTCTCCCCATGTAGTGGGTGGAGTGGTGGCCTCCCAAAAGATATGTTCAGATCTTAATCCCTGGAACTGTGAATATTACCTTGTATAGCAAAAGAGTAAATATTACCTTATATGGTCACAAATGTGATTGAGTCAAGGATTTTGAGATGAAGAGATTATCTGAGATTATCTGGTTGGGCCCTAAATACTTTCACATGTATCCTCATAAGAAAGAGGCAAGGGAGCTAACACAGAAGAGGCAGTGTGACCAGGGAGACTGAAATGATGCAGCCCTAAATCAAGACATACAGATAGCCAGCAGAAGTCAAAGAGGCAAAGAACGATCCAAGAGCCTCCAAAAGGAGTGAGGCTCTGCCAACACCTTGATCTTGGACTTCTGTCCTCCAAAACTGTAAGAGAATAAATTTCTGTTTTCAGCAATTATTTATGGTAATTTGTTATAGCAACCACAGGAAACTAATACAGCCCATTTCAATTTGCTGATTCATCTTGCGTGAACCTACTGTCTCTCTATATGCCTATTGAATTTCTTTAGGGTATATTTAAAAAAAAAATTTTAACATTTATTCATTTTTAAGAGAACAGAGCATGAGCAGGGGAGGGGCAGAGAGAGAGGGAGACAGAATCCAAAGCAGGTTCCAGGGTCTGAGCCGTCAGCACAGAGCCTGACACAGGGCTCAAACTTACTGACCACCAGGTCATGACCTGAGCCAAACAGACGCTCAACAGACTGAGCCACCCAGGCGCCCCACTTTAGGGAACATTTCAAACTGTCAGGTTAAATAGTATATTTATGCATGTATTTATGTATGAGAGAGACTTAGGACCCACAGGTCTTAAAACATTTATGATGTCTTTGTCAACTCTCCTTCATTTAGTAATTAGTCGCCACCATTCTAATAATGCACTGTTAGCAATATTCACATTAAAATCAAGACTAAGACAACGATTCCAACTATAACTCCCATCCTTAATGGTTTTTCTGAAATTTGTCTGAAATAAAGAAAAAAAAAAGAAATAAGAATAAAAAATAAGAGGTTTACCTACTGAACAGGAGGAAGAAAATAATTGTATGAAAATGATACAATTTTTCACTTAGAAGTTAAAATAGAACTTACTGAAAAGTTCAGAAAGGGAGACATTTAAGAATATATTTAAACATATAAACAGCTTTAGAGCAGCTACAGTTAAAACAAATACGTCATAATAAAATGTTGACAAAAATATAAAGTATTAAAATCAACCATTATAAAAGCTCTATGGCACACAAGAACAAGAACTAAAACCTTATTGAATATATAGGGAGAGACACATACCATATTTTTTAACAAAACAATGTTTCAAAGAAATAATTTCATTTAAAATCTTTAAATTTCATTTAAAATTAAATATTAGCTAGATTTATTTAGATTTTAACACATTATCCATTTGAAAGAATAAATAAGCAAGAAAGGCTAAGAAAAAAAAACTAGAAAGATTTAAAATCAAAAGAGCATAATAATGGTAAAAATCAACAGTTAAGTAAAACAAAATACATAACTATCATTCATAATAATTTTGTTTGTCATAAGGGAAACAACTGTTAGAGAATGAGAGGATTATTCATCAAATGGCTGCAGAAAATAGATGATTATTTAGAAAATTATAACGTCTGATTTTTAGTTAATATCATCTATAACAATAAATCCTGACCTTATGCTGAAAAGTTTATATCCAAAATTATATTATAAAATGCTACACATAATTTATATGAACATTTTTCCTGCTCTCTGAATAGAGAAGGACTTTCTTAACATACAACATATATTTTTTAAAAAATTGTAAAAGAAAATATTTATATTTTTCTACATAAAAATAAAACAATTTTTTTTTAGGTTTAGACATTTTAGCTTTATTAAAATTCATTTAAACTGGCATGATTATATTTTCACAAAATTTAGAAAAAAGAAAAGTTCACTGTCTTTGTATCTTTTCTGACTGTTTTTCATTCTATTTCAATATTATTACTGAAAATAATTTTCTTTATAAAATAGGGGAATGTTGAAAATGCTCTCCTCTCAGTGCCAAATAATCCAGGTGTGACAGTGCTTAACTACTTTTGGAAAGTGCTTGAAAGTCAGTGCACTGGGACTCAGACTTTATCCTTCATCGTGGCTGTTTTCCCCTTTTGTCCCTTCCTCCCTCCTAGTTTGCTTGCTTCTAGCATTCATTTTTCTATTTTTTTAATTATTTTTTTAACTTTATTTTTTATTTTTTAAAATTTACATCCAAATTAGTTAGCATATAGTGAAGCAATGATTTCAGGAGTAGATTCCTTAATGCCCCTTACCCATTTAGCCCACCCCCCCCCCACAACCCCTCCAGCAACCCTCAGTTTATTCTCCATATTTATGAGTCTCTTCTGTTTTGTCCCCCTCCCTGTTTTTATATTATTCTTGTTTCCCTTCCCTTATGTTCATCTGTTTTGTCTCTTAAAGTCCTCATATGAGTGAAGTCATATGATTTTTGTCTTTCTCTGACTAATTTCACTTAGCATAATACCCTCCAGTTCCATCCATGTAGTTGCAAATGGCAAGATTTCATTCTTTTTGATTGCCGACTAATACTCCATTGTATATATGTACCACATTTTCTCTATCCATTCATCCATCGATGGACATTTGGGCTCTTTCCATACTTTGGCTATTGTTGATAGTGTGGCTATAAACATGGGGGTGCACGTGTCCCTTCAAAACAGCACACCTATATCCCTTGGATAAATGCCTAGTAGTGCAATTGATGGGTTGTAGGGTAGTTCTATTTTTAATTTGTTGAGGAAAGTGCATACTGTTTTCCAGAGTGGCTATACTAGCTTGCATTCCCACCAACAGTGCAAAATAGATCCTCTTTTTCTGCATCTTTGCCAACATCTGTTGTTGCCTGAATTGTTAATGTTAGCCATTCTGACAGGTGTAAGGTGGTATCTTATTGTGGTTTTGATCTGTATTTCCCTGATGATGAGTGATGTTGAGCATTTTTTCATGTGTCGGTTGGCCATCTGGGTGTCTTCTTTGGAGAAGTGTCTATTCATGTCTTTTGCCCATTTCTTCACTGGATTATTTGTTCTTTGGGTGTTGAGTTTGATAAGTTCTTTGTAGATTTTGAATACTAACGCTTTATCTGATACGTCATTTGCAAATATCTTCTCCCATTCTGTCGGTTGCCTTTTAGTTTTGCTGATGGTTTCCTTCGCTGTGCAGTAGCTTTTTATTTTGATGAAACTTTTTATTTTGCTTTTGTTTCCCTTGCCTCTGAAGATGTGTTGAGTAAGAAGTTGCTGTGGCCAAAATCAAAGAGGGTTTTGCCTGCTTTCTCCTCAAGGATTTTGATGGCTTCCTGTTTTACATTGAGGTCTTTCATCCATTTTGAGTTTATTTTTGTGTATGGTGTAAGAAAGTGGTCCAGGTTCATTTTTCTGCATGTTGCTGTCCAGTTTTCCCAGCACCACTTGCTGAAGAGACTGTCTTTGTTCCATTGGATATTCTTTCCTGCTTTGTCAAAGATTAGTTGGCCATACATTTGAGGGTCCATTTCTGGGTTCTCTATTCTATTCCATTGATCTGAGTTTCTGTTCTTGTGCCAGTACCATACTGTCTTGATGATTACAGCTTTGTAGTATAGCTTGAAGTCTGGGATTGTGATGCCTCCAGCTTTGGTTTTCTTTTTCAAGATTGCTTTGGCTATTTGGGATCTTTTCTGGTTCCATACAATTTTAGGATTATTTGTTCTAGCTCTGTGAAGAATGCTGGTGTTACTTTGATAGGGATTGCATTGCGTATGTAGATTGCTTTTGGTAGTATCGACATTTTAACAATATTTGTTCTTCCTATCCCGGAATATGGAATCTTTTTCCATTTCTTTTTGTCTTCTTCAATTCCTTTCATCAGCTTTCTATAGTTTTCAGTGTATAGATTTTTCACCTCTTTGGTTAGATTTATTCCTAGGTATTTTATGGTTTTTGGTGCAACTGTAAATGGGATCGATTCCTTGATTTTTCTTTCTGTCGCTTCATGGTTGGTGTATAGGAAGGCAACCGATTAAAAATAAAACATTTTTGTTTATAATAAGATTGATGAAAATGGAAAGGAAATTACAATATTTGTTATAAACGTGATTGATATGGTTTTTATCCTTCATTATGTAATGGAGATGTTATTTTTGCCTTTATTGAATTCTGTTTCCAATTGGTGGCACCTCACCTAAATGCTCAGCCATGAATCTTGAAATCTTAGAAGACAAAAGGGAGATGTTCTATAAGAGAAAGGATATGTGCACTTTTCCTGGCCCAAGGCATTGTGAAGATGGTAACCAAGATACAAGTAGACAGACAGACTTTTGAATTATTGATCACTATCTCCTGCCCTATCCCCACATCTCTTGAGTCTACTTCTTGGGGTGCTGATATTAAAACATTCAAAAAGTTTTGGAGTAGACTATGTGGGGAGTGGCTTGACTCCCCATATACTGAGAGGGGGCCAGTAACTGCAACACTCCAGGAAAAGAATTACATGTGGCTACTTCCATCATTATACTGGAGTAAAGGCTTGGAAGTGTCATTAGACAGTAGGAGAGAGCCTTGGGAGTGTTTTGGTTCCCACCAGCCTGTGCACATCAAGCAAGAAACCCAGAGGTGCCCATGTACCTGTTGAGGAGACAAAGAATTTCTTGGATTTACTTGAAGAAGCCACAGTGGGAAAGGATTTAGAAACCAGAGACAAATGGCCAGAATCAGGGACTCCCACGAAAGGTGCCAGTGTATTAGCTCAAACTGCTACAAGGACCTGATCACACCCAACAGTCACTGGTCTGATGATTAAAGAGAGGAACCACTACCCTGTGAGACCAGGGAGGATTCTGAGAAGTCAAGTCCAATCTGAGGACTCCATCTCCTCTGATGCTGTGAGATCACAGAAAGCAGAGAGCACAAAGAGAAAATGACTTGTGAAGGTTGCAATATTCGTAGGTAGAATAAGGGGCTTATGTTCTCTTATGAAGAGATATGCAGATACAGAGATTATATCTGTAACAGGAGCAAACTTCTAGCCTAATTCTATGTGTTCCCTATCTGTTTAGTTCTAAAGACAAAAGTATTCCTCTCCTGGAAAGTGAATCACTGAGAGTTTGGAGTGAGTGATAGACTTAAGATTCACTTCTTCCTTCATTACTTTTCCTTCTCTTCTTTTCCACATATCTCATGCCCAGGAAGGGAAGATTTTTACATCCTGTTTGTCATATCTTCCGATGCTATGGCAACAAGCTTCCCCCTGGATTAGCTCTCATACGGAGGGGGAAGATGAGAATTCTCCCCAAAGTCCATGGAATAAACATTTGGTTTTGCACCCTCCAGGTACATCTAACTGGGAGCTCTGGGGTATGATAAGGAAATAGGGATCTCTGAGAATGAGAACGATTTACTAGCTTCTGAATATGATCTCCACCAAAAATAGTCTAAAAAAACTCATGCCAACTGATAAGAATCCCCTCCGCTCCAAAAAAAAAAAAAAAAAAAAAAATCAGAAAAAGCTGAGTAAGACATTCTTAAAAGAAGTAAACATTAAATAACATTTAAGTTCACAAGTAATCAAAAATATACATATTTAAAAGCACACAACCTTATTAATTTGGCACATAAAAGAAGATAGTTCCCAATGTTGGAGAAAATGCTCTAAAAGAGCATTTTTATATAATGCTGCTGGCAATGTTAATTTGTTCAAAATTTCAACAAAGCAATTTGGCAATAAGTTTTTGTAGCCTCCAAATTATCTCCTTAGATCAATGTTTTTAATGTTAAGAAAAATGGTAAATATGTTTTTAAAACAGAACTAACTCTCCCTGCCATCAATCATTGTTCACATAGTTGCATTTGTGGGGTTGGTAGTCTTCCACCTGGCATTTCCTTATCTATATCCACCAGGCATTTATATCAGTGACAGTTGATAGGCAGCCAAAGTAACAGGGATGTTGTGCTAAGAGTTTTAAATAGCTCTCATTTTCCTGCTTCAACTGAAATTCTATGTAGATTTTTTTCAAACATATGTAAATAGTGAAACACAAAACAAAACAAAGTACGGAGGTAAAACTAACTACAGCAAATTTATTTTGCAAAGAAAATTTAAAGTAAACACAGGCAATAAATGATAACAAACAGGCGCAAATCTTTTCCTTAAAGATACAGCAATGTGTTGCACATTCAAAAGTTCATGGAGCAAATTTTGTAAAAGAATCTACCAATAGCAGTGCCATGAAAATTTTTCAAAATGAAGGTGAAATCCCAGATTAAGGTGGCAAATGTTCAGGTGAATCAATGTCTCCTCTGACATCCTAGGGACCGCAATGGCATCTTAGAAAAGCAAATAGACATTGTTTCTCTCTTCACTTCCATGTTGCCTCTTTGACTAGGGAACTGGCACAAAGTTATTATCATTCACACAAAGAATAAAAGAGTCAGAAAGACTGAACAGAGTCACAAAAGTACTATCTATCTTACCTTTAACCTTTCCCAGAAAAGCTGAGATTATATACATGTATATATTTAATATTTAATCTATATAATATATATGGATTTAAATTAACATTGCAAAAAGACGTTTTCTTTCCTTGGGCTCTTCCATAAAGCTAATGAAACGGGTCCTATAAAAATGTGTACATTTATCTGCTTTGTAAAATGTGACCAAGAGCACTCTTGTTCCAAAGCTGGATTCCTTTAAGCTAAATGAAGAAGTATTCTTTCTCTTCAGGGCTATGTTTTTCTTTTTTAATTTTTTTTAATGTTTTATTTATTTTTGACAGAGAGAGAGAGAGACAGAGCATGAGCAGGGGAGGGGCAGAGAGAGAAGGAGACACAGAACCTGAAGCAGGCTCCAGGCTCCAGGCTGAGCTGTCAGCACAGAGCCCGATGCGGGGCTCAAACCCACAAACCACGAAATCATGACCTGAGCCGAAGTCAGATGCCCAACTGACTGAGCCACCCAGGCACCCCTCTTTCTCTCCAGTTCCATGTTTTTCTTTCTTTTTTTCTTTTTTTCTTTTTTTTTTTTTTTTACTGTTTATTTATTTTGAGACAGGGAGAGAGAGAGAGAGAGAGACAGAGACAGAGAAAGAGAGACAGAGAGAGAGACAGAGTGCAGGTGGGAGAGGGGCAGAGAGAGAGGGAGAGAGAGAATCCCAAGCAGGCTCTACACTGTCAGGGTAGAGCCTGTTGTGGGACTTGATCATAGGAACCGTGAGATCATGACCTGAGCCAAAACTGAGTCAAACACTTAACCAACTGAGCCATGCAGGTACCCCCATTCTATATTTTTCTATAAGATATTAAAATCTTTGTTTCTCTAGCATATCATTTTATTGAAGTAAAGAGTGAGACTGAAAAAATGCTTTGTTACACTTAAGAAACATTTGCTACGGGTCCCTTATGCACAGGATTAGCAGCACAGAATTCTAGAGATCACATCAACACCTTTATTCTTCTGGTGAGAACTCAGAGGCTCAGAAAGTATGAGCCACTCTTGGAGGTTACATAGCTAGTCAGTGGCAAGACAAGATCATACCAGAGCTTGTGACTGTAGCTTATCCAATCGCGTCCCTAGCCTAGGGATCTCAGGTACACAGCAAGAACTATGTCTTTCCTTTAATGTTTCAGATTGCTGACAATGATGTGCATGTTACACATGACTTTGAGATGGGTCTAATGAAGGGGAGGTTTAAAATGTATACACAGTAAAACCTTGGATTATGAGTAACTCATTTTGCGAGTGTTCTGCAAGACAAGCAAACATTCTTAATAAATTTTAACTTGATAAACGAACAATGTCTTGCAATATGAGCAGTATGTGATACTGAACATCACATGGCCATAGCTGAGCCAATGGGTCTTCTCTCTCTCTCTTGCTGTGGGATTGTGGGTGATCGTCTTCTATGCCAGGATGCTCGGTCTCAGGCCACAGTGATTGTCCACAAACTGATCTGCACTGTGAGCAACAGCAAGAGGTTATGGAGGAGATCTCATCTGCGGAAGAGGAGGAGAAAAAGGCAGAGGGATCCCTCACTGCAAATGAGATCAGGGAGATGTGTAAAATGTGGGAAACAGTGCAACATTTTGTAGAAAAGCACCACCCAAAAGAGGCTATAGCAGTGCGAGCGATGAATCTGTTTGATGACAGTGCAATGTCACATTTCCATGAAATCCTCAAAAGGAGGTAAGAGCAAGTGTCATTGGATAGTTTCCTTGTTAAAGTTGCACAAAAAGAAAAAGACTCCACTGAGCCGATAGCAGTGATTCTGTTAGTGATAGTGAAATTTGTCCAACACAATAACCCTTCGTCTCCCTCACACCAGCCGTGAAGATTTTTCAAAGTTAAGTGCAGGTTAATTTGTTTCTTTTTCTTCATATTTTGTATTTTCTTTATTATTTTGTATTACATTACAGTATTCTCATCATTTTTATATGAATAGTTTTGGGTTGTAAAATGAATCATCTGAATTTTCATTATTTCTTACAGGGAAATTCACTTTGATATACAAGTGCTTTGGGTTACAAGCATGTTTCTGGAATGAATTGTGCTCACAAACCAAGGTTTTACTGGATAGTGTTTCAGGCCATATGCTTCTCTTCCCCAGTTTCTCCATTTCTCTGTCCTAAGGGCACTGATTTGCCATGGTGTCTGTCACTTAAGAACCCAATGCTGGTTGCGACTTTACATTTCATGCAAGTTTGTGTAATTTGACAGATTGAAATTTTGGGGGAAAAACCATTTCAAATGAATCCAAATCTTTCTGTGACTTTTTCTCAGCACTCATCACTTAACATCCATTATTATATGAGATAATACATATAAAAAGCTTAGCTCAGTATCAGTTGAATAGCTATAAACCCAGCTGATTGATGATATTATGCACTTCTTTTAAAACTCTGATTTTTCTAGTAGCCCTGGGATTTTGAAATCTTCCGTGGTGTTTATAATCCATACCAATAGGTCCTTACAATATAACTCTTAAAATTCCAGGACGATTGGGAAGACTATTTTGTTTTCTACAGGTACGTCCCAAGCACGTACAATAGTACCAGGCACAATGCAGATTATCAAAACGTAATTCTAAATGAACAGATAGATAATTGTGAACAGAGGAACCAGGCAGTAACATAAGCCATGGGTCTGTCTCTGAGCCTGGAAACCTAAGCTCACAGATAAAGCAACTGCCCAGGTTGGCAAAAATGTAACTTATTATTAGGGGAAAGAAGTCTGATTAAGAAGTCTGTTTTAGTCTTATAGCGTGTGAAAGGTGTTTCCTTTCACAGTATTAAGAGAAGGTAGGAAGGTGAGATATGTTGGTAAAGATTTCTGTGACATTGCTTCAAATATGACCATTTTTCAGATTCATTCCTATTCAAGCCAAGATTACTCATGTTATGTTTGGGACTTAATTTTTTCATGTATACTACTTTAAGAAGAATCTAGTAACATTGGCCTCAAAGCCAACAGTACATTTGCTACAGATTCATTGAGTTGAAGTTCCCATGGATCTTGGGCAATTTCTCTATCAGTTGGCATTAATTTTTTTCATTTCTTTTCTATTTTATTATTATTTTCTACAGTAAGTTTTCAGGGAACAGAGATATATCTGTTTTTTTTAATGATATTTAGTTTACCAGTGTGGATCAGATTATTTAGAAATGAACTTTAATGGGTAATAGTTCTAGATCCTTGCCTTAAGATAATTTAAAGAGTAATGACTACACTTACTAAGCTAATTTGAATTCCTTGAGTTAATCAAGAGTATGTTATTAACAGATGTTATCAGGAAGAAATTTCTAATTTCAATAAATATTTCTAAGCACTACTTTAGGCTTTCCCCCAAACTTTTGAGATTATAGTGGTAAGGATATGATCTGTGTTATGGATCTTTATAAAAGGTAATGTTGTATAGAGCAATGCTGTTCATGAAAATATAATGTGAGCTACAAATGCCATTATGTAATTTTCAATTTTCTAGTAACTACATTAAAACAATATGGAATGAATTTTAGTCATATATTTTATTTAATCCAAATGCCCAAAATATTATTATTTCAACAGTTAATCAACAGAAAATGATTTATCTTTTTTTTCTGGGCTGCTGCAACAAAATGCCACAGATTGGGTGACTTACAAACAATAGACATTTATTTCTCATAGTTCTAAAGGCTAGAAGTCTGAGATCAGGTTGGCAAAGGCCTTCTTCTGAGTTGCAAACTTCTTGTATCTTCTCTTAATGGAAGGGGCATGAAAGTTCTGTGGGGTCTCTTTAATAAGGACACTAATCCTACTCCTGAGGGCTCTACCCTTCAAGTACCATCACACTGGGCCTTAAGATTCAACATGTTTATTTTGGAGGGACACAAACATTCAGACAAAGCACTGTTAGTGAGATATTTTACATTATTTTAGTGCTAAGTTTTTAAAATTTCACTTTGGACAAGTCACATTTAAAATACCCACAAGCCACCTATGCCTGGTGGCTACCTTTAGAGGCAATACAGGTGGAGAAATGACCTGAGGAAGTGAAAGATTTTGGAGTTGGGAAGTTCTGGATATAAATCCTGGTTCAATCATTTACTACCTATGGGACATTGAAGAAATTTAAACATTCTAAGTGCCAGTTCCAGCAACTATAAAGTGGGATTAATTTATAGCTTGAACATTTTTGTGAAGATTAGAAATAATATATATAAAACATCTATTACAATGCTGGGAACTCAGGAGCCATTACTTCCTGAGGAAAGTCAGGTTTCTGGGCTTCAAACATAATTTCTATTAAATGTGCTGCTATTACCATCATCACTTTATACCTTTGAAATTGCATAAAAATTCTCTTAGCTTAACTTTCTTTACCAAGAAGCCAATATTGCATTGATATGTGGAATGAAGCTCCTGACTGTGGTACATCTGAAAGGTGACCTCATTCACACACAGTGAGATAATACTGTTGTCACTTACTGTTAAACATGCATTTATCATGAGCCAGCTCATCTTCCTCATTCTAAATCACAGGAAAAGTGGCAGGTGATCTATTCATTTTGAGAGGGTTACTACATTTATTAAAAGCCACACCATGCCTTGGTAAAATAAGATGATTCACTCTGGAATAAATTAAAACGTTGCTATGCACTCTAAAAATTCATTTTTTTTTCTTATTTCAATTCAAATTCATACCTCAGTCATTTCTGTCTCTATATGTATGTGTCATTTCTTCTGGCCACCATCCTTAAGAATATGCTCAAGGAGACCAATTCTGGATTTCTCTGAAAGAAGAGTGTGAATATACACTGATAGAACTGGTGGGAGCAGCCTCTGGGGGGGGTGGAAAAAATAGACTGAAGATTTAGTCTGAAGACATAATTGGCAAAAGGGAGCACATTTTCTAATCATACTTGATCACCAGACAGCTTGCCTACATGATAGAATGCTAAAGCAGTTGATAAAATTGAATATTGCATGATCCTTTCTAAATCTTTACCTTACTTTATTAAATACTTTAATTACACACACACACACACACACACATACACACACACATATATATATATATATATATATATATATATATATATATATATAAGCATTAACTGAATTATGGTAAAACTCACTTGCTGAGTCAACATTACCCAGTTAACTCTATGCAGAGAGGAAAAGTTTCTGCAAAAGCAGATAACAGATTTTAGAAAAGTCTACCATTGTTATATAATGATAATTAAAAAGAAATAGATTTTGCAATGAATTTTGGACAGACTCAACAAAAGGGAATTTAAGGTCAACAACCCAGGTTTTAAAATGGACACCTACATGCTAGATGCTTCATTGAAGCTCACACTTATGAGCTTTTTTCTTTCACTGGAAAATAAAATACAGAATTACAATATCATAGAATTACTTAGAAGTCCAGGCTACCCCAGCTTCCTCACTTTATAGTTGAGAACCAGAGAAAGGGAGTGACTTTTCCGTAAACAAAGTGATAGCTAGGGACAGAAGGACATTGCGAACCCAAGTAGTCTAACCCCTAATCCAGAAATCTTTTCAGGGCAGAAAGTTGCCTCTAAGGAAAAGGATACACAGATTGTGATGGGAGATACCTGAGTAGAGCAGGTGGGACATTTCTTGGCGTCATATTCCTTTGGCTGAATGTGTTCACACATAAAGTGAAGAAAATTATTAAATTACATTTTATTTTCAAGTACTAGAGAGCTTCAAACTGAGCTATGAAAATTATGGGTATTTCATGGACGGGGGCGAGGTGTAATTTATTCAAATAATTATTTCAATGTCGTGCTTTATTTTGACTAGAGATGCCACTGTAATATTTTCAGTCTGACTTTTGGTTTCAATTGTTTTGTTATTCATGGATCCTGGGCAGAGGAAGACAAGTTGTTACTACTGAAGCATCTCCAGGAAATTCTTCTGGGCAATTAAGCAACCATTTCCTCCCTCATGAATTGCTGCAAAGCCACACTGCTTAGGAAATGAATTAGATGAACACTGGTTAAGAAAATCACCAGCTGTCATTTTGGATGTCTCAAAAGGAATATGTCCTCTCTATATTGTTGCTTCATTGTGGGGTTCACAGGTTGAGGACTGCCTTATTAAGAGGTTGCCGAAGTGGGTTCTCACACTTTGCTCTGAGACGTGTGGGTGCTGCTTAGTCAGGCTAAAGGCACTTTGAAAATCCGGTTGTAACACTGCCTGTGGTTCCACTGTGCTTCCTGTATGCAGGGATCAGCCCAAGTCATAGGAAGTTTATTTTACCAAAGCAAATGACAGAACATGGAAAATGTAGACATTTTTCAATGCCTTAAAACCAAGGAATATAGTAAATATAGAACAAAAATAAAAATGCCTATATGCTTAAAATAGAAAAGGGAAGGTTACAGAAAAATTTGTTATATATATTTTAAAGTTTATTTATTTTGAGAGGAGGGGGGCAGAGAGAGAGAGGGAGAGAGAATCCCAAGCAGGATCCACACCCTCAGTGCAGAGCCCAATGCAGGGCTCCAATTCATGAACTGTGAGATCATGACCTGAGCCAAAATCAAGAGTGAGATGCTTTATCTACTGAGCCACCTGGATGCCCTGAGAAATTTGTTATTTATGTCTTAAGGCTGATGGAATGAAATGAAAGATTAAGTCTTATTTCAGTAATGACTTTTTTTTTTTTTTTTTGCTGGTAGCAAAATCAAGGCAGACCTGGGTGGTCAAAATGAAATAAATGCTCATAAGTCAACCAGCATTGTGTGTCTTCACTAAGAACATTACTGAAGTGGAAACTTTTTAGGTTTTGGAAAAAATTTCTTCATAATGTCCTTAAGAGAGACAGCACTCCAGATTTCAATTTTCTTATGAACATGGCATTGTCTCTATGAGCAGCTATTTCTTTTGTTGTTGCCAGTATTTTGAGCCCATATTCACTATTACATACTTCTTTAGCAATGCTTGCTTGATCCCTCTCTAGGCTCTTTAGGTCATCTGTCATTCCGATTCTTTTGAGTAGTAGAATTAGTATTGGTCAAAATTAGATCTTGTAGATGCAATGTCCCTTCATGGCAATCTTTTATCTTTTAAAGCTGTAAGACTGGGTCACTACACCTCCTTGTTCATTTGACCCTTCCCAAGATTCTGGGACTCTTCTTGCCAAAGAGCAAGAGGAAACATAAGAATACCAAAATCAAGGGCTCTTTACAGTCAGTACCAAGCCTCTCTAATTCTTTCTCAAATTCCAATTCCTGAGTGTGGCAAAGACCAGCAAACCACTCACCATAGCCCTGTTTTCCTCCTCCTGACACACAGCTAGATCACATTCCCCATCGTCTCTGTCATGGCTAATGTTCCATTTCCTAGTTAGCTTCCGTCATGCTACTGGGTTCTGGCCAGAGGAGTGTGATTGAAGTTATGTGTGTCACTTCCATCCCTGGTATATGAAAATATCTTATTCATAATCCCTTCATTCAGCTCTCCCTCTCTTAGCTGCTGTGTTCAGATGGGCATGACAACCTTGAAATCCTCATGATAAAACTGACAGTCTTAAGATGGAAAGAGTATGGGTTTCTGAATCACTGTGTGGAGAGACACTCATCAATCAGAAACATCCATCTAAAAGTTAAGTGAAAAATTAAGTTCCTTTATAAAAAACCACTAATATTTAGTGCTTTATATATTACAGTCGCTTTTATTAGGTGCTTTCTATAAGATCATGACATGCATACTCTTGCAATAAATTCCAGTACTGAAAACCTACTCCCTGCTTTGTCCCTGTTTACTGGTCTTAAATCGGTTGCTCTATGGGATCGTGCCTTTTCTCTCAGTCCTTCCCAGAAATTGAGCTATGCTTTGGAAATCTGTTCCATGCAACCTGGAATTGGATGACTTTCTAGTGTTAAGATTAGACTAGAATTGCGTGCTCTTTTCTTACCCAAAACAGGCTTTGGGAACACCATCTAGTCTTTCAAGATTCTACTGCACACTCTCCTCTGGATTCCTTTTCCCACATACCTGACTCTAGAGAATTACAAACTTATTATCATCTCCTTGTGGTCATGTAAGCATTTCACATTTTTAAGGTTTTCCTGCTGTGGAAGAAATAGATTTGATGCTGTGCTCTAAAATTCAACTTGCAAAATTGTTTAAAAAAAAGCATATTAAGGGAGAATTTCTTTCGTTTGGTTCTCAAAATGGAAAAAAAAATTATAATCTTTTAAACCTAATGGATAAATTGTATTACATTGAATGAAATCATAATCAGCATTTAATTATTTTTTTAGCATTTAATTATTGTAAGATTGTTGAGATTGTAGCTTTCTATAAGTAATTACAACTTTAAGTAAACAAATACAGCTATTTCTAATATTCATCCTAATAAATATAGTTTTCTATAACGTATATTCATGTTTTTGATATGATAAGTTGTGGCCAACCCCTCATACCCAGTGTATCCAGTCTTCAGGAATTGGTGTCCTTGCTAATCCCTCCTATACCGGATCAAAACTGGTCCTGCATACTCTGTAGAATGGAGTGGAAATGATGCTTCATGACTTCTGAGCCTACATCACAAGAAGCTTTACACCATCTGTCTTGCTCTCTTGAAACACAAATGCTGGGAGAAGCCATCCTCAAAAAAGAAGCCCAACTACCATGAAACTCCCGTTCCCTCTTGTGTGAGGAAGCCCTAGCTGGCCATGCAGAAAGACTGCACGGAGAAAGAGACCTAATGTTGATATTTCAGCTTAGGTTCGAGACTTATGAGTCATTTTAGACATCTAGTCCCGAACACCATCAACTGAATCCAGCCCCAGCCACCCTTTGACCGCAGCCATCAGAGAAATGCTAGCTAAGAACTGCCTAAGACCAGTCAATGCAAAGAATCATGAGAAATAATAATAAATCATTTTAGCCACCAAATTTTGCAGTGGTTTGTCACACAGAAGTAGATTAATGGGTAGCAGGCCAAAAGTTCTTTGAAAAGATAAAAGCAAGCTTACAAGTAAAGCTAAGTTCTTTACTATTCAGCAAAAATCCTGGTGTTTTTTATTCCTTGTCTCCATATGAGTTTTGAATAAATCGGGGGCGGGGGAGGAAAGCAACAAATGAGGCCAGTATATCACCTTCACTATTGATAAAGGGAGGGTGCATGGGAGCCAAATGAGTTTCATGATACTTAACAGCTAAATAATCAGAATTATCCATCCCATCACAGGCAACTAGACCAGAGTAACTGTCTCCATCTGGAGGGGACTTCTGGGTAAGTTTCATGGCACAGAAAACAGAAGAGAACTTGTGGGCAGGTTTGCTTCAAGAGGAGCAAAGAGCAGTTCTTCTCAAGTGACCAGTCAGATAAGTCCCTTACCTCACCCAGGGTCAGGTCAGTAAAAAGGCAAAGAGAGTCCAGGTGTTCTACCAATTTACTCAGTCCCCACGGAAGGACAGCTAGAAGGGAGGAAAAAATTCCCCTCTAACAGTAAACAGACTTGACAAAAACTGGCCATGAATAAACATAGATGTAACTGAATTTTTTTACATAAAAGTATGTAAATATTTTCTTATTGTCTCCATTTTCTTTTTAAGTAGAATGATGGCTAATTCAGGGCTTTACACTCTCAAAATCACTTGTGACAATTCCTTCACTTAAAGTTTCTAATTAATACCTTTGAAACGTGTGCCTATGGTTTTATTTATAATTTTATCTAGGCAACACCCAAGATCTGGGGCTCATAATGTTTATTTCTGTATTTCTCATCAAGCGCAAGCAGGGCGTAACAAACAAAAATAATGAGCTAAAAGGGCTTTTGACTCTTTCAAAATTCTTACCACCTCAGATCAGTTTTATAACTCCAGTGCACTTAATCTCCATCGCATAAATACACTTCAGAAAGTCCAAGGGAGTGAGGAAAATGGGAGAATCCAAGGTTCCATTTAGGTTTGAATGGGGAATATACCTTAGTGGTACCGTATTGTGTGGAAGATAAAATAGTAAGAACAATTTTGCTAGTGAAATGGGATTTTCCTAGGGCTAATAAGAATGTAATTTTTAACTAGGCGGTCACTGGAACTGCATGAGTAGAGATGAGTTACTGGAGTTATTTAAAAAATTGAGATGTGGTGTATAGTTATTCCCTAGATTGTAAGCTTTAAAAAAGTTACATGAAAGTAAGAGTTATGTGTAATTAGGCATTGATCCAAATGCAAATGGTACATTTCCTAACAACAGAAAGTACACACTTTGTAGAGAAAGAAAGATAAGAATAAGAGGTATTATGAGGATACCCATAGCTTATGAAGATGGAACCAAGACAATTTCTATTTTACATATGCCATGATTAATAACATTTAAAGAAACGGTGCTGTCTTTGCTCTCAAACCTTTCATATGGCAATTTTGCCCTTGATTTTCATCAGTGTCACAGATTTGATCAGCTTTTTACGTTAACAAGCAAACCTCCTTCAAGCTGTAGGTTTATTTAGCACACTGAAGGTTTATTTAACTTCCCATTGCTGTATTTTGCTCAACAAGATAGTTATATTTCATCATATAAATGACTGCTCTGATAGTTCTCTCATTCCCCAATGGCCAACAGGAAATGTAATGTTACTGACACGGTTTGTAGTTAGAAAGGGTAGTTAAGGACCAACTACTTACGGCTTGAGTATCACTTTTACTGCTGCCAGGCCAAGAATAAAAACTGATCAGTGAAAGCTTCTTCAGTAGTGTTTAAAAAAAAAAAAAAAAAAAAAGGCCATAATGACCAAATAGCTCTGGGATCTGGCAGCAGGGATAAGGATGACCTTCCAGACTTTGGGACCACCATGGGCCAGGTAATATGGCAATAAATGTCTTAGACACGGTGAGGTGGACACATCTAGATATTGCCATGTACAGATGCCAGATAATAGTAATCCCAGTCTTTGATGAATGAACCCAGAAGGAAACACAGAATCATTGCGAAGAGTCCTTGAATCCTCACATGTGCTGAATACTTTCTGAAAGCTAAATAATTAGAATGAGACTTGCACACATTTGCTTCTCCCCCCACAAATGTAGATCTTACTTGGATTAATAAAGACGTTCATGCTTTTTTACAACTTCTAAAATTTGTAATACCTTTTATGTCATGCTTTTTCTCAAACAAGGGATTCTAAAATCCAGTTGTCACAGATGAGAATCTGTGAAATTGTTGAATATGAGGCAGGAAAAACAGTCTCCACACTCAACAGTATTTATTTACATTTTTTCCCTATTTTTTCATTAGCACACTATTCATCCCCAACTCTTTTGCCTCCATAGAATAGGTTAACACTCTATGCAGTAGAGGCACGTTTTTCTTGAGAGGGAGAATCATGTTTTGGAAAGCACCATTAAGCTGGAAATGAAGCCCTAAGGTGAAAAAGGAGTTCTCTTTACAATTCCAGGCCAACCATGATCCAACCTGGGTGATTTCACTTGAGTCCGAGGAGAGTAGGTGTATCTGTTTAGGACAACCTATAGATAGAAAAAAATGCATTAAACTTCCAAGAGATGCTCACGGAGCGCTCCTCACTTTGGGCTGCGTATTAGAGTCACCTGGAGAGTTGTTAAAACTCTGAAGGCTCAGGCTCCACACTAGGTCAATGAAATCAGAAGCCAGGGAGGGGGTCTGTGGTGAGAATCAGGGATCAGCCATTCTTACAGCTTGCAGGTGATTGCAGTGTGCTTCTTGGGGTTGGCTTCTCTGAGGACCTTACAGAGACCAGGGAAGCGCATCACATTACGCAGTGCCTGACAGGTCCCTCAAACAGAAAACAAGCTTAAAGATTTCACATCTGTAGCCTGTTACTCAATCATCTAGTCCCTCAAGAGACAGGATAACAGGATTCGTTGATTTGGCAGAGGAGTTGTTATGGCCTCTGAGGAAATATTAAGCACATTGCACTACATTTCCATAATCACTTTGCCTAGGCTTGATTTCAAACACACTTTCATTCTTTTGCCTTAAATCAGATCTTGTGTACCAGAGTCTGATCTAAATCTGCTGCTACATGGAATACAGTTTTATTTTCAAGGCGTTTGCAACAAGCTTATTGAACTATTGCATGACCGTTGTGTGGAATTGCCTCAGTGCACGTATCTGGGAGTGTTGTTATTCCTACTATTTTCTGCAATTATTTCATTGGAGTTCAACCCAGTTGCCCAGAAAGTTTTCATATGGCAGAATCTTAGTATCAACAAATATTTAATGAGTGCTCACTGTATGCAAGTCACAGTGCCTTGTGCACATAATAAAAACTTGAATTAAGATAACACAGCTCTTCCTCTTAGGTAGGTCACACTGTAAAGGGGGTTACCAATGAGTAAAAAATAAGTCAAATGAAATGGAATACATAGCTACAAGTTCTCATTATTTTTTTTTTTCTTAGCTGAAGTATAGTTGACACACAGTTACATTAGTTTCAGGTGTACAACATATTGATTCCACAATTCTATACACTACTCAATGCTCACCACACAAGTGTAGCTACGATGGGTCACCATACAGTGTTACTACAGTATTATTGACTATATTCCCTATGCTGCCCTTTTCATCTCCATGATGTATTTATTTTTCCCATTCCCCCTTACAACTACCAGTGTATTCTGTGTGTTTATGAGTCTGTTTCTGTTTTGTTTTTTTTTTTTTTGTTCATTTGTTTTGTTTTTTATAGTCACATGTAAGTGGAATAATATGGTATTTGTCTTTCTTGGTCTGACTTATTTCACTTAGTGTAATATTCTCTAGGTCCATCCATGACGTCACACATGACAAGATCTCATTCTTTTTTATGGCCAAGTAATATTCCATATGTATATACCTTATCTTTTATATCCATTCATTTATTGATGAATATTTGGGTGGCTTCAATATCTTGGCTACTGTACATACTGCTGCAATAAACAGAAGGGTTTATTTGAATTTGTGTTTTCATTTATTTGGGGTAAATACCTAGTAGTGGAATTACTGGATCATATGGTATTTCTGTTTTTAATTTTTTAAGGAATATCAATACTGTTTTCCACAGTGGTTGTAACAATTTAAATTCCTATCAACAGTGCATGAGGGTCTCTTTTGCTCCAAATCCTTGCCAACACTTGTTTCTTGTATTTTTGATACTAGCCATTCTGACTCACATGAGGCAGTAACTCATTGTGGTTTTGATTTGCATTTCCCTGATGATGAGTGATGTTGAACATCTTTTCATGTGTCTGTTGGCCATCTGGATGTCTTCTTTACAGAAATGTCTATTCAGGTCTTCTGCCCATTTTTTAATTGGATTTTTTTTTTTTTTTTTTTTTGGTATTGAGTTGTATAAGTTCTTTATATATTTTGGATATTAAGCCCTTATTGGACATATCATTTGGAAATATCTTTTCCCATTCAGTATGTTGTCTTTTCATTTTATTAATGGTTTCCTTTGCTTAAATTAGTTTTATTAATGGTATAGTCCCAATACCATTATGAAGACATTCTGTGAGAAGAAAAAGGGTAACATTTACAGAAAGAAGGAAGACACAGGACACAGTCTTGGTGACAACTGATCTTAGTTATATTAAGCCCTTTTTTTCTGATTAATGAGTAAACATAGAAAAAGTCAGAAATATAGAAATAAGTAAAGAAAGTAAATAAAATATCACTAGTGGGGTGCCTGGGTGGTTCAGTCAGTTAAGTGTCCAACTCTTGGTTTCGGCTCAGGTCATGATCTCATGGTTTTGTGAGTTCAAGCCCCACATTGGGCTCCAAGCTGACAGTGAGGAGCCTGCTTGGGATTCTCTGTCTCTTCCTCTCTTTGCCCCTACCCCACTCATGTTGGCTCTGTGTGTCTCAAAAATAAGTAAATAAACTTAAAAAAGATATCACTAGTAATTCCACAATCTAGACAAAACAAATATATTTATACATGTATGAAGAGGTGTATATGTGTGTGAGTATGCATTATGTGTTATATATAAAAATGAAAATAGATTATATTACACTTATATCCTATAGAGATGCCACACATTGATATATGTGCATATATGTACATATATGTTCATATGTGTAGTATATTTGAATGCACATTTATTTGTGTATTATATATGTATATATGTTCACTTATTTATATATATATACATAAATATTAATGTATCATCCATACATATACACTACTGTAATATCTGAGATGCTGAAATTCTTTTTTTTTAAATTTTTTTATTGTTTTTTTTTAATTTATTTTTGAGACAGAGAGAGACAGAGCATAAGCAGGGGAGGGGCAGAAAGAGAGGGAGACACAGAATCTGAAGTAGGCTCCAAGCTCTGAGCTGTTAGCACAGAACCTGATGCGGGGCCCAACTCACGGACTGTGAGATCATGACCTGAGCCAAAGTCGGACACCCAACTGACAGAGCCGCCCAGGCGCCCCAGAAGATGCCAAAATTCCAAATAAATTGAGAAATAAGAAGATGAAGCTGAATATAATGCTTTTATTATTGATAGAGACTAAGTTGGAGAACATAGTTTTGTGTAAGAAACCAAAGGGTAAGCTAACTGAAGTCCAAATTTAAGCACTTACCCAACCACCAACAATTCTGGCCTGGTGAGGCCAAACTCCACTAGGGGATGGCTTGGTCCTGGAGGAGAAGAGTAGAATTTATGCTCTCTGTAGGTGGGCTGGCTCTCAAAGAGGAGAAAAGTACAAAGCAAGTTTAGACTTTACAAATTTACATAGATATTTAATTACTCTGTAATATATATGTAGTGACATTACATATGCTATTTTTTGTAACATATGCAATTATAAACATATATAATGTGAAGATTCTACCTAGTACCAAGTAAATCCTCAAGAAATTAGCCATTATTATTTTAATTTTTGAAACAAATTATGTCCAGTCATGTTGTCCTATGAGATTAGATGGCCACACTATAATACTCCAATCACAAAATGCACAAAGAGCTTTTATTCATAAAATTCCAACAATCAGATTCCTTTGACTTTTGAAAATAAATTAAAGCCCAAGAGTTATTTTTCCTCATCTGTAGTTCTGCACAGTCCTGTCAGAGGAGTTCACCACATCTGGGTAGAGTTAGGGTTTTTTCAGCAACTTCAGCCTGGGAAGGGTGTGAATCTTTCAGGGCCTTAAAAATTCTTAATTCAATGTCAACACTCCTCATTTTCACTCCAATGAGACTCTTCAAAATAGGACTCAAAAGTAACCCCGACCCCACACCTATCAATGATCTATGGTGAAAATCCTATTCCCTAAACCCAGAATGCAGTGTTGTCAAAGGCCATCCCACTGCCGTCTGAGGAAGAGGGCAGGTAAATGGTGACCTCCATCTCAGCTTCAGTTTGGCTCTTTCGTCAGCCAGTTTACTTCTGGCTGTACAACTCATGCATTTAATGGGTAGGAGCTTCCCAGCAAATGACTAATTCTGTTACTATGAATTTACCCTATCTGAGGGGGTAGAGTCAATCCAGAAGCCTTCTGTCTCCTCAGGAGGGTGGTCTTTTTTTTTTTTTTCTTTAAGTGTTTATGTATTTTTGAGACATTGAGAGATAGAGCACGAGCGAGGGAGGGGCAGAGAGAGAGGGAGACATAGAATCTAAAGCAGGCTCCAGGCTCTGAGCTGTCAGCACAGAGCCCAACATGGGGCTTGAACTCACGAACCTGTGAGATCATGACCTGAGCTGAAGTCAGATGCTTAACCCACTGAGCCACCCAGGCACCTGCCCCATCAAGGGGTGGTCTTGACAAGACACTACCATCTTCGTTTGCAATGGCAGCAGCCCCTCCTGTCAAACCACGTGTTACTTGAGATCTTTCTTTCTTTCTTTCTTTCTTTCTTTCTTTCTTCTTTCCTTCTTCCCCAGTCTATTCAAAACCTCATAGCTTCTTGAGGATGAGCTCTATTGTTAGTGCTGACTCCTACTATTCTGTGAGGTATTTTGTGCCTGTGTAATAGCAGCACTCTTACTTTGCCTCTTGAGAAGAATTCAGCCTAAAAACACCCTGCCTTCTAGAAAAGGATTTCACCTTAAAGCTGTACTCATTTCAGGTGAAAAAACACCATCAGAATTTCTTTTTTTTTTTTTAATTTTTTTAATGTTTATTTATTTTTGACACAGAGAGAGAGAGAGAGAGTGTGTGTGTGTGTGTGTGAGCAGTGGAGGGAAAGAGAGAGAGGGAGACACAGAATATGAAGCAGGCTGCAGGCTCTGAGCTGTCAGCACAGAGCCCAACATGGGACGCGAACTCACAAACCATGAGATCATGACCTGAGTAGAAGTCTAACGCTTAACCAACTGAACCAACCAGGTCCCCTCTTTTCTTTCTTTCTTTTTCTTTCTTTCTTTCTTTCTTTCTTTCTTTCTTTCTTTCTTTCTTTCTTTTCATTTAGTTTTGAGAGAAAGAGAGAGTGCACATGCACAAGTGGGGGAAGGACAGAGAGAGGGGGGACAGAGGACCCTAGGCCAGGCTCCGTGCTGACAGCAGAGAGCCCAATGCTGGGCTTGAACTCGAGAACCGCAAGCTCGTGACCTGATCTGAAGTCGGAGGCTTAAACAACTGAGGTGCCCCACCATCAGAATTTCTGAACTGAAGCTGCTACTGAGGCTCTTGAAGCAGGACTCCCTGAGGTCCTAATGAGGACTGGTGCCTCAGCTATGTGGTCCTCTAAAGTCTAGACAACCTCCTTGTGTTCCATCCCATAAATTCCCTGGGAACTGAGAAACCCACATGCCCAGCTATAATAATTATCATTTTGAAACTTGCCCAAACATTCTTATCTATTATTTTCATTTTCTGTGATTGAGCCTTTGGATCAGACACATAATTTAAGTCAAGTGCTCCACAGTTTCAACCTGTGACCTGTATGCAGAATGGAGTGCCACTTACTGCCACCTAAGCAAAAGCCCTTAAGCCTTAGCCACATGATGTTTTAACAGTTTAAAGCTAGAAGCTTCCTAGGGTTCTGTAGCTCATGTGTAAATTTGCTGTCTTGCCACGTACATGCAGATTATAATCCAACTTTAGCCTAGCCAAGGATAAGAAGCCAAGCTGTGCCTGCATTATAATAAACTACAGCAGCCTGTAATCTGAGACCTTAGCACCTGCCAAGGGCACTGCTTTGCTGAAGCCTTTGCCTTGCACTACAAATTCAAGGTCAAACTGCAACAATCTACACTCTCAGTCCATCTGTGTTGGCTAAAGGCCCAAGCCTTTGGCTCCATTTCTTAGAGCGAGAGTCTTTTAGGGTCAGACCACAAGTTGCAGGCACCTGGCAAAGTAAAAAATACCTAGTGACTAATATTAAGGACTTTTAGCTAAGTGTCAGCAGTTAAAAGCCAACTTTGCAAAGTAAAAACCTACTTGGCTTTTTTACAAACCAATTGGTGGCTCTACAAACCACCAATGTCAAAACTCTGCCTAAACATGAAAGACTAAAGCCTCATCAGAAGTTCATTCCACATGATGTTTGCTTCCCAAATTCTTATTTCCTTCTTCAATGTGTGTGTGTATATATATATATATATATCCAATTTAGTAAAATACATGTAATACATACACTCAGTAAATTTTAATAAATAAAACAAATGCCTGATATTTATATGTTTTTATATATCAGTATTGATTTTATTTATTTTACTAAATTTTAATAAATAAAACAAATGCCTGATATTTATATATTTTTATATATCAGTATTGATTTTATTTATTTTACTAAATTCAGATCTTACTGTACAGAGAAATGTGTATTCTGTTTTTACACATCAAAAATATTTAAAAATATTTCCTAATATCATTGTTACAAGCTGAAAAACATTAAAATACTTTTTTAAATCACAGTATGCTATAAAGGACCACATAATATAGTAAAGTTTCATGAAAGGGTACATGTTCCTCTCCAGAATCCAGCGTGGCTATCTAGAAGAAACAGTTTTTAATTCTTTTAGCTTGTTAAAAATTCTTTTAGGGGCGCCGGGGTGGCTCAGTCGGTTAAGCGTCCGACTTCGGCTCAGGTCACGATCTCGCGGTATGTGAGTTTGAGCCCCGCGTCGGGCTGACTGCTCAGAGGCTGGAGCCTGTTTCAGATTCTGTGTCTCCCTCTCTCTCTGGTCCTGCCCTGTTCATGCTCTGTCTCTCTCTGTCTCAAAAATAAATAAACGTTAAAAAAAAAAAAATTAAAAAAAAATTCTTTTAATTGAAATATAATTGACATATAATATTATATTAGTTTCAGGTGTAGAGAATAATGACTCAATATTTATATACAGATTGTTCCTGACTCACAATGGTTTGACTTAACATTTTTTGATTTTATGGTGGTATGGAAGCAATACGAATTCAGTAGAAACTGTACCTTCAATTTTGATCTTTTCCCAGGCTAGCAATATGCAGTAGGATACTCTTTCCTGATGGGGCAGCTCCCAGTCATCCAGATCACAAGGTAAACAATATATACACGTACAACCATTCTGTTTTACACTTTCAGTACAGTATTCAGTAAGTTACATGAGATAGTCAACAGTTTATTATCAAATAGGCTTTGTGTTAGATGATTTTGCCCAACTGTAGGCTAACCTAGATGTTTTGAGCATGTTTAAAGGAGACTAAGTTGCAAGGCTGTGATGTTTGGTAGGTTTGGTGTATTAAATGCATTTTCAATTTATGATATTTTCAATTTTTATGGGTTAATCAGGATATAACCCCATCATAAGGGACGATTTGCATATTGTGAGATGATTATCAGCGTAAGTCTAGTTTAAGTCTGTCACCATACATATTACAAATTTATTTTTCTTGTGATGAGAACTTTTAAGATTAGCAACTCTCAAATATGCAATACACTATTATTAACTATAGTCACAATGTTGTCCATCACATTCTCTATTTTATAAGTGGAAGTTTGTGCCTTTTGATTCTTAGCTGATTCTTTTTGTTGTTCTTTTCATATTCCTAAATACTATCCTCTACTGGTATTTTTCAATTGTTTCAATTTTAGCAATTATTTTTTACTCCTTTGTCTCTTAATACACCAACCTTCTAGAATGGCTACATCACTATTTTGAATTGAATCAATAAGCTACATAAATACAGTTTATTTGAAAACCAAATAGCTTATTCATTTGCAGTTTTTTTTCATTTATCATGAGTTTCTAATTTCCTTTTCTTCCCACTATGTGCCTTTATCCTAACATTATATTTAAACTGTTTATTTTATCAGGAATTCTATGGACTATTTGTTTGTTTTCCTGCCTTTCTCTGAAGCACTTTGTCTCTCACCTGTCATCTGTATACATCATTTTTTTAGGATAGCTTTGAGGTGGTCATCCTGAGATACATTCTTGGGCAGAGACCCTCATTTCCTGGATCTTGTCTTTGTCTTTATTGGATTACTATTTTGTTTTGCTGGAACAAAGAGTGTGTGGGAAATAATATTTCTGAAAAGTTGTATGTCGGAAAATGTGCTTATTCCAAACATTTGACTGAAAGTTTGGCTAGAGAAAGAAGTTTGGTCCAAAATCTATTTCTGTCAGATTTCTAAAAGCTCTATTCCATGACTGTCTAGCACCAGTGTTATTGATAAAGTGTTTGGTGCCAATATGATTATTCCTCTGTAGATGACGTATCTAGTTCTCTCTGGACATTATTAGGACTTTGTTTTTATTTATTTGTTTCTAACATTACACATAAACTTGTCTAAGAATGGGACTTTTTCATGTATTTATTTGGCACTTAGAAGGTATTTTCAATCTGGAGACTTTGTTCTTCAACTCTGGACAATTCTCTTGAGTTGATTCTTTGATATCTTACCAGTTCCTCTTGTGTATGCCCTCTCATTATGAATTGCTATTCATCAGATCAACATTTATTATTTGTTATTCAAGAAACAATTTCAAAAATGAGATACAAGTGCTTAGTTTGGATTCTCAATCATCTTGTGTCTGGTAAAAATCCGCTAGCAGTTCCTTGAAGGGTGAATCTTCAGACCTTCTCAGAGGCAAGGTCACAGAACCAGCAGCTGAACTTCTCCCAGAGACACTATGGAGACCAACCCTTTGCTTTGTAGATGTAGACACCTGGATAATTAGTATTCCACGGTCTTATAGCCAGTTAGTGACAGAGCATGGATTAATCCAAACCATTTTCTAGCTAGGTTCCTTGTTTATTACATAATGTTTAATAGTCTGTCACATCCCAGTAGCTGGAAGCACAAATTCACATACCTTAAATTCAAACATGATGCACATGGTTTCCAAAGGAAATTCTGGGGATTGTTATAAAAGCAAAAAAACAAAAAGTGGAGAAGGGCTACTAAGATGGCAAAAACTGGAGACATCCTTCAGAGGAGTGGATTTTTGCCTCCCCTCCTGCCATCAATCACTGCTGACAACTCTCTTTGTAACTGCTTATGAAGCCAATTTAAATATACACTGGTTATCATATCTATTTAATATTTAAATATAACATTGTTTCTTGGGATATGATTATGGAAGAATTGCTTAAAGTATATAAAGTTTTAAAGGCATATACACAATTTTTTGTAGAACAGGACCTCAGAATAGACATTAAGACTGAATCATCAGGGGTGCCTGGGTGCTCGGTCGGTTAAGCGTCTGACTTTGGCTCAGGTCATGATCTCACAGTCCTTGAGTTCCAGCCCCGCGTCGGGCTCTGTGCTGACAGCTCAGAGCCTGGAGCCTGTTTCAGATTCTGTGTCTCCCTCTCTCTCTGCCCCTCCCCTGTTCATGCTCTGTCTCTCTCTGTCTCAAAAATAAATAAACATTAAAAAAAATTAAAAAAAAAAAAAAAAGACTGAATCATCATGTTAAAGAAAACTCAAGATGGAACCCACAGTTTGAGTATACCCCTAATCCAAACATCCATAGTCACATAAACAAAACTGATTTCCCTAAAATACCGACTCTAGATTTCAAACAAAACTTAAGCTTTCTTCCCGTCAGCACCACCGTGTAGCTTCCTAGCTGATCAGCTACAAACAAGTAGCTTGAGGCAGTGCCCCTCCCTTAAAAGGAATGTTAAGTGTGTGGCAATCAGTTGCAGTAGAAAATAATGCACTTCCCCATTCAGGCTTTATAAACCCAGCTATAACTGCTAAGAGCCAAGCGCTTGTAGTTTTAGAGTCTTCCTGTTTGCAGATAGTGTGTTTCTTTCTCAATAACATATTCATATCAAATAAAACTTTCTGTACTTAGGACAGTTTCTACCGTACCTACTAGGTATGTTACTATGAACAAGTTAATTAAACTCTGAGTTCTTCATTAGTAAAATGTGGAAGTGATGATAAGATTTATTGAAATATTCTAAACACTGGATGAAACCACGTATAAATTAACTAGCACAATGGCTGATACATGGAATGTGCTCATAAAAATTTGTTAAGTCAATGAATATTAGTTTATGTTGCTTGTCATGCGGACATCCCATAAGATTTCTCATGCATATAATTATTTGATAATCAGTCCACCAAATGTTAAAGGGTCTGGAGAACTTGGTTCACATTCAAAGTTGTTGATAAGTAGTAGTATCTCAGTTGACTTGCTCATAAGCAAGTAAGAAAAAATCTGAAAATTATAGTATAAACTGAGAGACTAGTTTAGGTTATATGCCATTTTTGATATTGTAAGTTGAAAACATTTTGCACTAGGCTACAGTGGTGTCTTTACTGCATAAAAATGACTTTTTCTCCAATTGTATATTTACGAGATTATGGAAAGTATGCATACTCAAAACATACTATAATACTTGATCACCCGTGATAAAGGTAAATGTTTAAGTGTATGATTTTGGTGCTGCTCAATATATTCATTCATTCAAATGATTATTAATTCAACTAATTTGTTCATTTGTTTATTATTATATTTATTGAGTTCTAAATCAGTAATGCTGAGGCTATGAAGAAAAAGTCACTGCCCCAAAACTCGCTGTCTCATCTCCATGACCTAATTCATTTGGAAAAATAAAAAAGAGTACAGAAGATTAGAACAGAAGTAGGTTAATGTTCCTTGCTGCTGCTGTGTACCTAAATTAGTTCCTCCTCTTCTAAGAACAAAAGTCAAGGGTAGAAACCTGCACTATCCAATAGAAATAAAATACAGACCACATGTGTAATTTCAAGTTTTCTGGCCACATTTTAAAAAAAGTATAGAGAAATAGGTGCAATTTATTTCAACAATGTATTTTAACTTCAGAATTTCAAAACATAACTATTTTAGCATGTAATTGATATTAAGATTATTAATGAGAAAAAAAGATAATGAGATAGTTTAAATATTATAGACTGGGTTTAGGATGTGGATGTCGGTCTTTGGAGGTCACAGTTCAATCCCCTACGCTCCCCTAGAGCCTCTAGAAGGAATGTAGATTTGCCAACACCTGTTAAAATCCAGTGATCAATCACCTGGTGATACCCATTTTGGACTTCTGACTTCCAATATTGTAAGTTAACAAATTTGTGTTATGTTAAGTCCGTTTGTGGTTATTTGCAACAAAAGGAAGCATTAGCGTTCATCTTAAATTTTATTGCCTCCAGCCAGTGGTCTTTTATTGATATTGTTAAGAAGCACTTCAGTAATGATTGGTAGGAGATGTGAAGATATCCTCTGGACAACTGAAATTCTGGTTTGGAGCTTGAGAGCAAAGTGACAGTTATGAAACTGATTTTTTTTTTATAGGTTTCACACCTGGCACGGAGTCCAGCATAGGACCCGTGATCAAGACTTGAGCTGAGATCAAACAGTTGGATGCTTAACTGACTGAGCTACCCAGGTGCCTCTGAAACTGATTCAGGAATGATAATGATCCAGACACTTGCAGTAAGAATTGCAACAAGGTCTGGACCAGAAGGTCAGATGGTCAGTATATTTAGTCTTCTAATAAATTTCTATATCCAGCCATTATCTTGCTAGGGCAGGAAATGGCCCCAGTTTGAGGTTTCCTGAAGAAGGTTCACTGATGAGTTTGCTTAACCAGGAGAATTACATCCGAAAGGAAGGAAGGCAAGAAGGAAGGATGGAAGGAAGAAAAGAAAGATGGATCTGTGAAAACTCAGGAGAACTCATCAAAATAGTAACTCAAAATATCAAGTAACTATATCTCATGACCAAATCCTGCTAAATAATGAAGAATAATGTGGAACTTGAATCATGTGCTATCAAACTTTTAATCCTATAAGACAATATTAAAAGAAAGCATTTAAGTGGTACTTTCTAGAGAAGTAAGCTAGGTCTCATTTGTAATGTTAGTATCAGATGTGTTGCTTAAGTTGCTTTTATTGAGGGTAATATAACAAAAACTCCCAGGCGTGCACATTTGCTGGATGATTTCTGGGACTGTAAGTTTCCTAGTGTCAATCACTGCAGAAAGTACATGAGAGTCATAAAAATTTAAGAAATAACCAAAGGAATGTAGACCAATTAGCAAGAACCTAGAGCTCATTATTAAACAAAATTTCTACTGGTTTTCAGAGTGTGAGGAGTGTTAAGACACCAAGTAAGAAAGCACTTGTTTTTCCTATTGCCACTTAGTTGATAGTCATCAAACAAGACAGCAGAAACGACTTCATCAAATAGGATGAGCCAATGGGCCACTCTAAAGGTAGGTCAAATAAATAGAAAAAAAGATAATCAAGGAAGTTTATTGTCAATACATCTCAAATAGCCTCATACACAGAGAAAGAAAGGGATAAAATTATGGACAGAATTGCCATTGATACATATTATAATTGGTTTTGGGGAATAAAATACCTTAAGGTAGAATAAAATTAATTTGTGGATCTGGAGAATACTACTTTTATCATGTAAAATATAAGATAATGAACATTCATTTTCTGTAATAAATTTCCCGTAAAAGAAAAAAAATTGAATTGATTTTTAAATTATGAAGTGATTAAAGATAAATGTTTGTAGATTGATATTCTTTGGCTACTCCCTAAAATACATTTTTTAAAAATGTTTATTTACTTTTGAGAGAGAGAGAGAGAGAGAGCATGAGCGGGGAAGGGGCAGAGAGACCTGGAGACATAGAATCCAAAGTCAGCTCTAGGCTCTGAGCTGTCAGAACAGAGCCCAAAGGAGAGCTGGAACTAATGAGCTGTGAGATCATGACCTGAGTCAATGTCAGACGCTCAACCAGCTGAGCCACCCAGGTGCCCCATCCCCAAAATACATTTTAAAAGCTTTATAATATAAAGATTAGAATCTAATTCTTTCTTTTCAGACATTGATTATCAAAGATATATAAGCTTGACTATTTATCACTGACATTGTTTTACAATATAAATACATTTTAATAATATTCACAGAAGAGTGTAAAATGAAGAGAATATTAGTCCAATTCATTCTAATGGAAATAAACCATTGGATACAGGTTTACAGAAAAATGTTGTAAACACATAATTTTGTTTATTTTTTTTACAAACATCAATGTTTTTAAGATGTGATGTTGGGAGATATCTTCAGACTTGGCAGAGTACAGATTCTTTTGGTAAGATTAACACAAAGATACTCTATTTCTGCCATAACTTAGCCTTTTATTGCAAAGATAAATGTACTCAATTTATTTGCTCAATTGTTAGCATGGTCACAAAGAAGCTAGGAATGGAAAATTCCATCTCTCATTTATTAGCGCAAAAGAAAAAGCTGTGTACTATTCACTTTTCTCTTCATATCAGGAAAAAATACATTTTTCTCTCTTTTCTTCCAATATTCTTCCAATATGTTTGTCCACTTCTAAAACTAGAAATTTATTCCAAGTCTTGACGTTTCCCTATTCAAATTATTTGTGCCAGCACATACATAGTTTCTTCATTTCTTCTATAAACATCAGTTCTTTCATCAGAAGATTGAGTGAAGTGGATGAAATTATGGCTCTTGACAGAGGTTTAAGTGGAGTTATGTAACTTGCCTGACATGATAATAAGTTTATCTCCATCACAATTGCTGCTGCCAAAGTCTTGGGCATATTCCCTCTAAAAAAAATTACATAGGAGTTCCCTGTCACCTACCACAGCAGAGGTAGACAGAGTATGGGGATATTTGGATTTTTCCTTTAGTTAACATCCTTGATTCATTCATTGAGCTATGATTATTAAAAAACAAACAAAAAAGGAACCTCCAAACTTCAGTGTCTCTTTTGGAGAGATAGTGGCATTATAACCAGGTATATACCCTCAGCTTAGAATCAACAAAGTTGAGGTACAAATTTTATACCATTTCTGTTGAAGTCAATGATTTTGACTTTCAAATAAATTGTGACAATATCAATGTTTAAGACATTTTCAAAGTTATCATTATTTCATTCATTTCTTTCCTTTTCTTTTTTCTTTTTTTGACTTTTCATAGCCTACTGCCTTCTCAAGTCTTTTGATTTAAATGATCACTAACTCATGTGGAAAAATTAAAATTTTCCCCAAAGTAAGACAGTTTATTAGGTAAAGCATCCAATTTTGTTTTTGAAATTCCACAAAAATGGGAAAATTAATTACAACTTAACATTTTTCTATGGTGGCCTTAAAGGAAGAGAGCGTTTTCCGCCAAAGACAACTATAGCCTTCTAGTCTCTACATGAATTTAGTCTCTTACTCTAAGTTTGTCTGTATGATTTAATATTTTGCCTTTTTAGCAATATGTTGGAGCATATAGCAGAAGAGATGATTTTTGTTAAAATACTGTCATGAAAATGATTAAGCATAATTTGGGGAAGAAAGAAACTATGCTGTTGAAAAGCCTGAGGTTGCTTTTGTATGATTATATAGTCTTAGCAGTTTAAATTGGAAGGACATTTGTCAAAAAGTCAATATTCAGCATGCTTAAACATTTCTTATTAATTTTAGTTAAAAGGATTAACCACTTCAATGGAAATAAAAACAACCTATGCTTGCATGAAACCAAGAAAAATGAGACTTGTTCTATATAGAAAGACTTTTGAATGCTTTGGTGCCTTAAACCTTTTATATAATTGGAAATAATTAGGTCTGCATTAAAAAGTCATGGTCATAATAAAAATTTGGCTGGAAACTAATGAAATAAGCTGTGCATTGTGTAACTACTTAACATATTTTTTATTTGATTAGTTGACTAATCAAATGAATTACAGAGATAATATAATTGACTTTAAAATTTTACATTAACATATGCCCTGCAGTCTTTCTTAAAAGTCCATTAGGGTATAAACTCTATCTATTGGAAGGAAAGATATTAAGTAGGCAATTTACCCTCTGTAATAGATGTTGTCTGACTGAAAAACAAAACCAAAATCTGTGGCCTAGAACTGAATGTGCAATCCGCAAATGCAGAAAGATGACCAGGTGGGAGGCAATTCCAACTATAAAGATGGCTATTATCATAACCAAGTCACAAGCATGCATTTTAGTAAACAAATGATCTCATACACTAAACAGCAGTCCCATTTAAGGTCCTGAAGATGAGGGCAAAGTTCTCAGTAGCATGAGCTCTAGGGCAATGTAATAAAAACAATAAATGATAAAAACAATAAATGAATTAGAATGATACTTGTCATAATACTTGCATTGAGTACACTGGACTGCAGAAAAGATGAAGCATCTGAAAACACTGTGGAACGATTAGCTGAATATAAATACATACAAAAGAATTTGGAGTCACTACAGGTCAAATGTCAACATGTGCATAGAGAGTATGGTACTGTTTTAATACCAAGCAAAATAACAGGCTAAATGTAGTGGGATGCAGCCTATAGGAAATTTACCTGGCTTGGTAAAGGAGTAATACAGAAGAAAATGAGCTAATAATGTAGGAGAAATTATAGGATTACATAATTGTCCTTTTGGAACCCCTAATGATATTCCTGATCCAGGTAAGATAAAACCTGGTGTTTTATCACCTAAAACAATTAGGTGAATGGTTGATGGGGAACATGAAAAACTGCAGATATGACATCATTCTGATTATCTCTGGCTTGCAAAGGGGAAAAATAAGTACAATAAAAAAACCAATTCGTCAGTCCCTTAGCCAATGTTTAATCTTAGCAATACCAGTGGCTGGCCAACCAGAAAATAAGTTTTCTGATGTGATGCAATGTAGAATCCAACATTACTTATAATGTATATTTAATCCAAAAGCAGTTCTAATTTCTGGTTTGCAGGAATTAGAGGGAATTGAGGAAGAAACCAGACAATGAGAGAGCTTAGAAAACTCTCATTGTAAAACTTTGGGCAGGATATGGCAGAGATTTCACCTTTGTTTTTGGAAAATTTAGACCAGTGAGACTTTGAAAATATCGACATTACAGAACCATTTAAGCTGAAGTAAAGACTTCATAACATATCTTAGTTCAGCTCCCTCATTTTACAGATAAGGAAAGTCAAATTCAAAGGCCACCTAAGCTAGTAAGAACCTGCCACCATTAGACCCCCGATCTGAAGCCTAGGGATCTTTGTATGACCTCATGTTATTCTCCAGGGTGTGGCGGCACCTCACCAAGTAGTATGTTCCCCATGGTGACAGGTGTTGTAGAGAAGGCTGGAGGATAATTTGGAAATGATGCTATGGAAAAAAATTGAACAGCAGACTTGTGCCTGGACTAAGGCAGAGGTCTTCAAGGTCTTCTTTGACAGTGGTGTGGTTTCATGAGTAATTCACAGCCATTTGAGCAGACTTTAGCTGAATAATTTAGGAATCCCATCCCCATTTGTACTCTTGCCTTTAAGAGTGTAATATTTGCACAGGGAGTAATTTTAAGACATGCCTGACCACCACGGACAAGTTCATAAAATAACAAACTTTGTTTTTGAGCTCCATAGGAATGGACAAAGAGAGGATAAAGAAAGCATTGCTGTTTATTTTTCATTATCTTCAGATAATATTCACATTAAAAAGTGCATTTCCAGTCTGCTGTCAAATTCAATTATGTAATCACTTTATCTGTACTTCTTTTATGAAGAAAAATAAACATATTCAAAATATTTGTAGTCAATTTATAACACAGCAGCCACATACCCTACTTCCATGAAAGATTTTTTTTTGTAAACTGTAAATTGCCAAACAGATATTAGTGATTATTGCATTCACTTCTATAATGACCTTCATAACTGTCTCATACTAAAGTCAGCTGTGTTGATCTCATTTCCAAATGCAGTTAAAACAAAAGCTCAAAGTCAAGGTATTTCTCAGCAGGCTGAGAGTTAGTAGCAAAGATGTACCCTATGTAAGGATACGAAGATGGTTTTAACAAATTAGGTCCTGAGATTCCTCATGAGATTATTATAGCCTTTTAAATCAAACTGTTGTTAGACACGGCCCTTTAAGCCCTGCTGGTAAATCAATAGCCTAACAATTTTATTCTATTTCACCCCAGTGTATTGAAGATCTGTCCTCAAGAAAGGACTCTTAGAGAGGTGGTTCTTATTCCCATAGAGTAAAGGAGTATGGTATTGATGTTTATTAAAAGGAGAAGGATGGTCTAAAAACTTTGAGTATAAGCTCTACATGTCACTTTCTGTACCCAGTAAAAAGGAACAAAAGAGGATAAATAAAACCACAAACCACAACCATAATGACAAGAACCCTTTCTTCTACATTAACCATAATCTCTCCTTTTTTTGTTGTAACATATTACAGTTTTGAAAGGCAATATGCTAATAAACAATTAAAACATTTACCTAAAGAAGATAACTAGGGCAGGCAGAAGAAAAGCCAAGAACATGGATATTTCACTAGTCAGACTAAAGAGATTTTCTGCCCTATTTCCCTTTACAAACCTAGGACGCTAATGTTCTACACTTAGAACAAAGAATAGCATTAGTCTATTAATCCTTTTGAATCATAGATCCTACTTTGCTACCTATTTAAAATGGAAATACTCACAATTTATTTTTGTTATCAAATTAGTCTGGTAATAAATATAATGATAACTCATATTTAATAAGTATCTCTATGTGCCAAGAACAAGTTGTTTGTTATTCCACTTAATCATCCTGCTACTCCATGACATAGACATTATTATCCTCATGTAACAGATGAGGAAACCAAGATTTTGCCTTGACGAGGTGTTTGAATCCACACAACAAGGAAGTGGAAGATTGGGATTTGGTTTCAAATCTGACTTTAAAGTTTATGTTCTTTTCTGTATACAATGTTCTTATTTCCTTAAGAAACTAAAAGAATTGTGCAGAGCCTGCTTGGGATTCTCTCTCCTCCCTCTTCCTTTCTCTCTTTCTCAAAATAAATAAACTTAAAAAAAAAAAAAAAAGAAACCAGAAGAATGGGCTAGATTCTTACTCTGTTTTAACTCTTAAAAAATGACAATATTTTTTACTTTGAGTTTTACTTTGGCTGGGTCTCTTTACTTTAGCATTATATAAATTCATACTTTAGACTATATTGGAACTATAACTAGGAAGAGCTTACTAAATAGGTTATATGGAATTTTAAATAAATAAAAAATATTTCCAAACTGTTGACTCTCATTTAAATAAAAATGTTTTCCTATTATAGTAATGTTAGTTAAGTTTACAATATAGATGTGGTTGGCTCTAATCAGTACTCAGGCCAGGGAAGGTTAGCTAGTATTTAATCGAAAGGACATATTTCAGATGTGGCCACTACAAGGTTCAGCCGTACTTATGAATATTCAGTATCACAGTTTTCTTAATTTGTGTAACAGAAGTTAGAGATTATGTTTCTTTGGTGAACTGAAATGATGTTGAAGATCTGCAGATGGGTGAAAATTTGCAGAGAAAGGTGGGTGAATGGGATATAAGAACATAGACTGGCCCTTCATCCTTTTGCCCGTGGACTTAGTTACCTGGATCTCATTCCTTAACCAACTGAGCCACCCAGGTGCCCCTACCTGGATCTCATTCCTAAATGGTCCTGTGTTTAGCCATTGATCAGCCAAGTTTTGTGACTCAGATTAAAGAAGTTACCTACGATAGCATCACAGTTACCTTGAAGTAAACTTTTCATTTCAAGGTTTTGCCAGAATCGCTAAGGGACTGTACAAGCATACAGAAGGGCTTGTGTCCTTCCTACTTTCTTGCTACTAAATATCTCTGTGACAGAATTCAGTCTGAGACTTGCTTTCATTTTAACAATGTGCAGGGTGGGGTGGGGTGGGGGAAGGTATATCTTCTACCTACCTCTAACTATTAGAGGTCACTAATATTTATCAAAAGGAATCTAATAGTTGTAGGTGAATAACTTGTCTTAGATTAGCTCAAGATAAATATTATTCAATTCCATGCATTATATAAGCATCTATATCTCTATGCCTCTATCATTACCTTGAGGCAATTGGAATTCCCTCACCATTATCACCTTCTTACCAACAAACAGTAATGCTACAGATTGGGCAGAGTGCTCTTGAGTCTTTTCTAAACTAGGTTTTGGACACATTTGGACTTTGGCTGGGTCTTTGGAGAGACTGAAAGCTACCAGGGTGCTTAATCTAGGACACATTTTGAAAGTAATATAAATCTTTCAAATTGTTTTTATTTGAAAGATTAAATAAATCTTTCAAATTTATTTGTTTTTATTTTCAAGTCTCTAAATTCAAATGACTTCTGTCCCAAAGGCAGATATTTTTATAGTTGCACAATAGCCAGGAAAGGGGTTCATCAGTCCTTAGGTGTTAATGAGTTAGGCAGTTTTTAGGAATGAATCCTAATTCATGTGCAGAGAGAAGGTTTGTAAAATGTTGTTTAAATGAAAACTATCTGTACTTTTTAGTTTCCCACTCATCTATACCATCTGAGAAGGACTACGCCCTTTCCACACTTGTTCATGACTTTATGACTTTGATGGTGTAAGAAAGTTTAGGAGTAGTGGAGTAGTCTGTAGAGTAGTTGGGAGTAAAACAGTTTCTAGACTCAGACTGGGGACAAATCTCATAGTTTCCTCTCACTATCTCATCGAATCCTCACAATAAGTGTACAGGGTAGATAACATTTATTATCTATTATAGGGTTGATATAGAGTAGATATCTATTATCTATATTATTATACTAATGATATCTACCCTATACACTTATTGTGAGGATTCAATGAGATAATCACCTAAAAGCATGTAAGACAATACCTGGTACATAGTTCGTAATCAATACGTATTTACAATGGACAGATATTCGGGTTTGCTATTCAAAGTTCTAGGCATAAAAGGAAGAACATGGGGAATACAGTCAATAGTATTGTAATATTATTTTATGGTGACAGATGGTAGCTGCCCTTGTGGTGAGCATCACCTAATGGATAAAGATGTATCACTATGTTGTACACCTGAAACTAATGTAACATTGTGTGTCATCTATACTCATATAAAAAATTAATAATAAAAATATTCTTATTCAAATTCCTTTCAAATACAAGTATTCCCAAATTTTATTTTCTTCTGAGTACAGCTGAAACATAGTGCCATCATTAACTCTTGCTGGAAGTGACGGTGAGGCAGGCATAGCACAGCAGGCACTGGGCATGGAGTGGGAAGTCATAGATTGAATTCTAGCCACGTGACTGAAAATAGCACGCTTAATTTTTCTGAGCCTTCCTTCCTTACCTCCCAGTGTTCTGAATATTAAATGAGAGTAAGCATAACAAAGTGCCCATCACTGAGCCAGTCTATAAGCAATGCTGGCCAGCTAAAGTATTTATTTCTGTGGAGTAAGATGTGTGCTAAGGATTTTTCCTTATCCCTGTGTAGCTCATTGATCCGCATACACTTGGTGTCTACTTAATAATTAACTATTTCCAGACTTAAAGAGTAGAATGTGTTTCTACATTTATCTCACCTTTATCATTTCCACTTTATTTGTGTGACAAACAGCTGAGTATGTGAATTTATTTCATTGTTTTCTCACAGAAGTGTCTGAAATGCTCTCCTGTACCTTACAACTTTCTGGATACTATCTTCTTTGTTAATGATGTCCAAACAAATGCAATGTTAAAAATACATTGCATGGAAACACAGTGCAAAATGAAGTTTACTAGGTGGAAGATCAAGAGGAATTAAGTGCCAAAGCTCTAGCCCACACGTCTGTAAAATTGATTTGACTTAATAAGTTTAATGCAAATAGAGTTGTATTGTTTGTGATGTGTGGATACACACACTCATACACATACAAACGTACACATCTTCAACTGTATGGGCACATCTTGCTTTTGTCCATTTAGAATTCTCATGAATAAATAAATATAAATATGCTGTTTTCATTTTTAAAGATCAGCTTTTTATCAGAAATTTAAAACCGAGCATATACTAGCATACGAACAGACTTTGAGAAACACAGTAGGTTGGGGCATGCCGAAAGATAGCTCATGATTGCCATGTTCTTCTCAGTAAAAGAAGTACTATATTTCTCATCTCATCCTCTTGATTAAACCTGTTTGTTTTTTACCCTTCCTGTAAATCATTTCATTGCAACCACCACTAGATTTAAAGCATGGAGTTGCTAGTAATCACACCAATCTTTCACTTCAAGACTTTTCTAGGTGATTTGGTGTAAAATGTTTCATCTGTTCTCCTAGCTAATGCTGGAAATCTTCCAGGATTTAATTTCAGTATCCTCCAGGAAGCTTCCCTTTATCCCTTCTTCCTATTCAGCAAGAGCAAAACGTCTTTCCTCTGTACTTTTAAATCACTCCATATAATAATAAAATTGTAGCTTTCTTTCGGTCTTATCCATGACATTGTGAAAATCCTGTTTACTCTTGAATCCAATCCCCTGCTACAGTGCTTATTCAGCACATAGGACATACTCCATCGGTATTTGTTCAACTGAACTGAATCTATTCATGGACGTGTTTATCTAAGTTAATTCCAAAGTGATCCCCAAGTTTCCACTCATCCAAGAAGAATGCTTCTTCATATACAACTTATTGAAAGAAGCATTGATATGTACTGTTACAAAAGCAAATTCTGATTGGTGTTGAAGTGGTGGGTTTCTAGCTTCTCACTCTGATCTCAGGGGGCAAGGGGGAGAGACTCCATTCAGCTCATGAAAGTTGTAACATTCAGCTGGCATTGGGCTGAGTTCAAGGATGCAACTTCTTTATGCATGTGACCAGTTCCATTCTGTGTTTTTGGTTTTCTGCTTTGCAAAGTAAAAATAATGATCACTCCTTCTTACCTCGCAGAAGGCACTGGGATGCTTGCCCTGCCCAATCAGAAAATAAAATGATTTTTAAATTGATTACAGTTCGTTACCTCTGAAAGGGTTCTTTTACTTACCTGAGAGTCCCAATTATCAATATGGTAAATCTACAAAATAAAAATAGAAACAACAGATGATTTTAAGAATGGTGATTTCAAAACAATATGAAAGGGCAGTTGAGAGGAAAGAGAAGAATCATAACTAGCAAGGTGAAAATACAACTAGTTAATAGAAGTCAAATATATAATAGGATTTTGTTCATTTAGGATAGCAGACATCTGAGGGACATTCCTGGTTATCTTTTACAGCTAGAATAAATTCGTATATTTTTATTCTTTTATTAGGAAACTGAAAAATCAGAAAACAATTTTACTTCCTTAAATTAATATAGATCTCATCCATCAAAAAGAGCATGCAAAAAAGAACTCATGACACAACCAATAATATCTTACCCATAAATGATACCCAAGATCCAAGGGCTCCAGGTCTTTTAAAATATTATATTGCTTTGGGGCTCCTGGGTGGCTCAGTCAGTTGGGCATCCAACTCTTAATGTCAGCTCTGGTCATGATCTCGCGGTTGTGGGATTGAGTCCTGCACTGGGCTCCGAGCTGGGTGTGGAGCCTGCTTTTTTTCTCTCTCCCTCTCTCTCTGCCCCTCCTCCACTCACATGCACATGTGTTCTCTCTCTCTCTCTCTCTCTCTCTCAAAATAATTAAACATTTAAAAAATATGATATTGTTTTGAGAAAACAAATCATTCCTTTCTGTGTGTTTTGGGTAGGCAACATTGACTTCACTTAAAAATAGAGAAAACTAAGCACAGGAAATAGTAACTTTCTAACATAGGAACACTAGTAAGCCAACAGGCTTAGTAAGCCAATAGTAAAAGCCACTGTAACTACTTTCCTGTCTGGAATTTATTTCTCCTATATGTTTGTTTTTGAATGACAGAACAAAGAACAGAACAAAAGTGTATTCCATTCTTGATGGACCATCACCTTTTTCAGATAAAACATTACCTGCAGCATTTTAGGTGGGTGGCTATCCAACAAAACACAAACGAAAAAGCCCTAAAGCCTAGGAAAAATATTCTAAAAACCCCCTATTGAAAATAGCTTTACAGAGAGTTGTAGAAAAATAAGCAGTACTCAGAAGTAATGCTAAAAACAGGCCCAAATTGGAGTCAATTATGTTAAGCCCCATGTCACCAAATCAAGACTTACAGCTTCAGCTCTTCCAGAAATGGAATTATAAGGCGGTTAATCAGGAATCGTGCAATAAGCATTACTTAGGTAATCTGCCTGACCGCTGCCATGTCCTAAAGGAAGTAACCTTGCAATAACCAACCCATGTTTTGGGCTAGTGTAACTTTCTTGTTCCAGGCCCTTCTGCCTATAAAAGTCTTTCATCTTGTGTAATTACTTGGAGCTCGTTTCTGTCTGCTGGTTTGGATGCTGCCGGATGCATGAGTAATCGAATAAAGCCAATATGATCCTCAAAATGTACTCAATTGATTTTGTTTTTTAACAGTTGTTTATTCATTGTCTTATTGTCTTTACCCCTCTAAAGAAGAAATATATTTTATCTCACACCTTAGCACTAACACAGCCTTCTCTGATCAAAAGTTCTTTCCTAACTCATTAAACTCAGTTATTCAATGCCTATAATGTATTGAAATTTACATCAAAGTCCACCTCAAACTTGAACCTTCCAAGTAGCTAAAATTGTATTGTGTAAGAAAGTAATTCCTCTTTGCTCATATCCCTGCCTCTGGACTTAATGGAGGTGGAATCACCATGGAGCAGCAGCAGGTGCCTTTTAGCTTCCTTGATGATTTACTCTAACGCCTTCAAATGTTTTCCTGTGCAGCATCTGTGAGCCAAATCAATTACGCATTCCAGGCAGGTTTCTTTTTTTCCCTTCTTGAAAATTCATTATGCATCTTAATGTATTAAAAAGTTTTTTTTTTTTCTCTCTCTCTCTAGTCTTTTATTGGTTTCTGGTTCCAAGGTATTAAGAGTCAGATAATGTGTTCACTCGCTTACATTTGTCTAAGTGCCTCCCCCCTCCCCCTTGTCCAGAACACTTTTAGCATTTGATCTAAGCTGATCTAAAGATTTTAAACTATTGTATATGCAGCATCTGTGAAATCTGAATTAATTTATACGGAAAAGCTTTTTACCATCCTCTAGTTGGAAAAGGTGAATGCTTACATTCTTCAAGTGGAGAAAAATCTATTCCAGAAAAGGTGTTAGTGTAGAAACAATGCAAAAGTGGAAAAACAAGTATGTGTTTGTTCATCTTAAACACATAGAGTTAAAAAGTAATTTACTATCATCCCTCAGATATAAAACAAAATCATTTAATATCCTTGTAGTTTTCTTCCTCAGACTAGTATTCTAAGAACTAATAATTTGAAGAAATGCCTTAAAAATATAAATTTTTCTCCTAAGTTTATTTGTACATGAAGAATTTTTAAATCATATTGAAACTATTAGTTTTCTCTCAGGTATTTATATCTTGTCTCTTCCTCAAGCCACTCCCTAAAGCAGTAAATTTAGAAACCATATTTGCTAAAAAGATATACCAAACAGAGAAATAATTCAAATAAAATTCTCGCACAGAATCTTCTTAGGTGTTCAGACAATGTTTTAAAAAAATGAGTGAGAAAGGTTGTGCTGGCAAAATCACTTAATGTCTCATTTTTCATCACATCACACAGCTTCAAACTAATAAATCCTATAAAAGTTATTTTTAAGGGATAGTTTAGGGAATTAATCTATAGTATCTCCTTTTTCTGTTCCTGTTCTGAGCAAATTAGAGGTAGACAAGGAGCAAGGTTGTCAGAGATGAAGATATAAGCAGTTCTTTTTTTTTTTTTTTCTTTTTTAATTTTTGGATACACTTAGACTCAGAAGACCTGCGAAGAGAATATGGAGGGTTCCTGTGTGACTTTATTCTGGTCCATTCTAATATCAACAAAACACATAGACATTGGTTCAGTACTGTAAACTAAACCATAGACCTTATTCACACCTCCCAGATTCTCCACTACTATTGTTTTCCTGTTCCAGGATCCAAGTTGCGGTCAGCTGTCATGTCTCCTTTGTCTCTCCAATCTGTCATAGTTTGTCAGGATTTCTTGTAACACATGACCTTGACAATTTTGGAAAGTAGTAGTCAGGTATATTGTGATTGTCCCCCAATTTGGATCTGCCTTATGGTTTTCAAGTATTAGACAGAGTTTATGGATTTGGGGAATACCAGAGAGGTCATGCGCTCATCATATTGTGATATAACAGAGAACACATGATATCAACCCATTTTACTACTAATGGTCATTGGAGTCATTAACAATGCTGACTTCCTACTCTCATTCTTTCTATATTCATTAATTGAAATTTTCTGTAAGGGTAAGTTGTCTCTTTCCTTTATTTGTTCATGTAATCATTTATTTTTATCACAAATTCTTATTTTATTCTTTGGTTAATAGTCCAACACTATCATCATTTATTGTGTGGTTCTGATTGCTCCAACTATGGCCCCTGGGGGCTCTTTCAGGTTGGCTCTTGTGCCCTTTTGAAATGTTCCCTTTGTGTGTTGTTTTGATTTTGTTCTTTTGTTCGATTGTTCTATCTCTACCTTCTGCCACCTCAAGGTGATTCAGATTCATCTTGTATTTTCTCCACCCCCACCCTAGAATAAACCATTTGTCCAAGTAATCTTGTTTCTTTACGTTGGAAAACAGAATCTAGAAATCAATATGCAAGGACTACGTGTGCTCATTCCTCCTGGTGGGTGACTGCTTTTGGGCACTCAATGCACACAGCGAAGGGAGTATATGTAAGCATACCTTTCCGTGTAATATACCTAGCTGTGTATGTTACACATACACAAATGTATGTACTACACACATAAGTTTATACTGATACCCGATTCAAATCTACCACAGTATTCATTCTATCCGTCCTCTTTCTTTACTGTGACTTCTTTCTCAGGGAGGAACTTGGCTCTCACCATCTACAAAATAGCTGTTTATTTGTTCAATCATAGTATAGCTGTAGTTTCAAAATTACTAATTTGTACTTACATGAGAAACAGTTTATGAACTAGAGTACAGGTATCCCTTGCTTTCAGAGAGTTCCCCTAATGTCACTTTGCTTTTAAATTAGTACTGTTTTCCTTAGCCAAAAGAAGAGGATTTTTGCTTTTACAAAAAAAAAAAGAAAAAAAGGAGAAAGCTGAAATACCTTTCAGTGTTTGTTTTGCAGTGAGCTCTTGTAAAGGCAACACACATCCTAAGCAATGAGGGGGACCCAGCCAAGCTCCTTGCCTGGGAATTGTGCTCAGTAGTATCTCAGCATCCATGTGCCGTAGCTTTGAACTGTGTGTGTGAACATTTGAATTTTAGCTCAATTTATTTTGTGTGTCTGTTGGCAAGATGTGTCCTAAGGTACGTATGTATTATGCATTTTTATTGGATATGTACCCGGGATCAGTGGCATGCATAGTGTATTCGACACCAGGGCAGATCAGTTTTTAATACACCTTCACCTATACAACAAAATAAGTTTTAGTAATAATCAAGTAAAAATCAATAACAATCATTGTCTTAATTTGCTCTTTAGCTTTAAAACTAGTAATTAATAATTTAAAGAAACAATAAATTTCAGTTTTAAAGATAATTCTTAAATTCAGAAAAATATTACATATATGAACAAAAATTTACATTTTCAAATAATAAATAGTATACCTCTCAGTTTGCATTATTTTAATGTTTTGAATTTTAAAGACAAGAACATTAGGTGGTTCTGTAGAGTGACAATTGAGATGACTCAAGTTTTGATTTTGTCTTTACAATCACTACACGATTGTTGCTTGTTTTGACCTAATACTTTTGTGCAGGAACATGTAGTATAACAAGAGTTGGAGACATGAATGTTAACAATTCTGAACTGAAAGGAACTTATAAGATGAACACATGTAACTGAATCCAAATTTGTCAGAGACCAATTATATAACTGGGAGTTCTCTGAATTAACTTTTATATAACACACAAAGTTTATTAAAGGATATGTAATAGAACAGCTAATTTGATGCTGACAATATTACAAAAATTAACAATATTTAAATTATCAATATTACCTGTGTCAATTGTTTAGAACGTAAATCCAGACAAGTCATTTTAGGGAAGAGTATTTGCCCATTGACATTGTTGAGAACTTCTGAGGCAGAGTTATAACAAAAATCAGACCATCTTTTCATTTCGGTTTTAGTTGTTTTTGTTGTGAAATTCTCTGCAGATAAGACATACTCTAATTTTCTTCAGCCAAGGAAGAATGTTCCCACCTTCCTATCCTTGATATGTCACTGCTTAAAAGTAGAATGCCTGGTCATGGGGTATATGTGTGTTCAGCTTAGTAGATACTGCCGATATCTGGCAGTATAGTCATTTATATTTTCTACTACTAGTGTGTGAGATTTCCAGCTATTACTTTTTCATTACCAATATTTGACTTGTCAAGTTTTTCAATGTTAACTCTTCTAAGTGTATATGGTTTCCCAATGCAGTTTTAATTTGCATTTGCCAAGTGACTAAGGAGGATAGGTATTGTACATACTTTTGGATATCTTCTTTTGAAAAGTGCCTGTTTCAAGTCTTTTGACCCCTAATTGGATTACCTGACATATTTTCTTTTAATGATTTGTAAGAGTTATTTATATATTCTGGGCACAAGTACTTTTCTGGTTATAAATATTGTAAATACCTATTCCCATTTTTTAATTATTCTTCTTTTTTTTAAATTCTTTTAATGATGTCGTTTGTTGAATAGAAGTTCCTTTTGAAATAATTGCCATTTATTAACATTTTGTTCTATGATCAGTGCTTTTATGTTCTCTTTACGACAGAAGTTCTTCATTTTAATGCAGACAAATCCATCAATGTTTTCTTCGATGATTAGACCTATTGTGTCCTGTTTGAGAAATCTTTAGTTACTGCTGGTATAAAGATGGTCTTTATGATTATATAGATGGGTTAATTCCTTGTATATCACATTAAGGTTTAAAAAAATGTTCCTGGAATTGATTTTTTTTTTTTAAGTGGGGTAAGGCAGGGATCCATTGATGGATATCCAATTCCCTCGTGCCATTGAATAAATATACCATCTTTCCCCTACTGCTCTGTACCTGCCACATTTGCTGAAAGTCAGGTAACTAAATAGATGTAGCATAGTTTTTGGATTTTCAACTCCATACCATTGTTCTGTTCATCTAAATTTGCATTAATACTGAATTACCTTAAGATATTAAATCTTTGCATTTCATTGTATGTGTGCAACAGATTTGTTCAATTTATTAAAATTTGCCCTGGTTTCTTAGTACTCTTTGCATTTCCATGTAAAGTTTAGAATCAACTTGCCAATTTTCACCAAAATACCTGCTTGGTATTGCTTTGAATCTATAGCATTGAAGTCTTGTGCATCTTTTGTTAAACTGATTCTATCGCGTTTGATGCTTTTATGCAACTGAAAATTTTGTATTTTAAAAAATTACATTTTATAATTTTTCATCTACTGATATATGGAAATCTAATTGATTTCTTTATGTTTCACTTATGTTCAATGACTAGTTAAATTCATTTCTTAATTCTAATATTTCATTTCTAATCAAGAAAATTCCACATTCAAATCATATAATTGTATAATGCCTCATTTCTTAGAATTCATATGGTTAGGACCTCCAATACGATTCCAAAATGGAGAGAGAGAACATCTTTTCCAGATGCCTAATGGGAATATTTCACCATTCAATATGTTCTAAGTTTTCAAGTTATCTCTTTATCAGCTGAAAGAAGTTCTTTTACACTTTTGTTTGAGTTTTGCTCTATACCTTTTTGGCATCCGTTGAGAAACCATATGATTTTACTCTTTTATTCTTTAAGTGTAGTTAATTATATTGATTGAGACCTAAATATTAGGTTTCTTGCATTCCTGGAATAAACTCAGTTTGTTGTGGTACATTTTTTTTTTCAAATAGCCTAATTGATTCAGCTGTTGAAATTCTCTGCAGATATTTATATTTATGTTGATAATGATCATTGGCCAGGGATTGTCTTTTCTTGTGATATTTTGGTCAAGTATCCTGACCTCTATTTACTGATCTATATCATGAATCCATGAGCACAATTAAGGTAATTTATCACCCCCAAAAGGTTTTCAGTGCCCTTTTATTTAAAAAAAATTTTTTAATGTTTATTTATTTTTGAAAGAGACAGAGTGCGAGTCTGAGTATTTTTGAAAGAGAGACAGAGTCCAGAGTGTGGGGGGAGGGGCAGAGAGAGAGAGAGGGAGACACAGAATCTGAAGCAGGAGCCAGGCTCTGAGCTGTCAGCACAGAGCCCAACACAGGGCTCACACTCACAAACCGCCAGATCATGACTTGAGCCAAAGTCGGATGCTTAACCGACTGAGCTACTCAGGTCCCCCTTCGGTGCCCTTTTACAATTCATTTCTCCAGCCAAGCTTCATCTTCAGGCAAACACTGATTTATTTATATCACTATAGATTAGATTGTATTTTCTAGAATTTATATAAATATAATCATACAGTATATGGTCTTATTTTGTTTGACTTTTTCACTCAACATAATTACTTTGAGATTTATCTACATCCTTGTCAACACTTGATATAGTAAGTCGTTTCAACTTGACCATTCCAGTGGGTATGTGGTGGTATCTCTTTGTGGTTGTACTTTGCATGTTATCATTTTGTATTTTAAATTTTTAATTAAAAAATTGGCATATAATCTAAAAAAACTGACACATGGTGAAATTCACTCATTTCATTCCGATTATGGATTTTGACAAATACATGGAGTATTTTATATACTACCCAAATCAAGATATAGTGTAGTTCATCACCTCCAAAAATTTTGTTGTGCTATACCTTTGGAGTCAAACTCTTTTCTCACATACAATTATTTGCCACCACTGACCTTTTTCCTCTTCCTATAGTTTTTGTTTTCCAAAATGCCATGTACATGATGAGAATGTTTAGCCCTCTATTTTATTCCTCTCAAAAAAAGAAAATCAGTTCAGGGGCACCTGAGTGGCTCAGCCAGTTAAGCCTCTGACCCTTGATTTTGGCTCAGGTCATGATCTCATCAGGTCATGATGGCAGTTCGTGACATCAAGCCCTATGTCCGTCTTTATACTGACAACTTGAAGCCTGTTTGGGGTTCTCTCCCTCTCTCTCTGTTCCTTCCCCCCTCTCTATCCCTCTCTTTCTGTCCCTTCCCCACTCTCTCTTTCTCTCTCAAAATAAACATTAAAGAAAGAAAAAAGAAAATCAGTTCAAATTCATAATTTTCTTTGGGAGTAAGTCAGGGGCTTCTGAAATAAAACCATATTCTAGAAGCAATGTGTGTTTCAGGAAATCCTTGCATTCAGGTGAATTCACCCTTTGTTCATGAAGCAGACAAGGGACAGACACAGAGTTGTGCTATCTTCAGTTTACATATGACAAAACGGAAAATAACAATGAACTGATTCACTCCGGGTTACTGGCAAATCCAGAAACTATTAAGCGTCTTGCCTTTCACTGTAGTATTATAGTTGTTTCCTTAGTTACATTTATTTCAGTGAAATTACTTTTCATTTTTATCTTACTAGTGACTTTAGAGTTTAACTCCAAATACAATGCAGTTTTACAGTAAAGCAATTCTTATCAAAAGCAAGCTGCTTCTCCTATAACCCAGCCTCTTAATGTTCAAGCCCTGAGAGCTCTGGTTGCGGGCTTCGTCCTCGACCCTCTGACTCCCCAGGTGAGGTGGGTGTCCTCTCTTCCCATGTCTCTTCCTTTTGGGCATTGCTCTTTGCCAATGCCACTTAATGTGGTGAGTTGTCATTCAAAGTGCCACACTTCATCAGCCATGGAAGTGGAAGAGTGGCCCATACTGGCCCCTCAGAGTCTCTTCCCAGGACACAATGACTGGAGAGATCGATAGGGATCGATAGGATTGCAGGGAGAGAAAGCATCTCTTTTTTCTTCATGAGACATGTTAAAACATCATGTAAGCCTGGTACTGGCAGAGAATTTCTGGAAAATTATGCTAAGACAGAGGAGAGAACAGCCTCCTCCTCTGAAAAAGTCCATGGGGGTGAGACTAGAGAAGGAGAGAGAAAGAAATGAGAAAGAGAAAAAGAGAGACAGAGAGACAGAGACAGAGAAAAAGGGAATGAAACAGAGAATCGAAATTATCATTTAACCATCAGGCAGCAGATGTACCTAAAGCCCCACCCCTCCTCTTTTTCAGTTTATGAGTCAAGAAATTGTCTTTTGTTTCACTTAGTTTTTTGCCACTTTCAGTCAACAAGTGCCGACTACCCTCCTAAGCGCTTGTGTTCATTTACACGAGTGACAGCTTCCACTACTCTAGACTAGTAGAGTCTAGTAGACAGCGTCCGCTACTTCAGACTCTTCTCTGAACCCTACGTTCATCTCCATGGTTAAACCTGAATTTCTGCTAGGATTGGATGACTTACACAGCAGAACCTACCGTGTTCAAAGCCTAAGACTTGGTTTCCGCTCAGACCTATTCCTCCTCTTTCTGCATCTCAGTATGTTACCACCACTTTTCAGTCGCTCAAGTCAGAAATGAGACTCACCTTAATTACTCGGTCCCTTCACCCCACCCCCCACCGCCAACCCTCCAGCAAGTCCTGCCATTCTCAGCTCCCAAATGTTACATGGATCTCTCTGCCTCTCTTCATTTTTACCATTTCAGCTCCAGTCTGACACCACGTCTCACTGCCTGCAATTAATTTCCTTCTAGCTGCCTCACTGCTTCCAGTTTTGATTCTTCTTTTTTTTTTTTTTTAAATTTTTTTTTCAACATTTTTTTATTTATTTTTGGGACAGAGAGAGACAGAGCATGAACGGGGGAGGGGCGGAGAGAGAGGGAGACACAGAATCAGAAACAGGCTCCAGGCTCCGAGCCATCAGCCCAGAGCCTGACGCGGGGCTCGAACTCACGGACCGCGAGATCGTGACCTGGCTGAAGTCGGACGCCTAACCGACTGCGCCACCCAGGCGCCCCTGATTCTTCTTAATCCAACCTCTGCATGGTACTTTGAGTGATCCTTTAAAATATAAACTAGGTCCCTTTAGTTCTTCTGCTTGGAACCTTGTCATTGCTGCCGCTGCTGCTGCTCCTCTCTTCCTCCTCCTCCTTCTTTTTCTTCCTCCTCTTCTTCTCCTCTCCTGGCCCTGCCTCTTTCTTCTTCTTCTCTTACTCCTCCTTCTCCTTTTTCTCCTTCTTCTCCTTTTTCTCTTTCTCCTACTCCTCCACTTCCTCCACTTCCTTCTCCTCCTTCTCCATCTCTTCTTCTTCTTCTATCTTCTTCTTCAGTTGCTTTTAATTGCACATAAAATAAAGCTTGAATTCCTTTTCCTGGTCTAAAAGGCCTTTGCTAAGTCTAATCTGATTTCTCCCCCAGCCGTAGGGCCCGACACTGCCCCCTACTTCTCCCCCCTCCCCTCTCCCCCCCCCCCCCCCCCCCCCCCCGCCACTGTCTCTGCTTGTACCTTGCTTTCCTGGATGATTCTCTTCCTTTATGGCTTAATCTATGTGATGTCTTCTCAGAGATTATCCCTTATCACTCTATCTAAAGCAAGATAAACACTCTGACCTACCCCATGATTCTCTGGCAAAACTCTTACATTATTTACTTCATATCAAACGTGATAATGAATAATCACTTGTTTTTTAGTTGGTTTCCCTTTTGTCTGCTTCCATCACTAGACTGGACCATGAGGTCTGTGAATGGAAAAACCATGCTTCTCGTCTGCTGCCAAACACCCTTCTTTAACAGCAACACAGACACTCAAAAGTATCTGCTAAATGGATAAAAGAATAAATGTACAAATGAATAAATTATACAAGGTATAATACAGAGAAATTAGAATAGTGGAGACTACTTCCATTTAGAATGATGTTTGAGGGGCGCCTGGGTGGCGCAGTCGGTTAAGCGTCCGACTTCAGCCAGGTCACGATCTCGCGGTCTGTGAGTTCGAGCCCCGCGTCAGGCTCTGGGCTGATGGCTCGGAGCCTGGAGCCTGTTTCCGATTCTGTGTCTCCCTCTCTCTCTGCCCCTCCCCCGTTCATGCTCTGTCTCTCTCTGTCCCAAAAGTAAATTAAAAAAAAGTTGAAAAAAAAAAAAAAAAAAAAAAAAAGAATGATGTTTGAAGATTGCTTTGGAATAAGAAGCAGATGAGTTAAAGTTGGTGCAATAGTTTTGGGAAAGGAATAGTTTGGGAATAGTTTTGGGAAGAAAGAAAACAGCTCAGATAAAAACTGGAAGAGAGTTTATGTGTGTGTGTGAGCATGTGTATATGTGTGTGTAAGGGACGTGCACTGTGTATGCAGATTCCAAGTGTGGGTATGTATGAAGGACATAACAGCCAGAGAATGAAAACAAGCCTTGACAGAGAAGAAGAAATTGTGGATTTCACTGAATACTGAAATTCATTTACTTTGGACAGATATCTAGTTATGGGGATGTGAAAAGATGCATATGAAAGAAATAGCTTTGTTTGTAAAAAAGAGAAGTAACACATATGAGGTGATGCAATGGTAAAATTTATAGACCTAGTGACAAATGGAAAGTTTTATATGTTGACAGAGATGGAAGAGTCAAAGCCGATTTGAGCTTGTAAACTTGTGTGACTAGAATATAGACCCCATTGACAGACAGGAAACTTAGAGGGCTGTGTGTGACTTGGGAGGAGGCCAATGAAAGTGTGAATGTCCTAAAACAGATACATTAAAAATGGCCAGACGATCTTGAAATGGTGGCACTGGAGCTCTGTTGAAAAATCAAAGATACATAAGTTAATCAGCAACAACTACTAAAAAGAAATTTTGAATATGTCCTATAAGACTGAGGGCATAATCAGTCAGGGTTTAGTGTGGGAGTAGAATCCAGTCATGTCTAGCAGAGAATAACTAATACATGCAATATGGGGAATTTGGTGTTTAGATGATCATTGGAATGACTGGAGGAAATTCATGTCAGAAGTAGACTCTCGTCAGGCTTCTGGCTTCAAGCACCTCTGATCCAGTGATCAGGCATTAGCATTGCCACCTACAGGTCTGGAAAATGCTGCTGCTGTGAGCACTGCTGAAGTCCCAGCCACCCCTACTTGCAAGCTGGGGAACTGGCATTAGAAATGGGAGCCCAACTGCTGCTACTGCAATATGTCTGCCTGCCCACAGTGGTGCAGAAAGGGTAAATCAGCTCCCGTTCCTTGCTGTCTTCCTTCCACCTTCCAAATATGGTGCAGGTGGGTCTCACTGGCAGAATCTATGTGATATACTGAATTGCCATTGTAAGTGTGCTGAGAAAATGTAGTTTTTAGTCTGCCAGCCACGTGGTTGCAGATGATGGGGCTAAACTATGGACGGTAGAGGTGCCGGCTGGTGACAGAAGAGATGCAGCATGCTGGGCAGCAGGCAAAGGGCTAGGCGTAGACTTTCACACTTAACTTCTCATTGAGGAGCACTAACTCAGTCATACTACAGATCAGAATGTGAAGACACAGCACTTAGGAGCTTGACATATGTCTGCATCTAATTGGGGGAGCCAGATTTGCATCCAGACACTGTGACTCAAAAGCCCATATTCTTTAGCCTGTGCTGGAATTTTCTCCTTAGAAATGAATAACAGTTATAAAGCCCTCAAAGGAGAGCATATCAAACGAGCAAAGAAGAATACCGAGTCTAGACTTTTGGGCAACTCCTAAATGGAATAAATAGGCAGGAGATGCAGAAGCAGTAATTGAGACTAAAGAGCGTTTAGAATGGAATCACAGTGTTAGCATGACACACTCAAGGTCGAAGCACGAAGGAGGTGGTGGCTTATGGGCAATTGGTTTAAAAACTGAGAGATCATCATACTAGGCAACAAGATCATTATCATGGTTGCTGTTACTACATTCTGAAATTAAAGGCTCTAGTGACAGACAAATTCATATGGATTAGGAAATGGAAGGTAGCTCTTAACATTTGAGCACCACATCCCTGGTATTCTACCCAAATATGCTTTCAAGATCCTCTCCCTTTTCACTTAATATTTATTTAAAAGCTTGTTCTTGAGTCAACTTTATTTATCAGGACCATTCAGAGAACACAGAACTCACTATTTGTTGCCATATGGACCCACAGAATCATGACATGTGGCTACTTTCACTTAGAATGGGTGCTGACTTGACATTCTCCAAGTACATCTACCCATTCTCCTGATTCTGCTCTTCGGAGATATCAAAATACAGGAACAGAGGTTCTGAGCCCCTTGTCGAATTGTGACTTTGAGTGGGAATGTCACTTACAACACCCAAGATACCTTTGCGTGGATGTTTAAGGCAGCAGGGCACTACTCCTTCATTCAGGCTATTCTTCTGGTTTTACAGCAGGTGGCATTTTGTTATAATTCATTACGCATTGTTTCACCATGGGGCTACCTACAGATTGTTCCTGCTCAGAGGTAGAACCACATGTTAGTACAAACATATATTAATGATGATGACATTACAGAAGAGGAATGTTTCTTCCTGCAGGATCAGCAATGTTCTTGAAATTCTCCAGATGGCAAAACTTCAGTCTTACTTCACATGCAAGCAGGAGCCTCATTTGGTTAATTTTTCGGCAACAAGATATAATTAAAACTTTGGAATTTGCCTTCTAGTATCAGCTACTATAATGAATTATAAATGATCATATCCAAATAGCCTATAAGGAGAAGTTATCTCATGTACTCAAGTGACTATAACATCATCTGGGCTACAAAGATCACTGATTTGCCCAGTGTTGAAGCATTGACATCTGGTTCTTGAACTCTTTTCTAAATTATGGTTGATCTTGCTCCTACAGAATGGCAACCATAAAACATGCATGCTGCTAGTGATCATGAGTCTGAGTATTGATGTAAAATTAGTGCTGTAATTGTGGTCTAGCAGAAAATTAGTCTATTCTTTTTGAAATATTGTTTAGGCTACCTTCTGCTATTTTAATTAACTTTTAGACATTGTTACACTGATGAAAATGAAAAAAAAATGTGTGATAGGGAGAAAAAGGCAGAAACATAAAAAATAAAAATCACATTTATTTAAACAAAAATATACACACAGTGTACAATGAATATGGTTTACACAGAACAACAAAATAAAATGATATTTCTTCTAAGGCCAATATAACACGATCTAACCTATCTGTGCCCCATTTCCTAGGAACACACATTATTGGCTCATCTAGAATACATATTTAACATAAAAGGAAAACAAATGGCAACATTTCATATAAGTACCACAAGGATCTGAAAATTAGATGTTAGGCTAAACAAAATAATAAAATATTCACATGAGAAGTATATGTGTATAAAGGACAGCACTTGTGCAGGGAAATGGGGATGTCCATCTACTTACAGTAAAATGGAACCTGCCTTTGAAAAGTTTGACAGTCTTTTGACATGAAATATATTTTAATATTGATAGTGATATGAAAGTATCACAAGACCCTTATAGGTGATAAGGTAATCTCATCAATACATGAGTCAATAATGCCTGCTTGACAATGAAACCATACCGCGTGATCATTAAAGATGGACTGTTGGATTGTGCCGTTAGAAGAATTTCCATGATTTTAGGAAGACTGTGAATATATTTACACTATGAGTAGGCAAGTGCAACATTATCTTAAAGAATTCTATTCACTAAAAGATAAACAAGATAAGGTTTATCAGGTAACATCACTTGTGTTAGGTCTCTCTCTTGACATTCACTCTCTCTGGGTACTATATACTTTATCTACTTTATTGTGAGCCTTGTTTTCTCTTTTAAGTTTATAATTCTCAATATTCATGTAATCTATGAGAATTCAAGCTGAGGACAGCTGATTGCATGTACAATTGTTTTTGGCTGATATTACCTTACATTTTTTTTCCTACCTCCTTATTAGCCAGATATGCTTTGTTTCTTTGACATGAGAAATGCCTTAGACTCTTACTTGCTTAGAAATAAAGTTGAAAAACTGATTAATGTGCATGTGACTCAGAAAGTAAAAATCCAAATTTCCATACCTTAACTTTATACCTAATTGGCCCATGATGTTTTGTCTAAACATTTATTTTATTTTCCTGTTCTTAAAGACAGTTTTGCTATAGGTAGCATCTGTTTGGATAGAAAGTTCTAACTTAAAACTGCCAAAGAAACAAAGGATATATTGGGACTTTCTGTTTAAAGCAATAAAATATAAATATGGGGGAAAAAAAGCACAGCTTTTGCAGATTGCAGCTGGCTAAATGAATGTCAATTCACACTAAAGTTGTCAATCAACTACACAGATCATTCTCTTTGGTGCATAATTTGTAAGGCCTTAAGCTACCAGGGATCCTTTTTGTTCAAAATGCTCACTGGGCCTTTGTAACTGCAGATCACCGGTTTTCTTAGGCCAGTTTCTTAAATCCATAATAAACGTTAACTTATTCCCTAAGGGTTACAAAAGGTGCCCTGGATATTGAATTAAACAATTGATACGCCACTGTATTTGGAAAGCAAACATCTAAAACATCTGCGGTGTTTTAGCATACCGCCAGAGTTCAATTTGCTTAACAGTTTGGGTTTCAACCAAACTATGTTTATTAGAATCTGAACACAGTAATATGTTACTGTTTTTCCTGCTTTTAGGAAGTGCTAAAATTATAAACTTAAAAATTTGTACTGAAGCACATTTTCAGTGGTGCTATAATTAGGCTAACATTTCGCTGAATTCAGCCGCTGTTATTGCTTACACTAAAGATGCATTGCTAAGATTTCCCTTGCAGAACATCAAGAGAGATACATTTTTGAATGTGTCTATATGATTAAATAAATTACAAATAAAATATAAATGTCAAATATTACTTATAGTCTAATAGGTATCTTTAAAAAAGGGTAAAAACCAAAACAAAGTTGTAGCCGTCTGAAGGTGAGTGGTTAAATTTAATACCATATGAATAACTTTATACTGCTTCCAATTATTTGTTATTTGCTGGAGAAAAAGTGATGGCGACTTTCAGTTGTGTGCTGGTAAATGTTTAACAACTGGCTTTTCAGAAATTAAAGGTCCCGGTTTGTAGCATTTGGTAATTTCTTTGGTGTACACACTCCCACTGTGGTCAATTTCAAGCTACCCACATGATGTTACTGGGTGTGGAGTCAAGAAGAGATGCACAGAACATAATAGTGTCTCCACTGTGTACGTACAATTGACATAAATAACCTCAAAAGCACAGATAAAGAGTAATATGAAGGGAAATAATTATGAAGTGGTAGGTTTTCATTATTATCTTTGTTTTTAATAAGATTTATTCAATTGCTTTTGATAATTTAATATTTAATGACGGTGTGTTTAACAACCGGCTTACAAAATTCTTGAAAATTCAATGATCAACTCTCATGAGTCTGCCGAAGCCAGTTCTAGCACATCACTGGTATCCTTTCTCCTTCGCATGTACCATACTTTCCATAAGGAGGGGCTTGATTTGTTGAGAGGAAAGGTAGTACTCCATATAAATCTTTTTCTTTTCCATCGTGAAATTTTATGCAAAATACTGTATTTAGTTGAGGGGGGAGGAAAAAAAGGAAAGTATCCTTCCTCCAGATACTAGTTTTTAAGACTTCACAGTTTTTCAGAAAAACAGGAGCTGGTCTTATAAAGTAAGAGCTGGAGGTTAGTCACATGGCATACTGCTCTAATTAGGTGAGTGGGCATTTTAGCACAATTTGTCAGCAGGATCAAATGGTTGCTCTGACGCTGGATGGCTGGACTCACCAAACATCAAAGGATTGTTTTGGCAGGGTGTAGACAAAGTCAGAGACAATATTAACAAGAAAAACAAAAACAAAAACAAAAACAAAAAACCACACGAGAAATAAATGAATGAATGCATCCAAGTGTGGCTTGGCTTCAATCAAATATCTGAAACTTTTATGTTTAGCTGTCTTGTGGAACATTCTCAGTCTCTGGGTTTTTTGTAGCCGGGTCAAACATAATCAAGATTTTATCTTCCCTTGTTTTTAAACATGTTTTCTGCAGAACCCTGCAGAAGAGCTAATACGGAATTGATATGTACATTTGATATCATTAGAGGGGAAACATATTTTTAGCAAAAATAAACTATCTTGTTTGGAAATGTCATTTTCTTGGTTCAGTTTCTGAGTCAATCTGATCTCTTGAAATAGGCCTGCTGGTGTTATCTTTTAAATAAAAATAGAGAAAAGGATGACTAGGCTGTGTTTGTACAAAGGAGATTTTAAAACTTTTTAACATTTGCTCTTTGATTTAGAAAACCATAGTAACTTAAGACATAGTGAAGCGGGGGGCACCTGGATGGCTCAGTTGGTTGAGTGCCTAACTTCGGCTCAGGTCATGATCTCGCAGCTCATAAGTTCGAGCCCCACATCGGGCTCTGCGCTGATAGCTCAGAGCCTGGAGCCTGCTTCAGATTCTGCATCTCCCTCTCTTTCTGCCCCTTCCCTGCTCATGCTCTGTCTCTCTCTCCTTCAAAAATAAATAAACATTTAAAAAAATTAAGAAAAAAGAAATAGTGAAGTGGATTTCTAAGAATAGTTAGAATATCTCTCAGGAAAGGAACAATATTGTTGTTGAAACAAAACATGAATTTTCTTGATGAAATCCACTTTTAAAAGTATGTACAAATACAGGCTTCATATAGGGAAATGCAGATGACTATGCTAATAATAAATGAAAACTTCTATGCATTTGTATTATAGTAAACTCTAGCCTTTAAGACTTCTATATTAGTACTTTTCAAAAGAAAAAAAAAAATCTTTGAAATGTCTTCCCCCAAATAGAAAACCCTACTGTTGGCTTTCCATTTAATAAGTTTTTTTTTTCCAGATTTGAGTCAAGAGTTTTCATTTTTAAAAATACAGACAAAAATTATACTGTTTATAAGATGATACATTTTCACTTAAGGTTTTTTGGAACCCAGACCACTCTGACATACTGAATGAGGCTTCATTGTTATTCGAGGAAACCTCTGTCATCCCAACCTCTGTACCTTAAATCCAATGGGATAATGAAAATAACACCAAATCCTACCATTTTCAAATTAAACTGAACAATTCAAAAGTTATATCTAATCATTGAAAGGGAGAATGAAATATAAGGGAGAACACCAAAAACTTTGTGAATAGATCTATAGTATACAGCCACTTTTTATTAAGAAGGCTATGAATTGTTTGCCAATGGTCTCAAATATAATGCCCGCAAATCATTAGCTAAAATATGGATTGATAATTCTAGTATTCAAAGCCCAAAACAGTTATCTAAAATTTGTAGTAATCTGAAAACCCTACATGAGCCTAGGGATCTGTTTGGAGTCCTTAGTCAACAGATATCTTAGCCAAGAAGCTGTCACACTAGCTATGGAAAGCCCCATAATATTATCCACTGAATGTAGTCACACCCAAGAGACATCTATATAACAAGCCTCTGGCATATCCAAAGGGTAGATTTATGCTCTGGATGTCATACTCTTCCAATGAGTGAGGAGAAAGAATAAACTCAACATCTGGAGAAAATAGGGTTCATTTTTTCAGCCTGTTGTACTCTAAGGTTTAATTCCAGCAATAAATGACAATTTTTATTTAACTAACTAGCATTCTCCCATAATTTTCATGCATTTTTAGCATGGCACAGGCTAGGAAGTAAGAAGAGATTATAATCATGGTTCTAAAATTATCTAGCTGGATTATTGGAGGCATATCTTCCTCGTGCTTTAATTTACCCATTTATAATGACATTATACAAGATAATCTCTACAGCAATTTCTAATTTGGAATATTGGAAAACCTATGCTGGTGTGATTTGGAAATTGAAGTCAACAGAAATAATTATTTTGGTTTATCATTAGCTATGGTTGCATATGTCTTAAAATGTTTATTCACACGTAGTAATCTATGCCAGACAACGCAGATTCCACCATCTATATTTTGTAGCAAGATGACTATTGGAAAACATCACGAAGATATTTTTGGACTTTTATGAACTTGGCTACACAAAGTTCAGGCTGACGGGGATTTTCATGTTTAACATCAGCAGGGTGATCAGCTTTCGTTTTCTTGCAGTTTTAGTTCCTCACGGTATTTTTCTACTATACAACTTTATCACCATACAACCTGCGTCAGAGTTTAGAAAAGATACCATGTTATTGAAAAGTATCTCCACTGAGTTGCTAACACTGTTATCTACCTGTTCCGGAGGACTGGTTATGTCTCGCCTGGAGGACCACAGTCTTTAAAAAGCACACCGGCAACCTGCTTCTGCCGTCAACATCATGCATTGATGCTACCGAATTTTAATTCCCTAGAAAGATATTTTCCAAATACCACAAATGGGCTCTAAGGTTACTCGTGAGAAAGGCTGTGAAATACCATGTCTGAGTCCCTCTCTCCTTTACACTCTCCTGTGTTCATTCTGGAGGTCAAGCGCCCCTCTATGAGTCACCTGTACTCCTCCTGCAGCAACCTACATTTCCTCAGAATCAGTGCCTTCCACTAAAGGACACCGTGAATGAAATGTACCCATTCTGAGCTGACCTCAGCCTGCGAGGGGCACCGCGTAGAAGCGAGAACTAGAATCACAATGTTCCTGGAGATTTTTTAATGGATTTCTTTCAGACTAATATGCTAAGACCTAATTCGAGTAATTCCTAGATTTGGGCAAACATCCCTGATCATCTCCCTCCACAAACTCGTGACAATAAAACAGTTTAGAAAGGTGGAGATTATCCGACTGAAGCGTAATTGTGTTCCTGGTTATTTACATGTTGGTAAAGTTAGGTGTCAGCTTTTCCATAAGTCCCCTCTGGAGGTCGGTAGTACTTGGGGAAAGCCAGCAGCTGTAGCATGTTGAAAGCATACTTTCTGCATTTGATATTCTTCAGAACATTCTCTATGCGGCATCCTTCTCTGGTGAAAGGGGAAAAAGTACAACTTCATGAAACACGGAATAAATAAATATGCTTTATTTGTTCAATGCAGAGTTGCAGCAACAGTCCAAGTAAAAATAACAAAGATTCAACTCTACATTTTTTTTTTTTTTTTCACAAATGATGATACATCTTACAAAATTAAATCCTAGGCCAGGCCCAATACCATTATTGCCCTCAGAAGGAGATGATTAAAGTCTCTTTGCTCTTAACAGATATTTAAGGTTTAATCAACGCTTTAAATATAATTTGCTCCACAATACAGCTTCACTTCAGTTTCATAAATATATCTGCCTTTTTATAACTTTTCCATAAATTAATGTCAGTCTCTTTAAAACACATTAAGATCTACATGTAGCCCTAAGGATGCGGGTTCTAGGAATAAGGCATTTAATTTATTAAGTCTGGCCCTATAGATTTCAAAGGAACATTTCATCTCTATTTTACTTCATTATTTTAGCTGTGCAACGAAGAGAAAAATGGCTTTCTGAACAGCCTGGTCCAAGTCTCTGCTTTATAAAGGAAGGGTGCTTGTGCACAGACAGTACAAAAGTCACAGGGGCTGAAAATGGCGTGTAAGACACAAACAAGACCTTGTTAAAAAGAATAGAAAAGTACTCCGGGAGCCAAATCAACCCAAACAAGAGTTCCAAACAGGTTAATTTAATTACAAAACATAAATAGCCATTCTCTCCATCAAATTACTGGACAGAAAAGGGTAAATTGAAGCAAAGAACCAACATAACTAACAGATTAAGAAATCAAACAGAAGGTTCTGACAGCTGATGGCAACAAGGATGTTAGCACAGTGGAAATAAAGTCTCGAACCTCCCACATCTCTAAGACTTGACTCAGGGTTTCAGTGCATTGTGCAAATTCGTTCTTAATTGTCTTGAATAAATTGAATGGGAAGAGAAACAGGAGGTGCAGAACTTCAAGCTTTCAGGATTCTGTTCTTTGTCTTACTCCAAAGACAGAAATTTAAAAATTCTTTTGAGTTGGTTAACAGTGGGAAACACTTTTCCGTGAACAAAAGAGCAAAATAATTCACTTAATGCATAGTACTTCTTTTTTAGATTTTAGGAAAAACAAACAAAACACATTTCAAACATTTTTTTTTAAATTCTGTGAATCTGAAAATGTAGAAATATTACAGCATTGTCCCCATAATTTAAAGTCCATTGTCATTTGTAGAAAAGAAAGGAATACAACATAAAACTTATTGGTATTTGGCTAATAGTAATGCAAGACTTAAAATAAGCCACACAACTAACAGGTGTGAGCTGACAAGCAGCAAGGCGACAGGATAGAAGTGTCGAGAAGTTGGCTTGTTATCAGTTAGACAGCCTGTTTCAGGATCATCGGATTCACTCAGTGCTCCCTGGGTTTGTCTGCTGTTAAACAGGGAGGGGGGGGGGGCGGGGAGTCAGGGGAGAAAAGAAAATAGTATAGCATTCACACAGTAAAGAAACTCAACCTTAAATATCCTGAAATTCAACACATTATTTTATAGAATACAACTGTTTCAGATGGAGTTTTTATGCTAAATAGCCCCAAATGCATCTGTGTATTATTTTCTTACTGTCCTACATTGACAAATGTATTAAAAAAGAAGATTCTTTTTTTTTTTTTTTTTTGTGCAAGAAGGAAGAGAGAGACACTATGATACTCACATGAGTTGAATGTGTATGTACAAGGAAGAATCAAATAAACATAACAGCACCAATCAACAAGACTACATGAATAAAACTAAAATACGGGCCCATAAAAATAATCTGATAAATACATCTTTGGAAAATAAGAAGAGAAACAGTATGCAGAGAAGCAAACGGACATGCCTGGCACATTTAAACACACCATCTAATGTCACTATACTTACATAATGTATTTAAGGCTATAAAAGTGATTTATGGAAATGGTTTGGTATTTAAAATGAATGAAACATCTGATATGTCATCCTTTGCCAGCCATACGATTAGTTTAACAAACCCCGACTCAGCGTCCTTCTGTTAGTTCAGCTCATAAACTATGTTTTCTGCTGCTCATCTTAACTTAGATGAGGCCAAATCTGTCTCCAAGGGACTCCTGGTCTTAAAAGAGATCCATATTGCAGAGTGACTCTCCGGGAAAGAAAAGATTTTCTGTGTGAGTAAAAAATGGGCATTTGTAATTGGGCTTAAAGGCAGCTCCAATTATGGCAAGTCTGAAATACGCCATACTGATACATGCTGAAAATAAAAATTCTTTTCTATGTTGTATTTCGTCAGTATTCGGAGTATTCAGAATTTCAATCACAGTCAGTTATCAAGGAGTGGTTTGATCTTTATCAGCTCCTCCAGGTTTTGAGGCAGAAAACTGGTTGTTACTCAGTCTCATGAAGAGTGCCCTGCAAGCAGGCCCCTTAGCTTCCATAGCCCCCTTTCAACCACTTGCAGCCCCTGAAAACTTGCTGCACAGACATTCTTGACGAGGCATTTGACCACATTACTGGCCACATTTGGCCCAGCAGCAATCATAATTACTTTGAACATTTATCTGACTTAGTTTAAAGCATCAAATCAATCATGTTATGCTGTGCCCATGTTATACTTGTTCTTTGGTAAAACCTATGGACTATGGAGCCAGTGACAAAGTGAAATAGAGGCTTATCTGAAAAACAAATGGCTTGTTGAGCTAAAGAAGAGTTATTCTGGACCTGCATAATTCCTATCATCAATTGTATGAGTAACCCAGTTACGTGTTCAACATTCTACGGCACGTTAGGTAGGAAATACGCTGTGGGTTTTAAAGAATTGATATCCTTGTGATTCAGAAAAGCTTCTTTGCCCAAAATTATTTCTCTAGTATCACTAACATTCCCTCCTGTGCAGTTTTAAGATGAAAGTTAATCTGTAGCAAATCTTAATTTTGTTGTAACCTTGGTTCCTCTCCAGTGTTCCCCATTAAAGAAATATAGTCTCCTAAATCAATCAATCTCTTTCTCTCATCTATCAATCGTATTACAAATATTACATCTGATTAGAAATTTAGGTTAAATATTAACCACAATCTATCAACATAATAGTATAATAGTATAGACATACTCTCTCTTTCCCAATGGGGCCACCTGTACATGGGCTCTGGCTGAGGAGTACACTATTGGCCAAAAAGTAAGTTGAAAGGATCTTATAACAGTCCTTAATCCAAATACAGTGGACTAATTTATACTAGGTGGCTTTTTTTTTTTAAACAACTGCCAGAGCCCATTTAATACTTTCCAGTCTGTCTGCCAAATATGCCTTCAAAGTGAAAATTACTAAATTAAAAGGTTGCATTGTTACTTTTTGGTTTTGTTTCTGGAAGGACAATTTTATAATTGAATTACTTTGCTGTTTACTAACATCAATCTCTGGAGATTAGATTAATACATTAAAAATGCCTCACACACAATAATTCCATTATTCAGCTAGAATTGAAAGTAACATGGCCTATCGGCTGTCATAGAAGTTAAAGCCCAAGGCCCCCGATTATGTCATAATGTGGAGAAGGGTACTCTTGGCACTGTTTCCTTGCTTTCTGCTAAGAATAGCTCAAATGGTCATTTCTTCATAACCACAAATGAATTTTTAAGCACTCTGCAAGTGTAAACTGCCAAGGGTGTGTTGAATAATATTAGTAATTTCCTCACCATCAGATTATGAAAAATAACAAATTAGTGGCCACCTTACAAGGTACCCTGACAATCCAGAGTCATTAGTTTTAGCCATCGTTGGTAGATCACCATGGAAGCAAATCACAATGTTGTCTCCACTGAAAATGCGACATGATCAGTCATTTAAGGGCAGTTACTGAATCTGCAGGATAGAAAATGATTTTTTTTTTCTTTAAAGACCTGTCAGAGCAATCACTCAAAAACAAGTAAAAGGAAATGTCTTTTAAATACACCACTGCCTACATGAGGAGACATTTCCTTAGATGAAACCCAATGTGCATAGCTTGATGATATTTGCATATATCCCCCCTCTTTTCTGTCAGTGACTACTGCTGTATCATAGATCATGAGCCCCCCCCCCACCACCACCACCACTGCAGGTATACTCTTAAACCATGCAAAGCTCTAAAAACAAAATTTATAGTCTTCTTATCTTCTCCTGCTGGGTAATTATTCATGAAGAGTTTTGCTATTTGCTATTTTATTCTTTTAACCACTATAGCCCTTCAAGCTCCCACAAAGGAAAATTCCCAGTCAAAACTGAATTGAAAAATACTTCCTTCTGACCAGGAAGCTGATTTCTTCCATGCTAAAATGAGACCATTTCACATCTAATTATATCCAAGTTTGGAGCTATGGGTACACCATCGTGAAATTATGAGCCAAGATTTTAGAGCCAATAGTTTATAGAGCTCTATTTGCATCTACGTTCATGTAATACATTGATCTTAATAAAACACCTTGTTTCAGGCCCTAGATTGCTGGATTGTGTCAGATTTTAAGCTGGCAGATCTGTGTAAAACTGAATGTAATGTAGGTCTGGCACAATAAGAACTTTGAAAGTGGAACAGAAATCATAGAATCATAGATTCTCATATGTAAAAGTGACTTTAAAAACTCTTCAAGTTGAAGTGCACATTTTATAGATAAGAAACTAAATTTGAAGGCCTTTTCCATGCTTTACAACAGCAATTGCAAGGAAAGGATGTTGAGAATGTACTTCCCCTGCTTTCCAGTTTGCTTATATGACAGTCTGATAAAATAAGGGGAAAGGACTTCTTGTTTTCAGTTTAGATCCAGGCCATGAAATTTAAATTCTAAAATACACTTAAATGTCAAATTATCTACCAAAGCTTTCCAAAAATTTAATTTATAATTAAAATATTAAAAGTATTAAAACTTTTAATATTAAAAGTATTAAAACTTTTAATATTAAAAGTATTAAAACAGGACTTAAAACAAACAAACAAACTGTGCAACTATTTACATGTAGGGAAAATTTTAATAAAAGAATATCAAAGGTGAGATAATTTCCATTGGCCTAGAAGCAAGATTAGCTTTTGTAGCCCCTGGAACACCAACCACATTTAAAATGGTTTCTTCTGGGGTACCTGGGTGGCTCAGTCAGTTAAGCATCTGATTTTGGCTCAGGTCATGATCTCATGGTTCACGAATCCCAGCCCCATATCCGGCTCTGTGCTGACGGCTTGGAGCCTGGAGCCTGCTCCGGATTCTGTGTCTCCTTCTCTGTCCCTCCCCCACTCATGGTCTATCCCTCTCTCTCTCTGTCTCTCAAAAATAAATAATAACATTAAACAAATTTTTTCTTTAAATGGTTTCTTCATTCTAACTGGATTTCAGAATCTAATTCAAAATATATTATGTAGACTATAGGAAAAGCCCCTAATGCAGAAATTACTCAGAAGACATAAGAGTATGTTATAGCTTTGAATGTCTGGGTCATAGAGTTTCTAACTGTCATGGACAAGGTGGTATAAAAGAAAGAGAAGCAGTAAGCAAAACATGCACTCAGAGGAGTGTGGTTCCTCCCCATAGGACCCTGCATGCATATCCAGACAAGATATTTTTGCTGGGGCGGGGGGGGGGGGCAGCAATTGGGGGGTGGGGCGGGGTGGCGTGCTATGAACTAGAGAACATCAGAGCCCAATAACCAGGAAGTGATAGTGAGCTTGGGAACCTGCATATCACAGAAGACAGAGATTGAGAGAATGAGTAAAGCCCCACTAACTTAGAGAAGAGGAAAATGTATGGTTAAGTGGTTGGTTTCATAGTCAAGATTTCTCCAGGCTAAAGTCAGGGCCACCTTGGAGACCACAGGGAGTGTTTAAGGAAAAGGAAAAGATCTCCCATATATCATGTCCTATCATGTAAATGCTGCTTTATAGGTGTTATCTTGTTCATTTCTTACAAACAGTTAAATTGGTCAGTATTATGATCTCCATGGGCTCAAAAGGGTTACAAGACTTGTTCAAGTGGCAGAGAGGGAATTTTTATCACTGCCTGTCTAATGGCAAAACCATATTCCTTTCACTTTATGACTGGGATCCTTTAAGCGCAAGGTTTCTTGTTCCCTCTCAGAAACTGGCAGGTGTGATTTCTTGCTAGTTGTTACATTAGATTAAATGACTTCTACAATTGCTTTCATCTCTACCTTCCTGTGATTCTTTGATTCTATTCAGACATAACTACAGTACTCTAGAGATGCATATTTTTTTCTACTAATAGAATAGGTGACAGTTCAATAAGAAATAGTTGAAGTAGGGAGCAAAAATCAAAGAATGCAAAGCATTCTTTGATATTGTGTTTGGTCTCTAAAGATGTTCCTGCTCATTCTTACCTATTTTCAGAATTAAAAAAAGGAATCTGACTTATTTATCTGTTTTGATTCAATTTCTCTCTGGTATCACTTGTTATATTCTTTTTCCCATTTCACTTTTTTAGTTTTTTTTTTTTTTTTTTAATTTTTTTTCAACGTTTTTTATTTATTTTTTTGGGACAGACAGAGACAGAGCATGAACGGGGGAGGGGCAGAGAGAGAGGGAGACACAGAATCGGAAACAGGCTCCAGGCTCCGAGCCATCAGCCCAGAGCCTGACGCGGGGCTCGAACTCACGGACCGCGAGATCGTGACCTGGCTGAAGTCGGACGCTTAACCGACTGCGCCACCCAGGCGCCCCTACTTTTTTAGTTTTATAAAGTACCCAGAAAATAGGAATATCTTCTTGTCAGAAGAAGCAAGGCTCCAAATAGTGATACTTTCAGATAGTATCTAAACATTGCTTTGATGAGAAAGAAAAGTACATGTGCCCAGAAAAACAACTCAAGAAAAGATAGGAAAGTGGCTTGATATCAAGTCTGTGTTTTACATTAAAAAAGTTTAAAGAAAAAAGGAAGGAGAAAGAGAGAGAGAGACATAATGAGTTTCAAGTATAATTGCTTCCATCAGATGATTATCAGAGAACTGATTTCAGTTTTCATCTTAGAATTTTATAAAGAAGAGTATTTGGATGAGGTCCAGAAAGAAATATCATAAATGATGAAAGGACTGAAGAAAAAAAGCTTATGAGGAAGTGCCTGAGGTTAATTTTGTTTGGATAAAAGAAGGCTAATATGCAAGTGATTGTTAAATGCAGGTAAGACAGTAATAAAAAATTTTTGAGTCACTAATTTGTGTTTTGCTCCCTTATATTTTAGGCTGCAGTATAAATCATGTGTCCCAGGGATTTTAGCAGTGCTGAAAGCAAGAGCTGCCTGTAGATCTGCTACTTTGTTAATCTCATGACTGAGAAAATGTGAGGTATCCAGTGAGAAGCAAAAAGGACCTTTGAGGGTTGAGAGAGAAAAGAGTGGGAGAGAGAGAAAGAGAAGGGGAGAGAAGTGGAGTGAGACACACAGAAAGACAGAGAGCGCTAAATGGATGGAGGACAAAAGGACAAAAGTTGGTGTGGAGTTGGGGAGAGGATAGAGGTGGGGGGTGGGGTGGGTGAAACCTTGTGCATTGTTCTGCATTGGTGCCCCTGGAAGGGAGGACCACTGGAGGTGGAGAGAGGCGGGAGGCAAGCTGGCCCTCAGTCACTGGTCAGCTTTGCCAAAGATTCCCTTTTCTTGAGCTTGGCTTGATGCAATGAAATAAAGGGGCATAAAGGCACCACGATGAATAAAATAGGCACATCAGTGGCTAATGACTGATACAGGCTTTCAGAACTTTCAGTGCAAGGTAAGTCCTGTAGCAAGAAGAAAGCTCAAAATAATAGGATTGACTTTCCATCAGCCTGGCCAGATAGGAGCCAAAACAGAGAATGAAGCTTGTTTAAAGAAATTTCTTTAAAAGAAACAAAACAAAACAAAAACACATCACATCTTACACACCCTAGTGGGCAGATAAATAAGGAAATTCTACAAGAAATGAGTACATAGGTGTAGATATACATTAGTAATTCAGTTTCTGTGTTCCATGCAACGTAACTAGCTTTTCTTTGTACAGGAATGCCAACAAGATGACTTAGTTTTAATTGCTTCAAAGGAATAGTCAGAAGAAAGGAAACCAGTCACTAAAAACATTCTCTAAGTGTGTTTGCTGCTATAGTACTTAAAAATATAAAGAAGCATTGTCTTACTGCTCTAGTTTGCTACTCTCCTGGAGTTTGAGATAATTTTTATTCCCAAGTTAACAGAAAATTAACATGCCAAAACAGATTTTTGATTCCATTCTTGATAAGCACCAGAGAATAAGGAGGAAATTTCACTGCCAGTTAGCTCCCCTGGTGGAGCTGGGAGCTTGACTCCATGGACTACTCTTAAGCTCTCAAATAAAAATAAAAGTCCATATATACCAATAGATTATAGCCTATGTTATTCTGAAAGTAGCCTGGAAAATGTAGCAGGTATCGGTAACAGTGAATAAATATTAGAACATGTATAACAGGAAAGAAAGTCAGTTCAGCTTTCTATTACCTATTTGGTTAAGTTTCTAGTTTATTCCTTTAAATGGGAGAAAGTTAACATCTATCCAATAAGATTATTGTGAGATTATGTTAAAGGAATTTACACATTCTCAATAATAAAAATAGGTAAATAAATAAAATTTCTGTCTTCCCCCCTACTCCCTTGCTAAATCTTAGTTCTTGTGTGGACAATGAGTATCTGGACCAGATATGCAGCTACTTGGTTCCAGCCCTTCTCCTTTTTTTTTTTTTTTTTTTTTAATTTTTTTTAAATGTTTATTTACTCTTGGGAGAGAGAGCTACAGAGCATGAGTGGGGGAGGGGCAGAGAGGGGAAGACAAAGAATCCCCAGCAGGCTCCAGGCTCTGAGCTATCAGCACAGAGCCCAGCACTATCAGCACTCTAACCCACGAATCGTGGGATCATGACCTGAGCCAAAGTTGGATGCTTAACCAACTGAGCCATCCAGGTGCCAGAGAAGCAAACGTTCTTAATGCCAGAGATGGGGATTCAATGCTCAGTTCTCCTTATAAGGAATTCTATGCTATAGACCTAGATGAGATCACTTCTCCTTCCTTTAACTCCTCCCACTCACATATATTTTGCCTCTCTTTGTTCAGCCTAGTGTGTGTATGTGTTTGTGTGTGTGTGTGTGTGTGTATATATATATATATATATATATATATATATATATATAATGTTTATTTATATAAACCCAGGTGCCCCTGTTCAGCCTAGTATAAAAAAATTTAGGTTTTGACAGTTCTTTGGGTGTTTATTTTTATTTATTTTTATTTTATTTATTTATTTTTTTGGTGAGGATTTCCCTGTACAAGTGTGCTTTTCACCTGTTTGTTTTTTTAATTTTTTCTTCAGTTTGTTTATTTTGAGACAGAGACAGTGTGAGTGGGAGAAGGGCAGAGAGAGAGGGGACAGAGAATCCCAAGCAGGCTCTGTGCTGCCAGCATGGAGCCCAATGTGGGGCTTGAACTCACAAAACTGTGAGATCATGACCTGAGCCGTAACCAAGAGTCAGACACTTAACCAACTGAGCCACCCAGGTGCCCCTTCTTGCTATTTGTCTTATGTCAATTGAATTCTCAGGCCCAGCCAGAGACTAAGAGGGCAGAAGAAAAGTTTTGCCTCTGATAGTTTCAAGGTCAAATCTTGGATCTACTTCTTCTGCTACCGTTCCAAATCATCTCCTCTCTTCCTTTCCAGCACAGAAAAGGACACACACCCACTCTCAGACATTCGTTCAGCACCTCAGATCTTCCAGATTCTTCCACATTCTGTAAAGCATCCCACGCTCCTCCGGTATCCAGTCAGACCACTTTGCACCATCTCCACTGCTGCAGCCTATGAGTTCACCATGACCTTGCCCTTGTACTAACAGAGGCAGTTTTCCTGCCTTCACCACTCTGGCCCCTCTGTTCAGTTTCACAAAATCCGATGTATCCATTTAGACACATGGCAGAGCAAATGCACTGTGAGAACGTTACAGAACAAAAATCCAGCTGCCCCCCAGAGGGAGCCAAGCTTGTCGAAACAAAAGTAATGCCTTCCATCTGCAGGGAGTTGGAAATACTTTCAACCGCTCAGCCCTGAGAATGAAGCTCCTGAATCTCAAGGAGGAAGTGCAACTACGTTTTTTTGCTCCAGACCCTGTTGGGCTTCCCAGGTTTCAATCCCTTCCCACCAATGCCATTTCCACTGAATGAATCCTGTCAATCTTTCTCAGAGATGGTGTTCCATCTGAAATGGACAGAGTTGAGTATGAACTAGCTAGCTCCACATCAGACACCACCATATTGTGAGTGTTGTGTATTCCCGAACATTCCCTTAAGCCCAACTCTTTGAACAGGAACCTCCAAAAGAATCCATTCAGTTTTTGCTCCTGGAACTATCACAGAGACTTCATCATCTCCTCTAGGACAGGTTTTGTCTCTTTTACCACCTGTCAGTCTTTTCCCACTTTTATTTTCCAATTTTCCCTTTACTTTCACCATCCCATGCAAACAGTGTAATAGTATGATGCTACAATTTATGTTATCAACTCCTGGAACTGAAGGCTTATGAAAATCCTATGAAAGAGAGTAAGATACATTTGAGAATCTTAGAGTTTAGCTTTTGGATACAAGTACATGGCTAAAAACAATAATATTTACATAACTTTGAAAAAGGCAGAATATAAAATATGAAATACAACAAGGAAGAATAAATTCCAGGCATAACCAAAAATAATTTACATATATTATCACTAACCCCTGCTACAGAGATTCAAAAGTCAGAGAAGACTTCTTAGAGAAATAGACTTCTGTGTTGGACAGTGAAGGCTGAATAGAATTTCAATGGCCAGAAATTAGGTGAGGTTGGGTGAATATAGATAACATGAAAAGGCATGGAGACAGGAGAATGTTCAGTACACTTGGGAATGACCCACAGTCTGCTTTGGTCATAATAATGGGGCAGCAAGGAAACAATAAAGGCAAGACAATTAACTTTCAAAGAAAATGAATTTCTTTTTTTTTTAATTTTTAACCTTTTTTTATTTATTATTGACAGACTATGAGCATGGGAGGGGCAGAGAGAGGGGGAGACACAGAATCTGAAGCAGCCTCCAGGCTCTGAGCTGTCAGCACAGACCCAATGCAGGGCTCAAACTCACAAACTGTGAGATCATGACCTGAGCTGAGGTCTGAAGCTTAACCAACTGATTCACCTAGGTGTCCCAAAATGAATTTCTTTCTTTTTTGCTTACTTATTTTAGATATTTGCTAAAAATAAACACGTATTTTGCAATAAGAAATTCAGCTACATTGTTTTTTTTTTTTTTAAAGAAGATGGGGCTGTTTTACAGATGTTTGTGGTTGCCAGCAAAAACTTAGACCTTATTCTCTGGGTGCTGGGCGGGCTCATGAGCAGCACAGTGGTGTGATTAGCTGTGTGTTGTAGCATCACCCAGGGTGGCAGTAGAAAGATGGTTTGAGCCAGGAATGCAAAAGGGATGGGATACAGGAGAGCATGGAGACCAATTAGGAGGCTATCATAATAGTCAAGGGGAGAAATGACAGCTGGGACTTGGAAGTGGGTAAAGGTAAGGAAGTTCCAGATTCTAAAACAGAAATAATTTGAAAAATAGAGTAGATAGGGGAAGATCAAGAAGAGAAAGAGTAAAAACAGTATGTTTAGGTTTTAGAGGAAAATGCATTCTATTCAAGTATGCTATATTTGATGCAGGTTTTTAGTTAAATATGTACAATGAAAGACAGGTCTAGATAGTATTTAGACTATGTAGTTCTATGCCCTAGGTTTGGAAGTTTACTGCAAAAAAAAAAAAAAAAAAGGCTAATTAGAAAAAGTCACCCATGTGGACAGTATGTGATGAGTAGAGATGAGGACTGAGGGCAGAACTCTGGGGAATGCCTGCATTTGTAGGGCCTGTGAGAAAGGAGGCTGAGAGTCAAAAGTGATATAGAAAACAGCCACAGATTCAAAGAAAAAAGGTGTAATCAATGAGTCAAATACTGCAGCCGGAGCAAGGAGGTTGCAAAATAAATAAAGGTCACTGGATTCAATCATGTGACTTGTAGTCTTGGACTTTTAGTAGAGTTTTAAGAGCAGAAGTCAGTTTACAAACAACAAATGAATGAGTAGTGAAGAATGGGAGGCAGCAGTCTATTCTATTTCAACCACTACATCTAGAGCCTTGACATGAGTAGAAAGGAAGAAGAAAGTCAGCACAGAGTCTGAAAGAGACTCAAAGATGAAACTGCTTCAGGATTTGTGAGGTGAGTATGCTTGGAGGTGCAAAGGGCAAAGGAAAAAGGAGATAGAGGAAGATTCAAGAATATGGGAGAGTTGGCTATCTTTTTCAGAAAAAAAAAAAAAAGATGTTTATGGGTTACAGACCAGGCAAAAAATAGGGATCTTTCATTGTTTATCAAAAAGTCCTTAAAAAAAAAGTCCTTACTAAGTTGGGCTTGTCAAAGCATTCTCTGATTTCTCTGAATGTGGAACTGAAGATAAAGATGTCTGGGTGCCAGAGGAGGAGAATGTGGGGAAGTGACCAAATTAGAAGCTTCACCTCTCTACATTTTGTGACACAATCAGAATTTCTTGCAATACATTCTCAGTGGTTTAGCAAGCAAATAAAGCCAAGATTAAATTTTGAATCACCTAACCATCAACGTCACAATAAATTAGAACATCTATGCTACCCATGGTGTGTTTGGAGTGGCATCTTTGCATATACTTTCGAAGCTCAATGTCATTTGGTCTCAAGAGTTTACATTTTACATTCACAAACAAATTTCCAAACAGCATATATTTCTCCTGAACTGATTCTTTCTTTGTAAGTTTATGTGGGGGGAAGCCTCCCAGTGATGTATAAACATAAGGACTAGCAACCTGAAGCATTTTATCCATACAGATGACTATCAAAATGACTATACTAGAATACATTATTCTCCTTCCTTTTTAATTTCTAATACTGGTAATGACCTTTAATTATCTAGATTTTGTGTCCAACATATGACTCCTGATTATGGTCATTGGAAAAGCCTTATAACTGGTGTCCCAGAACTTCAGTATCTATTCAGGGTTAATAAATCATCTTAAAAGATATTCAGCTGTTTTCTACTGACCAGAGGCTTACTTCCTGTTGTTTTTCTGCTTAATGCTGAGTATTTCTTCTTTTTCTTGTTTTAAAATGATACCATCCCCAAATGAGTTCTCATTGCTTGACTATGGATCTTGATTAATTTCCCTTTTTGATCTGCACCCCTCAGCCTCTCTAAGGATATAGAATGCAACAGGAAAATAACATTTTCTAAGATATCTGTGATGAAGTAAGTTCATGGAATTGTAGGTTAAAAACTCTAAGAGATCTATCTATCTATCTATCTAATACTCTTCGAGTACTGACTTTGTGCCTTCAATTGTGTACACTGACTATAGTCTAAGAGGATTAAAAAAGAGGAGGGGGTTGGGGCGCCTGGGTGGCGCAGTCGGTTAAGCGTCCGACTTCAGCCAGGTCACGATCTCGCGGTCCGTGAGTTCGAGCCCCGCGTCAGGCTCTGGGCTGATGGCTCGGAGCCTGGAGCCTGTTTCCGATTCTGTGTCTCCCTCTCTCTCTGCCCCTCCCCTGTTCATGCTCTGTCTCTCTCTGTCCCAAAAATAAATAAAAAACGTTGAAAAAAAAATTTAAAAAAAAAAAAAAGAGGAGGGGCAATGTGGTGGAAAAACTCTATTGATCCTGAAACAACAGAGGCCCCTAAACTTCAGGCTAAAAAATTTTGCTCCACTCTCTAAGCAGCAGAGAGTGACATGGTTGGTGCTGAACTTCAGGAATTAGACTGGAAGGTAAGGGACTGGAAGAAAGAGAACAAACAATTAAGAGACTACTGCAGTGATCCAGATGAAAAGTTATAAAGGTCGGGAGTAAAGCAAAAGAAATACAAATGAGTGAGGGACCATATCTGAAAGATAGGGGGTGGAGTGAATCAATATCTTGGGGAAACTGCCTTATATGAATTACAGACAGAGGTAGCAAGTATAAATGATAAGACCCAGGAGAAAGTATTTTATCTTGGACATATTTTTTTCCCCCTTCTCTGTCCCTTTTGTTACTACACTGATGCAGATAATCTGAGTCTAAGAGACTCATCATTTCTGAAATTTGCATCAATTTTCCACAATAAGTCTTGAAATGGCCGTGTTGTTTGCCAAACAGAGGGTTATCAGGGAGAGTACAAGATATCACTCAGAGCCCACTGTGGCAATTGCTTACAGTTAACTTTTCTGATTAAAATAAAAAATGTCAGTAGTTTTATTGTAGTAGAACCAAGAGAATTCTTAGGACACCACAGTTTTTGTTGTTGTTGTTTTTTGTTTTCCTATCCATTTGGTTTGTGCTTTGTTGCTCTTCAGTCAGAAATCACATTCTGTATCGACTCTTCTGTTCAATTGAGTAAGACGCAAAGACACAAAGCTCAGACAAAGGGTATTTTTTTTCTACTTTTGTGTTGTTTAGGGTCCCTCTAATTTGCTTAAATATTTTCCTTGACTCAGATTGTTGGAGCCTGGAGGGACCTTAGAGATCACCCAGTCCAACCCCTTCATTTTTCAATGAGAAAGCAGTGGCCTCCAGAGGAGAACAAGGATCTCATTAGTAGTCCATGGGGTGTAGAGCTGGGATTGTGTGCAGAACAATTAGATTAATGATATTCTTCAGCTCTCACACAGTGAAACAGAACCTCCTCTCTAGCTCCATCCCTAACAGAGAGGAAGGAGCTACTCTCTCACTCAGATTTTATACATTGTGAGGACGTAGTTTCCAGCACATTCCTGTAAGGAAATGTTCTCAGGGTTGAGAGGAAGTGGAGCTGGATACCGTGCATATGACTCATCCTGATCTCTCTGCTCCCCGGCAATCCCTATGGCATTTTGATTTTTTTTTTTCTAGACAATTCTGGTGTGGAGTTAGCCTTTCTCAGTCTGCTACTATAGCTGCTATTGCTCCAACTTACAAGCCATGGAGAATTCCAGGAAAAAAAGAAAATTCATGGATGGCTTCATATAACACTCATAAAGTCATCAGCTAAGGCCACAGAACATTAGTAATAAAAGCTACCATCTATTGAATACAGATTAATTCAAAAAGGCCCATTGCCTCACCCTAACAATCTCCTTCAACCATCATACTATTATTGAGAGGTGGATACAAAGATCCATGTTACAAAAGGAAAAACTAAGAAATAATCAAGGTTACACCAGCAATAAGAGGTAGAGATAGAATTTGAATTCCATTCATCTGACACTTAAGCCTATGCTCTTAACATGTGCTATACCTTCTTTTCTGCATTTTGCATTCTGCAAGAAACTATGTAGGATTATGGTACCTGCATACATGGCCCTATGGTCTACCTAGGATAGCTCAACATATTCAGAACAATTATAGAAAAAAAATGTCATATTTTCCATAAATGAAATAAAGGTTTTGAATCTAAAGAGTTTTCAGTGTGATTTTAGGCTTATGGCAACCACACATCCCAGCATGCCCAGGATAACTCTGGTTTATGCCTATAGCCCCAGCAGGACTTAGATGGAGAGAAGGAGGGTTAAAGGGTATTAAAGTATTAAAAAGTATTAAAGTATTAAGTATTAAAAAGAAAGAAAAAGAAAAAAAAGACAGAAGCAAGGATATGTGGTGTTTGATATGTTTGTGTGCTATTACATGTTTGCTGAACAAGTGTGTAAGGGCAGGTATTTAATTGAGAGAAGTGTATAAAGATGAGTGGGAGAAACAGGGCATGGTGTGACAAGGAGATGAAATAAAATGATGATATACTACATGGTGTACTTGGGTTTTAGAAAGATTAGTTTAAAAATACTCTGCAGGGTAGACTGAAGTTTAAGGATTGGAAGCAGAAAAGCCAGTGAAGAGGACATTGAAATAATTAAGTTGTAAGGCAAGTTAGAGAGGATCAGCGTGGCAGAGAGAACTTGCAGAAGCCAAAAGACACATTGAGGGGAAGACATGACAGGTTCCAGTCAACGGAAGAGTAGTTAACACTTGAGTAATTGTTTATGACGACTACGTTGGCCCCAACTATTAGATTGCGGACAGTGAGAGAACAACAGAAATTGCCTTAATGCACTCATGAAGCTTTGGAGCTAAGTGGCAGTAAGCTGAAATAATGGCACATGCTACCAAAGAGTTTTTATAGTAGTTTAAGAAAAACAGTCATGACAGAAGTATATCATACGGCACAGAAAACATAGGCAACCCGAAAACTGTTGCCATATGTAATTTAACTTCAGCAAAATCCTATCACATCATAATAAACAAATCGTACTAACTCAAATTTTGTTGGTTTTGTTTTATGTCAGTTGTATATTTGTGTTGGCTCTACAGTTGTATCAGAGCTAAAGGCATAGGGTGTTTGTACCTGGTTTTATGTTTGGGCGTATCTAAGTAAAATGAGACTGAAAATAGTTTATGTCAAAGAAGAAGGTATGCAGTAATTCTTCCTTCTTAAGGAGGTCAATGTATGACTCAGGTTTGAGACACAGTGTCTAACACAATTGCTATTTACATAACTGGCTTTGACAAGGACATGGTTATCTGTGATGTGACACCAGTTTAAGTGGACTGGTGGATTGGAAGTCAAACTGCAAAGGGACAGGAGGAAAATATGGGATTAAAAAGTAATACCAACAGTTGAGAGCACATCAAGAAGTGTGTATTGTGTATGACAAATTCTGAAGGAAAAACATAAAATGAAGAAAAACATCAATAAAACCCAACCATATAAACTATGATTGATACTCAAGACTTAGGACAATAGCTGTAGTTGGCTAAAATGTAAGTTTTGTGGTTTTGTGGTAGACATTGCATATATTTCTTTCCAGAAAGGTGACTATATCAATAGACAGGAGTTAATTTTATGGCCAAAAATATAAATGATAATTTTCAAGATTCATTAAAATACAAAGTATCAAGAAATATGGAAGACAATCTAGATGCCATATCTAATTACTCCAAACCAATCAATTAACAAAGGGTCTATGGGTCATATCCATGTGAAGTGCCATTGATTTAAAGAGCTGATTTTTTTTTTTTTTTTTTTTTACTTTTAGTCAGATGGTGGTGTTGAGGTCCTAAATCACGTGGCTAAAATACTTACTTTTGTTCTTTTAATTATTTTTCTAAATAAAAGGCAGTAATTCATTGAAAACTAGCTTCCAGGAAATTGTTTAGGGGATCACGAAGAACTGACTTCATGTATAAGATTTCAAAGTTAATCTAGTAATGAATGACCTAAGATTCCTATATAGAAGTATGAAACCAAGATTTATCAGGACACTTATCCTTTTGTTTCAGAGGATTGCATCTCAACGGATTCCATTCTAGTAAAACAGGGATTAGCTGTTACTCTCATTCCCTTAAAATACTTCCCATTGGAGAATGATTAATAAAAAGTAAATGGTTGATTAAAAACTAAAATATAGATTATAAGCCTATACATTTCTATAATTGAATAAATTATCAGTTTAAAAAAATTCTCAGCCGATACCATTGTACATAGTATATGGTAATTCTATATCTATATATAGCATGGTGTTTATGCACTAAAGTCATACAATCCTAGCTTGAATCTGGCTTTGCTTCTTGCTACCTGTGTCGTTTGGACAATCTATATCATTTAGTTAAACTTCCATTTTGTCACCTTTCAAATGGGGATGATAATATTATTATTATAGATAGGTTAACATGAAAGTTAAACACACACACTTAAACACGCATGCCAATAGTATATTTAGTATGTCTCACATATGTTAAGTACTCAATAAATGGTAGCTATAATTATCAGTGTCATACATATTGAAATATATTGAATAAATGACAATGAAATAATCTACAAGATCTCTATTAATGGCTACGAAAAACCCACAGTGTAACACAGATTAATCTTTATAAGTTATAGTCCACAGTAGTGATTTCAGAGTATTTAACCATTACTTCTAATAGTATTTTGTTCTTATGACTTATATATACTAATAATTACTTTCTCTAAATATTTTTCTAAATTTTACAAATCCAAATTGGATGGGCTATTAAGCAGTTTAATACTTTTTAACCAAAAGATGTTTTACTCGTAGAATATTGCTTTCTTGCTTTTATTATTGCACATTTTATAATGCTTATTTCTCTTATGCTTCTAGTCCACACCTAATTTAACATATATAACACAAAAGAACTGTGACTCAAACTTATAATTCATCTTAGTCTATCTGAAAGAATCACTTAATTCTGATGATGTTTTGTTATAATATTTTCAATCAAAAATCATTAATATATACAGAGATTTTTGTTCAAATATTTGTACCTTGGGTAATTATAAATATTCAATCCCTTATAATTGAGATAATGATAACTAGAGAGGTTTGATGCAAATTAAATTATTAAAATGCATAATACTTCAAAGGGGAATTGATGTTACTCTTTTATTATTAAACTAGCTTATTTATTCCCTAGGAATTACTTATTTAAAATTTATTTCTCAGAAATTGCTACCTGATTACTTAGGCACAATCCATGTTCTTCTATGTTAATAAATATAAACTAAAGCAATTGCATATAGGTATCAATTAAAACAAATATACAGGTTTCTTTGTCTTCCCTCTACTGTTCCATAAATAGGCACATATTTAGAAAATAACATTAATTCCCTGAAAAATTCTACAGTGAAGAATGCATTGAATAATTTCATTAAATATTCTTTTTTGTATGTAATGTCTTTATTTTATCTACTGGCCCAAATTTGCTATGCTTAAATTGCCTCATCTCCTAAGACAGACTTTCCCATACTGTGTTCCATAAGTATCGTTGAATATGCAGTGCTAACAAAAGTTAATTTTCTTTATGATAGAATTTTCACAAGACTTTAATATATAAAAAGGTAGGGGGCTTTTGGGAGCTGAAAACATGCTAGTTCTTGGTCGTAGGCAGCTGTTTCTCAGGTATTCACTTCATAATTATTCAATGAAATATACACTTTTGTTTTATTCACTCTTTACTCCTGATAATACTTTAACATTATGTCCCATAATATGTATTGTGATATTGAGGACATACAGACTAGAAAAATTTCTTTTTTCTTGGAACACTTATTTAACTTCATAAAAGTAACTAGTTTTCAGAGGAACATGAACTGGGAAATGTTGGCTTACAAGAGTTCAGAAAAATAAGTTTAAAGCCACAGGCTAATTAGAAAACTAAACCACTGGGGTGCCTGGATGGCTCAGTGGGTTAAGCATCTGACTTGACTTCAGCTCATGTCATGATCTCATGGTTTGTGGGTTTGAGCCCCTCATCAAGCTCTGTGCTGACAGCTTGGAGCCTGGAGCCTACTTCAGGTTCTGTGTCTCCCTCTCTCTCTGCCCCTCCCTTGCTTGTGCACATGTGCGCGTACACTCTCTCAAAAAAAAAAAAAAAGGGTTTTTTTTTTTTAAAGAAAACTAAACCATTTACACTCAAATTACAACTCAGGATATAACAAATGTTGGCAAGGATGCGGAGAAAGGGGAACCCTTTTGCACTGCTGGTGGGAATGCAACCTGGTGCAGCCACTCTGGAAAACAGTATGGAATTTCCTCAAAAAATTAAAAAAAAGAACTACCCTATGACCAAGCAATTGCAGTACTATTTATCTAAAGGACACAAAAATGCTGATTTAAAGGGGCACATGCACCCCAATTTTAGAGTAGCACTATTGACAATAGTCAAAGTATGGAAAGAACCCAAACTTCCATTGACTGATGAATGGATAAAGAAGATGTGGTGTGTGTATATATATATATATATATATATATATATATATATATATATGATGTATGTATGTATGTATATATATACATACATAGACACACACACAATGGAATATTATTCAGTGATCAAAAAGAATGAAATCTTGCATTTTGCAACAACATGGATGGAACTAGAGGGTATTATGCTAAGCAAAATAAGTCAGAGAAAGACAACTATTATATGATTTCACTCATGTGTAATGTAAGAAACACAACAGATAAACATAGAAAAAGGGAAGGAAGAATCGGATAAAAACATAGAGGGAGGAAAACCATAGGAAACTTAAATACAGAGAAGAAACCAAGGATTGCTGGAGGGGTGGTGAGTATGGGGATGGGCTAAATGGGTAAATGGGTGATGGCCATTAAAGAGGGCACCTGTTGGAATGAGCACTGGGTTTTATATGTGATGAATCATTAAATTCCACTCCTGAAATCATTATTACACTACATGTTAACTAACCTGGATTTAAATCAAAAACGAAAATGAAACCATTTATTCAAATTAATATCCATGTACTAAAGTCATGATAGCTTACAAAGGTAGGTAGAAAATCAATTAAATCATCTAAATAATTTTGACAAAAATGTATTATTCTTGTATATATATTTAGACTAGATGCCATTTTATTTTGATTTTTAGCTGAATAAATGTCCAAGTTTTCTTTTTACTTGGTATTGGGCTGTTTTAAAGCAGGTAGATGTAGGGGCACCTGGATAGCTCAGTTTGTTAAGCATCCAACTCTCAACATCAACTCAGGTCATGATCTCAGGATCATGAGATTGAACCCTGCGTGATCTCTGTGCTGACAGCACCTGGAGTCTACTTGGGATTCTCTGTCTCCCCCTCTCTCTGCCCCTCCCCACTCACATGCATGCTCTCTCTGTGTCTCAAAAATAAATAAACTTTTAAAAAAAGTTTAAAAAAATGTACATTTAGACCCTATCACTAAAAGAAAGCAATGTGGATACTTTAATTATAAGTAAAGGTAATACCAGTGCTCTCATTGTCTCTGTCTCTCCTTTTTTTTTTTTTTTTTTTTTAGTTTGGATGGTTTTGGTTTAAATAAAGTACAAAATGACACACTATACTGAAATAATATGCTGTTCTGACTTCCTTGGAATCAATGTTCAAATCTTTCTTGATCAAGAATAGACTATTATATTAGACTCCCATCACATTTAAAGTTTTTTCAAGTACTTTATAAAAAAAAACCCTCAAAACAAATTTTTGTTATTCTTTAGATACAATTTTTTTAAAAAAATATGACTTATTAATTTTATCGTGCTAAATAAGCATTGTGTTTTCCACTTTGGGGAACAGCTATAGATATAAGCATTTCCAGGAGACAAGACATGTACAAATAACCTATTTTCTCCAGAATTTCTATAAATTCTATATAATCATTTGAGAGTTTCTAAACAAACATGGGAACTCTACTGCAGGGATTTCAACCCAGTTGTTGGGAAGAAAGGCTCCTTTCAAGGAAGGGTATTAAAAAAGGAGGGCTCTGGCAAATGGGAGCCATATGGTACAAGGAAAAGAGCAGTAGAGGAAGTGTTGGGGGAAACAGGTTCTGGGCTTGGTGCTCTGACAAACTGACAGTGTGTACTGTAACTTAACTAAATGAAACTTAACTCAAATGTTATTTGGGGGAATTGGCCTAGATACTAAGTCTAAAGTCTATGCCACCTCAACATTGCCATCAATTACTATAGAATTCTAACTCTGCATTTCTAACTCCTCATCATTCACCATAGATCAGGCATTGCATTAGATGCTAAAGAGATGAGTACATATTGTTTCAGTCTTCAGGGCTCAAAGAGGGAGAAAGGATATCTGAATCAATATCGATACTTAGATCTGAGGAGGAATGCCAATACAGTAACGCTAAGCATAGAGAAAAGAACAATGAAGCCTCATGTAAGAGGAATCATCCAAGGTAGATGTTACAAATATATGGCAGTTTAATAGGCAGAGGAGGCATGAGAACGTAGAAACACAGCAGAGACAAATGGTGTGTGCAAAGGGTAGTGTCTTCAAGGACCTCGGGGGCTGGTTGGGAGGAAAAGGGCTGTGGAAGGAGAAAAGGCCAGGAGAGGAATGGTCATGACAGTCCACTGAAAAGATCCTAAGATGATATGGGACTGACTCACGTCTGTTTTGAAACATGAATTGTGGCAGCTACTCAGAGGGTGAGCTTCCAGAAGGCAGTAGGGAGAGGGAATCTGGTGAGAACTGGTAATGCTTAATTTAAGGCAGACACTGTGTGGATGATGACTGTCTGTGATACTAATACAAAGGAAATCTGCCTATTTCTAGTGATATTGGTGTCAGTGCTGGTATTTTGTTCAGAAAATCAGAAATCTTGTCTTGTATTCTTTGTCCTAATGGCAGACCACCACATACTCACCTAAGTAAAAGTTAAAATTGTACCTCTAGTCATGGCCCAGCTTCTAAAAAATGCTTTAGATAGGCTTGAGGATTTAACTCAGAATTTACCTGAATCCCTCAATTTCTCTCCCAGGAATCATGGAAGAGATAACCCAGACCTAGAAAATTGTGGGAGGACAGTGAGTTACTAACTGCCAATCTCTCTACCAGAGAGCAAGAATGTTGCAACAAGAATCAAATCCAGGTCTTTCCTATGTCAATTTTTATCTCTGACATAGGCTTTAAGAACCATTCTCTCATTCCCGTGAGGCTTAACTTATTCCTACTTGAATTCTGGCCTATAAATTGTAGAAGTAAGCACAATCATTCATTCATGTCCATAGAATGTAATTTGGTACTTTAGTAATAGAATATTAAATGATGCCTAGGATAGCCATATGAATAAATGGGTCTTCATAAAAGCCTAAATGGTTTTAGGGAGTTATTTGGACACTGGAGACATCTGTACTTTTTCTTAGAAATATTTTAGAATTCTAATCAACCTATCACTAAATGTATTTAGTGATAGATTACCATATATCATTCATCTCTGCCTTCAAATATTTCCTTCAGATAACCTTGCTAACATTTTTATGCATTAATTTAGAAACTTCTGATGGAAATGCTGTTCTATAGGTCATTAAAAACATCTTCTGATCATGCTATATGCTGTTATCTTCTGCTATATATAAATAAAATACAACAAAGCCTGGCTGACTTCCCCATGCACATTATTCAATGTAATAATAGGCTAAACCATAGCACTCTGTTTCTTCATCTGTTTCTATAGAACCAAATGCCTTCAGAATAGTATCTGGAAACACCACTACTGTATCTGAATACTTTTATATGCATGTATGAGATAATCACTGCTGCAAGATCAAGTTCATTACAGCCTCATTTCAAGTTCCATCTGGGAATTAAACTTAAATTGAGGCTGAAATGGGTTTTGTTATCCCTATTGTGTTGCTTAGGGAAGATGGTTCATGATGATCAAGAGACTGATTGTCTCTGGGGTGGAAAACACAGAGTTTGGGATAGTTCACAACATGCACACACACAGTAATGTAAAAATTAGATACTTCCACAGACAGTCCAGAGAGTCATATATATATTTTTTTTCTTTTGTTGAGAACTGACTTAATTGTGAGTGCTTGCCTGGATTAAGGATTTGCAACATTTATTTTAAGATTTTCTGATCCATTACTAAAACAAGTGCTGTGATTACAGGAGGCTGGATAATCACAAAGGGTTCCTAAATCATGCTTAAGTATATCCACAACCAGATAATGACATCGTTGGGCATGAAGTATTTAGGAGATAGAGATAATAATATACATAAGGGACACAATCTTTATTATGTACTCTCTGAAACAGGGAATAAAGGTCTCTAAAAAGGGAATAGATAAAAGTCTCTAAATCTTTATTGCCTTATTCAGAACAATCCGTTCTACTGAACTTGAATGGACACTTCAAAGTCAGCTAATTTTATTTTATTTTATTTATTTATTTTTTTATTTTTTTTTATTTTTTTAACATTTTTAATTTATTTTTGGGACAGAGAGAGACAGAGCATGAACGGGGGAGGGGCAGAGAGAGAGGGAGACACAGAATCGGAAACAGGCTCCAGGCTCCGAGCCATCAGCCCAGAGCCTGACGCGGGGCTCGAACTCACGGACCGCGAGATCGTGACCTGGCTGAAGTCGGACGCTTAACCGACTGCGCCACCCAGGCGCCCCTAAAGTCAGCTAATTTTAACTATAATCATCAGCTAAAGATTGCTTACTAAGCATCTTATGACATAAGAGTAACCAAGTATGTGTGTATGAGTCCATTCACTAGTTTGAACCTTCTAGATTTTTTATTTTGCTTCATTAATTCAATAAATGTTTTTTTATGGGCCTACTCTGTACATTTATAATTCAAAGTCACAGGAATCATGGGGTTAACTATTACACATTCATTTTCAACAGCAGAGTGCATTAAAGATTTGATTGTTAAGTAGACAACTGTGGATATTGACAAAGTCATTGATTCCCAAGAAGCACCTAGAAAAGGATTCAAACTCTTCTTGTCATTTATAGTGAAACACGTGACTCTGAGGTAGAGATGGGCTTGGGACTTTACATACAGAAGAGGCCATGGGAAATACACTGTCAACTCCAATTTCATAAAGTATGGCAGGTATTTGTCAAGCAGGAAATTTATTTTTTTTCTTTCTCTGATTTTTTTAAAGTTTATTTTGAGAGCGACAGACACATCACGAGTGGGGGAGGAGCAGAGAGAGAGAGAGACAGAGAGAATCCAGCAGGCTCTGCCCTGACCTCAGAGCCTGATGCAGGGATTGAACCCATAAATCTGTGAAATCATGACCTGAGTCAAAACCAAGAGTTGCATGCTTAACCAACTGAGCCACTCAGGTGCCACCTTTCTCTGATTCTTATAAATGCTTTAAGGCTAGACGAGATAATGCCCATTAAATTCTTTACAAGAGTACAAAAAGGGAATTACATTGGTATTCAAGTTAACCAAAAGGACCATATTATACACATTATATTCTGGGTCATCAGGATATAGTAATCATAAAGCAGTCATGTTAAATCATAAGTTTTAGAAATAGTATTTGTTCAATGTTGTGTCTTATTTAATTTTCTACAAATGTTTCTTTTATACTCAAAGTTTTGTTCTATGGAAAGTAATATGAATCCTTCAACAAAAACAACAACAAAAGCAATTAGTATATGAATAGTTTATGAATTGGAAATGCTTCTTCTTAAATTAGAGACACTTAAACTATAAACACTGCTACTGTAAGTAAATTTGACCTAAAAAAAATCAGCCTACAGAAGATAAAATGTTAATTTTTTTTAATGCTTATTATTTTTGAGAGAGAGTTTTCCAAAATGCCAAACTTACAAAGAAACCTTTGATTAGGAAATGAGATGAAATGGTTTTATGGCATAGAGACTACATAAACGGAAGCAGATGATGCTACCTATAAAAATTTAATCTCATTAAAGAAGTAAGTCATAGAAAGATGAAGAAAGTCAGTGTCAAGGACTTCTGATTCCCAGGACAACCTAAAGCTTCAGGTCCCAGGGAGAGGCTACTATTGGATGTTTTGGTTAGTAACAAAGTGCCAAAAATGACTGGAAGCCACTAAGCCTAAAGACATACAAACATTTTATAAGGAAGTGAAGAGCATCAAGTTCTAAATTGGCCAATCTAAATCTGCAGAAGTTTGGTAATGTTAATATATTATGCCTGTGGTTGTAACAGGATACACTGATGAAGGTGGAAGTTATGTAATCTCCTCTGGAAGTCCGAGCAATACTAGTGACAAAAGGAAATTAAAGAAACAAGTCAACTTTGAGCTGTATTTTGCAATTGAAATGCCCCTTTTGTCCTGTTCTACTTACTCAGGAACCCTGAGAGCTATGATCACAAAATTTTCTCACCTCTCACTTGTCAACCACCCAAATGATGGAGAAGTGAAAAACAGTAAGGAGACAAATTCTTCTCTTAAAGTTTATTATGTTCTGTGATGTCAGGGTACCCATATTCCAGACTGACAGGCACCATGGAAATAACTAATTACAGATGGAAACCTATAAATACATCATCACATAACAAACCAACAATTAGGAAACATAGCACATTTCACAGGAACTTTATGATGATAAAAATGTTCCATTTTAATATGAGGATGTTAAAAACCAATTGTAAGTTCTTTCTAGCTGCACTATTTTTTTTTTTTTTTAATCTGTTTACCTCATTCTAAAGTTACAGAAAATTAATTTATGGTCAAATTCTTCATTGGGTGCCACTTACACAATCTTTATTATTCTTCTTCTCCAATGTTGGTTAGTGATTGAAGGTGAGAACAGAAGCAAAGTTTCTTTCACTGGCTGGATTTATCTATTTCCGCTTAAGATTCAAAAATGGTTAAAGTCTCAGTAGCCAACGCAGAAGTTAAAGACAACTTGATGGGTGCAATCCCAGTGTTGGACTTGAAATTAAGAGGTCAGTCTGTACTGACATGAATATTAGTAAAGACTCCTGAGCAAAACCAGAAATAAATTTGCCTGGGTATATAGATTATGGAAATTCTTACATAGCCACAGGCAAGAGAAATGGAAGTGTAAAATCCGGAACTGATAACATTCCATTACCAATGCATATATTATACCAAAATTTGCTTTCTTCTTCCCTAAAACTTTCTGCAAATCCATTTCCTCTTTGTGCAGTGCTCTTTTTGCTTCTTATTGAACATTTCTAGAATCCATAGTGCTTAAGATTTAGTAAGAATTAAAAAAAAATTTTTTTCAGTCCATTATTCCTTAAGACTCAACTCCAGTGCTACAGGCAAAGTGAGCGTCAGAGGATCTTGGCCTCCTGTGAACACTTAGAGTACTTTCTGGATCTAACCAGATGGCATTCACCACATGCAGCCTGCATTTTATTTATTTGTGTATGTCCTGTCTCTTGTACCAGACTGGAGTTATTTTAGGACAAGGAACATATTTTACGTACCTAATGTGCCTTATACTAAAGAATAGTATATAAAAATACCACTTGAGTCAAGGTCCTTCAAGAGAGCCAAGTGTCACTCTTTCTGACAAGGATCCTGCACTTGGGCCATGACCATGCTAGTTACTCAATAGATAAAAGCCTTTGATTAAAATTGATTGTGCCTTAGCCTTAGTAAATACCAGAAGCTCATTAGCACAACAGAGAGATTTAGAGTAATAGTTATTTGTATACCAATTTGATTTTCTAATCAGTTTATACTATCAAAAAGACTTGAAAATTAGGACTAATTCTGAGTTTTGGCCTCACTCAAATAAAAACAATCCTTCATTTTCACAAATGATTTTAAAATGAACATCACTATATCACTGGGCTATTATTTCTCAGATTGTGCCTTTTCCTCTTTTTTCCCTTTTGAGCATCTCTAAGGAAGCTATTTTAGATCCAATCTGTTCTTTGTTCCAACAGCATATAATGGAACAAAAGGCTAGATATTCTCCAGTTCGATATTATGTTGAAAGCACTGTAGAATTCATATACTATTCTTGCTTAACAATTATGATGAAATACTCAAGACAAGAAAGGTTTGAGATTAAAAAAAATAAAACAAAACCCTAAAATAAAATTCTATTTTGCAGAAGTATATTTTAATATCACTGAAACACTTTAATCCCATATTAAAACCAGTGGGGAAGGCTCTTGGACAAAACCAACTTATGATATCTGTTGTAAGATATCTGGTTCTAACACAGCTTTCTCTCATTCTAGGAATAAAGGGTAGAGGTTCATTCGGGTTAAGTAGTAATGGTGTTTATGAGTCTTAGGAGGAGGTCAACTAAAATTGACACCAATGGGAGAGATTAGGTTTTTGATTGCGTCACAGATTGTGAGCCCAAATACACAGTCTTGCCTGCCTCAGTCTGATGAAACCAGTTACAAAGGAGAAAAATGCAGACAGGTTAGAATCACCTAGGAAACCAATGTGTTTGTGGAGGGCTAAGGGCTCCTAAATCTGGATACTTATAAAAGTCACTTCTCTAGTTTTTCTTAACGTCATGGTTTTCTCAGAGAGCATAACTTGATAAAGTGGTCTACTTTTAATATTTATTGCCATTATATCCCAATCTTAAGACTCTAGCAAAACATGCTGAAATTTTTAGAGTACCTAATAGTTTAATAGTCTCTTGTGGGTGGAATGTGTTTTTTTCTTTTTTACCTGCCCCATAATAATACCAACTTAAGGTCACCTTCTCTTAGCAGTCCTAACAGTGCCCCACAATCCCTCCAATACCCTCTGACAATTAACTACTCCCTTACCTTGGTTTCCAAAAGCAGTTTATACATAATATCATAAAAAACTTAATCTGTTATTATTTATTTGTATGTGATTTTCTCCTAATAGGCTTTGAGCTTCTCCAGGACCAGATATATATCATATTCATATATGTATCTTCAATATGAAGCATGATTCTTGGTAAATAATAATCACTCAAACATGCTTCCTTCCTTGATGTAAGAGAATATTCAGAGCCATCTCCTCTTTATGGTGAATGAAATACTTTTTAAAGAAATAATTAATAGGAAAAAAATAAACCAAATAAGAAGAAATAATTGATAGCACTATGGTCAACCAAGGTCAGCCTATGCAGGCCCATGTTGAAGTAGATCATCATCATTCTATAAACATGCCCTCTATGAGACTTCTGAGGGAGAGATGGCTGCACCCCAACAATGACATAAAATAGAGTTAGCTGAGGGGTGATATCTCTTCCTTCAACTTCCCGCCCCTGTGCTTCAGACCCTCATGAGGAAAGAGCAGGTGCTGGGTAAGCACAACTGCTCACTGACATCCTTTCTCTTTGACAACAGTGCACTGCTTGTTCAGTGGAGAGACAAAGTGAGCTTGAACCAAGTCCAAATGGTCTCACTCGCCAATTTTCAATCTTGGTCAAGGCTTTATGGTCTGGTTTAGTGTAACAATCAACCACAGATTGGTTCTAGAGTTGCTACATGTTTCGTACGCGTGACTCATTTTTGGTTTTGCACCTTCCATGATTTTTCATTTCAGCAGGCCCGAAGAAAATGCCCCATGGAATACATTTTTAAGATATTCATTTTTTTACTTAGCTATATAAATGTTTGGTTGCAGGGCCCTTAAATAACCTATTAATTTGGTATCATAGGCTAAGAGTATGTTCTATTATAAAATTCAACCCCATTTCTTAAAGCCCAGAAAAGATATAATGTGGCCATCATACTTTCTCTGGGCAATGCTGATAAGTATAAAAATGAATACATTTATATTTCATTACAAAATAACAATTATCTCAATAGAATTGGGAGAAACCTTCCTAGAAAGCAGTGTATAAGACAAAGGACTACATGTTTTCACTTACTACACAGTGAAACAAAGTTCTTTTATAAGGTTATGCAATTTATGTATTCAGGAACAAAGAGATTGAAGATAGATAGCTCTAGCTAGCTAGCTAGCGAGTCTAGGCTCTTAGAAGCGTGGACTTGAAATAAGATGGACTGGTTCTACCATTTCCTGGTTGTGAAGATTTGAGCAAGTCATTTAATCTCTCTGTTGCTGTTTCCTCAATACAGGATTAATCTTTAGGGTTTAAAATAATGTTTAAGGGAGGAAATATTTGCAAAGTGATTAGAAAAGTTCTTGGTATATAGTAAGCAATTTATAATGGAAAGAAAAAGAAGGAAGAAAGGAAAGAAGGAAAGGAAGGAAGGAAGGAGAGAAAGAAGGAAGGAAGAGAGGGATGGAGGGAAGGATGGAGAAAAAGGGAGGGACCTTTTTCTTCTTTTACTTTGTGTTCTTCATGTTACATTTAGAACATAAAGTGCAATTTTGCTTGTGATTATTTATAAAGAGCATCAAAAACAATGCCTTTGAGAGGCAATATTTTTCAGGGAGGGCAGAAGGAGTTGTATCTACTTTTATATCTTAAAGGGATTTAAATGATTAAGCAGAACATAGCAACCATTTTCAAATACTTGCAGGCTGACATAAGGAAAGAGATACTGACTTACTCTATGTTGATCCAAACAGATGAGCGGATTAACAGGGTGAAGTTACAGGGTGACAGATGTCAGCTTAACATGAAGATAAGTTTTATGAAACATAGAACTGTCCAACCACAGAATGGGCTGATACACCAAGTAACAGACTCCCTGCTACTGGACGTGTGCACATAAAGGTTAGCTGACAATCTGTCAGGGATATTGTACAAGGAATTCCTGCCTTGCTTGGCAGGGTCACTAGGTAATCTCTAAGGTCTTTTTCAAATATTACAGTCCTAAAATACCACTAATATGAAAAGTTACGAGTGCACAGAGATGGAAGGAGTTTGAAAACTGACTTCTAGGAGAATAATGTGAAAGCTTGAAAAGTAACATTTTATTCTGTACCTAAAGCTTGCGGCCCTTCATCAACCCATGAAAATAACGATCAAAGGAATCTGCCTGGTATATTTGGGAGCAGTTGATGTGCCAATTTCCAGGTATTCTTCTTTTCTCAATTTATCTCATTTTAATGAGATACACACTGTTGTTGTTATTATCGTTGTTTTACTTTACATTAAATGTGTTGCTTAATATTAAATTCAGTGGCTGAAACAGTAGTGTATGAAAAACACATCTCTCACAAGTCATAACGATTGGGTCATCTGAATACAGTGCAGTTTAAAAACAAGACCAAATTAGGTCTAAGCAAAATGAACATAAATATAATTTATATATAATTTACTTTGCATATATGTGTGTGTGTGTGTGTGTGTGTGTGTGTATATATTATATATGCATACTAATTAGGACTTTGGCTTTCACAGTAAGTCAAAGGGTAGTATTAAAAAAGTTCATTGCAATTCACTTTTCCATTTCAGTTATTTTATTTGGATCATAAGTCTTGCAAGGCTGCAAAATTCATTTTGTGAAAAAAAATGTGGCTTTAGACTATTCTCTGAAGTGGTTTTACACTATCTCCTCAAACCTAGAGATCTAACCTTGCTCCAATAATTCTGTATAAATTCTCACTGTTGCTTAGAGAAGCATATCTTCTCTCAGCTCAGACCCGAGAAGGGAATGTCCTCCAGCACATCTGCTCTTGTCCCCACAACAGCAGATTCAAGATATAGAATCTTCCATTGAAAAGCCTTCCACAAAACTCAACTACCTGAAGGGCTAGCTTTAACTTAAGAGCAATATCTACATTAAAAAATAATTACTTTATTAGGCATATATTCATTAACATAAGACCTTGTGAGGTGTTGGGCCAGAAGATATCTAGCTTCCCTTCCAACACTGATTTAACAGAAAAAACGTATTTATAGACTTCTTTTATGACAGAAATGAAAAAATCAATATTAACCACACATGTTCAGACTCTTCAATAAAATTTTTATCTTAAGTTGAAATGTATATTTTGCCTTTAGGTATCTTGTCATCAATGGGGATGAAAGGCCACAGGATGATAATGCTGCAAAATATTTCTTTATATGTGAATAAAGAATACTGCTTCAACAGTAATTTACTATTTCTTTACTCGCAGAGCCAGGGCAAGAATATCAGATTACCTAGCCTTTTTCATGGAGGAGAAATAAACATCTATGGGGAGTGCAGACTATCTTCCTTGTAACAACTTTCTCTTTTAGCTACTGGGGAAAATATTCAGTTTAGATGATCTGCAGAAGCAGAAGGCTTCCCTCTACAACGGGGAGAGAACCCTGCCTGCCTGGAAGGCCCTCACCATCCACAGTGGTCAAGGGGTCCCAGCCATGAGAGTTAGAAATGAAAGCTGATGCATGCCTTTACTTCGTCAACCCCCATACAAATTAGAAAGCTACTTCTTCTCTTCTATCCGTCAAACACATGGGCTCCGATTCTTTCAAGATTCTTTTAGTTTTTTTTTTTTAATTGTGATAAAATTAGTTAAATCAAAATTTTGCTTCTATTAGTAACCAAACTCCAGAAGGAAATTAGCAGAGTTTAGCAATATATTGGCAAAATGTACTAATTCCAATTTAGCTTGAGATAAGGATATTCAAAAGGCAATTGCTGACTTCCAAATTAAACTTAAAATTAAAAACATATACACAAATCCATTTTTATTACCACTAATATGCCAACATCCTCAAATTCTGAAGGCTTTTAAAAATACTTAGTATTTTTCTTTTCTTTTTCTTTTAAAATATTTATTTATTTTTGAGAGAAAGGGAGACACAGAATCTGAAGCAGGCTCCAGGCTCTGAGCTGTTAGCACAGAACAGAGCCCGACACGGGGCTTGAACTCACAAACCATGAGATCATGACCTGAGCTGAAGTCAGACACTTAACCGACTGAGCCACCCAGGTGCCCCTAAAAATACTTAGTATTTTTCATTTTCCTTTCATTCTCTGCATCCACATGCAGACAGTACATCCTTCGTTTGTTCCTCAAGGGATGTGGGCAAAGGTGGCAAAATAAACATTCACACATTTATGACAAAACTAAATAAAGCAGACTGCAAAGGAACATGACTCTCTTTTACTTGGCATAAACAGAAATGGGAAACTGTTTCTATTGTCCATTATGATCTCAAAGCATAACCTCAGTAATATAAAGTTTAAATTTATAACAGAACTTTAAGGATTTCATTTTGGAGAAATTATAATTGACTACATAAATATCAAACTGTATTGTTTGCTCAAAATAGGTTTATTTAATCCCCAAATAAAGCACCATCATTTAGAATTAATTTTCAATTATGTACAGTATCTCCAGTCTGTTCAGGAACCACACAGTTCACTTGGAAATTTTAACTTATTAACATCCACAATAAAGTTGTATTTATGAAGTCCAACCACAGAGGGAAAAAAAAAAGATTAAACTCAGCAAACGTTTGCTGGAGTTTGGGCTTTCAGAGGCCGTTAAGCATGCATTTCTCCTGTGGTCAAGCTGAACCCACAACAGCACTGTTCAACTGCTTCTGGTGCCTTCTGGCATTATGACCATGTAATATTTAATCATACGTACCTTTCATAGATGCATGTGAAATTTTGTTATCTTATTGGAAAATGATTTTTATTTTTTTTTGTGACTAGAGAGAAAGAAATATATCAATTTCAAGAGCAGCTGCTATAAAATGAGTTCATTCTTGTGAAGAGGCAGGCATTTCCCTCTTCTTTTCTGGCAAAAATAATATCTCTTGACAGGTCTAATATGCCTTTTTCTCACTTTTGTTCTAGTGTTTCCAAGAGGAAAAAAAGTCTTTATCATAAAATCAAATAAAACTGTGTTATAAACATTCCATATCTGAATTCATGTTATAAAATTAAATTATGGAACAGAAACTGAACAAAGGATGATATCTATTGTATTCCTATTTTCCAGTGCAAAAGAGCAGTCAAGGTGATTTGCAAACTCTGAAGCATATAAAAATATAATGATATTATTTTCTCAAATAGTTGAGAGGACAGACATCACTTTGAAAACACATAAATTCAGATGTAAAAGACTGGATTTTTTTTTCAGTTTGAAAAAACTGTAAATCAGTATTATTCAACTTGATTTGACAAGTGTTAAAAATAGATTTAGGAAGTCTTTAGCTTAGGATAGAAAGAATGTTTTATGTGGTTTTATTCTTAAGTATTTAAATCCTGCCTTGTTTTAAAAAGAATTCAAGGCAGTTTAAATGAATACATAAAATTCAGAAAGATATCAAGAATGAAAAGTGGGAAAGAAATAGTAAATGCAAGAGTATGTCATAAAAATAAATTAGGAATGAGGTCACTGTATTTTTTAAAAAGACCCATTAAAGAATGCTATCCATTTGTAGTAGAGGGAGCACAAAATTGGCCATGAGGTTTTTAGAAGTCTCTAAAAAAGGAAAATCATAGGGGCACTTGGGTGGCTCAGTCAATTAAGCCTCTCTGACTCTTGATTTTGGCTCAGGTTATGATCTCACAGTTTGTGGATACAAGCTGTAAATCAGCTGACAGCACAGAGCCTGCTTGGGATTCTCTCTCTCTGTCCCTTCCCTGCTCGTGTGCTCTCTCTCTCTCTCAAAAAATAAATAACAGTCGGTTAAGCAGCCGAGTTTGGCTCAGGTCATGATCTCGTGGTCCGTGAGTTCGAGCCCCGTGTCGGGCTCTGTGCTGACAGCTCAGAGCCTGGAGCCTGTTTCAGATTCTGTGTCTCCCTCTTTCTGACCCTCCTCTGTTCATGCTCTGTCTCTCCCTGTCTCAAAAATAAATAAAACGTTAAAAAAATTAAAAAAAACCAGTGTTATAAAAAAAAATAAACTTAAAAAAAAAGAAAATCACAAAATTAAAACTCACAGGCACACACACAATCACATTCAGCTACCCCACCTGCACACACGAACACACACACACATACTTGAATTGTTCTGGAGAATCATAAAGAAGCCTAATGTTAATGCTGTAGAAAAAAATATTCATGGAGAGGGAAATTTACGAGGTAAGGAAAAATGTCTGCAACATAAATGAACCTTGAAACAGTATGCTAAGTAAAAGAAGTGATTCACTTGGGGTACCTGGACAGCTCAGTCAAGTAAGCCTCTGACTTCAGCTCAGGTCCTGACCTCGAGGTTCACAGTCCCTGCCCTGCATTGGGCTCTGCACCGGTGGTACAGAGCCTGCTTGGGATTCTCTGTCTCTCCCTCTCCCTCTCTGTCTCTCTCTCTGCCCCTTCCCCACTTGTACTCTCTCTCAAAAGAAACAAATAAACTTAAAAAAAGACCACACATTGTATGATTCTATTTATATGAAATGTCCAGAGTAGGCAAAAGTGATGAACACGTTCTAAAATTAGATTGTGACGATAATTGTAAAACTTTGTGAATATACCAAAATCTATGAATTGTACTTTTTAGATAAAATTTTTTTTCTTTTTAGACTTTAGATAAACAAAAAATAATATTTTGGTACCAATAGTGTCTCAAATATTTTATGGGCATTCTTTTTTTTTAAGTATAGTTGAAACACAATGTTACATAAGTTTCAGGTGTTCCACACAGTGATTCCACAACTATATACTTTGTGCTATGCTCACAAGTGTAGCTGTTATCTGCCTCCATACAACGTTATTACAATATCATTGACTGTATTCCCTATGCTGTGCCTTTTATCCCTATGAGTAATTCATTCTATACCTCTCACTCCCCTTCACCCTGAAATGGATGAATTGTATGGTATGGTATGGTATGGTATGGTATGGTATGGTATGGTAGGTGTATGTGAATTTTATATCTCAGTAAAACTGTTAACAGTGTAATCCTATCCTTACGGTAGACCAAGGATTATGAAACCTAGGTGTGCATCACAGTCATCTGGAGAGTTTGTCAAAGCACTGATTGCCGGGCCCCAATCCTACAGTTTCTGGTCCAGCAGGTCTGGGGTGAGGCCTGAGAATCTGCATTTATGTCAAGTTCTTGGGGGATGCTGATGCTGCTGGCCTGGGGACCACTCTTTGAGAATCAATGCATAGACAATACGAGTAATTGAACGGGCTGGGTTTTTTACTTTCTTCAGTATGGTTTGAGAAATCAAACCAATGCACAGTTCAGTAAAACTAATTTGATGAGATACTGTTATGACAAAGAAGGTGGTAGCAATAAGAACAGTAATGGTGGCAATCGCCACATCAGTAACAGCCGTAGCAACATTTAATTTTTACTGGTCCTTACGATGCAACAAGTACTCTGTTAAGTGCTTCCATGATCATTATTTAATCTAATCCACACAATAGCCCTATGAGATGAATATGTTGGTGAGATCAACACCATAAGTTAAACCTTACCAAGTACTTACATGATATTCCTGTTACCAATTTTTTCATATACCCATTTCTTTCACTTTACATAGCAAGATCCCAAAGGCTCCTAGAATTTCATTCTCACTGCCAAGAAGTGGAGAACCAGGCCACCTTTCCACAGAGTTTTTCCTCTTAATCACTGAACTATACTCATTTCTCTCCACCGAGCTGGCTTAATTCTTAGATTTTTAGAGGTCTCAGAGCAATGACTCTGCCAAAACAATGCTGTGATACTTGAGAAATATCACATGTGATTTTTTACTATTAATAAACTACCAATTTTCCAAATGATATGCCTTATAAATTACACTCTCGACCCCTGTAATGATGTCATTCACACTCCTATGAACCCTGATAGACTCAATGAATGGGAGAGAATGGGGTGTAATTGTGCATAATATATCTTTGCTCATAGGACTTGAGACCATTATCCTCAGCATAAATGCATTATGCTGGGGATTTGAACTTCTCTGTCATCTATGATCTTCTGAAAAGAATAAAAGTTGGAAGTATTTTGACTGCTTTTCCATAAACACTATTGACTCCCAATTTAGCTTTTATGATACAGTGGCCAATGAAGACTTTCAGTTTGTTCTCCTGGGGTAGAGACTGGAGCATTACAAGTAAAATTCAGGTGACAAGGAGGGTTGAAACCTTTCTATGACAGTGTTTACCCAAGTAGACTGAACACTCTGATTAAGGCTAGAGTTTTTACATGGTACACCGATGATGTATTGATTTAAACAGTTTTGGATTTATTTTCATGGGCAGTAGGACAAACATAATAGGTACATCAAGTGCATGAATTCGTGAATGTCATTCCTTAGGACAAGGCTGAAATAAATTATCGTTCGTGTCACACTTCTGGAAAGAGATTATTAGGTTGTTTAATGAAAAAGATTTGGGAAGTGTTATTGTATGGGAACTAAATGCTCTAACAAACCTGTCAACTTTAAATCAAGCAAGATCTGAGATAGAACTATGATATTTGTTTCACATCCCCGTGTTTAATTCTGAGTTGTTTCTCTCTTTGAACATGGTGTTTGGGTCCAGCAATATGTGGCTGCATCCACTCACTTCCTTTATTCTTGCATCCTCCCAGGAGCAGAAACAGACTATCTAGATTTTGGCAAAACTACTTTCCACACGTTCAGGCCTGGGCCACATGCATCTCTGGCTTTTTTAAGGAAACAAGCCCTTTCTAGGACTAGTTCCTGCTACACCTAATTTTCCAAGTGCAAAGGTATCACTCACCTCCCTAATTGCCTCCGTGTGTGTGTGTGTGTGTGTGTGTGTGTGTACACATGTGTCTCAGCTGGAAGTCTCCATCCCTTTTCTAAAACAGAGTACTAAAAAGTCTCACACCATAGACTCCTGTCAAAACACTGCACTTCTCTCTCCAAACCCAAGAGACCTTTCTCATCTACTCTTCTGTGCTTTCACTTTTTTTTTGTACAAATAAACAAAACAAATAAAAAATATTCTTAAAAACTGTCACTCCTGAGACTCTCTTATCTAGAACTTTACTTAAATGCAATAACTCAGCAGTTTATATATGCTAGATCCCTTTCTTGGCTGGCATTAAATGCAAACACCCAATATATGAAACATATATTAAAGATGAGATGTTAGAAGTGGAAATGCAAACGGCCATCAATGTTTAGTGTTCAATACGACTTATTACAGGAAAATATAAATTAAATCAAGATATCACTTTTCACCCATCATATTGCTAAAAAAAACCTCTTACAGTGCAAATATTTGGGCATGTGGAAAATGGGAACATATGTGCATGGGTTGAGGGATATAAATAGTATAGCTATTTTTAAGAGCAATCTGGTAGCATCCAGTAATATTGAAAATATAAATACCTTACCACCTATTTCACTTTTATGTTTATTACACTGTGAAAATTCTCATACTTGTATTCATGGACATATTCATGAGTGTGTCTACTGCACTATTGTTTAATAGCATAATATCAGAAACAACCTAAAATTTGATAGGGAAATAGATAAATTGTGATCTATAATATAAGGGAATACTATACAGCTATTAAAGGAGAGGACTAGATCTTATGTATGAACATAGATCTTAAAAAAACCCCGAAAACATGATACCAGCTGAAGAAAATAAGTTGTTGGATGTGATACACATTATGATACCATTTATGTAAATAAAACATTTAACAAAGGTGATGATTAACAAACAGTGCCCTTAGCCTTACCCACTGATATTCCCAGTCAAGAACTCCCAATTCCTCCTTGCTGCTTACCTAAATTGTACTCATCCTCAAGATACAGTTCAAACCCTCCCTTCCCCAGGGCCACCCCAGCCCACAGTGATTCCTTTTCCCCTCTGATCCACTCTGGTTATAACCGTTTTAGGCATGTGGCCTGATCTACCTCATACTATCCTTGTGGGCATTAATAGAGGATCCTCATATAGAATGCTTACTATAATTCTTAGTACATAGCAAGAAGAACTCATTGACTACTAGATGCTATTATTATTACAGATGCATTTTGCCATTTGTTTAGCATGGTACTCCGCCATAGTAGATATTCAATAAATGTTTACTTTTGACTCTAAATATGATGATGGCATAGTTCTGTGAATAATATATTTGCCCAGACCATCTCCTGGGATGGGGTTCTTGGCTTGTTATTTACCAGATATCCTAAATCGCTAATAAAGTGTGTGGGCATTCAAAGTTGGATGATGCACGAATTCTACTGCCTGAGCACCCAGGCACTGCCAACCGGGGCCACAGGTCATCACGAGCTCTCTGTTCCAGGCTCAGTTGTTCCCAGATTCCCTGGATGCCACCGGCAGGGTTCTCACCAGATTTTCAAACCATGTAGCCAATAGTCACTGAGAGAGAGCTTAAGCCTTTTAGCAACCAAGTATTAATCTTGGGATTTTCTTCTAAGACCTTGAAGACCAGGGAAATTCCTCAATTTCAGGAATATCTGAAGAGGCATGGAGGAGAAATATGGGCTGGGGAAGCATAGGCAGGGTAGGCGGCAATGGGGAGAGCATGAGAGCAAGCAGAGCACCTAACACCACTGGGCACGGAAACTTTAAATGAGCTATGTCATTTAACACAACCACCACAGGACAGGGGAGGAAACTGAAGCCTGGAGATTAAGTTGTCCATAGATGTACACATGATGAGTGTTAGAGTAAGGATCTAACCCCAGATCTTCCTGCCTCTAAAAACTCATGTTTGTGGCAGAAGTTACATCTATTTTAATTAAATTCGTTTATACGTGTTTCCATTAAATGAAATTAAAAAACATAGATTCCATAAACTTGTATTTCTAGGCCCTCAGGTAATAATTACAAGAGCAAATGTGTGTGCAAAGCTGGTAACTGCTCTGGATGACAAGCACAGGGTCTCATGCCACTGCTAGTAGAAAACAAATATAATACACAAAACAAATCAGGAAGAAAAAATAGAGCTCAAAATCACAAGTTTTTTAGTTAACAAAATAATATGATTTGCAACAAAAGCATGAAGATTACCTAAAATCAGCACACACGCTTTGTTCAGGAAGTTGAAAGATTTTCGATAGATAATTCTTCAATTTTTCCAATGAGTTCAGTTTTCTTTTGATGGTTCATCTGTGGATATCTTGTTAAAAGATGCTTGCTCCAACAAGATTTTTTTATTTTTTTATTTTTTTTTATTTTTTTTTTTTAATTTTTTTTAACATTTATTTATTTTTGAGACAGAGAGAGACAGAGCATGAATGGGGGAGGGGCAGAGACAGAGAGGGAGACACAGAATCGGAAACAGGCTCCAGGCTCCGAGCCGTCAGCCCAGAGCCCGACGCGGGGCTCAAACTCACAGACCGCGAGATCGTGACCTGGCTGAAGTCGGACGCTCAACCGACTGCGCCACCCAGGCACCCCAAGATTTTTTTAAAAAGTGCATTCTTTGCACTCTCTTTCACCTTATGGTAAATTGAAGCAAAAACATCCATATGGGGTCAGTTTTCACATAACTATTAGCAACCCTAAGATGAAGGTGACTCCATCTGGGCTTATTGCTGTCATTCATCACAGATACGGACTCAAGTAATGCAGCAATACAGTACTGAAGTTCTCAAGGGAAGAGATAATGCTTAGTGATAATGGAAAAATTGTTCCTGCTTATGCTGTTCTACACAAACACATCCCTTTCGAGTAGTCAGGATATAACAGAAAGCTTCCATTGCCTCTGTCTATAATGCTTATTATTCACTTCAATATTTGAAATAGATAATATGAAATAGTTGCACCTTTTCTCTGACTTGTACAATCAAACAAGAGTAAGGTGAAATAAAAACAAGACTAACAAAAGAAAAAAATAAAGTTTTCTATCTTAACACAAACGAACTACATGACTCAAAAGTAAATCTCGCAGAGAACGCAGAACATGAGAAATAAAACATTTACTGACATCAATTGGTTAAGGATCACTTGTTTATAAAGCAGAACATTTGAAAAGTTGTGAAATAGAAATAGCATAAATTTCAGGTGCAACATGTTGAAAATAGGACATTCAATAAGATATTAAAACTCAGTGTGGCTGATGGGCCTTTTAGTCTCTCTCTTATGAATTAATTATTTACTAAACTTGAATGATGAAAGCCCTGTATCTAAAGGGTGACAAATAGGTTGTATGCTGAAATAAGCCCTGATTAATCTTACTAATGGCATATCAACTATCTTAATTTTAAGGAGCCACTATAGAATGACAGATTGCAGAGGAATGTACCATAAGGAAAATAAAAGTTACAGACAACTGAGCAATATGGTGTCACATTGTTACCTTGTATATACACATCATCCCTGGGTTCCTGTTAAGGGAAATAAGATTGCACTGGTATTTTCGTTTTAATTTACTTTTTAGTGGGTATTAAATTTCCCAACACAATCATTTTTTGATAGAGCATGACATTTTATAATCTAGTCAAATTTTGTATTTAAAACCCATTCCTAATTGTCTATTAATGAAATATAAACTCAAAAGTCTCTGCTAAAAATTCTTTCTGTAAATGCACTGGGACAAAAGGGATCTTAGCATCATGGAGATTCCATAACCAAAAACTGAGTGCTGATATTGCATTATCCCTTTCTATAAAAAAAAAAAAAGTCTGCCAATTATGCAGCCACCATTTTGTAACTTTCCACTATACATGATCAAGGGAGAATTTGTCAATACACATACACTTCAAAACTCAAAGAAAGGATAAAACAAATAACTCAGTGAAGAAATGGGCATAAGACATGAACAGACAGTTTTCCAAAGAAGACATCTAGATGGCTAATAGACACTTGAAAAGATGCTCAACATCCCTTATCATCAGGGGAATACAATCAAAACCACAATGAGATACCACCTCACACCTGTCAGAATGGTTAAAATAAACAACTGAGGAAACAACAGATGTTGGTGAGGGTGTGGAGAAAGTGGAACTCTTTTGCACTGCTGGCGGGAATGCAAACTGGTATTGCTACTCTGGAAAACAGTATGGAGGTTCCTCAAAAAATTAAAAATAGAATTACCCTACAACCCAGTAATTTCACTACTAGGTATTTATCCAAAGGATACAAAAATGCTGATTCAAAGGGGCACAAGTATCCCGATGTTTATGGCAGCACCATCAACAGTAGCCAAATTATGGAAAGAGCCCAAATGTCCTTTGGCTGATGAATGAATAAAGAAGATGTGGTACACACACACACACACACACACACACACACACTCAGGAATATTACTCGGCAATCAGAAAGCTTGAAATCTTGCCACCTGTAACAATGTAGATGGAACTAGAATGTACTATGGTAAGCAAAATAAGTCACAGAAAGATATATATCATATGATTTCACTCATATGTGGAATTTAAGAAACAAAATAGATGAACATAGAAGAAGGGATGGAAAAAGAAGATAAAGAGAGGGAGGCAAACTATAAGAGACTCTTAAATACAGAGAACAAACTGCGGGTTGCTGGAGGGGTGTTGTATGGGGGGTGGGCTAAATGGGTGATGGGCATTAAGGAGGGCACTTGTTGGGTGGGCACTGGGTGTTATATGTAAGTGATGAATCAGTAAGTTCTACTCCTGAAACCATTATTACACTACATGTTAACAAATTTAGATTTAAATAAAATTAAAAAAAGGAGAGATATACCAGGCTAATAGTCTTGCCACAAAGCCACTAAAATAAATTACTGCAATGTGGCAGGTTTAAATGAGATTGACTTCAGTCAAGTGGTTCTCCACCTAGTCTCCATCCCAGAAGCTAGTTTGTAGAAGGACTCCTGCCATTCAGCCCCAAACCCCAGGGTTTCTTTCTTTTTCTTTCTTCTTTCTTTCTTTCTTTCTTTCTTTCTTTCTTTCTTTCTTTCTTTCTTTCTTTCTTTCTTTCTTTCTCTTCCTTCCTTTCTTTCTTTCTTTCTTTCTATTTAAAATGTTTATTTATTTTGAGAGAGAGAGACAGAGAGACACAGAGACACAGAGAGAGACAGAGACAGAGAGAGAGAGAGAGAGAGAGGCAGAGTGTGAAGGATACAGAGTATCCCAAGCAGGTTCTGTGCTGTCAGCACACAGGCCAACACGGGGATCTAACCCACAAACCAAACCACAAGATCATGACCTGAGTCAAAATCAAGAGTCAGATGCTTAACTGACTAGGCCACGCAGGTGCCCCAAACCCAGGGTTTCTAATGAGGGTTGAGAATCATTGTTTTTGTCTTGCAATATAGGCAATTACTAAGAGTTCTTTACAGAGCCAGATCTTCCCAGATACTCTAACTTTCTATTCTGAAGAAGCCCTTTTGCTATTTCAGCCAAGCAGATTATAACCAAAGGCACGTATCAGTAATGTGCACCTGTGAGTAATATTGGCTATGTAGGAAGAGAGTGAAATTTTTGAAAATAGTACAAAGGAAGGATTCAGAATATGCATTAAGATAGTTTTTTTTTTTTTTTTTGAATCATAACCTCTCCAAAGCTTTCAATTTCATCTTCTGGAACTTTTGCTTGTAAATATGTCATAACTGAGTGATAAGTTCATTCTAATTATCTAATCTAATTATCTAATTCTAAATCTAATTTTAAATGCCTATATATGTGCAAAACTTCCTAACATATATATATATACACACATGTATGTATATGTGTGTGTATATATATATATATATATATGACCTGAACATTTTAGAAACCTGTGTTATCCATCCATCCATCCATCCATCCATTGAATATTTGTGGAGAACCTGATATCATTAGGCATTGTTCTAGATCCTGGAAGGCTGCAATGGACAAAGGAAAATAAAAATACCTCCTCTCACGGAGCTTATGCCGGTGAGTAAGTTTCTGATTAAGCAGCCCAATGAAGCTTTATTTATTTCTCTTTATCTATGACATTTTGTTTATTCATAAATAATCTGAACAGAGAGAAGCACAATACAATTGAAAAATTTAATAGAGATAAGGAAAAAGTAAAACTAAAAAATGGCAATATTATAACCTCGATGAACTTAAAAAAAAATCCAGAGTACATAGCCTGAAAGGCAGTTAGAATAATTCAAAGGTAAACTGTAATTAATGTTAAATAAAATTAAAAAACCAATATTTTCAAAAGCATAAAAATCAAACTCCTTTAAAACACTGATTTATTTAAATCCAAGGTTGTGTCCCAGAATATCAGTAAAGTTCTTGAAAAATTTAGATTCCTGGATCCACCTCAGATTTCCCAATTATAAACCAATAGGGTCCAAACATAAGTAATATTTAAAAACTCCAGAAACAGTTTGAGATGCATTTTAAAGCCACTGTCTGAGGGTGGGATTTCCTAGATGGCGGACCAAGGAGTTCTGAAAATCTTCTTTCTTCCAAAAAACTATGACAATGGAAAATACTAGGAAATGGAAAGTCAAAAACACCCATTTCAGGACCCTGGTAATCAACTGAAGTCAAGCAACAAGCTGAGAACTGGTTCTTCCTGGAAAACTGCTGACAGGGGGTAAGAAGAGAGGAAGTGTGTGGCCTTCCTGCCTGGCACTGCTCCCATCCCTGCCCATTTCAGCTCAAGGTTCTACTAGGGTGAGCTGGTGGAGCACTTGACCACTCTGGGGGAAATGCCACTCCTGGGAATTATCTGAAACAGCAGTATTCTTGGATGAGGACAGTGGACCTCTTGGCTAGTCTGAGATAACGGTTCTACTTGGGCCGCTCCCAGAGTAGCCATTAATCTAACCAGGAGATCCTGAAAATGAGAGAGCCATGGAGGGATTTGGTAAACTTTCACACATCCTGGCCAACTAGCAGGACCTAACAGGCCTGGTGGAAATAAAAGGGAGAAGGTTCGAAAATGCCTGAACTTTGAATATGTTCACAATCAATAGATACATCAACAGTGTTTGGAAACCTTATTGGATTGAGTCGTCTGAGCACAACTTCTGTCTGCCTTATTATCATTGGCCACCAAACTACAGAGACCCAAGGGCAACCCCAGGAAACAAGGCTTAGATATAAGAGTAAGAACCAAATTACTGTCTTGAATATAATTGAAAACATAATTTTAAAAAAAGACAACAAAGTTGATACATAGTTCTGAAAACAGAAGGCAACATTATGAATTCCTATTTGGATTGTTCTTCATTTATTCAACCGTATTTATATTCATCTTACTCTGGACCAGACACTGTGTTCAATGCCCTTGTACAATGGTGAACATAGTAGATAAGGTTGAAATTAAACAGTTGATGTTCTAGAACTAGAATTTGCTCTTCAAGGTCTCAGGATTTGAGCAGGTTACTCTAGTCTTCTACACAGTCTGAAATTTATAAAAGCACACATTTTTTATGAGTTATAGGACTTATGTAATACACTTGACCCTTGAACAACAGAGGGGTTGGGGCTCTGAACCCCTGCACATTGGAAAATCCATGTATAACTTTTGAGTCCCCTAAAACTTAATTAGCAATAGCCTACTGTTGACAGGAAGCCTTACTGATAACATAAACAGTGATTAACATGTTTTGTATATTATGTGTACTATATACTGTATTCATACAATAAAGCAGGCTAGAAAAAAGAAAATGCTATTAAGAAAATCATAAGAACATAAAGTACTTATAAAAAAATCTGCATATAAGTAGACCCAAGCAGTTCAAACCTGTGTTGTCCAAGGGTCAACTGTATTTTAACTAACAGATTTGAAGGTGCCAAATACATTACCAAATAGTTTTAAGTGATGTTATTTTATTTTATTTGGTACAAAGAGAATAACTTTAAAGTATAACAAGGTCATCTATGTTTGAGTGCTGGCTCTAATATTTTCTATCTGAAGTTTTTGCCAAAACATTCTAGAGCTCAGTTTCATTATTTATAAAGTAAAGGAGGTTTCACTAGATTTCTAGAGTGACTCTTTGATCTCAAATATATCACTCAAATTCTAAGGGCGTGTAAGAATACACATTAACGTAAACAAATATTTACAAGAAATCTATCCAGGCTTACTGTGATGAATACAGTCCACCCATAATTGGCACGGCATTTGTAAACACTTTAAGGTGGCATTTAAAGAACTATTTCCTTAAATAGATAAACATTGCATTTGAAACCTTATTTATAAGAATCAGCAGTAGACTTTATTTTAGTAGATGGTATTGGAGTCAAACCTTTTGTCATAATATATTCATAAAGATTATAGGGACCATGGTTGGCTAGATTTTACTGTACCTGGAAGATCAGAATGTTAACATCATGACCCTTGATATTTATTTTTTATTGACATAACAAATATTATACAGTGATCGCTGTATGTCAAACACTGTTCTAATCACTTTACACATACCAATTCATTTAATCCTCAAGAAACTCCTAAGAAGAGCTTATCACATCTGTTTTATATATGAGGAAACTGAGTCATCAAGAGGTTGACTAACTTGCCTAAGGCATTAGAGGCAGCAAGACATTAACCTTCTCATGGCTAGTAAGCGACGTATAGGCTACATTCAAACTTGGGTCACTGGCTCCCAAGCCCCATGCTCTCATTTACTTTGCTATTTTGACAGAACTCATAAACCAATGGGCTTAGATTGTGATACAGAATACCCAAAGAAGGAAATGACGGTAGTTATTAAAGAAAAGAACACCACTTGTTTCCCGTAAACACAGGTACACACACACACACACACACACACACACACACACACAAAGCCCTCCAAGCCTCACACAGCCCTCATGTATTCACAAAACCAAATGATAAATTTGACAGATTTGAAATGTATAAAATATATATATATATATATATATATATATATATATATATATATATAAATATATATACTGATCCCCCAGAGAAGTGGTGATATGGAAGTTAGGATCTTTTTAGATTAAATTTTTTATACTTAACTTTGTTTAACAAGCCAAGAATCAACCTCATAAATGTTATGTCCTGAGCAAGTATGTTACATATATAATGTTGATTCTGTACAACCTTTATGCAATACCACACTGTGTAGTTTTATGGTTTAACATGTATATGACAAATACATCTTTTATTTACCAATTTGAAAGAATTATCTTTATAATTTAAGGGTCCCTTTTTACATCTGCCTTAAAATAAGCAACAATTGCACCTTCCAGAAAATGCCTGTTTGTTGAACCATTGTAGTCCTCTGGTATATCTGGCCAATAACATGTGTTCCTGCTCTCCCCACCTAGTACCTTTGTTCTATCCATAGTGAAAATTTGTATTCTTTTTATGCACATTAGAGGATTTCAGATTCAGATTCTGAATTCTTCCCATTAGTGCTGAGAGATTATTTTTAAAAGAAGTTTTCTATACCAACCAATGTGCTTTATATGGCTCAGATGTTCATGTCAGGCCTCTAAGACATACTCATACATTTGTCAAAAAATTATGATAGAACTCCACTGAACAATGAAAATGCCAAGAGACATGAAATGGGGTAACAGAGAGGGCTTCAGAAACCTCTCATTACTGAGGAAAACATGCCGGCACAGGATAAGCGCAGGCAAGCGTCCACGTCCCCACTGAAAGGCTGCAGCAGTTAAAAAAAAAAAAAAAGTAGAAGCTAATGATATGCCAGATAAGAAGCAGGTGTCTCTAGAGCATCACGGGACATTCCTTTCTGGGAACAGAGAGCCTGTGCCATGCTATCGGGTGTGCTTCTGAGTCAGTCTTTGCAGCAAAGAGACAATTTCGCTTAACTTTTTAATTAACGTGTGTCCTTGCTGACAGACATTGTGAATGAGGCACTTTTTCCTTCCCATTATGGCTTAGACTTTAGATTTAATTACTGTGGAAATGAATCAAGAAACATGACTTCAGGCATAGCATTTTAAATGTCGGTAGAGTAACAATATTAATTCTCTATTTTAAAAGTATTGGTGTCATCCCATCTTCCTGATGGATGATGTGAAAATAAATTTTAGGAAGCAGGTGACTGACCTGGAGACCCTACCAGACATTGGGAAGATCACGTGTTAGTTGCAGTTAGGAAAGATTTTGTTTGGATAAAGACTTAGTTTTATTTTGTACATATTCACAATTCCTAATATATAAAGAAATTGTTCTTCAAGTGCTATATATGAAGGGACTAGAACCCTTTAAAACTTGGATCTAAATGAGCTAATACGCTATTATCAAAATCCATCCACGTTGTATTTTATTGCCTAAAATCAGTAGGGGGAATACTTAACATTATTTTCTCTTTCATGCCATGAGCTATGAACCATGGAAATGTGGTGAAGTTACTAAATATTTAGTCCTCTAGTAAAATATGTATTTGGAAAAAAACCTAAAACTTTAAAATGACCTTAGAAGAAAGAAAGTTGAAGACGTGTGGCATACCTTCTCATACAATCCAGGGCTCGGATAAAGAAGTCCTTGTGCAGCTGGTGCTCATCTCTCAAGATTGAGCACTGTTCAAGAGTCACCGACATGGACGTCCTGTCTTTGGCACTTTTACAACAGGTGAAACGAATACCATTTAGTTTGCGACAAATCTGTAACACAGACACATGAACAATTTATTGTTCATTTGTAGATTACTCTAAGGTGTCGGACTCCTCTAAACACTTCTTATCCAAACACACCAAATTTATGTTAATTTATGACAGTCAATTGGTTCAATCTGCCCTAGCGAATGAAAAACACTATCTTTTCATTTCAAAAGCTAGTGGAACAGATTGAATTTATTTAGTTCTTTGTATGTGGTGTGTGACATGTGGGGCTGTGGAAGCCATATGAGATGGTAAATATCCAGCAGAGGCAGCAATGCCCCCTGAGAGGGGGCCTGAACTGTAGTGGATGACAGTAATAATCACAGCTGAGGAGCAACACCTTAATTGTGAAGGGAAAATAAAACTATGTTTCCTGGATCAGATACTTGATTTGAATCCTACATAGCTAACATCTTCTTAATTTATATTTAAGAAAACTTTGCTAGGTTTGGTTTTATCGTACGAGATTTCAAACATCCACAGGGCACCAGCGCAGCAGATAAGTGAACCACTAACCACTCATTAATGTAACTAGTAGGAAGAAGGACACCAAAATAGTCACGTAAATCACTCATCTACTGTACCAGGTACGACGCTAATATATTTCATATAGATTTGCACATGAATAACTGCACATGAACCCTGGAAGAAGATTTAATCATTCTTATTTTACAGATGAAGAAATTGAGGTTTAGCCAGGTTAGGTAACTTGCGCATAACTGAGCAGAACCCGGATGCTAATGCGGGTTTACACGATGCCAAGGACCAAGACTTTAATTTCTGTTCTGTTTCTTTTTGTAAATTCTTTCTTTTGTTATTCCAATGTAAGTCAAGAGAAAAATCTCTCAGCAGCAGTATTCTCTTGTCTATGGTTAGCAGGTGAACCATTCCATTCCTTTCTCTTCCCTGTCTCATGGTAGGGCTCTGATATGAGATGCCAATACTCTACATTAGTGTCAACAATACTAATCAACATGCAATTAAAATAAATCTAATGTGATATGATGCAGTTTTGCTTTATTATCTGACATCAGATAACTTAAGGAAGATCAATTGAAGAATATTTTACAGCAGATATCTGCCTTAACAGTTTTCTGCTTTAAGGAAAACATATAATGATACAGCTTATCAAGGATTTTTACCATGTTTTAATTGTGATTTTGATGCTTACACTAGGATTTACAAGTCCTTATTAGAACTTTGGTACTTTCTCACCATTTCAAATATAAGCAACTAGAGAAATATGAAAGCATGATTTCACCATAAAATCTTTTTTATCTGTAAAACTGTAATCTTTTCAAATAAAAAAATATTTCAAAATTTTAAACATAAAACAGCAAAGACTTGACTATATTCATTGCAATGAAATATAGACCCCAATGCCACTTATCTGATATGATTTTTAAAAGAATGAATATTCTTTAAAATGTGTTGCCTCTACTGGGGTGCCTGGGTGGCTCAGTCAGTTAAGTGTCTGACTTTGGTTCAGGTCATGATCTCGCGGTTTGTGGGTTTGAGCCCCATGTCAGGCTCTCTGCTGACAGCTCGGAGCCTGGAGCCTGCTTCGGATTCTGTGTCTCCCTTTCTGCACCTCCCACATTCGCACTTGTCTCTCTCCCTCTCTCTCTCAAAAATAAATAAACATTAAAAAAATTGACAAAGAATTTTTAAAAAAAATGTGTGGCCTCTACTATAGTCAACTAACCTACTAAGGATCGTTGATGTTCTAAATTTAAAATCAAGAGAAGGCAGTGTAAATTAAATCAGAGTGGGCCGGTGGGGTCTTGGTTTCCTTATTTCTATAACTTCTTTGAACTATAGGAACTTAATTTTTTTGATAGAGAGAGAGAGTGAGTGCAGGGGAGGGGCAGAGGGAGGGGGATAGAGGATTAGAGGCCCTGGTAGCACAGAGCCTGATGTGGGGCTGGAACTCCAGAACCATGAGACCATGACCTGAGCTGAAGTCGGAGCCTTAACTGGCTGAGCACCCAGGTGACCCTGAACTTAATTGAACACACTTGATAGGCATTTGGTCTCTTTAAATTCTCATTTTTTATTGTTTAAAATGTAATCAAGGTAAAACCAAATAGCTTTATATGTTTTTTTCTATGAGAATGTAAAATATTAACAGAGCAATATTTAATTAATAGGTTTTAAAAGAGAAGAAAATGAAATAGAGACAGAAATAAAAGCTTTTTGGAAAATGTCAAAGGGAATTTCCACATTTCTTCATTGTAAAAGTAGTACCCAAGTCTTTGATTTAAAAAAAGGATATTGAAACTGAGGTATCAGCCTAAATAAATGCTGTAATAACAAAGTCAGTGTTGCTACATAATGCCAAATTTGCACACTGTGGGTTCCCTGTATTTTTCAAGGCAGACAACCATCCATTCAATGATTAAGTTGTGAGTGAGCTATATTTGGTCAGTATTTAAGTTTCAAAAAAGAATCTCAGGAATGAATGAGATTCATGGGAAAACTTTTTAAAATACATTCAAATGGTATAACAACATGTACTAAGAGAAAACGAACATTTGTGTTTGCACATGCATATCCTTCATTTATCAATTTACATAACTTCATGATATGTCTATAATGACATATATGTATGTTCCTAAGTTGTCAGAAAGCATTAGTAAATGATCAAATTACCTTCCTATTATCACATTAGTAAAATAGCACATGACCCACCTTTGAGAAATTTTTGTGAGAATTGACAACCATAGGAGTCTTTGAAGATATAAAGAGCAGCCACACTGGGAGGGAGAAGCTATTAAAAACAACCTTCCTGTAATGCAGTATGGTGCTAAATGCGGCCAGTGTAAATGATCTGCCTGAAAGCAATGTTTCATATTGTTACCTTGGATGTTCTTCCCTGGGGCTCCAAGAGGGCATAAAGGGAAGCTAACACAGATTTCCTCTGCCTTGTTCTTGGTAAATTATTTTATATAGACTCATAGTAAATTATCCATTCCTTTTTCCCAGAAGAGAGTAAGTAATATTGGATTGTAATTGAACACTGGCAGTAGGGACAAGGCTTTGTTTTAAATGCTACTGATACAGAATGAATAGTTATGTCAGAAGATCAGTTACTGAGCTCCAAATTACACAAGTAACCGTGTGCAGTAACTACAAATATGGCATTCATCGTAAAGGTCTCCAAAGTGTCCCTTTTCTGATCCTCTCATTAGGAAAGGATCTTTGGGTGTGAATGCTTAACAAAATTCATAAGTTCATGTGAGCTATTGCCTGAATGGTTGCCAGACAAGAAGTTAAAAATTATAGGCACTATTCTCTCCCTCCCTCTAGTAGAAACCTGGGGTAGGAAATAAGGCAGAATTTCTACCCTGAGGGTACCATTAAATGAGAAAGAACCATAGAAAATATAGCTCATTACCCCAAGAGCAATCCATCAGTAATAAATTCTATGCTAATATCTAAATTAACAAACCCATTTACAAGCTCATTAATTGAACAATATGTCCAGGAGCCTTACTGAGCCTTTCAGTCAGAGATCTGATAACCGCATTCTGTTGAAACCATATGTCTCCAGAGTAGCACTTCAAAACCCTGATTGATATGGGTGATTGACATTGCAACGTGTAATATGAAGAAAATCACAGAGACTTCACTCTCACTTCTAAGTGTCAAACATCCAGGATGTACAAGAAAAGCCAATAAGTAAAATTCTTTCTCGTTGAGTGCATCTTCCATCTCTTGTTCTAGTATATTAATAGAACTACCAACAGCCTTGAAAATGCCTAATCCCCTTGATGATGGAGGATGACATCCGGTAACCCAAAGTGCAGAGGTTGAACCCTACATAGCAGATACTCAATGGTGCTTACTGGTCAGCACAGTGACGGAATAAGATCTGGCTGGAGAGTGCTTACCGTTGCAGCCAGCCACATGATTTCTACATTCTTTCTTTTTTTGGCTTGGATATTTTGATGGAGATTTTCTAGTAATCCTTTTAAATCATTTTGTTCTTGAAAATGTGAAATATCTGGGGAAAAAAAAAGGAGAAAATAAGGGCGATAGTATTAAGCTGCCCATGGAGATGTGCTCAACGTAAGAGCAAATAGAACTTCCATGACAACAAATAACATTCGGAGCAGAGAGCATCTGAGAATAATAATATTTATTAATCCCTCCAGCTTTATTCTTTTCTTAAAATATGCCTCAGTTTCCTCCATTGGCTCTTCTGTGCTACTGTGGTAATGTCAATTTTCATATACTATAATTTTACTAATAAGGGAAACATTTTTGATGATGGTTGCTGCCTCACTTCAACTAAAGCATGATTTGGATGAGACATGAGGTAGAATTTTATACTTTATTATCTTATAGTCACTTTTTGCTACTAAGTAGTCTGAAACAAGAGGATATGTTACACTGAACACCTCAGGGGTGGGAGAAATCTCAAAGTTCAAAAAAACAAACAAACAAACAAAAAACAAACCCATGAAATCAGTTTCCATAGCAAGATTCCTTAACCTCAGCACTATTAACATTTTGGACTGGATAGCATTTCATTGTGGGGAATGGGTTTATGTTCTGCCATGTAGGATGTTAAGCAGCATCCCTGACCTCTACCATTTAGAAACCAATAGTACCCTTCCTGTGGCAATTAAAAATGTCTCCAAATGTTCCTTGAGGGCAAAATCTATCCTGGTTGGGAGCAACTGCTATTAAGGAGCACAGGTATGTCATGGAAAGAGGAACAACATAAGAGGTGATAGTTAATTATATGAGATAATTAGGTAGGGAACAGGAAATGACTGATTGCTCACATCTCTACATGCTAATAACTAGAGTGTAGGTAATAAATGGCACACATTTTATATTAAAACCTAAGGCAATGTACATCATGACACAAATGTCCCTGAGACTTTGGTGAGATGGGGTTCGAGATCAGAATATAGAGACGGAAACAAAAAGGCTTTCTAGGAGAGTTGTTGGATTAATGCTGTACAGTATGAAAATGTGTTCTATTATTGAATCCACAAACTGAGGGATGAAGAATTCCTGAGAATTTTAATAGAGGCTAAAAACAGAACAAACTCCGTAAGCACAAAATGCACTGTGTCTAGGCTCTCCAGTAACAGTGAAGAAAAAATTAAAATATTCCTGAATCAGATCTCCCTCTCTCCCTCTCTCTTATATACACATACACACATACATGCACACGTGTGTGCACAAACATACATATACACACACGTACACATACATACACACACGTATACACATGAACACACACATGACACAAATGAACTGTAATCATAATGAGACTTCGTGCTTTCCAAAACTGTACCAGATGTTTCATTTTATTAAAATAATACATCTGAGTAGTTCTTGACTTTAGCTCCAGAGAGTAGAGGAAGTATCCTAATGAACTATACTAGCAATCTGTATCTATCAAAGAGTGAAAGTGGTTTATAAAATAAAAATATCCATTAAAAACAATTATATATTATCTCAAATTTCATGACCACAGAAGAGGGTAAGGTCAGGTACAATCGAGATGCATACCCTATGTTAGGGAGGTGAGATTTAAAATATTCATATAAAATATATGTATGATTCCACTGTATTAGTTTCTAAATGGAAAAACTATCAGAAGTCAAACCCTTACTATGTAACTATAGATGGTTCTCTTAAGAAAGACAAGGTCTGACTAAAAGTATCACATTACTAGGTAGGAGACTCTCTGATATACAGAAATTTTAACAGGATGCAGGCCAAGGATAAAGGGAAGGAGAATAATGCAGAATCCTTAAAGAGAGTTTCAAAAACAGCTCAAGACTACAGCTGACCGGGGCGCCTGGGTGGCGCAGTCGGTTAAGCGTCCGACTTCAGCCAGGTCACGATCTCGCGGTCCATGAGTTCGAGCCCCGCGTCAGGCTCTGGGCTGATGGCTCGGAGCCTGGAGCCTGTTTCCGATTCTGTGTCTCCCTCTCTCTCTGACCCTCCCCCGTTCATGCTCTGTCTTTCTCTGTCCCAAAAATAAATAAAAAACGTTGAAAAAAAAATATTTAAAAAAAAAGACTACAGCTGACCAAAGAACATAAGGACAATAATGCTGCTTTTTAATTGATACTGATAGCATACAAGGAACAAGAAGTCAGGTCTGCCATTGATGCCCTTAATGAATTAAAATTATAAGTAGCCATTTAAAAACATGTAAAGATATATCATTAACAGATAAAGTGTCCTTGACATTGTTGAAAGGAAAAATTGGTCAGATCAACGCATGAATTTATTCATATAATACTGTATGTGTATGCATGTGTGTGTGTGCTTATGTCTCTCTATACATGCATGAAGGCAGAGTGAGACATCGGTTTTGATGTTAACAGTGGTCTTTGTTAGGTTGTAGGATTTAGGGTGATTTTTCAACTGCCTTCCCATGTCATTTGAGACGTTTAAAATGAACACGTACTGTTTCTAAAGAAAAAGTTATTTTAAGAGAAAGGGAGAACACAATATAGGCATAAGAAAAGGAAAGAACCCAAATTCTTAAGATACAAAGAGTTGACCTCAAAATCTTCACAGTTTAGTAGGGTGAGATGGATTTTAAACCATTATTAACCGCAGTGAAATGTACTGTGGGCTATGACATTAAGTCAGTAAAAATAATAATAGAAAAAAAATAATAGAGACCCAAGGGAAGGAGTGCCTAATTCGATAAAGAATACTTGGGTATGGAAGAATTTTTAGCAAAAGTAAGGCCTTGTGGTTACAGAAAGCATTTGAGCGTGGAGAAATGATACAGCACTGTCAAAGCAGGGAATTTGTAGTTCACCAGGACCTTGCAGGGCATGGTCCCAGAGGCAAAAATTATGAAGGGTCTTTTCTGTTATGCTAGGAAATTTGGGCTTCATAATTAGGGCATTCTAAATAGGGACGTAACCATATCTGACAGGTCCCTAAAATATTTTCTGAAGTCACCTGATATAAATGGCTTTCGAACATTTTTGAAAGGAATACAGAATAAGAATTTTACCTTATATGATGCCCCACAGCATGATGCTCACATACACAAACACACACACCCTTCTGTAACAAAAAAATTATGACATAATATTTACCCTTAGTGCAAACACTGTTCCCTGAATATGTTCTCTTCTATTCCATGTGATTATTATTATTACTCTTATTGTCCCAACCCTTGAAACTGATAAAACAACCTGGAGTCAACATAAACAAATTGCAAATTACTGACTTAGGGCAACCCCATGTCCAAGATGGTAAGTGACTTTCACAAGGTTCCTCGTCAGAGGAAGTAAAAAAATCCTAGTCTCCAAATTCCAACGCCGACAATTTCCCCCATATCTGTGCTAATGTCTTCACAATTAGCTGGTGGTCCTAAAAGGCAGTTCCAGTATCAACACAATGAACCAGCCTCTTCAGAATTCTGAGAATCCAGAGTAAATATAGTGATTTTTCAAAATAATTCCGTTTCACTGTTGACATGAAGATTTTTTAATCAGTTATATAAAATAGACTATAAGGATCCTAAATATAAGTCAAATAAATGGTCGTCCTTAGCCTATTTCTACCCCATAAAGAGAGCACTTTAAGACAGACATGATGTCCCATGGAAATCTCAACCCTTCTCCCCAGGGCATGCTTTTCAGAAGGAAATCATTCTGATGTTCTTAAAATTTTCAGGCCACTCTTTCTATTTCTATAATGATAAAGCTGGCTTTATTCAGAGCACATATCTACCAATTCAATACTTTGTTTGCTGCCAGTTTTTTCTCAACCTGACCAAAATCCTGCAGGTCACAGAAATTCAGGTCTGGTTCTGGAAAGAAGTATCATTAGTAATGACTAGATTGTGGATTAATAAGTGAGATTTTAAGATAAAATGAGAAATCTTGATAAATCAACTTAAAATCCTGGTATACATGGGATGTGGATTAGTTTAAACTTAGAATAAATCTCTTCAAATGTAAATATTGCAAGTCTTGCTTTTTGCTACTCACTCCTTCATTACTCTAGCACATAATTTAAACAGGATAATTAAATCCCCATACTTATCTCCATAAGAGTATTCTTTTCTCAAATAGGGCTCAAGAAAAAAATCAGGTGAAAGGTACAAGAACGTTCACTGCATTATTGTTTATAATATTCAACAACAGAAAAAAACCCACCTAAGTATTTATAAAGAGAATGGATAAATTGTTATATATTCATGAAATGTAACATTATACAATGGGTAAAATCAATAAACATGCTATATTATATATGTACATATCAGCATGAATATAGAGTAAAAACTATGTTGAGCAAAACAATAAAAATTATGGGATGCATCCAAAATAATAGCAATAATATAATGTTAAATATGTAAAACTACCAGATTTTTTATGGATAATATATGCAGTAAAACTGTGTATGAGAATGTAAAACGCCAAATTCAGGGTATTTCTTTTCTCAGAGAAGGGAAGGTGAGGGATTAAAACTGGAAGGTATGCTAAGGGAGCTTTCATTCTATCTGTAAGTTACTTGTTTCTTAAAAAAAAAAAAAAAAGAAAATTCTGAGGCTGAGTGATGGGTTCCCTAGTGTTTGTTATCTTATGATGTATTCTTTTTTTGTTTGTTTGAAACTTTCATAATTTTTTAAAAAGAAAGCATGGAACCAAGCTTCCCAGAAAGTGATTTCTAATGCCAACTCCGTCCCTGATCTGACATGTGGTCTTAGGTGAGTTGCTTAACCCTCTGTCCTTATTTTCTCTACTGCAAAATGAGGACAATAACCCTGTCATGCTTCATCGACTTGAAGTGGAAAACAATTAATAAAAGTCTTGGCAGAAGCGGCTACATTGTTAGATTCTGTGTCAACCCTGAAAAACAGAGAAAGACATTAGTAGCTCTTAGGAAAGCATCCACAGTCTCAGATAGGAAGCCTACTTTCTCAGCAAAAGTCAGAATTTATCCAAAGTAGGAAATACTCTTTCAACACATAGAGGTGCACACAAAGATCAGAATCAGAAACACTCACAACCCCCGTGACTGTTCTCTTACCACTCTCCCATGGAACATAAGAGCCAAAAACAGAGTCACTTTTTATACCAATATCTTCCTTATGACATTGACCTGAATCAAAGATGGGGTGCTGACAAGCAAGCAGGAATGGGACTGTAAACTTTCACCTGATTGAGCTGTGATGTTAATGAGGCCAAGGCAATAGCTTCATCACCTCACAGTCAAATGACTTTATGTTGCCAGAGTGTTCCAAGATGAAATGGAAATTAAAGCTCAATTCCCAGCACCACACCTACTTCCCACTTCATAGCTGGCACAAAATTTAAATGGGATACTTCCACTCTGATGTCAATTTATATAATCCCATCCACCTTGAAATCAGGATCAGTTCAGAGATGGGCATATGAAACTAAGCCAACAAGAACTTGACTGTGACCTCAGCAATTATTTCATGGGTATGTGGGTGACCTCTCCTGCTCCAGCTGAGTGAAGCTGAGGACTCAAATGTGGAAGGAGGAGGAAAAGTCCTCTTTATCTGTTTGGTTGAGTATGAGTTGAGCACGGGGATAATTGGTCATGCCAGCCATCATTTAAGATGGACCAGATGTAGGATAAAGTCTACACTAAGAGTGGTTAAGTGATGAATTAGCATGGAAAGTATCTTTTCAATACTGCTAAGCCATTGAAGCAACCTTCCCTTGAAGGGTTGCGTGCTTGACCTTTGGAATTTTCAGTTTTGTTTATAAAATTTCTTTATTGTTCAAGCCAATTTGAGTCAGGGTTTCTGTCACTTGCAATCAAAAACATTCTAAGGTAAAATACGTGGCTATATACTATAGGCATTTTTAACATTGACCAGCCATATTGCAAATGTGTATTGTTGCCTTAGAGATGAGAAAATGACAAATAAATTAGAATGTCTCTCGAAAGCAGCACATCAATCACCTCTACAGTGATGGTTTTAAGACAAGGCTCTACATTCTTTGACACTCCTTCTATTGAGAGATGGAGTTTATGTACTTTCCCTTGGAATGCTGGTGGGCTTGTCACTGTCTTTACTAACAGAGTATGGCACAAGTGACACTATGTCACTTTGGAGTCAGGCCATAAATGCCAATGCAGCTCTTGTCTGATTCTCTTGGAACTTTGCTGTCTGTGTTCCCTATCTTGAGGTCTCCCTATAAGAGCCCAGGCACTATGCTGGGAGAAGCCCAATCACATGGAGGCTCCTATTTAGGTTCTCCAGTCAACAGTTTCACCCAAGTCCAGCCCTTAGGTCATCGTGGCCCAGGTGTCAGAATGCAAGTGCAGAAGCTTGCAGAACACTCCAGTTCCCAATCAGTTGACACCCTGACACCGCCCCCCCCCCCCCCGCCCCCACCAATCTTTCCAGATGAGGTCCCAGATATCATGGAGTGCAGATAAACCATCTTTATTTCCTCTGTCTGAGTACCTTCCTCTGTCTGACTCTTACAGAATCTGTGAGCATAAATAAAATGCTTCTGATTTCATATCAGTAAACTTGGAATAATTTGTCACCTGGTAATAAATAACCAGAACATCTACAAAGGGAAAAAAATTATAAGAGTCTGTATCTTTAAGTATTGAAAATAAACATATAGGGACACTTGGGTGGCTCAGTCTGTTAAGCTTCTGACTCTTGACTTCTGCTCAGGTCATGATATCATAGTTCATGAGATAGAGCCCGTGTTGGGCTCTGCACTGATAACATGTAGCCTGCTTGGGATTCTCACTTTCCCTTTCTCTCTTTGTCCCTCCCCTGCACAATCTCTCTCTGTCTCTTAAAAATAAATAAACTGAAAAAAATGAACATATAAAGAACAATACTTTCACAGTCTACCCTGGTTAGTACTATATCCTGTGATATCAAATCTTCTCTACAATTAATTCTGAAATAATTATAGTTAAATTAACTATAGTTAACTATAGTTAAACTAGCAAGAAAACAAATGCAATTAGGTGAAAGCCATTGAGATGTCTTAAAATTGGAAATTACGTTCTTTTGGATGCTGTAAAATCTTGAAAATATTTTTTAAAAAAGCCCCAGTGAAACTGGCTCTATTTAAATTGTATTTCCAACTTAACAATTTATGAAAAAGGCAATATAAGAAATCAAATATCAAACTCCCCACCTGAACAGAGCTGAATAATATTTTTGACCTATACACCTTCATTGTTTCCTTTTAAATGAATTTCAAGGTTGCATCACCCATAGTAAATGAAAAGACAACTTTAAAAGTAACTGTGTTAAAAATTCTTCAGGATTTTCCTTGCTCACTGTCATACATTGAAGGCCATGGGACTTGGTGTGCAGGGAGGAGAGTAGAATTATAACATATTAATTTTTTTTCCTATTTTTGTTTTTGTTAAGAAAACATTCATGATTTGATTTCTGAATCTCCAAATAGTTTCAAGTCATTACAAAGGGTTGGGGGGGAGATGGTTTGCAGGTAGATGACTCTCAAAAGCCTAAATGCCTCAGATACTTGAGATAGTTTTATGCACAGACAGAAGAAAATTTGAGTATGGAAAGGAGGTTGACGCAGATTCCCCAGCTGAGTCTTCTTGTGAGCCCAGTTGCACTGCCTGCATTCTAGTGAGTGTTCACTGCCTCAGCAGTGAAGGCAGTTGATGGCTGCCTTTCCTTTTTCCCAAGGCAACTCCTAAGTCCCTGCATTTTACTTTGACAAGAATAGCAAGAAAGGTCCTGTTGAGAGCATACATTACACACAAAATGTCTGAAAACCAAAGCAAGTATAGACTTCTTAAAGCTTAGGACAGAAAGGAAAACAGTTTCTGAGATATTTCCAGTACCCCACCTCCCTACCATGTAAGAGCCAGGCTGCCAGTGAAATATGTCAAGGCCACATGGCAGCATAGAGGGGCAGATGCATAATGAGGCCATCTCCAAAAAAAGAACAGTTCAGCACTTCCATGCTCCACTTTCAGATAACATGGAAGGAAATGACTCCCAAATGGCTAGAATAATAGCCAAAACAAAGCAGGAGAAGACAGTTGAGAAGACAGGGCTTTTTCCCAATAGCCAAGGTCTCTGTGTTACTTCTTTAGGCTCCTGGAGGCAAGTAAGAATGAGATTTTTAATATTTCATACTATATGGAATAAAATAAAGAACTCCTGAGGTATTAAAAAAGGTACAGATGAGGTAAAATAGAGGAAGAAGATTACAGAAATAAAGCTGCCTTGGGAGGCTCCAACATGAAAAGGAAAGAGGTAATAAAAACACAAGGTAGACATTTCATTCCATTCCTGTAGCTCCTTTTTTTGGCTTGAAGTGAGCTATAGTTTTATAACCTAGGCTTCCATATATTTATAGTTTATTGATAGCAACAAAATATATTAAACTATCCATGTCACCAGACTTATCTTTTCTGATCCCTTGATAAAGATAATTTTATCTTTGAGTGTTGAGTTTCTCCTCCTTCTCTGACTTCAAAGATGAGTCTGAGTTTTGTTTTGCAGAACTGGAAGCATGAGGAATTTAGGATGCAAGAAAAGGTAGACCAGAAGGAAACAAAAGACTTCGCGCTTGTGGCTGAGAAAAACAACACAGTAAGCAGTGAATGTTTGAGAGAGTGACATGCTCGATAGAGTGAATTAGAAACTTGGACAAAGAACTTCAAAAGAATCATCATAAAGTTGCTAGTTGTCTGCTCTTTGATGTTTAATTAAAAGTTGGGACTAAATTTTATTTACCTTTAATTATTGGGCTCTTTATTAGATGTCATACTATGCTGAAACTGGAGTCCTAGGAGATTCATGTTAAATTAGGTGATACTTATTTCCAAAGGGGAAAGTGAATCCTAAGATTTTTGATATCCACCTTACTCCTCACTGTGGGGCCAATAAACTTATGCTAATGGTGATGATTTCAGGATCTCATCCCTATCACAGTATTTCATAAAGAGATATATGCTTTTTTAAAAAGATTATCAGACAAGCAGTGATTATAAGAAAACAATTCGTTAAGGTTAATATAGATAGGTATTTATATTTGAATAAATATACACAAGACAGAGGAAAAGAGATACCGAATGGGGAAAAGAGGCAGGTTGCTTCAAACTATAGGAAGAGCTTTATAATCCATTTTAACTGGATCAATAAGTTGACTTGTTAGTACAAAGGAGACATATAACTCTCGTGAGAAACTCAAAGTGCATACAGTCATGATCTTATCCGTCACTGTAACATTCAGAAGTGCAGTGTGACATCTTCTTAGCACAGACACTGACACTGGAAATATTAACTCCCTTTCTCTGGTGAGATAATGGTAGAATGTACTTTGATGTATTGACATATACATATTGATTATTCTCATTTAGTCGATAATGAAATGGAGGCATTCGAAACGTCAAGTGATTCACCTAAGTGAGCTTTCAATTGAATTCATATCTTTTGACTTCATGCCATTTTATGTACACTTACTAGGCTGGTTTACTGGGAGTCTAGCCAATCTTCGATGAGTGGTAAAATTTGGAATGCAAGACTCAGTCTACTTACTCTACCGACAAGGAAGCCCCTGTGAGAGGGAAAGAATGTAGAAAGATGTAAAGTTGACTGATATACTAATCTTAGACTTTTCCTATACAAATTAGAGCAGAAGAGGGCTAACCAAAAAATTGATGCGTCTAAATTGCAAGGAGCCTGAAGTAACGTAGAAGATGCAGAGATCAATGCTGAGATAAACAGGGGGGCGGCCATCTGTATGGGCATCTGTGAGTATGCGTGTCTGCCTCTGTTATTTGCAGTACTGTTTACATTTGTTGCTTCAGTCTAGTGCACAAGTTATTGGACACCAGAAGTCTATGTCTGTGGTTTTACCTGCACATAGAAAATTAAAACTGAATACTGTTTTGTATCACTTTTCCTTTCAAAAAGCCACAGAAGTGCTTCTAGAGACATATCAGGTAAAAAAAAAATCCCTTAATCTTTATTAATATCAGAGAAAATTAAAAGCCTGAAGAGGTAAGTACATGAGAGTTTCTTCTTCAATGAGCTGAAAATAAAGGTGCTGCTGGAAATATGCAAATGTTTTTTTAAATCTGCAGTTTTAAATTGAAATGATCAGAAGAACTACAGCAATGGGAGAGCAGCAGTACAAAAGTGAAAAGAACACTTAACTGGGAATCAGGAAATATGGAACTTAGTCCCTGTTCACCCACTAGCTAGGTGTGTGAACTTAACAAAATCATCTTGGATCCCAAGCCCCTTGTAGCATTTCTTAAAATATGTCCTGAGGGGCACACATTTGGCAAGATGCTTGTGAGTATTAAATATATATTTGCTATATATCAGATTCTTTAAAACATTCATAAATGACCTCATCTGCCTCATTAATTCATTCATTCAACAAGTAGTTATGGAGTATGAGCTATAGGCCAGATAATGTTTTTGGTAGTTGGGATATAAAGTCAAAATATAGACAAGGATACTTGTCCCCAAGGAGCTTACATTCTGAGGAGATACAGCCAAAGTAAATGATGTATTGTACACTAGATGATGGTAGGTGTTATGGAGAAGGGGACTAGGGCATGGGAGATTGCAATTCCAAAAAAATTTTTAATATATATATATATATATATATATATATATATATTTAATTTATTTTTGAGAGACAGAGTGGGAGTGTGAGAGGGGCAGAGAAAGAAAGTGACACAGAATCCAAAGCCGGCTCCAGGCTCTGAGCTGTCAGTGTAGAGCCTGTCATGGGGCTCGAACTTGGCCTCTTAACCTACTGAGCCACCCAGGTGCCCCGGGAGATAGCAATTTTAAAAAGGGCAGTCAATGGGGCACGTGGGTGGCTCAGTAGGTTAAGTGTCTGACTTCAGCTCAGGTCATGATCTCACAGTTTGTGAGTTCGAGCCCCATGTGGGGCTCCAGCACAGAGCCTGGAGCCTGCTTTGGATTCTGTGTCTCCTTCTCTCTCTGCCCCTCCCCCCGTTGTGCTCTGTCTCTCTCTGTCTCTTAAAAAATAAGGAAATGTAAATAAGAAATTTTTTAAAAAATAAAGAGGTCAGTCAAGGGTGTTGTATGTAAGTGATGAATTGCTGAAGTCTTACTTCTGAAACCAATATTGCACTGTATGTTAACTAATTAAAATTTAAAAGGAAATAAATAAAGACGGTAGTTAAGAAAGGCCTCACTAAGAAAGTGACATTTGGGGAAAGACTTAAAGGGACGAGTGAAGGATCCATATAAAGGGAGAGAATTTGAGGCAGAGAATTTAAGGCAAGAAAAAGTCCCAAGAAACAGCAAGAAGTCAGTGTGGGGCAGAGTAGAGCAAGGGAGGGAGAGAGGTAGGAAAGGAGAGTCAGCAGATTTGCTGCCAGATAACAAGGAACCTTCGAGACCACTGTAAAAATTTAGGTTTTTAGTCGGCTGAAAAAGTAGGGGCTATCAGAAGAGTTGGAGGACAGATGTGATTTCATTTTCATGTTTAAAAGATCACTTTGGCTGCAGTGATAGAAACTGAGTGAGGCTGAGAGAGGAAACAAAAGACCAGAGGGAGCTTATTGCCATAATATGAGAGCGAGAATAATAAGGACTTGCACAGAATGGTAACAATATAGGTAGAGGGAGCTGGTGGCACACACTTGGGAAATAGAGCCAGTGAAATTTTCTGATGGACTGAAAGTGGGGTGTGAGAAAAAGAGAAGAGTCAAATGTGACTTCAATGTTTTTTTTCCCCAAAGCAACAAATAAGCTAGAACTCATTAAAAACTAAGATGGAGATGATTATAGGAAAAGTAAGTTTTTTTTTAAGTTTATTTATTTTGAGAGAGACAGAGACAGCATGAGCAGGGAAGGGGTAGAGAGAGGGAGAGAGAGAGTAGGAAAAGTAAGTTTTTTTTAAAAGATTTTTAAATTATTTTTTAATGTTTTTCTTTAAATTTATTTTTGAGAAAGAGAGAGACAGAGAATGAGTGGAGGAGGGGCAGAGAGAGAGGGAGATACAGAATCTGAAGCAGGCTCCAGGGTCTGAGCTGTCAGCACAGAGCCCAACACGGGGTTTGAACTTGTGATCCACTAGATCATGACCTGAGCTGAAGTCGGACACTTAACCGAGTCACCAGGTGCCCCGGAAAAGTAAGTTTTTAAGGGCATATCAGGAACAAAGTTTGAGGTGATGAGCAAGACATATGAGTTCCAGGAAGAGAGATGGGCTGGTGATGTAGGAACAGAGGTTGATAATTAATAGATGGTATTTAAAGCAATGAGACTGTGTTCAACAAGAGCAAAGACATCTGTAGACTAAATCCTGGGACCCTCTGACATTTGGAGGTCAGAAAGTTAATGAGGAATCAGTAATGGCAGTGGAAAAGTAGCCAGAGAGTAGAGGCAATCACAGAAAAGTGTGGTGGCCTGGAAGCAAATGATGAAAGATGGAAAAAAATGACCATGTCAAATCTATTACTAGATCAGGTAGGATGAGAACAGAGAACTGAGCACTGAGCACTGGCTCTAAACCCTATAAAAAAACCAGTTTCAGTAAAGTTATTTAGACCAAAGGCTGACTGGAGTGGATTCAGTGAAAAAAAAAAAAAATGGGTAGAGAAAAATTGGAAACAGCTGGTAATCTTTAAATTCCTCTTTTAAATGAGAAAAAACTGAGGGCTGATGGGGGGTGGGAGGGCAGGGAGGGTGGATGATGGGTATTGGAGAGGGCATCTTTTGGGATGAGCACTGGGTGTTGTATGGAAACCAATTTGACAATAAATTTCATATATTTAAAAAAAATAAAAGTACTTTGAAAAACAAAAACAAAAACAAAAATAAAATAAATTCCTCTTTTATCTGTTCTTTCTGAAACATTTCCAACCTTAAGGTAGTCTTGAATTATAAAATAATTTCTCCTATACCACCAACACCTTGTACTCGTCTTTAATGTTTGTGTAATGCCAAGCATATGGATGATATGTGAAAAATTCCTCAGCTATCTGAATGTTTCCAAATACACATGTGTTTGAAATAAAACAAGCAAAATATCTGAATGAGTAACTGGATACTTCATGGGTATATCTGTATGTGTACATGGTATCAGAGTTGGCTGTCTGCAAGACAGAAATTATTCATAGTAATTAATTATGCAGTGATTTATAGTTCCTGTTGGAAGGATATTCGTGTGTTAATTCAAGAACCTTATATCTTCTTATATCTTATATCTTCATGTTTGTTAAAAATGCCAAAAATCCATAATATTCAGATCTTTCTTTGTGCTTGGTAAACTTAGACACCTTAATTTACTTTGGCATAATCAATCCAGGTAACCTCACATTGACCGGAATCATGATTACAGCTGAATTGTACACATTATATACACTTCACTTAGGTCAATAAATGTTAGTTAAGCAAAAACTAAATAAAAGATACAACATTTCAATATTCTGGGAATTTCACTTTCTTTTATCCTCAGGTCTAGAGTATAAATGAAACACAAAACATAAATTCACAATTTGATAACTAATCTATAACATTTTACGAGTCTAACCTAGTGGTTTTCAAATCATATTGTACAGCAGAGTTACCTAGAGAGCTTGGTAAAACACAAACTGCTGGGGCGCCTGGGTGGCGCAGTCGGTTAAGCGTCCGACTTCAGCCAGGTCACGATCTCGCGGTCCGTGAGTTCGAGCCCCGCTTCAGGCTCTGGGCTGATGGCTCGGAGCCTGGAGCCTGTTTCCGCTTCTGTGCCTCCCTCTCTCTCTGCCCCTCCCCCGTTCATGCTCTGTCTCTCTCTGTCCCAAAAATAAATAAAAAACGTTGAAAAAAAAATTAAAAAAACAAACAAAAAAAAAAAAACACAAACTGCTGACCCCATATCCAGATATGGATCGTTTGAAATTATTCTTGCATGGGTAAAAGGTAAGAAGAGGTGCCGAATGACTGAGGGATAGACTGGGCTGGTCAATTGCTGATTTACTCTCATATCTATCTCTACTTTTTTCCCTTCTGCTCTGTATCACAGGAATCCTTGTTCCCCAGACTGCTTGCTGCCTGCCGACTCCCAGTTAAATTTGGATAATGAGGATTAAGAGCGAGTTTAAAGGAACCAGGGAGACAGAAACCAGTGTATTTGTTTTTTGATCTCTCTGCTTGTGGATATGACTGTGGCTTCCGCATGGCTCCAGTTCCCAGGGGGCAACTCTTCTGTCTGTGCTCCCAGCTTCTTCTGGACAGTCCCCATCAAGAACCAAGATTCAGCAGCATGGCCCTAGATTTTGTGCTCTGGTGACACTACATCTGACCTAGGTCCTTTCAGCACCTGGCCTAGCATCAGCTTCTTGATATTGCTAAACTCAGTGTGGCTAAGTCGATCCCTGCTTAATTTCTCCCATTTCTTTCATGTCTATCACCAATGCTCCACAGCAAATTCCTCAAATGTGTTTTCCTGACTGCACTTGGACTGATATGGTTACTAAGGATTTAGTAATATATGTATATTTTTTATTTTAGCAAACCACAGCCTAGGCTAGCATAACATGTCAAATTCAGACATGACCCTGTGTCTATCTGACCCTGTGTGCAGGCCAATCCTTTCTTGAATTTCTTGACCTCATACTTAAAGTTTATAGACAGTAAAAATATAAAAGAAATATTGGGAGGAGGGAGAAAGGTACTGGGGGAAGGGTCTTATGGTATTTTTTGTCACCCATGGCTGAACCTTAGTTGACAGAATAAAACACTAGCCTTTGACATCACTGTTTTGTAACGTTGAAGGGCCATCCTAATGTTCAGAACAAGTATATATCATACACATACAACACATATAATCATATCATATATATAAATATAATATATATATTAATGTAAATCATTCAGAGGAGATCTAGAATTATTATATGTGGAGAAAAAGTTAGTCATTTAGAAATTTACTTTAACACTTGGGAAATATTTAACCTGTATCAGAAAGTCACTTTGCTAAAGGGAAAAACTCAGATTGTCGGAAGACATTTAATGGGGTGTGTACATGAGTGTGAGTGTGTGTATTTGTGTGTGTGTGCAACTGCATGTCTGTGTGTGTCTGTTAATGTCTTTTAAGATATCTGCCTGATTTCATTTCTTATTTTATAAGTTCAGGTTATTTCCAGAGCCTGCTGAGGTCTGGTTAGCCAGGATCAGCATGGGTGTTAGTCCGAGGGTAGAGGGCTCTGAAAAGCAGGGGCCAGAAACCCCCACTATAGCTTGTTCTGAGAGAGTAAAGGCAGCACGTTTAGACTTGTGAAAGCGGTGAGCCATGTTACAAGTGTCAACACACGTGGGCTCCAATTTTAAGTATACAAACAGTAAGTAGATATTTACTTAGATAAAGGTGATATTTATTTTTTTTATTATTTTTTTTTTAATTTTTTTTAACGTTTATTTATTTTTGAGACAGAGAGAGACAGAGCATGAACGGGGGAGGGTCAGAGAGAGAGGGAGACACAGAACCAGAAGCAGGCTCCAGACTCTGAGCCATCATCCCAGAGCCCGATGCGGGGCTCTAACTCACATACTGCGAGATCGTGACCTGAGCCGAAGTCGGACGCTTAACCGACTGAGCCACCCAGGCGCCCCTAAAGGTGATATTTAAATGCACCTTATTTTGTTTATGGAGCATTGCCTATCTCTGAGGCACACACAGTTGATGCTGTCACTATTGATTCTATCACACACTTTCTGGACTGCGACCACAGCTCATACTAGAATTACTAACTGAAGGAAATAGCCATTTAAGTAGCCTTAATTTTCATTAATACACAGAGCAAATGCGGTGCAATTTTTCTCTCTGATAGATGCACGATATTCCAAGAACTGATGTATCTGCTGCTCCTCAGTGATTTTATCCATTTGTAACACAAGGTATGTGTTAGTATGTGTGCCAGCCACTGTTCTCCCACATTCTATGGCATTGAACCATGTGGAAAGTCCAACAGTGTGATCAGCTACAAAATCTTGGCAAGACCTAGGACTGATTTCTCCCAGAGCATAGTATGTGTTACAAATGCTGTAACTAGTTGTCTGTTTCTTAGCAATAGTCTGATATATCCATTTGTAAGTTTATATTACATAAAGTATAATTATGAACGATACCTTGGTAGCTCTGTTTTGTTTTGTTTGTTTTCCATTTCTTAGAGAAACAGAATCCAATAATTTTACTCAGGGAACTATTACCATATATTTGTTCTAGAAAAAGTATCTTGATTTACTAGAGAGTTCTATCTTATCTTTGAAAAACCTTGCTGAACTTTCAACGGCTGTATGACAATGTTTTCAAAAGACAAGTTGTTAGATATGAAGAGTCACGTGATCCATTTTCTGGCCTAACAAAAGTAGATTTTAGATATTCAACATTTTATTCACAGTTAAGCTTTCTTTTTCATCTGCTTCTGGGAAATCCTTTCATGTGTAGATTTTCTTATCCTAATGGAGTCCTGTTACTTTTTATATATTTCACATTATTTTGAGTTTTAACATTATAATTTTCTTTCTGATTTTATTCTTAACTGACCCAGTTTTGCTCCATTGATCTATTTTTTATTTTATTTTATTTTTTAGTATGTATTTATTTTTAAGAGAGAGAGAGAATGGGGGAGGGGCAGAGAGAGAGAGAGGGAGACAGAGGATCTGAAGCAGGCTCTGTGCTGACAGCAGCAAAACCTATGTGGGTCTTGAACTCATGAACCGTGAGATCATGACCTGAGCAGAAGCTAGATGCTTATCTGACTGAGCCACCCAGGTGCCCCCCACTTTTTAAAGTTTATTTATTTATTTTTGAGAGAGTAAGGGAGAGAGAGAAAGTGTGGGAGGAGCAGAGAGAGAGAATCCCAAACAGGCTTCAGCACACAGAGCCTGATGTAGGTCTCAAACTCATGAACCATGAGACCTGAGCTGAAATCAAGAGTTGGAGGCTTAACCGACCGAGCCACCCAGGCACCCCACCCACTGATTTATCTTTTAAAGGAGAGATAAGATAAATCAAAATACTAAAAAATGTAAAATGTTAACTGAAAATGTAAGTTCAAAGCATACGAAAATATTTTGGTCTAAATAAATTGCAGCCGGTTAACTAAATCTTAGCTCAGCAAAAGTAAACCTCAGAGTGCTTGACACTCATGCACAGATTTTAAACATTATAGTTAAAGAATTACATTTTCATAATTATGTTAAAAGAATTTGACAGCATATCAGGGAAAACCATGACTGATCTGATTTTTACAGTTAGTAAAGTGCTTGTGAACAAAATCTCTTTTCAAGCCTTTTCCCTCTGAAACTACCAAAGGAGCCTGGAGACGTGACAGACAGTGGTGGACCAGCAGACCTAAACTACACTTTGGCCTCCTTCCAAACCTTCGACACTCAGAGCACCAATCTTAAACAGTCACGGGTGACCTTTTATTGAATTTCTTCAGGTGTTATATGGGCTGTAGCCAGGCATGGCAGATTTCTTTTTCTAAAACCCAGAATACTACTTTTTTCCTCCTGAGTAATGTTCTATCTCTGTATCGTATGGGAGGCATAATCTTCTGCTCTCTCTGGGTCCCTCAAGGGCTTTCTGGCTAGTTCTAGGGGTTTGACCGTTGCAACCTTTTGTAGAGCCCCTATGCAGTGTCCAGAGCCGATCCTTAGCCCCTTGCAACTGTCCTATACTTTCCACATGTCTTTACAATTTTCATGTCTCTTGGAAAATGAAACTAAAGAGAAATAAAGGAGAAAACCCCTCTTCCTTGATTCTGTTGCTTTCAGCTTATTTTTTCATTCTTTGTAGTCACTATAGACCTTCCTAGGAGGGTAGCTTTCGCTCTGGTTGTCCACTTGTACAATACGAGTTCTCTTCTTAAATGCCTTAGATGTGGTTCCACTCCATGTTTTTAGGTAAATGGCTCCATGCAATGTCATCAATGCTCATAACCACCAAATCCAACAGCTTCTCTTTAATCCCTCTTTTTTCTTCATCAACACATCTGTTATTCTTGTTTACCTTATCCTGCCTAAAATCCTTCTCATTTAACTACAGTGATGCTTGAATCCCCTCAAACTTGAACAATTTCTCCATATTTTGTGGGTTCTTTAATCCTTCTTTTCTTGTACTTAATGGATAGTCTCCTATCATATATGTGTATTTCTCACATCGGTTGAAGTAGATTTATTCATTCAATCCCAATATCACAAAAGACATCCCTTAAGGTAAAAAAAAAAAAAAAAAATTCCTTTGGAAGAAAGGGATTTTTTTTTTAAACATGTAGAATAATGTAGAATTCAACCATTTAATTCATAAATCATAAAATAAACGGGGTTAATGAATGGATAGCACATCCAAAATGGATTAGTAAGTGAAAGTAATGGTTTACAGGATTAACTCATCCTTTTAACACTGACAGAAATTATCCTTAATTTTACTGTGAAAGAGAAATAATAGATTATATGGATTATGGGTACGATTCAGCATGGTAATTCTTTTCCTCCTTTACAAACAGCCTAACCTCTATTTACACTGTTAATAAAGCTTTATAGTTTCTTTCTTGAATGGAGTATAACTCAAATGATGCTTTGAGTTACAACTTTTCTGCATAAGGAACAACCCTACATATGTCAGTATAGTGCATAGATCAGATTTGGACTTTTGTTATGGAAAACAACCAAAGTCATATCACAAAATTCTGTGCCAAATCTGTGACAGGTTGTCTCAAAAGTATGTTGACATAATAGAAAACAAAATATCAGGAAACATTCACTATGTTAAGACAACTGCCTAGCTAATGAAATATAATTGGTTTGATGCAAAAGTCCACCATGTTTTCAAGGAAGAAATATATTTACAAGTTTCAAATATACTTAGTTATATTTAATTAGTATACTACATGAGGTCTTATGTTTTCAAACTTTTTAAACTTCTGTTCCCATGAAGAGTTTAAATGACTTCAATGTAGGGATTTTTTTTTGAATTTTGTGTCTCAGACAATAATTTACTCATGACTTGTACATATTTCAACAATGACTTATACATATTTTTAAGGTGACATAATTATTTTATGTATAGTATTGAAGCCCCTTATAGACTTTGCCAACAACCTACTTTTTTTTTTTTTTTTTAATTTTTAACGTTTATTTATTTTTGAGACAGAGAGAGACAGAGGTTGAACAGGGGAGGGGCAGAGAGAGAGGGAGACACAGAATCCGAAACAGGCTCCAGGCTCTGAGCAGTCAGCACAGAGCCCGACGCGGGGCTCGAACTCACAGACCGTGAGATCATGACCTGAGCCGAAGCTGGATGCTTAACCAACCGAGACACCCAGGCGCCCCAACAACCTACTTTTAAATATATTTTAAGTAATGAGGACATATCCTTGGTTCACAAATATTAGTATCAATTAAAAATAACCTAAAATGTTTATTAAAACACAGATTATAGGGAAAACTCAATAGTTCTGTAGAGAGACTTGGGAATTTGCATTGCCAACAGGTTCCTAGGTGATGTTGATTCTGCTGGTCCTGTGATCACACTTTGAAAGAACTGATAGAAATAGAAAATAAGTTATAAGAATTCTGGGAATTCCAGGGGTGCTTGGGTGGTTCAGTAGGTTAACCTTCTGACTCTTGATTTCAGCTCAGGTCATGATCTCACGGTTCTGGGATCAAATCCCAAGTCAGGCTCTATGCTGACAGTGTGGAGCCTGCCTGGAATTCCCTCTCTTTCTTTCTCTCTCCCTGTCCCTCACTTGTGTTCTCTTGTGCTCTCTCAAAATAAATAAACAAACATTAAAAAAAAAAGAATTCTGAGAATTCCAAATTTAGATAACTTGTATAAAAATTATGTACCCACATCCAAGTTAAAATAAGCCATTTTTCATTAATTACTAATGCAAAATAGTTTTGTTTATATTATTAACTTTAAGTAATTAAATTTAGAATTCACAAGAACGCTGGCTGCCAAAAAGTTTCCCTGCATTTAATTTCATTTTGGCATAAAAATAATATTTTATGTGAAATAAAATAATATAAAAACTGCAGGTGAAATTTTTTAACTATCCACACTTGAACTTGCATATGCCATTGTAATATTTTGATGCAAGATTCACTGGGTTATGAAAAGTCCTAACACTCTGCCACCAACAGTATTTTAGATAAAGTATGAGAATACAGAGCAGTGAAAAAATTGCCAGTGATTTGATAATAGACTTTCATTATAGCTTTTGGTTAAAAATACTAAAATAATTTTCTACTTTATTAAAACCTAATTTCTTATCATTGTAAATATCTCAATATTACCACACATTTATATCACTTATTGATGAACTCCAACTACATTTCTGATTCTCTGGTTTTGAACTGCTCAAATGTTGTGTGCTTACTTTTGTGGGGAAAAGAACTGCAGAATTGAATAATAAAAAACATGCTGAAGTGTAAGATACATTTCTATAGGCTTGGATGCTTTAACAGTTTCACATAAAAACTGCAATAATTCTATTCAATAAATTAGTTCCTTACTTCATATCACTTTTTATTACTTGTATAACTTGTATTCTATCTGATTTTCTCCTTGTATATGTGTGATATATCTGATATAGATTATAAATCAAAAAGTTAATTATTCATTAAACCCTTTTACATGGTTAAGAATTATACAAACTTTTTCGTAGACTCAATTGAGATTTCTAACTATAAGTTCCTTATTTTAGATTTTTGGTATCTTCCAGTGGCACTAAAATTAATGTCCTAGCATGAGCAGCAGGACATCAAGAGTGCAATCAAGGCAGTGAGGCAGGTGACGGTCATGCCACCTTGGCAATCAGTCTTTTTGATTCAGATAATCTCAAAGTTGCTCTCCCATCCTTACCCCATGTGTCTTTCCCCCATTGACCTCTTTGTTTGACCTGTCCTGAAAATTTATAATCAAGAAATTAATACTGTTGCTTTCTAAAGCTGGTATACTTACAATCAGGAGGCATCTTTTCCATAAATATTGTGTAATATTCTTTTAGAAGTTCAAAATTTTCCTGATTAATACTTTCCTGCAAGGAGACATCTCCAAACCTAAAAATAGAACAAAGAAAACAGTTATGGGTTATAAAGATGCTCCTGAAAGTAACATTTTTTAACCTGTTATTTTTAAATAGATGCCAGACTAAAACCACCTCCTCCTTTTGTTTAGAATTAAACATATCCCCAGTATTCTGCCATTAACTCATATTAAAATCTAGGCACTCTTCTGGATTTCCTCTCTTTTCTCCACCCCATCCAGTATTCATTGATCTTTTCACATCTCTGGCAGTCTTTCCTTCTTTTTCCTTAACACTGTAATTGTATAGTAGGCATTTGATTACATCCACTCTAGACTGGGTATACAGCTTCCCAAATAACCCAATGCTATGTCTTCAATCTCCTTCCCTTCCAGTCTCTCCTTTACATCACGGTCGGATCATTCATTCATTCGACAGATATTTGTTTAACTTTGACTATATGCCCAGAGCTGAATGTGCAATAAACACAATGTTGGAGAAGTGAGTCTAATACCTGTTCTTCATATCAGCTCACTAAACTTCACTGCCTCTTCTCTCCCTATAAGGACAAAGTGCAACCCCCTTAGTTTAGCATCTAACTTCTCCACAAAACCTTCCAAAAACCCTCACAGGAATGTAGTTACACTCTTCTCCCTCATTGGCAGCATTTTGATACCTTTGAAACTCTCCACATGTTATTCTCCCTCTAACTAGAATTTTTTTATCTTCCTTGTCTGTTTGATCAATTCATCCTTCAGGCTTTAGGCTCATGTATCCCATGAAACCTTCCTCATGTATTCCCCTCCCATCTGTGAATCACTTTCTTTCCTCCACTATTCCTGCCCCTTCCACATCTTTGCTTATTGCATGAGTCAAACTGTAATGTATTACTTGTTGACCTGGTTTCCTTACTGGATGGTAAGTTCTTTTCGGACAGGGATCATATCCATTTTTCTTGTCACATTGCATGTTCCCTGTGTCCCTTAGCTTGGCAGAGTAGTGCCTGGTAGAAGGTCAATGCCCAATATCTATGCTGAGTTAAAGTTGGAGAATAAGAATATAGATGAAGGAAAATATATGAGAGCTTCTCTTAAACACTGAAATACACTCTTCTAACTTTTTCATACATTATAATCAACTGGTATTAAAAAAATATCATCCTTGCTGGAGAAATACTATTATTATGGACTTAATGTTTGTGTCTTCCCCCCCAAAATCATATTTTGAAGCCCCTAAACCCCAGTAGCTGTGTTTGGAAATGGAGATTCTAAGGAAGTAATTAAAGTCAAATGAGGTGGGGGCCCTAATCTAATAGGATTGGTGTGTCCTTGCAAAGAGAGACACCTGTCAGCTCACCGTCTCTCTCTGTGCACACAAAAGAGGTCAAGGGAGCACACAGAGAGAAAGTTAGAGAGACTTCTCACCAGAAGCCAAGTTGGCTAGAACCTTGATCTTGGAATTCTCAGCCTCTGGAATGAGGCTACACATTTGAGATATACCTTTGATATACAAATGAGATATACAAATGAGATATACATTTCTGTTGTGTAAGCTGCCCAGTCTGAAGGATTTTGTTGTGTAGGCCAGAGTAATTAGTACTTATTTAATTAAGAATGGATACACATAACATACAAGTTGGCAATGGGTAAATAGTTCGTAAAGTATTGAACCTGGATTACATAGCATGACTAACTTGTAGATGTTGCCTGGTAAAGCTCAAAATTCAGAATCAGAGAAATAAGACTCAGAGAACAGAGATGGAGTGATTGACTTAAATTAGTAATTGGTTGATGTCTAAGTGTCAGCCTTCCTGCTTCTCTTCAAGTTTTTCTATACTTTGTCATTTGTTTCCTTTTCAAGTCTTATGTGTTTTTACAGCTTCCAGATATGAAAAAAGTGTATGTGTGCGTGGTGCACGTGTGTGCACACGCACATAAAATATGCAAGATCGATAAGAGAGAAGAAAGGGAAGGGACATTTTATTTTTTGATGTTTATTTATTTTTGAGAGAGAGGGAGAGAGAGAGCTAGCAAGAGCGAGCACATGTGGGGGAGGGACAGAGAAAGAGGGAAACACAGAATCCAAAGCAGGGTCCAGGCTGTAAGCTGTCAGCACACAGCCTGATGTGGAGCTCGAACTCACGAACCGTGAGATCATGACCTGAGCCAAAGTTGGATGCTTAACCAACTGAGCCACATGGGCGCCACAAAGAAGGTAAGGGGCTTTTTAAAATAAAGTAACTAACAACTGAGATAGTCACGGTGACATAAATGATGCAAATTAACCGAATGTAGAGGGCTTGAAAATACAATGCTCACTATTCCTTGAAAGTCTGTACATGGGACTTCCACATCTCTCAAGATGACATTCACAGGTCTTAACTTATTAATTCAAACCGCAAACACTCTGTAGTTTAGTGTACCAAAAGAGATAATTAATTTAGAGTGCTGTTTTGTTTTTCCCACCCAAATTGTGTAATTTACGTTCATAAATATCATTAATCTCAACCACTGAACTTGCTGTGAGGCACATATATATCAATGACTGGAATATAATCTGACTTCAGGTACTTATTTGCAAAAGTGCTCAATTATCAAAGAAAACTTGTACAGCACAGTGAATACAAATATATTCTGATTTATGCATAGTATAAGAAAAGAGATTAATGGCTTCTGTACAGTTTGAAATTAAACATGAAATACAAAGCTGCCACCTAATTTTGTAACTGACAAGTGCGAATTATGAAAACCTATGCTGCTCAGGAAATATCTTTTGGATAAGAGGGAGAGAAGGAAAAATCATTGGAAAATAATAGATAAAAACTGGCACCTTGACTATCATTGAAAAATTCAGGAGTACTATAAATGCAGTGGCATTTTTAATTTAGTAAAAGACATTGGAAAGGTTTAACACTTACATATCAAGTCATGGCCAAGAATATGCTAGGCACTTTTAAACTGATACCTATGGGGGAAGGAGCCATTTGGAGAGTGAATTATGGATAATAAACTATTTTAAATATGAAAGACTATCAAATTTTCCAGAAGTTCTGCCTGTAGGGGAACCTCTCCAGCCAGGCCTCATAGCCAAGATGGTGACTTATTTCTCTAAAATCTTTTAAAAATGTGTTCTATGAACTTTAACTCATATCCACATTTTCAATAATCTCTACATGTGAATCATGTAATATGCAAAAGTAATTCCTATGCTTTCTCACAAAAATATTTTTGACACTAACTCATGGCACTATGTATAATCATCTGTTGTTTGACTAAGCAATTTATTATGAAAAGATGTGCTAACCTTGCCCAATAACAGCTATTTTAGTAAACAAAACAAAAGGGAATAATAGACTGTGTTTCAGGTCCAGAGAAGTTTGACAAAATTAGCTGAGTTTACATTGTTGAAATACATATGAACATAAAACTTCTTTTTTTTTGTAAACATTTATTTATTTATTTATTTATTTATTTATTTATTTATTTGGAGAGACAGAGTATGCAAGGAGGACAAGGGCAGAGAGAGAGAGAGAGAGACAGAGAGAATCCCAAGCAGACTCTGCATTGTCAGTGCAGGAGCCCAACACAGGGCTCAATCACACAAACCCGTGAGATCATGACCTGATTCCAAATCAAGAGTTGGTCGTCTAACCAAGGAGCCACACAGGCACCCCAAACACAAAAACTTTTTTTTAAAATGCTTATTTTTGAAGGAGAATGAGAAAGAGTGTGAGTGTGGGAGAGGCAGAGAAAGAGGGAGACACAAAATCTGAAGCAGGCTCCAGGCTCTGAGCTGTCAGCACAGAGCCTCACATGGGGCTCGAACTCACGAGCCGTGAGATCATGACCTGAGTCGAAGTCATATGCTCAATCGACTGAGCCACCCAGGCACCCCCAACCCCCCAAACGTAAAACTTCTCAAATTGGATACACACACTGTACTTGGAAACATGAAGAAAGTTAATCCCTGTAAATAATTTGGTATTGGCATCAATATTTTCCTCATTCCTTTGCCACATTTAAATTTAATGTGGGCCAGGGATCCTTAAATGTGAATATTTGCCCTTGCTATCTCAAATAACTTGGTAGTGATAAAAAGGGAGAACGTTTGCCACGAGTCTTTCTGAGTTCTGTGTTCTGTGCACAGAAGCGTATGGAATTGTTCAGCATACCCATAACAATTAAAAAACATGTGTAGTACTGATCTTACACTTGAAGCTTACCTCTCAGCAAGAGTTTGTTGTTCATTGATTCCAACATTAAAAAGTACTGGATGCACATGAAGCAATTGCCCTTCTTTAATCTGCAGGGGCAGGGCCTCAAACATTCTCGCTGGAAGCTTCACCTCTACCACATAATGTTCACTAAAGAAAGCGGAGGGCAAAGAGAAGGAGCATTGTTCATTTCATTCAGTTTTATTGGAAAGAAACAATAAAACAGTTGGAACATAGAGCTGATTTAGGTTTCTGGCTGCTATCTGCTTATTTTCCGTTATTAATTCATTCAACAATCATTTCATTCACTTCACTATTAAATTACTTGGCATAAAGAGTTATTTTCATTTTTTATTTTTCTCCATTACTTTGAGATCCTTTAGGAAAGGAAGAATGTTTAGTTCATTTGTACACCAGGGCCATGCGCATAAGAGACTCAATATTTATCTTGATTTAATTATTTTTAAAACCCAGTCAGTCTCAAGAATAAGGAAAGTAATTTAATGATGGATTTTTCAATATAGTGAAACTAATAAGCCCAATCACTTAAGGCATTACTTAACATGGCTTGATTATTATTATTATTGATGAACCTCTCTCTTTGGGATGGCTTGATGGGAATGTAACTGTTTCATTATTTAAGATGTAACCTTTGGGGGTTCCTGATCAGTTTTGCAACATTAGCACATCACAGGAGTGGTTTTTCACTGGAAATTTCCATTAAAAATTACCCCTACTGTTTGGTGTGGAAAATTTAAATTAGGATTCACAGAATATGGTCAACAAGAATAGCTGCTTGTGCATTTTTAAACTTGACATCTTCGGATGCAGTGTGAATTGAGTATTAAAATATAGTTTTGTTCAGAGTTTATGAAAATCCATGTGTTTCTGGAACTATATATAGTGTTGGGATCGCAATACATGTATTGGGAAAAGAAGCACAGGACAATTAGTGAGTCTCTTTGTGAGGATATTTTTAGTTTTCTAAAATAGAACAATACTGACACATACTCTGGATGATTGACTCTGAGACTTGCTTCTTACCTGAGCTTCAAACCAGACAACCAGGACATACCCCCAATCTGGCAAGCAGGGATGTTAGCACTAGCCGCAGATGAATGGCCACATTCTTTTTCTTTTTTTTTTTTAATTAAAAAAAAAAAATTTAATGTTTATTTTTGAGACAGAGAGAGACAGAGCGTGAACGGGGGAGGGTCAGAGAGAGAGAGGGAGACACAGAATCTGAAACAGGCTCCAGGCTCTGAGCTGCCAGCACAGAGCCCGACGCGGGGCTCGAACTCACGGACCGCCAGATCGTGACCTGAGCCGAAGTCGGACGCTTAACCGACTGAGCCACCCAGGCGCCCCTATTTTTCTTTTTAAAAATGCTCTCAGTGCCCTTTACAATAGCCTGGCTAACAGAGGGCTGATGTTTATTTATTTCAGAATATGAGAAGTATTAATGAGTGAGTCCATGTGTAAAGGTGCACTGAAGGTGAAACATTATATAGTATTTTATGGTTACTTTTTGTCAGCTTGAATCAAATATAACTGACATAAACTCATGCATTGTAAGTGCAGAGTTCAGAGTTTTAGCAAATTTATAGAGTTGTGCAGTCCTGACTATAATCCAGTTTCAGAACATTTCTATCACCTTAAACAAATCCCTCCCTTGAATGCAAATGACCATTTGCATTCAAACCCCAATCCCACTGTCAGCCCCAGGAAACCACTGATCTATTTCCTGTCTCTGCAGATTTTACGTTTTTACATATTTCATATAAACAGAATTATGTAATATATAGTCTTTTGTGTCTAGCATTTTCATTTAGCATAATGACTTTGAAGTTATTATGTCATAGCACGTATCAGTAGATTATTCCTTTTTATTCTTTTTTATAGCATTCTATTGTATAGATATACCACATTTTGTCTATGTACTCACAAGTTGACGGATACTTGGATTACTTCATGATTTGGACTATTATGAATAATGCTGCTATCAACATTCATGCATTAGCTGTTGTGTGGACATATGGTTTCATTTTCTCTTTGGTATATACCTAAAAGTCATATAGTAATTTTAGGTTCAACTTTTTAAGAAACTGCCAAACTGTTTCCAAAGTGGCAGCACAACTTTATATGCCCATCAGCAATGTATGAGGGTTCCAGGTTTCTCACATCCTTGTGAACACTTGTCATTGTCTGATTTTTTATTATGATGGTTTCCACTATGAATGAAGCGGTATCCACTTGGGGCTTTAATTTGCATTCTCCTAATGGCTAATGATATTGAATATGTTTCCATATGCATATAAACCACTCACATATCTTACCTGGCAAAAAATCTATTCAAACTGTTTGCCCATTTTTAAATTAGGATTTTTTCTCATAATTATTGAGTTGTAAGAATCTTTATACATTCTGGATGCAAGTCTTTTATCAGATATATGATTTGTATATATTGTCTCCCAATCTGTGGCTTGTCTTTTCATTTACTTAGTGATATTTTTGATCCTTAAAAGTTTATAATTTTGATTAAATTATATCTATCAAATTGTTTATTTTATGAATCTACAATTTGGGGTCCTATCTAAGAACTCTTCCTGAACCCAACTTAGAAATATTTTCTCAAATAGTTTTACAAATAGTTTTAGCTCCTACATTTAGACCTATGATCCATTATGAGATAACTTTTGTGTGACGTAAATTGGGTTCTAAATTATTTTTTCTGCATATGGATAACCAATTGTCACAGCACATTTTTTGAAAAGACCCTCCATTCTCCATTGAATGGCTTTGGCACTTTTGTCAAAAATCAACTGAACAGTTTACATCTGGGCTCTAAATTCTGTTCCATTGATCTAGATGTGTATACTTATTCCAGTACCACAAAGTCTTGATTATTGTGGTTTCATATTAAGTCTTGAAATCAGAAAGTGTAAGTCTTCTTTTGTCCTTCTTTTGCAAAATCGTTTTTGGAATTTGGTTCCTTTGCATTTCCATACAAATTTTAGGTTTAGCTTGCCAATTTCTGAACAAAAGACTACTGGGATTTAGACAGCAATTGGACTGAATCTATAGATCAATTTGTGGAGAATTGCCATTGAAACAATACTGAGTATCCTAATCTGGGAACACGGACTGTCTTTTCTGTTTATTGGGTCTTATTAATTTCTCTAAGCACGATTTTGTGTGTTCTGTATACAATTCTTAGAGTACTTTGTTAAATTTGGTGCGACGTAATTATTTTTTGACGTTATTGTGAATGACATTGTTATGTGTGTCACCACTGCTTCCAACCACTTTTCAGGAGTGTGCTTTTTTCTGCTCTCCAGTCCAGATAAAGTCAGCCCCCTCTAGTAGTGAAACCACTGGTCTTCTCGGATTGTGTCACCGCAGTAAAACTGTGCTGACCCAGCTGCCCAGCTGGCTTGGATGGGAGCAACTCCAGGCAAGAGAGCCAACAGACACCAATGGTCTTAACCAATGTCCACTAGTTTTTCATCAATAAGTACTTCTGAGTTTGTGTGCACATTTATTTCCTTAGTCTCAAGATGGTCGTTTTAGACAATTCTGTCCAATTGCAGTGCTGATGTTAGGAGAGAGGATTTGCCAAGTTGCTCACTTTGCTGTTCTAAGAGTTCCACTGACATCTGTTTTGTAACTTTTGAATTTAGGCACAGCCTGTACATTCCCTCAGAAAAAGCGTCTATACTCTGCCTATACCAAATGGCCTGGTAAGCTTTCCATATTAATTGTGATAGAAGTATCAGTTTCCCACTTTTGATAATAATCTCCATAGTAATATAGAGTGGTACCGTTTTCCAGGTGTCTGTATGAACAATTTTATTCTTCTTTATTCCAATGCATGGAAAATTAAGCATGAGTTCACAGATGAAATATTTAGCTTTATGAGGATATTTTTTCTTTATGTATAAGAAATAGTCACCTTTCATTCAATCACGTATCTCTGAGCATCCTTCATACAAAGTTTAAAATAACTATTATATATTGACTATAGACAAGAAAGCAAGGTTAGTTAATTTTTTTTTTATGTTTACTTATTTTGAGAGAGAAATAGAGAGCACACACAAGTGGGAAGGGGAAGAGAGAAGGAGAGGCAGAATCTCAAGCAGGCTCCACACTATCAGTGCAGAGCCCGATGCAGGGCTTGAACTTAAGAACCATGAGATCATGACCTGAGCTCGGATCAAGAGTCAGGTGCTTAACTGACTGAGCCACCCAGGTGCCCCAAGAAAGCAAGTTTAGTTTGAACTTTTCTACCTACTTTCTTCTCCATCTCTCTCCAGTATGAAAAGGGCCTTCTCTTTAGTATGTTCATATTTTTCCTTGTGATCTAAGAATGTTTCAAATTTCAAATATCCTCATGCAGCATGTAAAAGTGCTAATTTCCAAATGGCTACAATCTGGTGGACCCCAACTGAAATGATTTACCAAAGGATATAATTCTTCTGTTGGAGGTCTATTCCACACATCATCATTTTTCTTAACTATTTCTGATATTTTGCCCATCATACACTGACCTTCAAAGCTATTTATTTAAAACCATTCTCAGAAATTTGAGTCTGTGAGTGAATTGTCAAAAATAATTAAGAAAAATGGCGGTATATGCCCCATGACACAGAAATATATCCTTTCTAAAATGTTGCTGCTTTTAACAGAATTTAATAAAAAGTCATTTTAGGAATTATGATGCTATTAACCAAATGATTCCAGCAAAAGTAAAAACATCTAGAGCTTTGGAATAGATAGCAATAAAGAGAAAATGCCCTTCTGATGCCTGCTATCCTTTTGAATTCCTCATATTTCCTGGAGGAACACTTCCAGGCTCACCTCACTACCGGACAATTAATAAACATTCATGAGACTTCTGAGAGTTTTTCAAGATTTTCCCCTCTTACATCCCCGAACTTATTTTGCACAAAAAAGGAAAAAAGAACAAGAGAAAAGTTTCCCAACCAAACCTTAATTCTCCTTGGCTCCTTTGTCAGGAGTTAACACAAATATCTAACAAAGCTTGGTCTCAAGGAAATAGGCACCACTTACCGCCTTCCTGTTATAACTGGCAAGACATCATTGGACTTGGCTTCAATTATTTTAAATGCAACTTTCTTCAAATCTGAAATGCCAACAGCCATGTCCTCTAGCATTCCGATTTCATCACCTACACAAGGGAGAAGGAGCATTGTTACAAATACACTATTTGAAGAAAATGTCATTTGGTATTACACCTCCCTGCTGGGATTTGTTCTAGCATTTTAGTGAATGGGTTTCTGAGTGCAGAGAATTTATTCTAAACACTTTTCCTCAGAGGCTGAAGGCTTTCACCAGTGAAATAAAAACCATTTCAGTGGACTCCAGCAGTCCAAGTACCCTTTGAGGGAAAGAAGAATGTGTACATTTGGTGGAAGGCTATCAGAAAGTTTTAACTCCTTTATGAAACAGAGGATCATGCAGATCTCTTTCCATTGGCAGGACTGATATTTGATTTTTCTAGAAATAATAGAGATGTTTGAATTTTAGACTTGATATTTGATTTTTCTAGAAATAATAGAGATGTTTGAATTTTAGACTTGATATTTGATTTTTCTAGAAATAATAGAGATGTTTGAATTTTAGACTACTGACCCAGGCTCACACTAGTTTTATTTCTCAGCACACTAACAAAGAAAGCCTAAGAAGGAGGAAATTGAGTTAGAGTCCAGATCAACACTATCCAATTCAAATATAATGCAGGCCACATATATAATTTTAAATTTCCTGGGGGTCACGTTTTTAAAAGAGTAAGATTTACAAAGGTGAAATTAATATTAATAATATATTTTACTCTAACCCAATATACCCAGTGTATCATTTAGTTATAAATCAATATAAAATTATTAATTTTTAATATAAAACTAGTTTTTACTAGTCTTGGAAATCTGGTGTGCCTGTCTAGTACATATTGATTTGGACTAGACATGTTTCAAGTGCTCAATAGCCACACCAGGCTATGTATTGAATAGTGCAGTTCTAGACATTAGAGAGTTGGGACTTTAAAAATCCAGTCATTGAAACTCTGTTGGCAAAGAGCCTTTTATATTAAAAAAGCCAGATGTTTGTTCAGGACTCCACTATGAAATAATCTATAATTCCATTTTCAAAACATAATGAGGATAAGAGTACAGTTACAAGGTGAATGAATGCACAGAACAGAAAGTTACATTATTTCTGTAATGCCTGATGTCATAAATGTTTATTTCTCATTTTTAAGTTTTACTGCAGAATCTATGGATCAACTATCCTTATGAATAAGAATACGATTTTAACATGTACCAAAGCAATACTCACTGTATGTACTTAGCAGTCCTTCATATTGCACTATCAACCCCACTGTGTGAAGCTGCTGCAGGAAGCCAGGGTCATGCAAACTTGTATGTAATTTGATGATAAAACCACAAACCAATCCAGCAAGCTAAAAAAAAAGTCATTGAAGACATTTGGGTCAGCAAACTTTAATTGAAAAATATTTAAGATTTTTGAGGCATCACAGATTTAATTAAAAATTTTCAAGTATGTGAAACATCCATGAACTAGTGGGAGACACGGACAGTTGGGTTAAAATATTCCCTTTGCCTGGAATGTTTAGAAAGAGAGGCTTCTCCTTTCCTCCATATGTATGTCTATAAAACTCAGTTGTAGGTGTGGAGGCGGAAGGGAGAAGAAAGGCCCCCAAGGACAGCTACTGTGATGGAGACCAGCCTTGGTGTCATGAGATAGGGCTGGGGGTAGGCAAAGAAAGTGGTCCTGCCAAACCCTGCCTTTAAGCATTACTTCCCTGCAAACTTATTTTATAAGCAAACCAAACAAAAAGATTATTATGAGGCCTTGTCCTGGGATTCCTTAGGGAGCTGTATAAATAAAAGGGAGGTTGCAAACAGATCCCGTTTGCCAGCCCCAGCTGCCACCTGCTGTGGAAGGCAGCCACCCCTTTCCTTCCAGCCTGTACTGTGTGGAGACCCCAGGGAGTAATACCATGACAGGATGGGCAACCTGTTCTTCACGGACTGTCTGCGTCATGAAACAGAATGTACAATTCAGAGACTTGGCCATCTCTTTGCAGAAATAAATACTTAAGATCTCATAAGCTGTTTCCATTCAGTTCGTGTTTATTATGAACAAGAAAACCTCATACCAAAAATTTAAGTAAAGAATCTCTTTAAAAATGAAACTACCAAAAGAAGACCTCTTCTGTCACCAAGGATAACATTTAGCCACCCAGCATTGCACTGTGCTCACAACAAAAAGAGGCATCTACCGCTTGGCTGAAGACGATGTCCCTTCTCAGAGTCAGCATCAAGCACTGGGGCAAGCTGTATGCAAGTTCCTGAAGGAGCACGAATGTCAAGGACTGCTTGGCTCGGTTCACCACTTCTCCCATGCAGTCCTTCAGGGTAAGGATGAGGGGATACAATTGTTCATACCAGTCCTCTGTGGGGAGGAAGGGGGTGTAAGAACAGCAGGATAGGTGAAGGTCTTGGAGAATAGAACCAATTTACTATTCTACAGTCAAGTTACACATATCATTAAGTATTCACAATGATTAGAAGAGCTGTGATACAAACCTCTCCTCTGAAATCCAGATGTCAATAACCAGCCACATGTTGGATCTCTCTGCTGGGTGTATTGAATTTATTTACAGTATAACTCCTCTCCACCCTACTCATCTCCAGTCTGTACTGCCTGGATCCTAGTGGATGAGGCCATCAGACTCTTTCTATGCTGGAAACAAATTTTCCTGGACTTCTTCTTCTATAGTTTTCACATTTGTTGGGACATTGAATAGTTCTACCACTGTAATAACCCACCAGACATTCACTTACCCCTTGCCCTCTGCCTTCATCATTTCTCAATCTTCTCTGGATCAGTCACTTCCCTCTCCCTCTGATCACATCCTATTTGAACGCTTTTTCAACAGTGTCACTGGAGGGGACTTTCTAATCAGTTTCAATTCCATCCCATCCCTCACTCCCTCACTGCCCTACTTTAAACATTTTAAAAACACTAAAGAATTCAGAATAAAGTCCAAAAGCATAAAAGACCCTGCATTATCTGATCTCTGCTACTTGTCCAGTCTCACCTCTCAGAACATCCTTACTCGCAGTCGTGAGTCCCAGGTGAACTGAACAATGTTCCCAATTTTCCCAAACCTGCCATGCTCTTTCATTTTAGTGTGTGTGCAAATCCTAACTCCAGTCCTGGAACACACTCCCTCTACCTGTCTCCCTGATAAATACTTTATCTTCTCTGCAGACTTAATTTAGGATTTTTGTCTTCTAGGAAGTATGGATCCCCCCCCTCCCCATTTACTGAAGTTTGGGTAGAGATTAATTCCTTTTTTTTATTCCCACAGTTCCTTGTTTTTAATGTTCTAGAATTATCCACACACTGTTTGCTCTACAAGAAAGGGAGCTCACTGACAGTAAGGAACTTATATTTTAATCACTGAGCCTAGCATAGAATCTAAAATTCAATCGTTTTAATTGAATGAGTATAGTTATAATAAATAGGCCAAACGTTTTTAAAGATTTAGACAAGAATGAAAAAATCAAGTTTTTGACAATTCAAATAGGTTTTTTTCAAATCAGGATACAAAACTGAAACCAACTGTGCTTTTTGTATGTCTAGATACCAAACATGTTTCAATTCTATAATTATGACATTGGCACATGATATAGAAATGAGTTATATTATATTTTAGTTTATTTGGAAATCAAGGCCCTGATAAATGTCAAACACTATACATTCCAGATTGCATGACATTCCATTAACATATAAATAAATAGTAGCATGACAATGATATCTAATAGAAATGTATATATGCTGAAAAATTCATTATAAATCAGGATCTGAATTGCTATGATCTTCTTAGCAAAAAAGTGTAAACTTCACCGTGAATGATGTAAGTGGTCAATAACCAGTTAAGACCTTGGAAGAGTTACAGGGAATGATAAAAAGAATCGTAATCACCATTGTACCATATCTACTGTCAGTTATTTTATGTTGTGTTGTAATAAACTAGATGAAATAAACTAAAATGCTTGAAAGAATAATTAGTGACCCCCACTTAATAAAAAGCTGTGCTCTTGTTAATACTTAATGTAAATGCTTATGTGAAGCTATAATGCAAAATACATTAGGAACATTATGAGTTATTATTCAAAAATATTGTAGAATTAAGTGTTATGATAGGAATAAAAAAAACACTAGAGAAGGGAAATCCAATGAAGGCTTATTAAATCTGTAATCATTTAATGAAGGCCTCACCTGTGGGCAGCCTTGGGTGAAATACGAACAATGGTTCATTTTAAACAAGCATTGGCTAATAGTGATTTTTATGTCATTATTACATGTAAAAGGGCGTGTGAATGGGCATCAGACTTATTTTCAGAATAAAAGATACATCAGTAGATATCAAAAAGGGATGCTCCTTAGTCCTATTTTTTTATATTTACATTCTTTATCTCCCATTCTCTCCCGCCCTCTTATTATTCTCAATACGAATGTTTAGACTGATAACATACATATATACACTAGGAAGACAAATATTTCAATAAACCGATGTAGATTTCCATCTTAAAAGATAACAGGCGGCAAAATGATTTTGTTTTGTGCTTAAGTCCTAGAGATCAGCTTCTACTGAAGAATCTCAAACACAAAATAAAGCTTGTGTGCAGTAGGTGGCGCTGCCTTATTAGGCTGAAGCAGAACTACTGTGTCACTATTCCATTCAAGCCCCTGATTTATACTGCTTTATACATAGTGTGCGTATTGGTTTAGGCACCTTGTATCATACTATCTTGTGCCAAGTGGTCAATGACTTGGTCAAGGGTGTGATATGCTCTTCCTCATTAGAAAATGGAAAATTAACTTAAGGGTATACACTTACTTCTCTTGAAAGACATTAAGTGACAGCTAAAATTTAAATATAGCTCTTTGTTTTTCTTGAAGATCTTTCTTTGCAAATTTCATCATTTCCTTTCTCGCTTCTAAACCTATCCTCACACTTAACCAGTTGATTCTTACTCATAAATTGCAATCATATACTAACAAAAGGGAGTCTGATTTCTAGTCTTAATAGAATTAAACTGAAAACATGGAAAAAAATACACTGATATTCTAAACTTAGGAGCATGTTAACAATAGTCTCCATTTACTATAATTATATATACATTGTTAGCTAAAATTTAAAGAAAATGACAGTATAATAAAACATTAATTATAAATAAGAAAAATGCAAGTTTGTGAGGAAGGTAGCATGTTTTAAAGATTACAGTAGCCAGCTTCCAATAGAAAAGCATGAATGAGAAAGCTAAAATTCTATTTTGTTTTCTGGAAAAGAAACAATTTAAGTTCACCAGATAAAGGAAAAACTGCACTGGCAAATGCAAATTGCAATGACTAAAGGTTTTGGTCCCTGTTAATATTCACTCACCGTAAATCTCAGGTTCTCAAATAAACACAATGGTGTATGACAGGCGAAAGAAAGGCTGGAGTCAGTTCACAAATGGCCTTTTTGCTCCAATGAGCATTCCAAATCATTTTCACAAAGGAACAGCAAATGCTTTAGTTTTCTCTTCGAAAATATTTTTGGGAAAAGGAAGAAGCTACAGGTCTTGACCGTCTTCAGATCACTGTCACTTCCCCTCACCTTCCTGCCTCTCTTTACTTCACAATTTGCATGGTGCTCACTTTGTTCTCATGAGAAAGCCATGTTCTGTCAGAGATGATGATGTTCATTCTGCACTATCTAGTCAAAATCAGAAGTCCTGAAATGCACAATCCACTTTTCTGAGTTTAATTTCTTCAAATTTCAACTAAGATTTTATACAACACAACACACACACACACACACACACATGATACACCCAATGAAGCTAGGAAGCTAGGGGCTCACCACTCTATAGTCACGGCACCAACTCCTCTCTGGGAGCTAACCGGCTCAGCAGGCACTTAAGTGCCCACATCCTCGATTCTATCCCCTGGGCTCCTTTCAGTGACAGAGGAAAATATAAAGAGAATGTTTTAGCGTCTCTATAAAAACTTGCTGAAACTCCTTAACCCTGTGACCAACAAGCAGAGTCTTTCCTCAGGAAAACATAAAATGCATGTGGCTTAGCCGAGCTTTTCCTGAGCTTTGTGAAGTGTGCTGGAAGCCATCCAAGCAGAGCCTGTTTTCCAGCCCTTTCCTTGCTTCTATAACATATTCAAGTGACGCTCAGTGAAGGATTCAAAGAACGACTGCGAGGTGCCCCCCTCACCTCCTCCATACGCCATCTATTTCCTGTACAGGATGTTCACGTCCTCTGAGCTCAATGGCTCTTATGTTACTCAGGAGGAAAATAAAAGAGCCAAATAGCTACCAACTGTAGCAGAGCATAATGCTTTCTTTCCAATTTCTGAGTCATTTTCTTCTCAGGTACTTGGTTTTCTTTGCTCATTTAAAATAATTAACTTCACACAAGCTTGTTGCCATTGTTATTTTTGTTATCACAACTTTTCAGACATAGAGGAAAAGAAAAGCTAAAAGATTGCATGCCCATTAAACTTTATGCAAAGAGATAAGAGAAGAAATGATCCCAGCTTTTAGGATTCACCTCAGTTAAGAAGATGATGAACTGTGAAGCTAAGCAATTAGAATAGCCTCTAAGGAGGGTGATAAAATCCCCAAGGTTGTGAGAACAGAGACCAAACTCCTAGCCAACAGGGCTTTTATACTATGCTCAAACTCAGGGAGCACAGGATCCACAATGGGTTTGTAGTTGGAGGCGAGGGTGGGAGATTTCACGATCCCTGCTCAGAGCCTTTATGGCTTTTGATGGACCTGTGTCCTACCTCACCCCAGATATAGCTACCTATGTGCCCCTCTGAGTGAAGGCCTTCTTTCAGGCACAATGCTACAATGGGAACATCATAGCTTGGAGGGGTCAACCAAAGGCTTCCCCTCCAGACACTGTATAGCTAAACTCTTTTGTATGAGTATAATACATGGGGCCAACGTTGGTCATAGATCCTGGACACCAGCCCACATGAAGCCTCCAAATATCTGGACATACCCCAGGATATAGCCTAATCAGATAATGGCTGAATAATCTGGAGAAGAAAAGCACCCGCTAAGGCCTGGTTGCCTAGAATGCCTTCCTCAGCCACTCAGAATGTGCCCTGAGCCTTCCTAAGCCCTTGTCCATCTTTATCTTCTATCTCTTGGTCCAGGAACCAAAAAATCAATCTGTATTTATATCACTTTAACAAATGCTAACCTGCCTTCCTTTTATCACTTTCCCTCCTTTCTTCACTGCCATCATGAGAAACACAGTCATTTGTTAGACAGGTAGAAACTTTTGGATGTGAGGTCCTATGGGTGACACTTATATTTATAACTCATGACCCCTACAAGGAAAAGTAAGAGGTGCAAAGTAATATCTACCATATAAGGGAGTTGGATAAGTGCTATAAAAATTGGGACCGGGACAAAACAAGTTTAGAAGAATTAAGAGTTTAGAGGCAATGCAGTTCATCTTTGGTGAGATCATATTCATTCATGGTTGTGTTATTTGCTGAATATTTGAAGGAAGTCTTGTACGGAAGGAGTTCAGGGAAGCTGAATGGAACACTCATAAAGCAAAGCTTTGTAGGAACAGTCTGGGAGAAGCGAATGGTTTGATGATGTCAAGTCCCATAGGCAGATGCCATAAACTGATCGAAGTTGCCATGCGGGGATTAGAAGGGAGGAGAGGAGGGGCTGACATTACTGACAGACTTGGACAAGGCAAGAGTACAGTGGAAATAAATGTTGAGCCTGAAGCCATGGGAGGAAGGGAAAAACAGTAAAAAGCTTAGTGGGCAGTCATCATAGCTGGGATAAGAGAGAAGTAAGTAGGGGTGGGGAGGGAAACAGGAAGGTACAGAGTATGTGAGCAGAGAGCCAAAAGCTAAGAAGTAAGACCAAATCTAGAAATAATGGGTATCAGGCAGGGCAAATGGAAACAGGGTTTATGGTAACCCTGGGGGAAAAGTTGCACAGAGAGCAGTCTGTGTCTTCTGAGCAGTCTAATGGCCCCAGGGGGATTCACACAAAGGACAGACACGAATCTTAAAACGTGATCATCATAGTGTCCACTGAACTATGATCCAAGGGAAGCGACTGATCTTGGCACCTTCCAGATGTATTAGAAATGAGTGTACTGCTCAACTTGAAACAAGCTGCTAGAAGAACAAAGGCAACCTTTTCTTGTGTCAAGGGAACTTTGTTTGTTTAAATCCTGCCAGCCTGAGAACACAGGGTCATAAAACTCTCCAATCTTGCTCTTAGAAAAGTAGCGAAGGAAATGCATCAACCGATATCCTGGTTAAATTTCTCATTTTGTAGCACAGAGTTGAAAGCCTTAAGTAAATTCTGCTAAGACAGTTTCCAGGACCTAAATCCATTAATCAAACAAGCTCTGTATTTGTTGTAGCACAAAAGTTTTGAATTAGGGGTTGTGATGAGCCTGGAGGAGTCTCATATCCATTGGGCTTATTTTGCCTTTTGGCCTTAAAAACACCTGTAACCTCAGGACTCTGGCCTACAAATATGCTGAACATTTCAGAATAAGCTGTATAGGTCATAGATTACTGAGCAACCTGAAGTCACCAATACATCTGCACCAGATAGCTCCTGTAATTTAAATTTTGTGTAGTATCTAAGACTGAGAAAAAAGGAGTAGATATTGAGTTGACTGAAGAATGATCCAGAGAAGGGAAAAGGAGAGGCATTTCTATCCTGAAGTGAACCAGGTACTGTAGGAGCTTTCTAGTAAACTCCAAAGCCATTGGAACATAGTGCACCATTTTTAAAAATTCCTTTACAAAGTAACAAAGTCTCATGTAAATAGATTTAACTCATAAGTGCAGAGAAAGTAGGCAAGTAACCAAACATAATGTAAACAATACTACTCTCAAGCCATTCCATTCAATAATCATATGCCCCAAGGTTCCCACATGGGAAATATGAGTCTTTATCTATCTCAGTTTTGTTTTGGATGTGAGCATCACCAGATTTATGATAAATTTAAGTAATTTTAAGTATGTGCACTTTTTGAATATGCGGTAATTCTTAATTTCTGCCTAAGGTACCATTCCATTGTAAAGCTTTAAGAGATATCTACAGGATTGATTTTCAAAAAGTTATCTCTCAATATCACTAATGTTTTTTCCTGGAAAGAATAGAAGCAGTGAAGCATAGTGGTCAGGAGAGCAGGCTCTCAACTGAGACCACTGGGGACGGAAGCCAGGCTCTGCCACTGGACTGGGCTTGATAGTGACAAGTAATTCACCTTTCTACTTTTTCATTTATTAAATATGTAGAATTATTCCTATGCATGTTACAAGAATTAAATAATACAGGCAATATTTTTTAAGTTTCCAGCACATACTAAGAAATCCCAAGATGTTAGCTACGATCTTAAAAAAGTAATACAATCATAAAGTAATTTTTATATGTCACCCATTGTCTGCCTGCTACTAACATTTGTTGCTTATGCTCTTCCTTCTCTCCTATTTCTGAGGATGAACTGTTTGTTCCCCAGCTAAGACCAACCAGCTCCTCTATCTGTACACCAGATCTCATCTCCTATCCCTTACTTAAAAGTATCACTCAAGAAATTCTCTCCCCTTTCCCCTACATCATCAATATTTCCTTTGTTACTAGAGATTCCCATCAGCACATACACATGCCGTTGTGTTCCCATCTTTAAAAAAACAACCCCGTCTTGACCCTACTTCCTTCTACAGCTTCCACCCTCTTTCTCTTCTTCCTTTCATGATGACACCTCTCAAAAAGTTGTCTATACATGCTGTCTCCAGTTCCTTTTCTTTCTCTTCCTTTTAACCACTCCACTTGCATTTACTCCTTATCCACTCTAGTGAATTGTCATCACTGTCACCAGTGACTTCTATGCTGATGAATCCAAAGTCACTTAGGCCTCATTCCACTTGACCTTTGGCAGCATTAGGCATGCTGAAAACTCCCTCCTGGAGTTTCTCACCCCGGATTTCAGGATATCATACTCTCCTGGTATCCTCCCACCTTACTGGCCATTCCTTATCCCACTCTGTTGCTGGTTCATCCACTTCTTTTTGACCCATTCACATGGGAACATCCCCAGGGTAATCTGCACATTAGCTTCCTTTCCTCTGAACACTCAACCCTTTGTTGACATTTTTCAGTTCCATGGTTTTAAGTACCATTTATGTGTTGACAATTACTATATTTATACCTTTTTGTATTAATTTTTAAAATTTTAATTCTAGTATAGTTAACATACAGTGTTATACTAGTTTCGGGTATACCGTATAGTGATTCACTCAGTGCTCATCATGATAAATGTACTCTTTATACAAATTTATATCTTTAACCTGAACCTCTCTCTTGAACCCAGATTCTTGTATCTAACTGCATACTTGATATGTCCATGTAAACTGGCATTTTCCAAACAAGCTCCTATTCACCACAAACCCTGTTCTACCCAGTCTTCCCCAACCAGTACAGCACCACCCCATCTTTCCAGCTGCTTGTGCTAAAAATGTTGAATCATTCTCAACTCCTCCTTTTCTTTCATTCTCTCACCCAAACCATCAGAAAAGCCTGTCAACACTACCTTCAAAATAACTACAGAGTCCAACCACTTTTCATCATCTCCATGGCCACCTTCTTCTTGATCCAAGCCACTAACATGTCTCACCTATATAATTACATTAGCCTTCCAACTTATCTATACCTGGTTCTATCTTTCCCATCTATAGTCTAATCTCAACATAACAGCCTAGGTGTTAAAATCTGTGTCATATTAGGTTAAGCCCTGGCTCAAAAACTCTCTGATTGCTCTTATTTTTCTCAGAGTAGAAGTCAAAGTCAATACAAAGGCCTTACATGATCCTTTCTCTAAGTTACCTGTATAAATTCATCTTCTACTTTCTTCCCTCCTCTTTCTCTGTTCAAACCAAACTGGCATTTTTGCTGTTTTCTGATCATGGCAGGGCCACTACTGTCTCAAGCCTTTTGTAGTAGTTGTTTTCTGTGTCCAATATATCCTTCCCCTAGATGTCCACATGGCTCTATCTTTTTCTCCTTGTGTCTCTGTTCTAACATCAACTTCTCAATAAAGCCATTGGCCACTCCCCTTAAACTTCAATTCTGCCCTCTAACGATATTCCAAAACCCTCTTATTTGCTTCATATTTTTCCACATCATTTGCCACCATTAATATCTTGTGTAATACCTTTATTTATTATGTTTTAATGTCTCTCTGGTACAAACATGGGAGGGCAGATGTTTTGCCTGTTTCGCTTATTGTTTTATCTTCATTGTCTAGAATAGTGCCTGGCACATAGTAGGTACTCACTTAAAATATGTTGAATGAATGAAAGAAAAAAAATCACTTTAAATAATGTGGCACCTTTATTCTCATACATTAGAACTGGCAGAGACCTTCAAAACTTGGCAGATGACCTTTATTTTGCCCACAAAGTAAGGTCCAAAAAATGTAAGTTATCTGTCAAAGGTTATAGCCAAATAAGTAAATTGAGAACTTGCCAAGAATCTTGGAGCTGAGTCAAGTGTTGTTTTGTTACATTGTAATTCATTGCACAATTTTTAAGGGACACATTAGTTTTCTGATAGGATATTTGAAAATTTCATAATGTACAATTATTATTGAAATCCTAATTTTATAATACAAATATCTGTGGTATATTTTAATTATTTTTTATTGGTTTTTTTTTAGCTAGTAAGTGTATTTTAAAAGCCATTTTTACCTGTTAACTTATGAGTTTTTAAAAGCCTGATTCATTGATGCTTCTTTCCCAATGTAATACTAATCATTTATGTGTAGAAATTCATGAAATTCATGAATATTAATATTTAATTCCTTTGATGAAAATGATGCTTTGTGCTTGTAACCTTGCACTTTACAAAATAAAATACATGTTTCATATTATAAATCCACTGAAATAATTATCTAATGTTGAGTATAAGTTCTGATAATATAGTGATTTTCATGTATGTACGCATAAACACGCACACATGTTGATGATATTCACTTAATAATATAAAATTTACCTGCCTAAGCATTTCTTGTCAGGTAGCAGTTATAGATCAAGGTGACCAGGCTTTTATTTCATAATATTGGCCTCTATGACTTTCCAAGAATTATGTTAGGCTCTGGAGATTCAAGAGCAAATCACAAATACTTGGCATATTTTCTCACAGAGCCAAGTCTAGTAGAGGAGATGACATTTAAAACAGCATCTCAATAAACCAGAGATTCAGAGGCTGCAAAATAGTGGTCCATGGGCCAGTCGTATTTGGCCCTCAAAGGTATTTTATTTGGCCTTCCTCATATTTTAACAATTCTTCCAAGTCAAATATTGACCTTTAAAGAATTTTAATGTTTCATATAAAAATTCAGATTTACTTGAAAAATCAGAAGATATGGTAACTGTAGGTTCAGATTCCTTTGTGGGAAGGATTGGCTGGATCTGAGTGGTGGCCCTCTTTTGAAGGATATATACTTCCTAGTTTGTCCCAGTGTCCAACCATCCAATTCATTTGACTCATTCATGTTACCCTATATGACAGCTGAGGGCCTTTGTACTTGAAGCCCTTGTAGAAAGTATGGCTGCAGAGAAAGACAGATACCATATGTTTTCACTCATATGTGGATCATGAGAAACTTACCAGAAGACCATGGGGGAGGGGAAGGAAAAAAAAAAGAGGTTAGAGAGGGAGGGAGCCAAAACATAAGAGACTCTTAAAAACTGAGAACAAACTGAGGGTTGATGGGGGGGTGGGAGAGAGGGGAAAGTGGGTGATAGGCATTGAGGAGGGCAACTGTTGGGATGAGCACTGGGTGTTGTATGGAGACAAATTTGGCAATAAATTTCATATTGAAAAAAAAAAGAAAGTATGGCTGCATAATTTGCAGAATTCAATGAAAAAATTAAATTGTGAGAGACCCCTGTTCAAAGAGAGCAAACAACCTTCCTCCTTTCTTCCTCAGTGGTATCTTTCTCAACCTGTCATGGTTGAGATTTTACTTACTCTTTTATGTCATACTCCCTTCTTCGGCATGGTGACACATGTATGCAGAGTCTCAAAGGTATCCATCCTGACCCTAACTATCTCCACACCTGCACCCAGGCCCCTTGGTAGGTGATAATGGGGTCAGAAAGAGGTCACTGGGTTAGGAGAAGGATGAGGGAACTGGGCAGGCATTGGAGAACATGGGAGGCACAACTGTAGGTGAATCAAATCTCAAAGTTCCAGGCATGGCTTCCATTGCCCCATTGGACTTTATTTAAAACACAAAGATAAATTTTTAAGAAGGCAAGATGGTGACTACAGAGCATTAAACCCAGAGCAGATGGCCCTGCTGTGTTGGTGACCCTGTGCACTTGCAATGATCCCATGCTCATAAAACCAGCTCTGGCCTGAAGGACCAGAGAAGGTTCCTCAGAGGATGTGAAGTTTGAGATTGTGGAAAAGATATGGGCAAACCTTTGAAGGCCTAGCAGTGAAAAGTACAAAGTGAGGTCTCAAAAGAGTCCAGTGTGTCTAGATTATGAAGGATGAGGTAAGATGAGGTGGAAGAAAATGACAAAGCATTATGAAGTGGCAAGTGTGGGTCTTGGAATTTAGGGCTTTGAAAGATCAGGAAAAATTTCAGCAAACAAGTATTAGATATGGCTGATATCTAACCATAAAGTAAGTCCATATGCAGAACTGCTCTTAAGATCTAAGGATTTCTTGCCAACAGTTATTCTGAGGACTCAGATTCTTTTTGACAAATTCAATCAGGAATCATTTTGCCTGGATTTGTATCCTTGCTCAGATACCTACCAGTTCTGTGATCTTTTAAGTATTGCTTAAGTTCTTCATCTATAAAATGGGGTAAAAATAGAACCTCCCCTACAAGCTTATTGTAAGGCGGAGGCAAGAATGTAAAGGCTTAGCAAGTGCTTGTCACATAAATATGAATGAAAGAAGGTTTAACAAGGTAATGTGATTATTTTCTCTCTTGATACCTTTGTTTGGTACCCAAGTTGCATGTGATTTTTACCCACTTGTGCTTCCTATTCCTCAGGTGAAGGCAATCTCTATGACCCATACCTCTGTAGTATGGATTTCCTTAATATTTTTCTCTTCCTTGTGTTCACACTTTATTTAGTTTCATCTATCTACCTGGTAATGACTCTTAAATGCATATTTCCTCTTCTAAGTCTTTTATCTTGTATATTCTATTCTTGGAAAATCTCTGTGTATCTTCTTTTATTTTTATTCATTTTTAACTTTTTGCATTATTTTATTTATTTTTGAGAGAGAGAGACAGAGACAGAGATAGAGACAGAGAGTGTGAGCAGGGGAGGGGCAGAGAGAGAGGGAGACACAGAGTCCGAAGCAGGCTCCAGGCTCTGAGCTGTCAGCACAGAGCCTGACATGGGATTTGAACCCATGAATCGTGAGATCATGACCTGAGCTGAAATCAGATGCTTAACTGACTGAGCCACCCAGGTGCCCCTCTGTGTATCTTCTTTTAAATGCTATTTGCTCACCCAAGATACTGTAAGAGCAGGGTTATGACAGCATGACACAGGGTAGATGCTCAACACATATATATTGAATTAATGAAAGTATCTTCTTTATTTTCCAGCTAACACAAATTTAGTGTGTCTCTTCCATAAGCTTAATGACATGAACTATTTTATGCATAATTGTGTTAATTAATTAATGGTTCTAATCCTTAAGTATTTCAAATTTATTAGGCAGACAACTACTCTGGCCAACCAAAGATAAAATATAGGAAAGAGGGGCACCTGGGTGGCTCATTCGGTTAAGCATCCTACTTCAGCTCAGATCATGATCTCATGGTTCATGGCTATGAGCCCTGCTGTCAGCTCAGAACTCACTTTGGATCCTCTGTCTCCCATTCTCTCTGCCCTCCCCCCTTTCACACACACACACACACACACACACACACACACTGTCTCTCTCTCTCTCTCTCTCTCTCTCCTCTCTCAAAATAAATGAATAAGCATTTAAGTATACACACACACACACATATGAAAGAGGTTTGCTAAAAAAAGTGATTTGCTAAAACCTTAGATTTGTCCCTCTTTGGAGGTTGTGGTACATTTTTTCAGATGACTAATCTTTGGCATTAGGAAGCCATTGATAATTAGTGATAAATTACTGACAAATTCTTGGTAGTTACCAAACAATTGGGTTAACTGGAGGCAGGCAAAGATGAAGTGAAAGGCCTGGAGAAAAAGTGAATTCTCAGATCCCACTAGGAAATGTGAAATGCACCTTGTAAGCTAAAAGAAAATTAGGAAGCAGGAAAGGACATGTGTATCAGTGAGTGTAAAACTGTAATCGGTAGTAAGTAAACTAATTCTGTGGTCTGCATGGACGTTTACCTCCTTTGTATGAGGAAGCAGTGATGACATGAAGCCAGCATGGGCTTGATGAGAAAAGTCACATCATAGGAACTTCATCTCCTTTTTGACAGGACTTACAGCTGGGCATATTAGAAAAAAGTTTTCAGAGACATAGAGTGGCCTTTCACAGGACATTTCATGGTAACCTTGTGGAAGACAGAGAAATGCAGGCATGCAACAACACGAATGGGAGAATATATCGCTGCTTGAACACACATCCCTAAACAGTTGTGATTAATAAGTGTACTTCAATGCATACACACACACACACACACACACACACACACACATTTAGTGATGTGCCTCAAGGGTCTGTATTTATTTCTGTCTTGCCATCATTTTTATCTTTTACTTGTGTGAATGAACAGAAAATAGTTGTGAAATGTGAATAAAATAAACCTGAGTTGGACAGTAGATATGATGGATGAGAGAAATAGGTCTTTATTAGAGTATATTCAAAAGTGCAGCATCCTGCAGTCATGGGTTTGCACATCTGTCTCTTCAGTAGAATTGAGATAGACCGTGTCTTAATCTCCTTGTGCCCCTAGTATTTCATAACATCTAGCACACAGTGGTGCTTAAAAACTACTTGAATCTTGAAAGCCTGAAGGATATGTCAAATTTACCGAGGTTTTTGGATAGCATTGGACGCAGTAGTAAAATGCAGCTGTCAAAACAGTTAATGTGAACTTAGATATCATTAATAGAAAAATAGTATCTGAAAGTAGGAAAGTGGTCCTCCTGTGTTACTCTGTGTTGGATGCTATTCCTTTGAAAAATGACCAAGGAGTGGCAATTCAAAAAGGACATGAGGGTTGCTTTCAGGTAAGTTAGACTATAATGTGGAAAAAGGAAAGTAGATTTGTTCTGTTTGTTATACAGAATTAGACCTGGGCCGGTGGGTAAAATAAAGGGAACATATTTAGATCAACATCTGGAGTATGCCATTCTAGAAAATAAAAAATGGTTTTCTATCAGTGGAGATGGGTACCACAGGCTGTGTGAAAACTGGCAGAGATGCTATGCGTAAGCTTCTTAACACAATTTAGGAGGTTTAATTACATAATCTTTAAGGGCACATTAAAATCCAAGATTCTAATATTCACTGATTTTATCTGTGAGTCTTCAAGTTGTTACAAAATTAAAGGCATGTGGTCCCATGCATACAGTGGATGCTTATAGATGCTTACAGTATGTTTAAGTTGGGGCGCCTGGGTGGCTCAGTCGGTTAAGCATCCAACTCTTGGTTTTGCCTCAGGTCATGATCTCACAGTTTTGTGAGTTCAAGCCCCACAGTGGGAGCTTGCTTGGGATTCTCTCTCTCTCCCTCTCTCTCTGTCACCTCCCCACTCATGCTGTCTCTGTCTCTCTAAAAATAAATAAATAAAATTAAAAAATAAGCATGTTAACATGTAGGGAAGTACACAAAAATCTTGTTCATTAAGAAAAACTATGAATATATATAAGCCATGTAGGTTTGGAAAGGTATTCCATTATTCATGTTCAGAATAGTAGAGAATGTTTTAGTTCTCTCAACACTATTTATATTAGCTCTGAAAAGAAATTTATGAAGTAAGATATATTTTAAAATCCTGGATCTAAAATAAACAAAAACCCTTTAAACCTCCAGATTTAAAACATTATTAAATAAATACACTGCAAAAGAAAAATGCACAACTTGAAACAATATCTGCAGGTTATAAACATTTAAAAAATGGGAAAAGGTAGCAACAAATCAGAGGACCATGTGTTTAAACATGATATGTATATATGTATATGTACATATACATCATGATGTATATGTACATATACATATATGTACACCATGTACATCATGATGTGTATACATATACATATATACATATACATACACCAGCAAAACAAACATGAGTTACAGCTAAAATGTAAAAATAAAAGATGGTGATCAAGAGAGGGAAATATGTCATAGGGTTAACTTACCCTATGAGATTTCAAAATATATCTGAATATAAAACACAATAGTCAAAAACATATGAACAGAAGAAAAAGTCCAGAAATTGATGAAAAATATATGCAGAATGTAATATAGAAAGAAAAAAAAAACAGAACAATAATAAATGATGTGGTAACAAATGCCTAACAGTATTTACGACATCACACATTTCAGTAAATTCTGGATGACGCAATCATTTACTGAATCAATTCATTTATTAATCATAAAAAGAAAAGAATGAAATGGTTTTTCCACCCCAGTGAGGAGCTGGGGATAAAACTGGGGCTGTTGAAGAAATGGATTTTACTACAAAAAATAATAGTTTGAAGTACAGAATTAAGCTATATGATGTCAAACATCACTAATAACTAGATAAATTACAATCAGTTACAAATACAGTTATAATAAATTGCAAATTACAATATGATGTTTTTCACCCAATGTAGCATGAGATCAGGGAAGGCTGTAGTTAAAAGGTGCTTGTAGATACTGCTGGTGAGAGTTTCTGTTGCTAAAGAGATACCTACCCACACACATTTGGTTTCTACATGCCATTTTCTAATAGAAGAAACCAGAGTTCCCTGGAAAATGGCTGAACCTAAGGCTGGGGCAGGGAAAATACAAATGAACCTAGAATACCTCATGGTGCCAGAGGGTAGGGGAGTGAGTGAGTAAGGGAAAGTAAGAGAGTCAGTATGAAAGAAAACAAGGGAGGAACTAGTCTGTGCACAGAAGAACATGTCAGAAGGCCACTGAAACCAACCTGAAAGAACTCCTAATGGCTAACTCCAGACAAGTTTGAGCCTGAAATAAATATTATAATATTATTAGATTATAAGCTAAATGATAAAATAAGCATTCATGAGTCCACACTGATATAAATAGAATTGTATAAATGAATACATGGGAGAGAAGGGATACCTCTTCCTTATAAAATAATTCCACTTCCAGCAATCTAACTTAGGGGGAAATGTAGAAGATGTAGTTGAAAACTTAAATGTTCAAAGATGCTTTATGTGTTAATATAATAATGATTAAATTTCTAAAATAGTGGTTTCTCTTTTGATGAATTAGTTTAGTGTCATAATCACATTTTTAGAAATGTTTCTCAAGAAATATTCATGATATAATAATAAGCAGGATATCAAGAAGTGCCTCTGTATTTACAATGCGTACTCCAGTTTGCTTACTGTGTGTGTGTGTGTGTGTGTGTGTGTGTGTGTAAACATAGGATATGTTCCAAATGTTTATGTCTGATTGAAATAAAATAGAAATTATACATAATCCTATTTGTTGTTCTTTGCAAATTTTCTAATTTATTATTTTTCTAATAAAATTTAAAACTACATATAAATTGGGGGTACATATAATTAGTGAATGTGTATCTCAAATATCTGTATGTGAAATAATTTTGAGGGTAGTGTAGGTAAGTGCATGACTTTAGGTTGTTTGCTTTATATTAGTTCAAAAAACCACCATTAATTTCTCTATTGCATTGCTTTATGTGACAAAAGCCAGGGTAAAAACTAAAAATGCTTTTTTCCTACCTTAACAGGAAGACTATAATGACAACAAGAAGTATTTTATTAATATATTATTATTATTATATAATAAAGCAATATTATTATTACATAATTGATTGGGCTAATCAATCACAGTCCAACTATGCAGTACATCCATAAGTATTTTAAGTAAACTTGAGCACAGATTTATCTGTAAGACATCTATTTATACATGTTAAGCATCTTTTTTTATGTAGCACTATCCTCTGCAAAACATGCACTGTATTTGCAATTGTGTAACATGTTAAATGTAAACAAAATCTTTAACTTTGAAATTATTTGATGATACTGTATTAAATCATTATCAGACTAAAGTATATATTTTATTTTACACACTTAAAGTATCTTATTTCCTAAAATGTTTATAACATAAAAAAGTATGGATGAAATAAATATGGATAATAAGTTAAAGATAAAATAATTTAGAGGGCACTATGTTGTAATTTCACTCTAACCTTTCACAGAGCCAATCAAGTTGTGAGTTCTACATTGAGGGCAGCTTCTATCTGGTGTTAGATTATACCCAAAGAATACTTCACATTCAAATGAAAGTGATTCATCTAGTCTTACCAAATATTTATCTGCCAAATATTTTTACTTCTGAAAATGTAATTTTGATCACACAGATATAATTTTCTGATAAAATACAAGATATGGATTATATATATATATATATATATATATATATATAGTTTCAAATAATTTAGCACTCTGTTCTTATCAATGAGATGTTTCAGGGAACATCAAAATACATGTGGCAGAATTCAGTATCCCGCATTTTATTTCTAGTAAAAAAAAGTATTATGCCTAGGGGCATCTGGGTGGCTCAGTCGGTTAAGCATCCAACTTGGACTCAGGTCACGATCTCATGGTTTGTGAGTTCGGGCCCCACATCAGGCTCTGTGCTGACAGCCCAGAGCCTGGAGCCTACCTCAGATTCTGTGTCTCCCTCTCTCTACCCTTCCCCTGATCATGTTCTCTGTCTCTCTCAAAAATAAAAAAATATTAAAAAAATTAAAAAAAATTAACAAAAATATTATGCCTTGAAACCCATCAATGGACAGAAAAAGTCACTAAAATGGATTATACTTCTCACCTCATTTTCTGGAGCACAGTATTGTGTCTGGCTTACAGTTGATAGTCAATAAATGTTCAATTAAAGAAAATGGAAGTATACTACATCTTTATGACATAAGTTATGACATGCTTTCATTTTGATTCATGTAAAAGTTATGGAACTGACATGAATCTAACTGATATTAGATCCATTAACTAATAAAACTGATGTTATTTAAAAAATAAAATCCCCATATATAGTTAAAACAAGTAGGTATGAACATAAAGAACATTGGCATAAACTTTCCCTTGTGTGAATCTTCTACTGAGGATGAAGACCGTCGACAGTAAGAAAACTTTAGAAAGCCACAGTTTACAAACATAATTTAGAAATGGTTCTACTGTTAATCAAGTGATGAAAGATTGATGTTTCATATAATTAAACTCCTGATGAAAATGTGAGTAATGAAAAATCAGGAAAACAAATTGGGAAAAACATAAATTTAATTTTATAAGTATCCATATTTTCTAATGACTCATTTTCTTGAAAAGGAAATGTGGATTTCAGAGGAAGACAGCAGGACAATACTGTTTATCCTCTCCAGATACTTAAGATACCAAAAGGGCTGGGGCAACCTGGCCCTTTTGTCAAAATTAATCAAATTAACAAAAAAAATTTTGATATAAAAGCCGTGTATAGGGACACAACCATAATTAAATTTTTGGTTATCATATTTGCTAGTCAAAGTTGTAATAAGTCATACTTTTGAAAGTATCTATGTATGTGTCTGTGTGTATACACAGATATATACACCTAGACATGTATGCATGTGTAAGCATGTGTGTATACATGTATCCATGAAAACCTAGACTTAAGGCAAAAAGTATTTTTTCATACTGCATTCTTTTCAGGAACCATTATGAGATACTGTGTCCTGATGTCCCTAGAAGTTTCTCGGAGTTTTAAGAGCAGATGCTTGTTTTGCTTCCTAATAAAAATTTGGAGGAATGTGTCAAAATAGATTAAACTATGTCAGAATCTTTAAAAGAAAACACTGTTCTTTCAAGGCGGTTTTTATGTAGCAAAAGAAAACAAGTGAGCATTGCTAGCAGTTCTGAAAACACAACTGAGATGCAATTTGATAAATAGCCTTCTATCCTCTAAGCCAGAGCAGTGGAAAAGCACGCTATCAGCACTTTCATCAAAGGCTCTATTGACTCTTCTTTTTCTATCTCATTTTATCATGACTTTCTCATTTTGTTTACTCAGTCAGTGATTGGGAAAAAATGACTCCTTACCCCTTGGACGAGTTATGATGGAGTCCACTAGAGAAGGGTCCTCTTCTCCATCTTTGCTGCCATCGCCACCGCCTTCACTGCCACCATCTCTTTCAATCAGTTTATCCACCATGGCAATAATGCAGTTCAGGCTCTTCCCCACATTGGCCCACACCCTATCCTGAAAAGGGCATGAGCATCACTACACAAGTTTATTGCAAATACAAGGTGAGGCAAAATCTGAAGAATCCACATTAGAGAAGCATGGGAGGAGCAATCATTAGAATGCATATGGAGGGATTAGTTCTAATACTCCCATTAATTTGGCCAGACTATGAATATACAAGAAATCTGTTTTCCCTTAATAAAGCAACACTTAAGTGCCATAGATTTTTATTTACTTCATTATTTTTTCTCTGTCATAAAGCAATGACGAATTACTATACAATATTAATCCATCACTGAGCACAACCTATGATATTTTAAACTGTACATACCTATATTCTTTATCAACACTTAGGAAGAAAGGAAAAACACAACAATATTGTTAACTAATAATCATTTGTCTTCAAAATTCTTGTTTTTCCTCTTTATTGTGATAATATACGTAACATTGTTTACCATTTAACCATTTTTAAGTATACAGTTCACTGGCATTAAGCACATTCACATTATTATACAACCGTCACTGTTTTCCATCTCTAGGATTTTTCATCTTCCCAACTGAAACTTTGTACCCTTTAAAAGTGAACTCCCCACCCTTCTCCCCCCAGCCGTTGGCAACCATCACTGTACTTTCTGTCTGTATGAATTTGAAAGCTCTAGATAATAGAAATTCTTAAAGTGTGGTGTTCACATCACCTCTACCAGAATGACCTAGAGAATTAAAATGCATATCCTTCGCGCACACCAAGTTGATCAGAACTACTGGAAAGAAGGCACCCTAAACTGAAATTTTGACAAGCTCCTCAGGTGCTTGTAACCACACTAGGTCTGAGAACTTCTACATGCTACAGCCATGTAATATGTTACTGTGGTTGATTTATTTCTTGGAAACAGCCCCAAACACTAGGGGACCTCCTTGTCACCAATCTTACCAATTCTGATTAGCATCTGCTTTGGTTTAGGGCAATTCATGACACTGAATTCTGTGATTTATAAAAATTGTTATTTCTTTCTTTTTCTCTTTTAAAATTATATTTAAAGTTTACTTATTTATTTATTTTGAGAGAGAGAGAGAGAGAGAGAGAGAACACATAAGCAGGGGAGGGGCAGAGAGAGAAAGGGAAAGAGAATCTCAAGCAGGCTCTGGACTATCAAGCACAGAGCTCAATATGGGGCTTGAAATCACATACCATGAGATCATGATCTGAGCTGAGGTCAAGAGTGGGAAGCTTGGGGCGCCTGGGTGGTGCAGTCGGTTAAGCGTCCAACTTCAGCCAGGTCACGATCTCACGGTTCGTGAGTTCGAGCCCCGCGTCGGGCTCTGGGCTGATGGCTCGGAGCCTGGAGCCTGTTTCCGATTCTGTGTCTCCCTCTCTCTCTGCCCCTCCCCCGTTCATGCTCTGTCTCTCTCTGTCCCAAAAATAAATAAAAAACGTTGAAAAAAAAAATTAAAAAAAAAAAAAAAAGGAGTGGGAAGCTTAACCAACTGTGCCACCCAGGAGCTCCAAAAGTTATTTCTTAATAAACATTTTAAACATAGTTGTCATCATGGTAGGCTCTCATCTGTAGCTTCCTTTCTTGCTCCTTTCACCACATCATTTAGATGGAGTCACTGACTCCACATCTGTGATGGTTAATTTAATGTCAACTTGATTGAATCACAAGATGTCCAGATAATTAGCTAAACATTATTTATGGGTGTGAATATATAATTATAGTACTTTTTTGTTAGTTTTTCTAGTTAATTTTGCTGGTTTATAAACAGATAAACTAATTTGGGGTAAGATAAATCTAGGAAAAAAGAACTATAGTTGAGTTTGGATTATTCGATGGTTATCTTGTAAAGACTAAGTTGAATAACATAATAAACAAATATGGGGGTTTACAGGTATGCATACTATAGGTGGTGGGGAAAAGTAGAACATTCAAAGTTAAAAAGGTAAGTTTGAGGTCCACCTGTAAGTGACATGCTACCTAGGGAAAACTGCCTCATTTCTGGGGAACCACAGTTGGTTCATCTACAGTTTAGAATAATAATTCTTGCCCTGCCTACCTCACCATGGTGCAGTGGGAGCCAAATAATATAGTCTCTATGAAAGTGCTTGGAAAATTATTATAATTTGGAAAAATGACATCCTATTTTTCTGGCTTTCCTAAATGAATCAAGCTTGCTTTTCATCATTTTGTAATCCTGAGTGTGAGATATGCTATTAATCATAAATAATCAGAATAAAATCTCCGCTCAGGGCATATTTATTCTACCGAAAATTAAAAGCACTTTCTCTCTAAGGGAAACTAAGACACCAATCACATCTATAAAATGCTTTATCCCTGCTTATTGTCTGAGAAAAGGAGATGGTGTAATCCCTGAGTTATGACCCAGGAGATCTAAAGAAGCTCACTTTTTCCGGGATGAAATGTAGGGAAACCTAAGCAAGCTGAGGTCCTGACATCACTTATTTGGGATTTGGTGAGAAGCTTACATTCCAGACTGCAATAACAAACCTAATGGAACTCATTCTGAATATGTCTTAATCACTGCCAAGGACTGCATCTTTAAAACTATTAAATTGAAAAATGAAACAACTCTTTGGCTAACACTGGGAATAAACTCTGTTATTAAGGGGAAAAAAGGGAAAGGATTATTCTTAATTATCCAGATTAGCTTTGCACATGAGATAAATTTCAACTCTCTTTCTGTTGTCAATGTTGAGAAGAACTTTATATTTTGATCAAAAATCAAAATAAGATTGCATGCTATCTTTCTTATATAAAGTAATATAAGGAGTTAACCAACTTCTTTTGATTACATCTCCAAGAGCCTGAATATAAGAATATATAAAAGGATAATTTTACATACTAAAACTATATGTTCTTCCTTTATACTCACCTTGGGTTATAGGATTATATTCACCGAAAAGGTAATATTTATATGGCCAGTAGAGAGATCTTTATTGGCATGAGGTGCAGAGTGAAGCATGTTCACTGAAGGAGACCAACAACCATATAGTAAAAGGTTAGGTGGTAAACAGTAGAACAACATTGAAGTCATGAAATACTTAGAGGACACTCAAGCTGGGAGTGAGAAATTGAGCAGTTTCTTATGCAAGACCAATACACGATTCATACATAGTCAATTTTTTTTTTTTTTTTTATTGAAGACACACTCAGCAGCAGCCCCTAAATAGATTCATCCTGGTCTTTATCTTTTGGAAAGGAGATCCTGCCCAGCTGGTAGGGAGAGAATGCTGAGCTTTGAAAGTCACTTCTTTTTCCTTTATGGCATCTACAAAGTAGATTAAAGTTATGGATTTACACTGCTGTCTCTAATACTAGTCCAAGAGTTGTTTGAGGGTTGTGTCTTCACTGTATTGCACAGGGCATGGAGGAAAGGCAGAGAGAGAGAAAAGGAGCAAAGAAGAGAGGAGAAGAGAGATGACTCCAACCCAGAGGCAGATTGAGGCTGTTATATATTTTCATCTGGTATAATGAAATGAGCTAATTTACCTTCCAAACTACCACATTAGATCAACATTATGGACTTCGTCTTTAGAGATGAGGAGACTTTAGGAAAGAGATGTTAGATAACATGCAACATTAAAATGGTATATAACTAAATTAGAAATTCTATTTGATTTCAAAGACTTGATTCTTCCCCTATGATTTCCCACAGAACTGTGGTATACAATAGGAATTCTTTGTGAGATTACGAAAACTCTGTGGGCAAGCTAGATATAGGAAGGTCAAGAGAGGGAACCACAGGAAGGACCAGGCAGAGGTGTCTGTCACTTTACATGAGTAAGACTAGGCATCACTTATCTAAGACTTGAAAATGAGTCCAAAGGCAAATCACTAAGAGATGATGCTGAAAAGGACAGGCTGGTCACATGTGTCTTTAAGTTGAAATAAAGAGGAATATACAATCAAAGATGGAACAATCACTTGGTTAAAGGGTCAGTGAGGTTGGGTCAATGGACATAAGTGGCTAACATGAATAGAAGACAGTGTCAACATCAAACCACTCATGTGACCGGGATATAAAACAAGGAATGGGGTATAGGGAGAAAATATAATTCAATTCCTAGGAGATAATTATTAATTATTCTCAGAAAAATCACTATTTTGAAATTAGAATGCTAAAAATGGGGATGCAATATTCTTGAAGGGAAACTTTGAATATCTGATTCCCACCCCCACACCCCAAAGAAAAACACTTTCCATAGTATCTCTGTGAAAACATTCACACGAAGGAAAATAATCAGCAAAAATGCATTCTTATTCTGATAATTTTCATGAGGACAGTCCATGTAGGAGCTTCACTTTGCTTAGATTGCTGGTGTGGCTGGGGCCTACCTACTCCACTTTCTTCCCTACTAAAATCACTTTCTTCCCTACTAAAATTTTTTTTCAGACTGCTTCCATGAAGTGGAAAGGATGGTTAGTGAAGGGAAGACAATGGAAGCATAGAAATGTGGCTATAGTACGTGGTGCTTCCATACCTCCCCTTTTCAGGAGACAGATACTACTCTAGATCCTACTTTAACTCCTCAGCTACTTGGGGGGTTTCAAACCAAAACCAAAACCAAAACCAGAACCAGAACAAGAACCAAAACCATAACCAGAACCAGAACCAGAACCAAAACCAAACCAAAAGCAAAACAACAACCTATCAGAAAAACAGATTGCTGGGGTGCCTGGCTGGCTCAGATGGAAGAGCATGTGACTCCATCTTGGAGTTGTGAGTTGAAGCTGCATGTTGGGCATAGAGCCTACTTAAATAAACACATGAATAAACCTAGAAAGAGCAAAACAAAACAAAACAAAACATAAATACAGATTGCTGGGCCTTCCCCCACCCCCAGAAATAGCAGTCATTATTCTGCTACATCTCCTGTTGAATGAAGTAAGTAATGGAAAATTGGTGGGTTACAGTCTAACCTTTATTAAATGGAGGCTAACTGGTGTCCTTGACCTTAATGGAGCCTTAAGACAATTGAACTTCGTCAAAGTGAGTGGCTATAAACTATTTCTCAGCAATGAGGGCACAAAGTCAGGAGAACTAGTAGCAGTATTTAATCCATTCTGAGTCAGGTGCTGATTTTGGTCCTTATTTATTTCTGGTTTAGGACCTAAGTTAACATGGAGGCCAAGCCCAGTGGCAAGAGGTGCACAAATTTTTTTTTTTTTTAATGTTTTTTATTTATTTTTGGGACAGAGAGAGACAGAGCATGAACGGGGGAGGGGCAGAGAGAGAGGGAGACACAGAATCGGAAACAGGCTCCAGGCTCCGAGCCATCAGCCCAGAGCCTGACGCGGGGCTCGAACTCACGGACCACGAGATCGTGACCTGGCTGAAGTCGGACGCTTAACCGACTGCGCCACCCAGGTGCCCCAAGAGGTGCACAAATTTAATGGATGTACTAGTGAGTAGTTAGTAAGACTTTGCACCTGGCAAAGTGAGCAAAATGGTGTTTGTTCAGCATGTCACACATTTATGAGCTTGGTGGCATCCAAAGAATTCTTGACCCCTTTGGATCAGCAGTTCACTTAAAAATATAAAAATAGAGGGCACCCGTGTGGCTCAGTTGGTTAAGCATCCAACTCTTGATTTCAGCTCAGGTAATGATCTCATGGTTCTGAGTTTGAGCCCCATGTCAGGCTCTTGTGCTGACAGTGTGAGGCCTGCTTGGCATTCTTTCTCTCTCCCTCTCTCTGCCGTTCCCCCATTTATGTGCACATACATGCTCTCTCTCTGTCTCAAAAATAAATAAATAAACTTTATTTTTTTTTAATTTTTTTTAACGTTTATCTATTTTTGAGACAGAGAGAGACAGAGCATGAACGGGGGAGGGTCAGAGAGAGGGAGACACAGAATCTGAAACAGGCTCCAGGCTCAGAGCTGTCAGCACAGAGCCCAACGCGGGGCTCAAACTCACAGAGTGCGAGATCATGACCTGAGCCGAAGTCGGCCGCTTAACCAACTGAGCCACCCAGGTGCCCCTAAATAAATAAACTTTAAAAAATATATTTAAAAAATCAGCAATGCTTAGCAGCTGATCAGTTTTTCTAGGACCTATTTTTGATCAGCAAGAATGTGAAGACTAACCCAGAACTGAAATGGGGTCCAAAGTAGCTTTGTTGTATCTATATTTCTACACATAATTTCTCACTTGTCATTACCAATTTTTGAGTACTTTGATTAGAACCAGCCAGTGAATTAATAAGGCCAATCACATCTTCAAAGATAAACTTCAGTGTATCCTTGAATCAACTGAGAGTAATTTGTACTCAACTGGCCTCTTTCCTCAACACTGCAAACCTTCGCTCTTTCAAGAGCTTGATAGCTCTTCTCTCTGAATCCTAACTTTAAGAATGTTGGGTAAAAAAGGAGTTGCACTTAAAATACTCTATGGCACAAACTGGTACACGTATGGCCCACAGTAGGTAGTACACACACACACACACACACACACACACACACATACACACACACACACACCTGCACAAATACACATATAAACATACACATCATATCCTGTAAGAATAGCCAGACATGTGATATCCATCAGAATTGAGATAACCCAACCTTTGCTTCCTATTGATTCTCCTACTTAGCTTAACCTAATTACTCATGTAAAAATCCCTGACCTTTGTTTCCAGATCATCACACTACTGACTTCACCCTGACATTCAGTCCATAGTCATATAAGTGAGATTCTGATAGTCAGCTACTATTTCTGTAGTATTGACCTCCCCATATTGTCCTGGTCTGGCTCTTGGCCAGACCCATCCTATCAGCTATCATACAGCCAGGTCTACACATGAGTGTACATTCACCCTCATCAATCACCATGCTCATATCATCAGTCCTCTGATCAAAAGCAGGCTTTGTACTGCAGCAAGTATTCATTCTTCAGCCTGGAGGCACTTCTGCAGTTGTGTCGACCTACATATCTCTTCTTCTTTCTCGTTAATCTTCAAAACGAAAACTTCCCCAGGTCAGTCTCCTTGCTGTCCTAGAAACATGCTGTTAATTAGCTCAACATATATTTTCTGGGCATCTGCTACAAGCTTGCTCAGTGCTGAACATCAAAGATATGAAGGAAACCTTGGAGGAACTAATATTTCTATCCTGACACATACTACTTTTTATGCTTGGAATGCTTTCTCTCATCTTCCATCAATCCAGATTCTCGCCTTTTCAAGTATCATCATCTCCAAGAATGGTTCATTCTATTCTATCTCTGCTTAACATTTTTTTTTCTTTCTGGCAAACTCTATGAGGGGAATGACTATTATTTATTAATCCTTTTATTCTCAGGTGCTAGGAGTCATCAGGTAATAGATAAATAAAAGAATGAATAAATGAGTGAATGAAGAAGGAATGAAAGAAGGAAGGGATTATTTTTTTCATCTTCTCCAACCTTCATATAACTTCTCTCTGAATATTTTTAACATGTTTAATGTGTATCACACAACCACCTGCATTCTGGGAAAGATTCCATGTCTTTCAATATCTCTTCTTAGTTTATGAGTGCTGGCCATTCACTTGAATTACATGATATGGCTTTTGAGGCCAGGAGCCATATTTTCTACTTAATTTACTTTCCCCCAAGAACTGATAGCATTATTGTACACTTAATTAACATCTGTTGATTGACTAAACAACCTGTGACTTACAAGTAAAGGGATACAACTATAGTAAGTATTATGATATACATCTCCAAATTAGAGTTAGAACCAAGCTCATACTCTGATTGGCTGTGTTCCCTACAGTAAAGGTCACATCATGCTAATGCTTTCAATGTGGTGAAAACATTAAATAAAGCATTTGTTTAATAACAAAAAACCCACTGATTAAGTAAAGCTCTTAATTTTAAATTGGTAATTGGATGTTATCTGCACACCATTAGCTACACAACTGGTTGAATTATATGACATTATCAGTTGGTGTGTTGCATATAATCAATTTCGAGGATTGATTTTGTTTAACAGAATGTTCCCTGATATATCAAGTTAGTAGTCTGCCTAAAAATACCTCATTTCTTTAACTATTCATTAAATTATGGATATTCAAAAATTTGTACATAGAAAATAATGCCTCACTATTTACATTAGAACACAGTAAAGTTTGGGCTGCCTGTGAGGCTCAGTTGATTAAGTATCTGACTCTTGATTTGGGCTCAGATCATGATCTCAAGGTCATGAGATCGAGCACCATATGGGACTGGGCATGAAGCCTGCTTGGGATTCTCTCTCTCCTTCTTCCTCTACCCCCCTCCCCATCTCTCCCTCAGGAAAAAAAAAATTACTAAAGTTTAAGAGTGATTGATTTGAATGTAATCACAAATCTCTAAAGTATGTGTATACAAATTTGCATATTCATTATATACAGGAAAAATAAAAATATCTGATGTTGAATCAGGCATTTTAAGAGTCAATAAAGTATCTAAGGGAGATGATGGTATCCAGTATAAAAAAAAACACAGGAAAATTGCCATTACATTAATAAAAATAAAATATCTCTGTTAAAAATACTGGCTTGAGTGGGAGGATGAACTGCTGATTCAGCAAATCCATTTATTCATTTATTTCTACATTAACTCTGAAAAATACATTGAACGAGTATGTATAAAACACTGTATTAGGTGCTATAAAACAGGGAGCTGAAGGTGAACGTATGAACTTCATGTGGGAAAATCTAGAAATTGTCAGGATTTCATGAATATGCATGCACATAAAGATCTCTTTTGGGGTTTCTTTTCTTTAATAGAACATTTGTGCATTTTAATGGACAGTCATGAACTTTGCTTAATCACCTTTTGTGGACTTTCATATTGGATAAGTATTCAAAGCACATTTCTCCTGGGTGAAATGGACTGGAGAAGTTCAGGAATGTTTCCCATCCATCAAGAAAACAGATGATAGAACACATTTCAGCTGCCACATAGGTAACAACTAGCCCAATTCTCCCTGTGTTTGCCTGCCCTTTCTGATTGTGTGAGTGGATACTTCCAATGTCCCCTTCTCATTATAAGATTAACAAAAGCAGACAACCCTATTATGTGTGATTTAGGGATGAAAAAGAAAAAGCTGGGACAAGGGGAAAATAGTCACTGCCAATTCATATTTGCTGAGTAACATCTAAAATTATTTCTGTATAACTAGGACCTTTGTAATTGGTGCATGAATAATCAAATAAAATTAAAATTGCCACCACAGGGTTTCCGGAAGTTTCTGAAAGCCTTAATTCATCATGTTCTTATGTTCTTCATCATGTTCTTTGGTCATCTCTGATGTCATGTATCTAATTTGAATTTTACTGCTTTATATGTTTGGAGATATTGGAAGTTGACTTGTACAGTCACCTCTTGAGTTGATTACGACACTGGGAAATATACACTAAGGAGAGAAGGATACAGCTGGGTACTTTTGATTACAAGAGAGACACAGAATCCCCAGATGAATTCATGAATTCTAGTAGGGAAAAGGTACCTGACACAGTGCAAAGTTATGTTAAAGTTGAATATTCCATATTCCAAAATAAGAAGGTAAACAAGAATAATTTGAGGGCAAATTCCAAAGTCATTAATATATTCTACAAATAAGTAATGAGCACCTTTTCTGTGCAGATGGTCTGCTAACTGTGGGGTACAACAGTGAACATGAAGCTGACTTTGCCCCCTAGGAGCTTATAAAGACCATGAATACATGAAGAAATATATATATATATATATATATATATATATATATATATATACACACACACAAATGATTATAATTCAGTGTTCATGAGGCTGTGTGATCACGAGATGCAAGAATAATGCTTTATTACACAAAATGTTTTGGAGTTGAATGCATATTTTATATCTATCTACCTATAACATAAAATTTTGAAATAAATGGCCATACTTTAGTGGGGATTTTATTCATTCAGGTAACTAAGCTATAAGGTACTGCTTTAGGAAAGTTAAATTAGTGGTCGAGTTGTCTATAAGAATTAATTACCTCTGAAGAATGAGATTTATTTCCTTCTTATCAAGATCAGGTTAGTGGTTTCACATAAAATAATTCTAGCCAGCCAGAGAACTGAACAGAGTATATTTTGAATTATTAATTTGCATAGGTACCTCTGCATTATGCACAGCCTGAACTATTTTTCCTAGAGATAAGGTCTACGTTGGAGACAGAAGATGGCAAGTGAAGTTGAGAATACAGATCACTGCAGATTTCTTGTGGGGGTATTTGGCTGGATAAGTGTGTTTTGTCCTCAATAGTAATATTTTGCAACTATGTATGCTTACAGTTACTAATTATGGCAATATAAATAGCTCTATCAATACTCTTGTCAGGCTTAAGCATTCATATTTGATCCAGACATCATTTGAGAAAGTTGTAGTACAAAATAGACTGTGAGATGGTGGTAAAGAACATACCAGAAAGTGGTTTATGTAAATCTCATTCCAAAATGCAATCTTTGGGAATACTGAGCTACAGAGAAACCACAATTTTTTTTCAGGTTATATATGGAATTTATTAACACTATGTCCAACATAAATATTACTGTAAATTTATGCTACTGCTTCTATAATCTATAACATTATTGAAAATGTATTATAGATAAGTGTGGATCATCTGTGCTCATGTGACATAAACATATTTTACCATAGAAGGCATAACAAATGTTTCCCTAGTTTAAGCATGGACTGAAAATTTAAAATTTGATTTACATTTACAACATGAAGAAGGGAATTAACTGGGTAATTTGGATGCTGAAAAGTTGCCTGATATAGAAATTTAGTTCAATTAAAAAATGGGTTTGGGATATGGCTAAGTAATAAGAATAGTTTTCTTACTTCTGCTCTTTGCTGAATGAAACAGAATATAAATGATCAGAAGTTTATTTTGTTTTTAACAATTTTTGAATGAGGGTAGATAGATTTAGCCCTGAACCCATCAGTGTAGTAATGTTGAAGTTAAATCACAGTGTTCTAGAGAATAGTATAATTACTGGAAGCCACAAAAACTGGGTCAACTTAATACTTTAGTTGGATGACATGCTTTCATATTTTGGACAAACTAATCTTGGAATCCCAGCTGCTAGAAGCATCTGTTGTAGAGATAAAGAGAAAGAAAAGCAATATGTCATTTTTACCAGCTAAAAAAATGAAGAATGTCATATTAGTCTATTTCTTTGCACAGATTGCCATAAAATCCCAACATTGCTTTGGGTTTAATTGTTTACTAATTTTTCAGGAAAATAAATCTTTAAAGCACTCAATCATTAAATAAGTACAATTCAGCAAATAACAGACACTTTTTTTGGTCCATGATCATTTTAGTTTCAATCTCTTCCATATTGACTAGATAATTATTATCCAGATTCATATGTCATTAATTTTGCCAACAAAACAGGTTGAAAAGAGAACTGCTGACTTAGAATTAATATTCTCTCTTCTAACCTCAAAAAGAAAGGTTTTTACATGTATCAACAGAGTAGAATTCAAGAGTAATTTACTAGTATATATTTAGTTATATTTATTTTAAGATGCTAAATGCAGCTGTTCAAGTTAATTGTTAAAACTACAGTCATTATAAGACATTAAATAAAATGCTTTTTAAAAAATGGAGGTACTGTAATCTTATGTGCAAACCTAAACCAACCTAAGTGACCAGAGAATACCTTCATATACCACAGAACCTTAACTAAATTAATATAAAACACTGAATTATTTCAGGAAGTTTATTAGACTTGTGATTAGTGCTGAAACTTTTCTAACAATTAACTAAGAAAAATGGTACACAAAGTTTTGATTCTAATTCATTTAATAGCACAATGTCTAAAGGCATTTTCAATTAGCTACATTTGTTTGGATTTACTCATCTTTTCAATTTTTATCTTATCTTATCGTGTCGTATCGTATCATATTGTATCTTATCTTATCTTTATTTCTTTTGAGAAAATGAGAACATGCTTGAGAGCAAGCAGGGGAGGGGCAGAGAGAGAGGAGAAAGAGAATCCCAAACAGTCTCTGCTCTGTCAGCACAGAGCCTGATGCAAGGCTTGATTTCACCAACCATGATATCATAAGCTGAGCTGAAATCAAGGGTCTGATGCTTAACTGACAGAGCCACCCAGGCACCCCTCATCTTTTCAAATTTATATAAAGCTTTGAAAAGAATGTTAAATGGCTATGACTTTGGTAATTATTTTTTAAATAAGGGATTTCTATCTTTTAACAAAGGTATCTTCTCAATAGGAAGTAATTGCTATGGAAAAGCAATCAGAATGTTATATAACAACCAAACTTGGTTACACTTGCAAATAGTGGCAAATTACATTAGGAGGAGAGAGAAGCAACTTTTCTGAGTGGGAAAGATTTTCCTTATAATTGTGGTAAATTTAGACAAAGTATTCGTATACTTTCTAGCAACAGTGTGTTCTGGAGGAAATTCAGAAATTATATGAAAGGAGATAGGGAGATACAGATATTTATTATTATCCGACCCTTTTGTCTGTGAAGGAAACCAAAACACCCAAGAAACTGAGAAGACACGTCCACATCAACTGGAAGAAAAAAAATCAGTAAGACTTTTTCCTAGTGTCAAGAGACTAAAGTATTCCAAAAAGAATAATAAAGGATAAGCCAACAACCATACGGACGTCCAATGCAACCCTGAATGGCCCATCACAAGGATTGGAATTCTTCCTAATTTTTCTAAGTGTTGCTAGTAAGCACCTCTACCCATTGTCTTTGGGGTGCCAATTTGAAACTTTTACCCATTTCCTCATCCTATCCTCTTCCTCCCCTTCTCTTTGTATGAGATTCTACTTTAAGGATAAAATAAAGCACCCACGTTAATATCCAAACAATATAAAGAACTCCTACAACTCAACAGAAAAAAAAAATTAAAAAGTGGCCAGAGGAACTGAATAAACATCTTTCCAAAGAAGACGCACAAATAGCCAACAGGTATGTGACAAGGTGCTCAATATCACTAATCATCAGGGAACCACAATGACATATCACCTCATACTTGTTACAATGGTTATCATCAAAAAGATAAGAGATAACAAATGCTGGTGTGGATGTGTAGGAAAGAGAACCCTGGGTGGTGTGGTGGGAATGTAAATTGGTGCAGCCACTGAAAAACAATATGGAGGTTCCTTAAAAAACTAAAACTAGAACAACCATATGATCCAGCAATTCCATTTCTGAGGATGTATATACCCGAAGGAAATGAAATCATGATCTCAAAGAGGTATCGGTACCTGCACATTCACTGAAGCATTATTTACAATAACCAAGATATGGAAACAACCTAAGTGTCCACTGGCAGATGAATGGACAAAGAAAATGTGGTAAATATATGAAATATCATTCAGCCACAAAAAGAGGGAAATCCTGCCATTTGCAACAACATGGATGGACCCTGAAGGCATTAAACTCAGTGACATAAGTCAGATGGAGAAAGGCAAATACTGTGTGATCTCTTTTATATGTGGAATCTAAAAACAAACAAACAACAAACTCACAGAAACAGACAACAGGTTGGTGGTTGCCAGAGGTGAGGGTTCGGGGTGGTAGGGCAAATAGGTAAAAGGGGTCAAAAGGTATAAAAACTTCCAGTTATAAGATAATAAGTCATGGGGATGTAATGCACAGCATGGTGACTATAGTTAACAACACAGTATTGTACATTTTAAGTTGTAAGAGAGTAGATCTTAAAAGTTCTCATCAACAAAAAAAATCTTATATATTAACTAATTTAGTATGGTAATTATTTCTCAACTCATTATCTCAACTCAACTAATACAATATTATATGTTGGTTATATCTCAATATAGCTAGAAAAATATTTTAAGCAAACAAAAAAGAAGCCATCCAGCCTCATCTACCCTCAAAAAAGTGAAACTGATCCTTATATTCTCCTCATAGTCTCAGCAGAAGAGCCCATTTCTGCCCAGGACTGCCTTCCACCTGTATGCTAGAATTGAGTCTCTTCTTTATGGAGAAAAAACCTCACTCTACCATTCATCACCTCTCTGCTTCTCAAATGGCTTTTGGAATATAAACATCCTCAATTTTCACCATCTTTATAACAAAACAAGTAAACTACTAATAATAATCACACACACCTACAATATAGAAGGTCTCAAAAATTATCTAAAGAAAAGGAAATAAGGAGGGAGGGATGGAGAGGGACACTTTTGAGCAGCAGGAGAATGGCAAGGTGTGGAGGAGAATTTGCATAACAAAGCAAGGTGAAAATTATAAAAACAGAAGATACCCAACTTCAAAATTTTTACTTGACATAATATAAAAATGGTACCTATTTGTCATAAGGTTGACATCATATGTTTAATTCAATAAAATACAAGTTCTTTTCTATATTTACTCAAACTCTTTAAAATTTACAACACACATTTTATGATAGATCCAGTTTCCCCATTTACTTTAAGAGATAGTATTAATCTCCATAATAAGATTATATAATTTATGCATCTTAAAAAAGAAAACATATAGCAACAATACTAAAGTAATACAATGCATTTCCAGGCCTTCCCACATAATGGGGCATTATTGCACAGGTAAATCATTTATCTCATGACCACCCAAGGAGCTGAACAGAACAAGTACTGTTATTTTCACTTTACAGTTGAGAAAATTGAACTTCAGAGAGGTTAAGAGGTACATACGCCTTGGAGCTGTGAATAAATTGAAGAAGAAGGTGAAGGCAAAAAGGAGAAATATTAGATTTGCTCTTCTGAAAACTTCTCAGTGGGAGAAGCGCAATCTTAATCAGCAGCAACAAATACTTATTCAGCATTTACTTCTAGCAACCCAGCTCTGTCTTTCCTGTGATAGAAGTTTTATCAAAAGATAGAACAGCCATCACTTTCACAGCCCTTCAGACAGCAATTTTTTTTGAGAGACCTGGGCCTTTCAAATAATTTACTCCCCAAACGCTCTTAAATTCTAGGATGGCAGGAAAAGTAATCATTAACTGTTTAACATCTAACATGGCTAGCATATTATTTTCTTGGTTAAACTTATGATACAGTAAAGAGCTTTCTTCTGTGTGTGTGATATGCACATACTTTGTTCTTGGATAATTAATATGTATTAATTCAGGAATAACACTGCTCCCTTTTAGCCAGCACCTTCATGTTTCTTTTATTCTGTCCAACTAGAGTTTCTATTATCATGTTATCTTTTTTTTTTTTTTTTTTTTGCCTATACTAGCTATTTTTTCAGATGCTTTTATGTGGCCATCCTTTTGCCAATTTCAGAGCACCTGGACAACATATTTTTTTAAATAATATAATCACGAACAAGAAGGATTTAAGAGATCTCTATGCCTACTGCTATGTAAACGCGAATGTCTTTTGAAGTTCGTCCAGAACTAAAACACCAGATTGCAGTAAGAAAATATTTGCAAGAAGTAATGGAATATAAGTGATTTTTTACTCTTTTTCTAAAAAACACAATTTTAATAGTTCATATTACTTTGGCAATAAATACAGAAAACTATTATAGGTCATGTAATTGTGGCATCTTTGCTTTAATGACATCTTGGTTTTATATATATATACATATATATATATGGTTATATATATATACATAAATATATATATGGTTATATATATATATTTATGTATATATATATGTATATTTATGTGTGTATATATGTATATTTATGTATTATGTAACTATAAATTTTTATGCCAAATAAATGTGATCAGGAATAAAACTTCCATTTATAATTTTTCCCCAAGGAAAAATGTTGCCTATTTATCCACAATCTGTATTAGGACTGCTTTCCAACTTGTTTTGATGAAGAGGAGAGATTTCTGATCTTTCTTGCTTGACTTCTCAGGACTAAACATCAGGAGGCAAGCGATGTGCAAGAGACTTACCCACTCTTCCTCATCATAGTCTGAATGATGTGGTATGGAGTCCTGCCTTCTCATCGGTGGGGGTGGGTCCTGGGGACAGCTCTCCTCTGTGCTGTTCTTAGGAGAGGGTGGTTTCTTAAGGACACCTCCTGGCCTGGCAGTGTAGAGGGCTAAAAGAGCACTTCTTACCAACTGATCCTTGAAGGCATGTACAAAAAGCTCTGTCTGGAAAGAAATTGACAAGGATTAGAAACACCATGGTAGGCATCTCAGCATAGAGCTATGAAAAGGTCAACCGCAGATTTGTTGGCACATAAGTGGTGTGCATGGTGGAAAAAGTACAGGCGACAGAGAGAGAAAATGATTCATACCAATCAATGAAAATAGTTGAGTTTTGGGATGATGCCAAGGTCTTGAGTCCTCCTGTTCTAAAAGTTAATGCTGAGGTTCTGTGGGTACTATAAACACCAGCTGTCTCCTCAGCCCCCTCTCTTTTAATTCTAAATTCTATCCTTGAAGATGAATTTCACTAGAGGTAATCATTTGAACACTGTCTACCTGCTGCACCTTTCAAGTAATTCCAAATGCACCTTAAAAGAAAATGTGATCAGACTATGTATATTCTATAGTTTAAACAGAGTGAAAGTCTAAAGAAAGGAATATATATCTTTAAAAACAGAGGCAGGAAAACTTTTTTTTTTCTTTTTAGCATCCTGAGTAGATTTCAATAGTAGAGATGGTACAGGCAGTTTTCCCATGAAAATATTTGACTTTTATTCCTTATCATCACCCCCTAAACTGTCTCCTCCACCAAATGGTTTCACTAATGCTCAATGTTAATGAGGCTGCTGTGAAACTTGCTACGGTAGATTTTACAAGCTGGTGGTAAATACCTAGTAAGTACTATAGAAATGACAGCTTCCCAACAATAAAGAATTTTACAACAGTACTTTGCAATTTCCTGATGAAATGTTTAATAGCTTCACCCTGTACTACACTGGATGATGTAGTAATTGATCTTCTGTATTATACTACACTTAACATGCATGTGGTCTAACAATCTATTCGTTCAGAATAGAGTAGTAACTCAAACATTGACTCATATTGCTAACACAATCACATATTGTAATCTGTTGAGAAGAAGCCCTTTAAATCATAGCATTATTTTGAATAATAGTTGATATCATCACCATTTCATGAGACACTTGGATGTAATGCTGACTTCACCATCACTGTAACTCAAGGTAATCATTTACTGGCGTATTCTCAATATGCATTCAACAGTGCCATGTCTAACAAATGGTTACTAAATTATCCCTTAAAAACCCCTGTTGTGTCAGCAATTAAAGAAAACCAGTTAAACCCCATTCAAAACAATTGCCTAATAAGACTGTGTTAATAAGACTACATATGCTAACAGGACTACATAGTTAAGTCTTTGCAATAGATCATGAAATTCTACAGTTGCATAAGACCTTAAAGTCAGACCTCTCATTAACCAGGTAAAGAAACTAAAAAGGAAGAGTGGTGTCCTGTCCTAGAACAGACTGCTTACCAGTAACACAAAGGGAACAGAGCTGTAGTTTTCTAACAAATTCAGTAGCTTTTCCCCATACTCCACCCCACCTATCAACCCACCATCACCTGCCTACTTCTGTCCTTCTCCCCTTTCTTCCTTAACCCCAAGCTCCTCGAGAGCTTTGGACATCTACTTGCTCCTATAATTAATCACGTCTACAATTGTCAGTGTAACTATCTTCACTGTTAAACTTTACTGATGTTTTTAAATGCTCTTTTAATCTATTAGTTGTATTGAAAGCACTTTGAAGGTAAGTAGACAATAAATATTTAAAAAAAGATATACAAGAATAAAATATTGAAAAATATTTTGGTAATAATTTAGGAAAACAAAATTAAAAGGGAGCTTATAGTGAAAAGGCATAAAAAGAAGCATTAATTGATGTTCACAATGAAGTATTAAAATGAAAATGAACAATACAAAAAAAATACTGATGAAAAATGTAGCTAGACAGTACTCACACAAGGCAATATAGTTATAACAAAATAGGGAAAGGAAACGTTATTTACATAATTTTCATAGAGCCTGGATAGATCCATCAATGTGAATTTAAATATTTAAAAATGCAAATTTACTTCCATTCAGCTTAACTAAACTATTTCTCTATTGATACATTCAATAAATTCTTTTGACTTATTTTTAGAGCAAAACAGCTTGCCTTCTTTGAATTCCTGCTACTACAGCTCCAGTCTCCATAACATCACCTAATTACTATGTAGCTGAATATATATTCACACCCAATGAAATCTAAAGTTCTTATAATTGCCATCATTTTCTTCCCATTGCATGCATGCACAGAGATTCCACTTCATTTATTCAAATCTCATTTGAGTTGATTTATCACCAAAGACATGAAAGATAGTACAGTAGATTCGTGCAATTTTACAACCCAGAATTTTCTTGGTGGGGGGGGTAGCTGAATGAACACACAAAATCTTATAGAAACACGTTTGTGTCTATATTGGAAAATTCATCTGACTGGAAACTCTATGAATAGCCATGATCTTTTGCAGAGAATTGCACTTTGATAGAAAATAGCCAAAATTCCATTACTATATCCATATGACCTGGAAATTTTCTTGACTAGCACTACTTAGTAAATGTAGACCAATGCAGATCCTGATGTTTTACACTCAAAATAAATTAGCTTGAAGGGATTAACGTAATCACTCAATTCCAATACATCTGTATGCTGCTGTTCTTGAAACAGAGATGACACTAAGGAAGTTCAAAGTCATGGGAAGGATGTGGAGTTGCCTATTGACTCAAAGTACTGAAAACCTTTTTCCTTTTCTGACTCTGCTCATACTGCATTAAATGAAAGGAAAAAGGCTGTCTACATGTTATCATAAGGGTAGGCAAATCAATTTATTTAAAACAGTTTAATAATATAGCAAAAAAAGCATAAACTCTGTACCTAAGGTGGATCATTTCATTTGTTTGATATTAAAAAAGAGAAAGAAATGGTATCTTAAAAATGAAATGTTTTCTTGCCTTCCTGACATTTTTCCAATTCATGTTCTCATGCAAATGTTCTTCAAAGTAACACACAGAATTACCTACAAGTAAAAACCCAATAAAATTACTTCTTCTGGGGATGAATTTCCTAGGTTCCTAAATATTAAGGGCAGAGGAATACTTAGGAATATGTTTATTTAAAACTACCCTTTTTAACTAGAGATCTCAACAAATTAAGCAAAGTCTCATACTATTTAAAAGCTTTTTTTCGATGAAAAAATTCAAAGCGATGCCTAACCCCACCTGCAAGACAGAAGGAGCCAATGACAAACAGGTGATTATTATTTTAGTAGTCATGTATATGACAAAAAGAATCCTGTTTATTTTTTTCCCCCGACCTTACCATTCCCTATTATTTTCCACCCAACTAGCCTCTCTTACTTTCATCACCTGCATGGTCCCTATCTAATATCACTTGGTTTCTTTTTTATTATTTAGATATGCTTGGGGCGCCTGGGTGGCTCAGTCAGTTAAGCATCTGAGTTCGGCTCAGGTCATAATCTCCCGTCTGTGAGTTCAAGCCCTGCGTCAGACAGCTCAGAGCCTGGAGCCTGTTTCAGATTCTGTGTCTCCCTCTTTCTCCTCCCCCGCTCATGCTCTGTCTCTCTCTTCTCAAAAATAAATAAACGTTAAAAAAATTAGATATGCTTAACATATATTAGTTTCATGTATACAGTATAAGAATTCAATTTTTGAATATATTGCAACACTATCACCACAATAAGTCTGTTTATTTTTAAAATTTTGATATACTTTAATTATTGCATAGGGCAATAGTGCTATACTCTGGAATTAGTACATAAATATGTATGTTTTCTACATTCCCTAAAGAAAAGAACACTGAACCTTCAGGAGAGTTACTTGACATCTGGGCAGATCATACAAATTATGCACTTGACCTTGGCTAAATCACATAGCAACTTTTCTCCAGTTTGCACAAAATTACAATGCTTACCTATGAAACCTCATAGCAGTTCACTGTAAACTGTGAACTCTTCTATTTATGCTCCCCTTTCTTGAATGATCTTTTCAGTTTCCTTTGTTGACTCATCATCCCAGACTCATTCAAAATATGGTAAACAAATCCTAAGGGACCTTAAACCACTTTCTTGAAAGCATTTTTTTCCCCATTAGATATATAACACATTTCCCCATAGCTTCAACTACCCTCTTTATGCCACAGTCTCTAAAATCCATCTCTATCCACCTCTTGAACCAGTACTGTCACCTGTTTCCACCTGAAAGTCTTTCAAGGTTAGAAGTCACAGCCTAATCTCAAGTGTTTTCAATAAATGTGTTCTTCCCAGCTTTTCAAACTGTGTGGTGTCATCATTATGCAGCAACTCAGCGCCCAAATGTCTGGATCATCTTCAGCAATATTCATCTTCTAGATTCGTCATTAATTTCTACAAGTTATGCTTTTTCAGTAATTTCAAAGATTATGTCCACAGCTAGTCCTTTCTACAGTTAAGATCCTTTCTACATTCCATGTGGATACTTTCCATAGTCTCCTTACTGATTGATTTGTTTTTCCTAAGCTAATGCTTTGTTTTATGGGATGTTCTTCAAGGTCACTAATATTAAAATGTAGACATCTGAGTCCCAGCCCAGAAGCTGAGTGAGAATTTGTATTTTTAGCAAGCTCCCCCAAGAGGAATGCTGACATTTTGTAATGCCCAATAATGTCCAATAATTCAAATCCACTGTCTAGCTCAGCTTCTCTATTCTATGAGGATCATCTTCACAAAGCATGTCTCCAGTCCTTCCTCACTCAACGACCTTCCAACTTACAAAAGAGAATTTCTCTTGGGTGAATAACCAGGAGTGAAATGGCTAGATCATATACATATATAAACAAATGTATATATAAACATATATACAGACACACATTTATATTTATTATATATATTTATATAAACATTATGAGACACTGCTGAACTGTTTTTCAAAGTGTGCAAGTAATTATGTAAGTAATATATGAATGTTCCAGTCATTTCATATCCTCCCCAACTCATCATATGCTTAACCTTTTTGATTTCAGCTTAATTCTAGTGGGTAGTTAGTATTACCTCATTTTAGTTTAAATCTGTATTTCCCTAAAAACAAATGATGATGAGCATCTTTACATGTGTTTATTTGCCATCCATATATCTTCTCTGATGAAATATCATTTCAATTTTTTTTGCCCATTTTAAATTAAGTCACTTGTCTTATTATTAAAGTATAAGAATACTTTATGTATTCTGATGATTTCCTTTGTAAGATACATTGTTTACAAATATTTTCTCAGTCCAGACTTGCCTTCTCACTTTTTAATAATGTCATCTGAATGTCTCCTGAAAACTTTAATGAAAGTTTTTGATTTTGATGATGCCTTATATATCACGTGTTTTCTTTTATTGGTTCATACTTTTTGTGTTCCAAGAAATATTTGTCTAATCCAAGATGACAAAAAGTTTTTCCTATGTTGTCTTCTAGAAGTTTGTCTGTTTGCTTCTTTCTTTTAGCTTGTATATTAAGATTTATGCTCTGTTTTGAATTAATTTTTATAGATATGTGAGGTAAAGATATGGAAAGGTTTTTTTTTTTTTTTTTTTTTTTTTTTACATATGGATATCCAATTGTTCCTGAGTTTTATGTTAAGAATACATCATTTTCCCAATGAATTTTCTTTGCCCTTTCTCTAAGGTTATTTGAACATATATGTGTGGGTCTATTTCTAGATTCTCTATTCCATTATATTGATAGCTATGCTTACCCTAGAAAGTTACTAACCACAGAATATTCAGTATTATTTTTATTTTAAAGAGTAAATATGTTTAAGTAAATTAGAGTTTGGTTTTTTAAAAAATATATCTGTCTACATACTTACCATTTCTGGTACTCTTTATTCTTTTGTAGATCCATTTTCCCCCCCATGTAATCACTTTCTTTGGCCTGAAGACTTTACTTTAAAATTTGTAGTAGTACAAATTTGCTATGAAATCTCCCAGTTTTTATTTGTCCAAATGGTCTTTATTTCATCTTTATGTTTGAAAGATATCTTCTGTAGATAAGGAATTATAATTTGTGTGTGTGTATCAGTACTTTGAAGATGTTACTCTATAAGAACATCTAATAAGCCTGTGAATAATTCTGTTATATGTTCCTTTGCAGATAATGTGCCTTTTCCCCCTCAATTTTCACTTTATCTCTGTTTCTCAGTAGTTTGATGATGTACCTGCATTTTTTTAAATGTTTATTCTGCTTAGAGTACATTGAGCTTCTTGGATCTATAGTTTCGTTTTCTCATTAAATTTTGAAGAATTTCCATCATCGTTTCAGCAAGTATTTTTCTATTTTCCTTTCTGCTTCTTCTAGGACTCTGATTAACGCATATTAGACTTCTTGGTATTGTTGGATAAGTCATTCATATTCTATTTATGTTTTTACGTCTTTTTTATCTCTGTACTACATTTAAATAGTTTCTAATACTATGTTTGAAAGTTCACTATTTATTCTTCTGAAGTGACCCATCTGCTAATTCTACCTAGTACATGTTTTTATTTCAAATATTATATTTTATATTTTTCTTATTTCTGTATTATTCTTTTTTAATCTTCCATTTTCCTCTTCATCCTGTTTGTGTGTTTCTCTGCTTCCCTAAATATATGGACTATATTTATAATTGCTGTTGTAAGATCCTTATCTGCTAATTTCATCATCTCTATTATTTCTGGGTCTGTTTCTATTGCTTGATTTTTCTTCTGGTTGTGGGTCATATATTCCTGCTTAATTGGTTGCTTGGTATATGCTGATCTCATCAATGAAATGTTTACCATTTAACGAGGAGTATAAGAAGAGGAAATAGGAGTTCTATCATGAAATTTCATCTTCATTTATACTTTTATATACATTCAGGTATACTTTCACCAACTATAAAAAAAAAGCAAAGAAAAGAACCTCTACTCATTAAGTTCTGTTTAGTTTGGAACTGAGATAGATCTAGGAGTGACTGAAGGAAATAAAAGTAAAAATTCCTTCTCAGTATCTAAGTAATCAACATAATCAATATATTATTTATATCTTCAACTTCTTAGTATACTGGCTTCCTGGTATTGTCATTAAAACAAAATTAAGAAAACAAAACAAAACAACCAGAACATTTCTAAGAGTACCCTGAATTAAATGCTAGACTGAAATGTTTTTGTTGTTTTTGTTGCTGCTGTTTGTTTTTGTTTTTGTTTTTTGCTTTTGGAATACACAGGATGTTTCAGTATATTATGTTAAAGGACACTAGGAATTAGAAGTTGTGAGATTTTCTCAAATATACTGTGAGCATAGCCTCTAATATTAGCAACAAAATCATTTTGTTGTTGTTTTTTTACCATCTAGCAATTTTCATAATGTGAAACACCCCATTCTTTTAAATTTTAGGTTATAAAAGTTAAGGTCCGTGTCTACGTAGCATTTGTCATACAGCATTAGTACAATACCACACACAATTAAGTGCTCAATACTGTTTTTTGATGAGCAAGAATAATAATGATTTTCTACACAAGATCTCTCCATCTCTATGGATAGAAAATGTGATGAGCATTTAAAGTTGATGTCACACATGTATCTAAGCTGTGAGAGATAGATACCTATATCTCTTAAGTCCTTATTTTTTCAGTTCAAATTTAGTCACATTACTTTTTTCTCCCTTTTATTTTTCATAGTATTGCATACTTTCAGTCTAGCAAAAAGGAAAATACATTTTTTTTAATTTTTTTTTCAACGTTTTTTATTTATTTTTGGGACAGAGAGAGACAGAGCATGAATGGGGGAGGGGCAGAGAGAGAGGGAGACACAGAATCGGAAACAGGCTCCAGGCTCCAAGCCATCAGCCCAGAGCCTGACGCGGGGCTCGAACTCACGGACCGCGAGATCGTGACCTGGCTGAAGTCGGACGCTTAACCGACTGCGCCACCCAGGAGCCCCAGGAAAATACATTTTTAACCCACTCAATTATTAACCTTTCAGATCTTATGTTAAAAATTTGGCCTATCCTTTGTCTTCTCTGTTAAAATTATTCATATAAACTCAGTTTTCCTTTTCTTATGACCCTATATAAGATTAAATAATTTCTTTATTATTTTCATGAATTAATATGCAAGGATCAAACCCAGTCATCCATAAGAAGGCATGCTAATAATTAAAAAAATAGAACAATTTAATTACACTTGTACACATTAGGACATGACAAATTTTTAGAAAATTCTTATTCTTACAGAATTTCAGTTTTATCTTTCCTATTCCCACTCTGACCTCTCTACTTGTTTCCTTAATCATATATGCAAGTGTCCATCATGGAACTCATGGAACATTTGACCATATTGAATAGTGGTTAAGCTCACAACATATGGAGCTAGACTCACAAGTTGTGTGATTTTGGGTGCATTATATATATTTCTGTACCTTGGTTTCCTCTACTTTATAAAATAAGGACACTAACAGTACCTATTTCATGGGGCGCCTGGGTGGCTCAGTTGGTTGGGCGACCAACTTCGGCTCAGGTCATGATCTTACAGTTTGTGAGTTCGAGCCTCGCGTCGGGCTCAGTGCTGACAGCTCAGAGCCCGGAGCCTGCTTCAGGTTCTGTGTGTCCCCCTCTCTCTACCCCTCCCCTGCTCACACTCTGTGTCTCTCTGTCTCTCAGTAATAAATAAATGTTAAAAAAAAAAAAAACAGTACCTATTTCATAGGATTAGAAAGATTAAATGTTGAAAATAATAGTGCCCACCTCATGGACTTGTAAAATGTTGTAATAACGTCTCACTCACAGTTATTAAACCTCCAATAAATGTTAGTTATTATTGTCATCATCATTAGCATCATAACCATTATCTCAAGAACCTTGAATCTCTTGGGAAGAACAAGAATAGACCTTTCTTATTCCATTTTGTGCACCTAGTGTAATTAGTATGAATTCAGTAAATATTTTTACTTTTCATAAATTGTGTTTGTTTGTTTTCTCCACCAATAAATGTTTAGAGGAATGGAATTTTGCTGGTGAGCCTTAGTCTTAGTCTTGGTTATCATTAACAGTAGAGATGATGTGAATTGACCTTGGATCTACAAATATTGCTCCTCTGAGATTCAATATGCAGTTGGATCTCTCTGTTGTCCTTTGCTTCCATCCCCAGACTCTGAGCATAAATTGATCTGATAATGTGTCCATTGCTATCATCTCCAGAAGCTACATGTTACCTAACAGGAGAGATTCCATCTCATTACAAAACAACTGAATGCCTTCTACTATACTACGCATGGGCTTCCCTCAGCCCTACACAGTCTCCTTAGTCAATACAGAGAACTCTCCCATATTGGGCTTGGACTTTCCCTGATGCATATGAACATAGATAATTCCTATTGAATATGCTACATGAATGAGCTCCAGAGACAACTGAATGACTTATTTTCTAAACATACCAGTTCAGATTCAATAAAAGAAACAAGGGGACTAATAACAGAGAAACGTTTTATGCTCTGACCCACAGTGTGCAAGACCCTGATCTTAAAAACAGAATGTTTTAGGGGTGCCTGGCTGGCTCAGGGGATAGAGCATGCAACTCTTGATCTTGGGGTTATAAGTTTGAGTCCCACATTGGGGGTTTAGATTACCTACAGATAAAATCTTAAAACAACAATAAAACCCCAAAATATTTTAAGCTAAATATTCTAGTATTAAATATTGAGACTATTTATCTTTTATGCTAAGTTCACGGATCATACTTTTTTTAAAACTGTAAGCTATTAGCTGCCTCCATAGATTATGCAAAACTCTGTTAACTTAGATAATTCTTTGAAATTCCAGGCATAAATTCGTAAAGTAATGCATGGCTTGCAAACTAAAAAAAGATCCCTCTGATTTCAAAGGTTGACAGACTTATAAGTAGGTGAAGCTTGTCTACTCAGTAGAAAAACATAGGGTAAAATTTGGGAGCAATGCTGAGTTAAAGGAGAAAATACATACCCTGTTCCACCCCTCTCCCCAATCACTGCAGCAAGGTGTGAATGATGTATGAAATGACAAATCCCTGGCCCAATGCACAGGAAGAATATAAATACTGCTCTGTAATCACTGCAGTGATGTGCCATTTGCTAAAATTTTCTGCTTAAGTGAGCCCAGAAAAACCTCCTATCATCTGCAAATCAAAAAAAGAAATCAACTCAAATGAAATTATATTATTTTACTATATACAACACTCCCCTCTTTTCCCTCTTTTTTTTTTCTAGTCCTAACATATTTATTGACAATTAGCCATACTTATCGATCATTAAGATACTTAAGTATTACTGAGAAGTATGCCTAACGAAAAATGTTTAAAAATTTTTAAAAAAGAAGTGTCAAAACACATATATAACCCATAGGATATCAGAAGGATTTTCCATTCCAGAGTCAACCAGACCTGGGTTTGAATCTTGGTTTTGTTTGCATCTAGCTGTGTGATTTCATACATCTTTTTAACTTCTCTGAGCCTTAATCATTTTCCTTTGTGAGGCAGAGTTAATATGTACTCACAATGTGAAAATTAAGTTTGAAGATTAAATGAAATAATATAAGTCATAAAGCGCAATATTTGGCAACGTAGAGTATCGGTAAAATTTGGGTCAATTTTTTCTTTTCTTTTCATGATGGAAGTACCTGTTATGTCATAGAAAGAATGCTACATTTTGAACTGGAAGTCTTGGATTTTCATTTTTCACTTTATAATTTATGACGTAATTTATTTGACCTCTTTGAATAGACATTAGCTAATTTTTAAGGAAAATAGATATTAGTTTCATTCTATAAGAAAAATAAATGATAATGCATACATTAAAATGTTTAATAAGCACCAGGTATTCATATTATAAATTGACATATTTGAATAAAAAATATATACATATATAATACCCAACTTTCCATCAATCTGTTCTTTAGGGACATGAAAAACTATACTTGTTTTATTCTAAAATGATACCATGAGAATTTTGTTTCTGCTCAGTTTCTTCAAGGGCATATTTATTGGAAGTATCTCATAATAAACTGCAAGATGTCCTCAGAATGTGAAGGTTAAGGATAAGTGTATTGGAATTGGACTCCAGGACACCCGGTTTTACATTTAAAATCAAGCTGCAATTTGTCTTTTCAATCTTGGTTCTCTCTGTACTTTTCAGCTGCCCTAATTAGTTATGAAAGTTGATGTTGATGATTTACCTCATGCCAGACTACTTCTTCTCTTTGTATATACTGGGGGAAGTCACCTTTGAAAGAAAAATTCGGCTTAGGTCCCACTACATTACAAACAAGAGCTAATATTTTTGGAAATTTTTAAAACCTTCTCCCAGTAGATAATGTTGTAGAAAGCAAACCAAAGCAGAGGAATTACCCCATGCCACTGATAAGAATCCACATCAAAGTGGTGCTTTCAAATGAGGTGACATTCCTATTCAAATGTATAGCTTCATATGCATAAAAATTAGTTGATCACCAGAGGAAAATAATTTTTAAAATCTAATTTAGCTCACTTAATAAGACCATGAGCCAAAGAAAATGAAAGATGTCAAGAAAAAGAGAAAATATATATCAGCCAATAACAGGTTTCATTTCCTACATAAAAAAAAAAAAAAATTAATGCTTAGTAAGATTTGGAAAGAGAATGAGGCCAATTCATTTTGATCCTGTGGCAATACTTTGAAGCTTACTTTTTAACCTAGTCTATTTTACATTTCCAGATGCTGTGAAAGGCAATGTATGCAGAAAGCAACACCAATGGGGATTTGGGTATTTCATTTTCCCCACTGTAGTAGTGATTTGGATCTTACTTTTTCTGAAAGCATCTTTAAAGAATTCTTCAGGCTGTCTGGAGAATGCTGGCTTGCAGAATTAAGCAGGAGGTCCGCATGGGTTGCTATCAGAGGTTGTAGTTGATTGATGTTGCTGAGAACTTCTTTTGCTTTGGCTGTGTTTTCAGGTGAATAGTAAATAAACTGGTATCCAGTACTGGAACAACAAAGATAAAGGCAAGTTACACAAAAAGCAGAAAGAATTTGCAGCTCTCAGTACCAGATGGCAAATGAGAAACAGAACTCCAAATAGCATGACTTCCTTTTGAACAGATAAGAACTATTCTAAGAGAATTTTACGATGTCCTAAGAGGTTTTTTTTTAGGTAAAATAACCAAGACAATTTTCAAGACCAAGATTTTTTTTGTAGTTTTTTTTTTTTTGGAAATTTTTAAATGTTTATTTATTTTTGAGAAAGAATGAGACGGAATGTGAGTAGGATAGGGGCAGAGAGAGAGAGGGAGACACAGAATCCAAAGCAAGCTCAAGGCTTTTGAGCTGTCAGCACAGAGCCTGATGTGGGCCCAAACTCATGAACCTTGAGATCATGGCCTGAGCTGAAGTTGGACCCTTACTGACTGAGCCATCCAGGTGACCCTAAAATTTTTAAGTGAAATAAATTCAGTTCTGCTCAACCGCCAGGAAGATTCTTTATAATTACATATGTCAGGTATTAATATTCAAAACAAATTATTGTTAATCACTAGAAAACTTGAGGTCACATTAGTATCCAAGTGAGAAGTATAAGCCTTTATATTCAGGCCAATCTGAATATAAATCCTGGCTCTGCTCCCTTGTAGCTAGGTGACCTTAGGCAAGCTTCAGTTTCCTCTTCAGGAAATTAGGAATAAATATACAAAACTTCTAAGAGGTGGGTAAGACTGATCATAATTCATGTGAAATACCTAAAATAGTGCCTGATACAGAGCAAGCATTCAATAACTACTACCTATATTCCCCCCACCCCTGTGATACGTAGGGCAGGGTTAGTAAACTTTAATAGCTGAGAAATGGGGAGAAAACAAATTAATGCCAAGTGGGCATATGGAGAATTTTATTGGATAGAAAAATATTTATAGCATAAAAATTTCATTATGCTATTTTGCCTCTACCCATTTTGTTCCTAGTAGTTTCTAATTTAACTTGCAAAAACAAAATTTAAAACTGATTACCAACTGAGGAATATCTGACTTTTATAATCATCATCTAAGAATTAGTCAAGCATACTATGGGGGTAAGGATTCCACAAAAGGAAGGAATCTTTGGATTAGGAAAGACAAAGGAAGCATTCCAGCAGGGAAAGAAATAAACCCAACAGATACTAGCCAAACAAGAAAAAAAAAAAAAAAAAAAAGAGGGAAGTTCACAGAACTTGTTTGCATCCTCCCGCAGTCAACTGTCCAAGCACTTTTCATACATCCTGCATTCTGTGTTGAGTATTTATTATTTTCTTTACATTTACAAGTTAAATTTTTAAAATTCTCAGAATTCCATTTCTTATTTAGAAATATGAGAATCTGTTAGAAAAACTAACATCTTGGGAGCACTCTCCCTTTCCATTCACGCTAATGATTTTTAGGGGAAAGTACCAGTTTCTTCAGGAAGACCACACTCCTTTTGTAAACATATAATGACTATTCCTATCATTGATTGATTGATTGATTGGTTGGTTGATCTCAATGATTAAAAGAAAAATCCTTGGTTGCTTAGACTATTCAGAAGCTAGGACAAGAATTTGATGAAGGGTACAGCTTTGTGAAGGCTAACAAACACATCGCTAGTGTGTGTCACAGAAGAATTGGCTCTTAATTTTATACTAACAGACTTTTAAATTTCAGAAGTGAGAGTTTAAAAATAAAACATGACTTAACTACTTATTGTACATATTTCAATGCAAATTAAAGCAAATGGTAAAGAACAATGGTGAGGAGGAGAAAGAAAACAGTTGTCCCTGCCAATTATCTAGAACTCTTTCCAGCTCATCTGATCTCACGCAGGAATGTGTTAAGACCTCTAACAAAAATCACGAACTGGGATGTCTCCCTTACTCATCTGTACTCAGACGGGATACAAAGTTCAATCCACAACAATCCATAGGAAATCAAACAACTGTGTTATTTTTGCAAAGAAAATGATTATCTTAAGATATTAGTGTGTCACCGGGATGGGGATGATGTTTGATACCCAGCACCTCTAACAGTGGAGAGAGACTTAACTACAGGCCTGACATGGAAAGCAATGTGTAGTAGCTGCTTGGTGGTCCCTTTACACAGATCTGCCCTTCTGTCATAACTTGCTTTCTGGTGTCATCTTCTGGGTACTGACAGGCCTCGCACGGCTTACCTCTTGGAAAGCAGAGCTCTGGAGGCCATGTGTAGACTTCCATCTTCCTCTTCACATAACTGTCCTCCCTGAGTGGGTCATTCTTGCTTCTCCTAATTTACTCCCATGCATTCTTTTTGACTCCTGTCCCCAATGCCTTCCTTCTTTACTCATATCATACTTCCCTGCCAGTTCACTGTTACTTTATTGCTGAATGTTATCTAATTTCATTGTTTTCTACATATTTCTTGCTTTGCAAATTATTTTAGACTCTCCTCTCCAGTTGAGTCTACTACATACCTTTTCCAGATTTATTTCTCACATGTTCTTTCCACTATTGCTAGTTCAGCGGTCCTTAAATTTGAGCAGGCATACAATTCACTTGCGGATGAGGAGAGGGTCTGGGTATTTGCTTAAAAAATGCAGATTCCCTGGCAGCACTGAGATTCTGCCTCAGTGGGTTGTGGCATTTGTAAAAACCATCTCGGTGAAAATCCTGATGCAGAGACACAGCTGAGCACTTCTATTTTATTTTTTAAAAAGGTTTTATTTATTTAAGAGAGAGAGAGAGAGAGAGAGAGAGAGCAGGGGAGGGGCAGAGAGAGAGAATCCCAAGCAAGCTTAGCACTATTAGCCCAGAGTCCAACTCGGGACTTGAAATCACAAGCTGTGAGATGATGCCCTGAGCAGAAACCAAGAGTCAGATGCTCAACCCACTGAGCCACCCAGGCGCCCCAGCTGAGCACTTTTAGAGACACTGCTGCCATTGGTTTGGCTGTGAATCCCCTCTACACCCTTGACCTTGCTACTCAGTGACCTTAATAATAAAGGTTCTTTTTCTTATTCTTAGTTCCAAGTTCCTTATTCTTGATTTATTCTAATTTCCATGATACCCTTTCCAAGGCTATCTTTGTACTCCATCTTTATATCTAGCACCAGTTGTTTTGGTCCTTTCTCATTACCAGTGCTGTCTCCCCTCACTTTTCCCCACCATTCCTTCATCTTTTCCTTCCCAGCATACTGGCTTTCCTCATCCTTTCCTCCCCCAATCTCCCCGGTGGTAGGACATTATCATAACTCCTTCCCCCTCCTCCTAAGTCAGTCTCCACTGGAGCAAAGTTACATAGCAGCTGTTGATGCTCCCAATTAGGTCACCTAATGATGAGCATCTTACCTACTGAGGCAGAAAGATTCATTTTCCACAATAAAAGCCAATGTTAATGTCCAGGGTGAAATACTATGGTATGGGAAAAAAAATATCGCCACCCACAAAATAATTTTAAGTATACATAAATTTCCTCTACCTATTCAGTGCCTTACTCTTTAAACATGTCATATATTTTAATAGTTATAGCTTTTTAAATGGGAAGTTATGAGTATAATTTAATTATCGAGATAAAAAGTATATAGCTAAACTCTATTTTATAGTGGTCTGAAATTGATACTGAATCCAAACACTTGAATCAACTATCAATCAGACAAAACCAGAAGAAAGACAAAGTATGTGCTTGGACAAAAAATACTTTATGGGATGTAAGTGATATAGCAAATCATGGATAATGAAAATTGAAATTAATGTTGTAACATTTTTCTATTGATGGAACAGTGGACAAAAGTGCATTATCTGTATATAGACATACTTTAATATGTATCTATTTAATTATTATCAGTTTAATTAGAACACCTCCCCATAACTCATAGAGGCATGTATGTGTTGTTACCAGAGAAGTCATATTTGGGAGGTGTAAAGTAAAATAAAGCACTCAGTGAAATAACATTCATATTCATAAACTCTAATTGCTAACCAAAATTCAACCAAAACAGGATCATATCCTCTTACGTTTATTCCACCTCGGTCACTTTTTTGCTGGTCCTCCTTATCTCCCCACCTTGCAGTGTCGGCACCTTCCAAAACCCACTTCTTAGGGCACTTCCTTTTTTTAGTCCCCAGGCCCTTCCTAAGTAATTTCATTTAATCTTGTGGTTTAAATACTTCAGTTGTGAAGATTCCCAAGTTCACATCTCTAGCCTAGACCTTTTCCCCTGAACTCTAATTAAAAACAAAAGCTCTCCTCTTGACAGCTCCAATTTATCATGTCCCAAACTGAGCTCCCTATCTGCTCCCCATTCTCAATAACCAGCTCTTTCTACACGTTTCCCATCTTAGTTCATGGCAAGTCCGTTCGATGTGATGTATGTCTATTCTCTTCCTCTTTTACCTTTTTCTTTTTTTTTTTCTTTTCTTTTTTTTTTTCCCAGAAAATTTCTGCTATTTCCTTTAAAACATATGCAGAATTCTTGGGGCGCCTGAGTGGCTCAGTCGGTTAAGCGTCCGACTTTGGCTCAGGTCATGATCTCACGGTCTGTGAGTTTGAGCCCTGCGTCGGGCTCCGTGCTGACGGCTCAGAGTCCAGAGCCTGCTTCGGATTCTGTGTCTCCCTCTCTCTCTGACCCTCCCCCATTCATGCTCTGTCTCTCTCTGTCTCAAAAATAAATTAACATAAAAAAAAAAAAAGAATTCAATCACTTATTTCCACACTCATTGCAACATCCCTGGTGCAAGCCCCTATCATCTTCTACCTAAAAATTGGTTTTCCCATCTCTGCCCTTACTCTAAGACATTAAAATTCTGGGCTTATGCCTAGGGTTGAAGGAGGCAGGGGACAGGTGAGGAGAGAGAAATAAAGCAAGTGCTTCTTTAGCTTCCTGCCCACACCCAGATCCTGGGACTTGCTCTGCCACTTATCTGCGCCTTTTCTCCTCCATGCCCCTGCAACCTCCACTCCTTAACCCATTTGCCCAACCAAGCCACTATTTTGGTAAATAGAGTCATGGAAGAATATAGGTTAGAGATGATGAACAGTCAAGGAGAAAAAAAGGGAAGGAAAAGATCAGGGAAGAGAGGCAGAGGCAGAAGAGGATCAGGATTGAGGAACATAGGGGAAAAAATGCTATACAATAATGTGCCTCTGCTCCTGTGGCAGAACTAAATCTCCAGAGAAAAACCTGAGGACTATTTCCACTTATTTTTTTTTTTCCAACTGAAGCACTACTTGTAAAAAAACCAATCTTTGAATCCAGAGGGAGGGATAGACATTGTCTCAGTTCTAACTGAGAAGAAAACTATGTGGATAATAAATGAAAATTTACACCTTAGTGCACTTGAATATATATACCCTTTTGGCTTCACAGGGTTTAACAATGTGCTTCATGAAATTGTAGAAGGTAAAAACATACCTCTCTGCTTTCCCCCATGCATCCTTTCCATTTTTTGATAGAATTATAACTTAGAGGAAAGAACTCTAAGGAAAATGGGATTTGGTTTTGTTTGCCTCCTATGGACTTCACTTACATAATTAAATTAGTTACATGATCAAAACTTAAATTAATGCTTATCTTTGAAACTACTCTTTTTAAAAAATATTAGTTTCATAGAAATTTTAGGATCATTGTTTTGAACAGTACGCTTGATTCTGCCATTTAGTACCTCTGTGACAGGTGATACTAATTAAGAGGAAAAAAAATCCTACAATTCATTTCAGATCAACTTACCTTCGGATGAAATTTGCCTATGGTCTCTGATCACAGTGGCTCCTACTATCCCACTTTTCAGTTTACAAGTTCTTATCTGCAATTTCTTAACCATTAAGACCTTTCTTTTTTTTAATGTTTATTTATATTTGAGAAATAGCATGCATGTGTGGGGGGTGGGAGGAGATGAGAGGCAGAGAGAGAAGGAGACAGAGGATCTAAAGCCTGCCCTGTGCTGACAGCAGCAAGCCCAACCAGGGGCTCGAACCCAGGAACCCAATGAGCCAGTCGGGTGCCCCTAAGACCTCTTTTCTACATACAACCTTTCGTTAGCCCTATTCTTGCTCTAATAAAAATCTCCAGGGACTGTTATATGACCTTTAAATAAACACAGTCCAATGTGATTTCATTTCCTTCCATGGCTTATTTCCACTTATTCCTAAATATACTTGTCCTGATTCCTTTGCTAATTTCCAAGGGTCTGGTCACTTCTATTTGTGCCTAGTATGGCTTCCGGTATTTTCATGTTCACTCCTCTATGAAGGTGTAATGGAGTAATACCCAAACGAGGTCCCCTGATTCCCTTTCATCTCAAAAACTTTTCTTTTTTTTTTTTTTTTTAACGTTTATTTATTTTTCAGACAGAGAGAGACAGAGCATGAACGGGGGAGGGTCAGAGAAAGAGGCAGACACAGAATCTGAAACGGGCTCCAGGCTCTGAGCTGTCAGCACAGAGCCTGACGCGGGGCTCGAACTCACGGACCGCGAGATCATGACCTGAGCCGAAGTCAGACGCTCAACCGACTGAGCCACCCAGGCGCCCGTCTCAAAAACTTTTCAACTCCATCCTGGACCTTATCCATTCACATGTCTTATACAGAGTAAGATAAGGTACACAAATAGAAACCATTCTCAAATACACTGCACAAGTAAATGTTCCCTTGACTGCAAATTAGCATGAGGGGCCTTTTGGGGGTGATGAAAATGTCCTAAACATTAGAATGTGATGATGATTGCATAGATTTACTAAAAATCATTGAACTGTACATTTAAAATAGGTCAGTCCCAGGGTATGCAAATTACACTACATAAGCAGAGAGTTGAATGGTGGTTGCCAGGGCTAGAGGGAGAGGGAAATGGTGAGTTATTAGTCAAAGGGTACAAAGTTTTGGTTAGACAAGATGTCTAAATTCTGGAGATAAAATGTACAGCACCATGATTATAGTTAATAATACTGTATTGCATACTTGAAATTTGCTAAGAGGATAGATCTTAAGTGTTCTCACCACACATACACATAAAAGAAGAAGACAAAGACAAAGATGCAGAAGAAGATGAAGATGAAGAAGAAGAAAAGAAAATAACTATGTGAGATGATGTGTAGATTAATTAACTTCATTGTGGTGATAATTTCACTATATATATATATATATATATATATACATCAAAACATCAAGTATTGTACTATATATATTTATATATAAATGTATATAGTACTATATATATTATATATAGTATAGTACAATATATATATTGTGCAGTACAATATATACAATACATAATATATACATAATGTATATATGTACATATACAATATACATATATACAATATATACAATACAGTATATACAATATTATATACAATATACATATATATGTACATATATGTATATATGTATATACAATATACAATATATGTCTATATTGTATATACAGTATACGATGTACTATTGTATATACTGTATATATACTCTATAATACAATATATATAGGACATTATATATATATATAAATGTATACATGTGTGCATATATATATATATATGTATATATACACACATAGTTTTTATTTGTCAACTATACCTTAATAAAGCTGGGCATAAGTAAGCAAATATTTCCACAATATGATATTATAGTGTTAGTGATTATAATTCTGGGATAAGAATACAAGAAAGCAGAAAGTATATTTAAAAGCCATTTCATTTTTTTCCCTGTTAAACCTGAAAAGATTTTTGTAGATGTTTCTAATAAAGCAAAAAATTTTACACTGTGAAATTTACACTAACAATACAAATCTCTTTCATTTTAATAGTTAATAGTCATTGAGTCCACACTACAGGGTTAGCATTATGCTAAATATGTAGAGATTATTTTATTTAATCTCGACAACTCTTTGAGGAACAAATTTTATTTCATCATACAGATATGGAAGTTGAAGCTTGGGTAGGTTAAGTAACTTATCCTGGATCACACAACTAGTATGAATGGTAAAACCAAGGTTTCATCCCCAGGTTTATTATCACACAGTTTGAACTCTTAATTATGTTTTACTACCTCATGAACATGATTCGGGCTCCTTTAAATTTGGAAAAATTATAATATAATAACTAACACAGGAAGCATCTTTTCTTTAGTAACACAATGGTAGGTACAGCCTATAAATATTAAAATAAAATATAATTAAAGACATTCTCATCTTCTAATTAAAACGAAGCTCATTAGAGAAGATACATGATTCTATTTTATAAGACAGGTTAGACTAAAAAACGAATTTGAAAGTTATCTCACAATAAATTGCTTTCAACAAATATTTAATGACTGCTACTGTGTGTATGCATTGAGGAAGGCAAAGGCCAGAGGTAGCCAGCAAGATAACTGGTGGATGAGCATGATGATACCAGTCCTCTAAATGCCACAAGCCAGGGGTGGTAGCTGAGAAGAAGAAACAGGGAATATACAACTGCTTTACCTCAGTCTTCTTTCCACAAGACCTTGTAAGCTTAAATATCCTTTGGATAGCTATAGCTTCAGAGCTTGTTTACTAACTACTCAGTCCTATTGCTCTTAAACATTCTTGAGAGGTCAGACATTCATTTACAAGCAATGTCACATGGCATTGGGACAAAGGATGTCACATGGCATCTAACTTTCCATCTATTTTGTAGTTGGAGATTTTTTTCATGTCACCTAGTTTTCCACACTTTCTGGAAGGAGAGGTGGAAAAAGGTTTTATAGAGACATTTCACTCATTCTACAACTAAATAAAAGAGAGGAGAGATAGAAAATAAAACTATCCTAAAAGAATTAGAGCTCTGTCTGCATCTATCAGCACCATTCTCAGTAAACTTACTATCCTTTCTAAAACATGTACCTGTACGTTTAGATTGATGTCCTCTGTGTATTTACAATTTCATGTTTTCTTTCAGGTATGTTTTTATATACATCTCTGCATACCTCATAATCCACACACTAATTGAAATGCTACATAGTCACATTAGTGATGCAAAGAGTTTGCTTATTCATTCATTCAAGATGTTTCTTATATTTTACGATTATGAATAGAATCTATGATCGCCTTTGAAAATTTTACTTTTTTTCTTTCATTTTTTTTTTTTTTTGATTGTAGGTATATTCTTAAATAAGTGCTTCCTGAGGTATATTTGGGAGGGCTATGTATAGAGAACCAATAAAGCTAAAGTCTTAGAAATATGTTTTACTGACTACTTTACAGAGTAATTTTAGGCAGATTCAAACAGTAATCAATCTGAGGGTTAACTACCACACCAAGTCATGTATTTTTTGTAATTGTACAGGTAAAGTGATTTCCTTTTAAAAGTGTGTTCTCATTGAAGTCTATAAGGAGTTGAATGCACCAACTTTTTTTTTTCTTAAATTTCTATCTGATGGGCAGCAAAATCAATTCTGGAAAGGTCATTTATAACTTACATTATTGGCTAGAACTAACACTGTTCATTATTAAGAGCATTTCTTTTGTATCAAATATCTACTGGTTGCATGATAGTGAATAAGCATGGAAGAACCCAAAAGTGGGGACAGAAGTCCAATTTTCTAGCTCTGGCTCTGTCATCTGCCTGGGTGATTTACTCTTTGGACTCCCATATTCTCATCAATAAAGAGGAGAATTTGTGATCTCTGAGATTCCCTGTTGGTTCTAACATTTAAAAGATTCTTTAATCGGAAAAAAGGCACAGACTCAACAAAATGATTTTCTTGTTTCCCAAAACTTCTTTTCATATTGAATATATACAACTGACTTTATTAACTAAGCAATGGAAACAAATGGTTTATTTCCTCTACTCTTTTTCCCAGAAACTTTTGCATTTACCCAATTATATAAACCAGAGTACTAAGAATCCCTCAACCCTGCCTAGTCTCCCTCAAGTACTAATCCAGTTGGATTTAAATTCTTTACAAGTTTTCTTATCGCCATGGTCACCCATTCCTTCTCCTCATTAGTATTATAATGGAGTAATTATTTACCCTTCATTTTTTTCACACTTGGTTCAAAATACAAACCTGATCCTGTTAATCTTTAGACAAAAACCTGCCAGTGAGTCCCATAGCCTACAGTATGAACTGCCAGGACTTGATATTTGGCTCCTTCAGATTTGGCTCCTTTTCTGCCCACCCTTATATCATTTTTCTCTCTCTCTCTGTCTCTCATCCTCCCATGTCCCTCCTTCCCCTCTCTCTTGACTTCTCCCCTCCTCTCCCCTCCTTCCCTTCCCTTTTCCTTCCCTCTCCTTCTCTTCCAGATTCCCTAAGCTCTTGGAATTTTTGAGTCAAGGACAATGGATGACATCACCATACCCACTTGTGCCGTACAGAATCTTGGGAGTCTTTCTTGATGTCTCTGGATTTTTACCTCCCACTCCACACAAACGCACAAAATCCAAACAATTGCTAAGCCCTCCCAAATATCTTTGTAACCAATCTCCTCTTCTGTATCTGTGCTGACATCAACCCAGGCCAAGCCATCTTTCTCCTCTACAAGATCATTGCAATAACTATGTATTCACACAAACCTCATGATGGGGGAGGACACTGGCATTGTTCAAAGTCCCATCTAATAAAGATTTTGCAAAAACAGTATTTTTCTCATGTTACACAAGCCAGTTTTGTGATTTTTCCATGACATAGATCCCATACATACTTTTTCCTTTTTTTTTTTCTAAGTTAGTACTTTCACTATAATTTTGCAAAGAATGAGATATTCTATAGTTAGCTTATAAAGCTCTGGAAAATATAGTGCTTTTTATTTTCTGGGAATTTACTTGTAGATGATTTTATTTTCTGCTGTTTTCTGCCTTTGAGACAATGGATATTAAATATATAAACTAATAGAGAGCTTTATTTTATTTTATTATTTTTGAGAGGACAGTATGAGCAGGGGAGAGGGGCAGAGTTGGAGAGGGATGGAAGGAGGAAGGGAGGGAGGGAAAAAGAGAGAGAAAGAGAGAGAGAGAGAGAGAGAGAGAGAGAGAGAGAGAGAGAGAATCTTAAGCAGACTCCATGCTTAAGGTGAACCCAATGCAGGGCTCAATCTCACTACCCTAGGATCATGACCTGAGCCAGAATCAAGAATTGGTAGGTCAAACAACTGAGCCACCCAGGCACCCCTAATAGAGAGCTTTAAAAATATGCTGAAAATTATTCAGTGTTTAACCTGAGAACAAAAGTTCTTCTTTGGATGAAATGCATACTAGTTGAAATGACCTAATAGTGCCATGATTTAATTTTTTTTTCAGTTTACAATGAAGGAGAAATGCAACTCCTGATTTACAGAAAATAAGTCCTTAAACCATATTATTTTTTCATATTTAGTTTTTAAAGAAAGCTTCTCTCTGTAATTTGCTTATTAGAGTTCACATTTTATCTTCTAAGTCCCAATCTTTCTGTTGATTAACTTTTTCTTCCCAAATAAAACCAGAAGTCTTATTTTAGTAACTGTGAATTAAAACATTTAATTATAAAGTCAAATTATCTTCCTGAGAAATTGTGATGATATATTTTAAAAGTCTTTCCTTAAAATCTCAAGATTTTAACCACTCTTTCTAGCAATGTAATGATTTCAAAAGAAATCAGCCACATCAATAGTTCAAACAAAGAAAAAGGGTGAGAAGTTCAGTGACTTTCTGAAAACCTCAAATTAAGATTGATGATGTATTTTATCATTTTAGACACTTTTCTCTTCACCAAATTTATTACCACTATAAATTCTAGGTCATTTAACAAACTTATTTTCATTTACAATTAAAGTCATTTCTTTAAAGGAAAGATTCAATTTTTAAGAATTCTGAACTGTCACACTACATACAGTGCTTCCTGCCTACACTTCAGATCACACTTAGCTTCACAAGCTTTTGGGTAGGTGACAGGAAAAATGTCACCAACTAAAATGTTAAAGTCACTATTGCATTACAAATGTTGGATCAGATTTTAGGTTGGGCTATTTTTTTACAAAATTTATCACCTATGTCCTTTCAGAACACATAAAAGTATATTTTGCCTTCCTAGTGAGGTGCAAACAAATGTAAACATTCTAAAATCTGAAAAATGGCTTTTTTTTAAAGAGAGAGAGATAGAGAACATGAGCAGTAGAGGGAGAGAGAGAATCCCAAGCAGGTTTCCATGTCCAGTGTGGAGTCCAAAGTTGGGCTGGATTTCTTGAACCGTGAGATCATGACCCAAGCCAAAATCAAGAGTTGGATGCTTAACTAACTGAGCCACCCAGGCAGCCCTGAAAAATGGCTGTTTTTAAAGCTTATGACATATTTTCTACAAATATCTGTTTTGTATTTCTATTTCTGTTTCCTGGTTCCACAAATATTCCCTATATTTCTGTTACCTGATGCAGTCACACTGATGTCTTCAGGCAGAGGAGAGATACTCCTATAATAGGCAATCAATCCTTCAACAACAAAAGTTAGTTCCTGAGGATACTGTCTGTGGTAAACCGGACACACTCAGTCCATGTCCTCATGGCACACACAGTCCAGAGGAGAAGGTAGACAATTAGGGATGATTGTACATGGGAGGCTTCAAGTAGAAGTGGTCTAGCCAAGGGGTCAAAGAAAGCTTGCAGGGGGCACTGAAAGTGAGCTAGTTCAGTCTGGCTCATATAAGGGGTGTGATAGACAAAAATTTAGAAGAAAGTGGGGCCAGATAACACATGAATATATCAGGCACCTTGAACTTTACACTTTAGGCAAGAAGCAGCTAAGAAATATCCAATATTATGAAACCACAAGATTGTATTTGCCTTTTAGAAATATTACTCCAACCAAGGTGAGAAAAATGGATTGGATGAGAGCCAACCTGGAGAGAGAATGATTAAGAGATTTGGTGGTAGAATATTTAAAACATGGTGATTCCATGGGTTAGAGTTACCATAACCCATAATTTATTATTGAAATAAATGCTTTCCTGAAAAATAAGAAGGTAGAACTGATAGTACTGATTTTATTTTACTTTATTTTATTAGTTTTTGGAAGTGGAAGCAAAGGAAGAAAATAGTCAAGGATTTCCGCTTTCTAGGTTGAACATCTAGGTGAATGGTGCTGACTTTTATTTAGAAAAGATATTCTCAAGAGAAGTTTGAGGGAAAGGGATTGAGGGATGATTGAATATGTTAACATTGAAGTATTTGGATGATACCATTAATGCAGAACTGTCTTCTAGATGGTTCTAAATGTATGTCTGGACTCATGCGCCAAACCTGGGCTTAACACAGACATGGTGTCCGAAGCCCAGTGCTTGAGAATATGTGAGCAATTAGGCATTTTATGCACATTGACACAACTTTTTTTGGAAAACAACATGGCTGCATCTCTAAAATTTAACCACCTCAACTAAGAACTTTTAGGAGTTTATCAAAAAGAAATACAAATTTTCAGGGATATAAAATAAGGGTGTATCTTGTAGATGCAGATGGTTATAGCAAAAAGTGGAAATAATCTAAATGACCATCAATATTGAATTGCTTAGATAATAATGCTGCATTCAATAAATAAACTCCTACATAGCTTTTAGAAAAAAATGAGATCTACGTGAACTGAAATGAAGCATTGTGAAAACATTTTTCTGAGTGAAAATATATATTTATATATTTTTCATAAAAAATAGCTAATATCTATTAGGTCCTCATTATGTGCCAGGTACTGTTAGAAAATGTTTGGTGTATATGAAGTCATCAAATCTTGAGAACAACCCTATGAGCCAAGCAACATTTCCACACCACAACTGAGGAAACTTAGTTATATTGAGGTGAGGCAATTTGACTAATGTTACAAAGCTACTAAGTGCCCAAACCATGATTTAATCTAAAAGGGACTGGAGTCTATGAATTGTCTGAAATGAAAGTTTCTGCCTTAACCCAGTGGGGGTCAAAAAAATAAACCTTAGTTATGGAAAAGTCAAGAACATTACATTCCCATGAACCTGAGTTTGTGGACTGAGTCATAGCCATTGATAATTCAACTGGTTGGATGCCTAGAAGAAATTACACAGGGCAACACATTTACTGTTCCAATTGGTTTATTCTAGGGAGAGATAAGGGAAAAGGTAGGCTTTTCACTTTATATGCTTCTTTATTCTCTGAATTTGTGTGCTACAAGCAAATTTTATTTTTCTATAGTTAAAAAGAGAATAAAGAAGGGAAACGCTGCATTACAAATTCATTTAGGATCGTATGCAAGTTAAAAAACCCTTTTATTTCCTCGTGTCACATGTAGTTTAATGCCTTGCAAGCCTAATCATTTAGTTTGTTCAGTATGTTCAAGTCTCAACATGACTATTTATTTAAACACATTTTATTTTCCTGTTATTCCAAACTATAAATGTGTGAGAGATAAAACCCACTTACTCTTTAAGATTTGATGTTGTTGTACAAGGAGCTGGCTACATGCAGGGAAATGCACATGGAGAAGAAAAACCTGGTACATAGTTTTGGCAGACCTAGCTTTCTATTTGCTCAAATATGAACTGAGCAGAGAGCTAAGAGTGGCTGAGGAAGACTAAATCATAGGTGGAAGAAAATATACCCTCAAGGAATCAAATTATAATCTGCACAAAGAATGAAATTGTTATCTCCTTGAAAATAACATATTGCTGGTAGCTGGTTCAAAAGAAAAAAAATAATGGATAGGGCTTTTATTAACACCTACTCTTTATTTCCACAGGTCCTGTGTGATTTAAAGTGGTGTGTGTGTGTGTGTGTGTGTGTGTGTGTGTGTGTGATATAAAGTATTTTTTCCAAAAGGAAAGAAAATGCATTTGGAAGTGAACAGAACATGAATTTTAGCTATAACCTATAATAGTGATATTTTATTTTATTTTATTTTATTTTATTTATTTTATTTTATTTTAGTTTAGTTTATTTATTTGGAGAAGGAGAGAGAAACTGGGGGAGGGGCAGAGAGAGAGGGAGAGAGAATCCCAACCGGGCTCTGCATTGTCGGTGCAAAGCCCAATGGGGAGTCCAAACCTACAAACCATGAGATCATGACCTGGGCCAAAATCAAGTCAGACACTCAATGACTAAACCACCAAGGTGCTCCTATAAGACTGATATTTTAAATAGACTAGCTTTGCTTGATTGGGCACGACTTCCAAAGAACCACAAACACATAGATATTTTTTTTTCACTGTAGAACATTCATTTAATGTCCAGAGAAGAATTAGCCATCTTAAGCCGTTTTGAATTTTTAAGTTCATAATAGAAAAAAAAATAAAGCTGTAAATTACATGTGGGAAAACAAACTAGAAGAGACCATACCAGTATGCCACCAGTAACTGTCTTGTTGAGGAGGGAGATTATAAGTAATTTTACTCTTTCTTTTGACTTTTCTATACTTTCCAAAAAAAAAAATACACTCAAAAAGCAAATAATCCAATTAAAAAATAGGCAGAGTATACAAACAGACATTTCTCCAAAGAAGATATATAGATGGCCAACAGACACATGAGAAGACCCTCAATATCAGTCATCATCAGGGAAATGCAAATCAAAACCACCTCACACCTGTAAGAATGGCTAAAATTGAAACACAAGAAACAGTAAGTGTAGGTGAGGATGTGGAGAAAAAGGAATCCTCTTGCATTGTTGGTGGGAATGCAAACTGGTGCAGCCATTGTGAAAAACAATATGGAAGTTCCTCAGAAAGTTAAAAATAGAACTACCCTATGAACCAGTAATTGCACTAGTCGGTATTTACCCAAAGAATACAAAAATACTAATTCAAAGATGTGCATGCACCCCTATGTTTATAGCAGCATTATTTTTAGTAGCCAAATTATAGAAGCAGCCCAAGTGTGCATCTAGAGATGAATGGATAAGGAAGATGTGATATATTCATACAATGGACTATTATTCAGCCATAAAGAAGAATGAAATCTTGCTATTCCAATGACATGGTTGATGCTAGAGTATAATGCTAAGTGGAATCAGTCAGTCAGAGAAGGGCAAATTCCTATGGTTTCATTTGTACGTGGAATTTAAGGAACAAAACAGATGAGCAAAGGAAAAGAGAGAGACAGAGAGAGAGAGACAGAGACAGAGGGAAACCAAGAAACAGATTCTTAACTATAGAGACCAAACTGATGGTTACAGGAGGGGATGCGGTTAGGGGGATGGGTGAAATAGGTGACAGGCATTAAGGAGTGCACTTGCCATGATGAGCACCAGGGAGATGTATGAAAGTGTTGATTCAGTATATTGTACACTTGAAACTAATATTACACTGTATGTTAAGTATTATCAGTAGAAAATATTTTTTAAAATCTCTATTATTGAGGGGCACCTGGGTGGCTCAGTCGGTTAAGTATCCGACTTCAGCTCAGGTCATAATTCCACATCTCGTGAGTTCAAACTTTGCATCGGGCTCCCTGCTGTCAACACAGAGCCCACTTGGGATGCTTTGTTTCCTCTCTCTCTGTCCATCCCCCACTAGTGTTCTCTCTGTCTCTCTCTCTCTCTCTCTCTCTCTCTCTCTCTCTGTCTCTGTCTCTTTCTCTCTCAAATAGAAATAAATATTTAAAAAATACATATACACTATTGAAAGATCCAAAATGCTACTGAAAAGACATACAGCATGATCTCTTGGTGCTTACAAAACACTAAACAGATCACACAGTTGTGATCTCAGACTAAACTGCTCTGCCAGTGAGTGACAAGACAAATTTCTAGAAGAAATCCAGAGATCAAACTAGAGACAGAGAAAGAGCTTCAGTAGGAAAAAAATAACTAGAGACAGAGAAACAGCTTTGGTAGGAAACATATAATAATTGGCTCCCTAAATCAAATCACATATGCAGTCTTATTACTTTCATTGAATATATTTGAATCACTCATTCTTTCATAAAAAAAAATAAGAATCTCAGTCTTCGTAACTGCTTCCTAGTCTGCTCATAGTTAGTGGAGAGAATACAAAAGGGATGAGTTGGAAAACTCAGACAGATTTGCTTAGACATCTCAGCTCTACATTACTAACTAAAAATGTTACTTTATGTTTTATCTCCACAAATTAAGTAGCGTAAGAAGAATATGTATCAAAGGTAGTGGTATGAAATTCTGCATCCAGTTCTCCCATTTCTGGTTTATTGAATGCCTGCTGTACTGGAGGCTACACAGAGCTTCCTTCCCTACTGCAATATTTTTCCTTTTACCCAAGCAGTCTCCTATCTATAATAGAGAATGAGGAAATACCTATTTGTATTTCTCCTTGTAACAGGAAAGTTTTCCTCAGAGTTTTTGCCATATGATTACATAGCCATTGATCTCTTAAAGGTAAGACTGATTTGTGTAAGTAACTCTTTGCATTAATATTCTGCTTTCCTTCAGAACATTTCCCCAAATTCTAGTATGGGCTCAGCTTGTTGGAGGCTCAAGGAGAATCTACAATATTCCTGTCAGTAAAATTTTAGTTCATTTTCTTTATGACTTTTCCAAGTGATTTTTTTTTCTCTCTTCTGTTTGAAATTGTGGGGTAGTAACTACTGATTTTGGGCCCCTGGAATGACAGACTGGGGGGAGGGGTGGAAAGACCAAGGCACTTCCTCCTCCAGGCAGGCATGTGACATTAAGTCATTTGCAGGGAGTTGGTTCTGAATGCTCCAAATGAATAGGCAGATCACAGGGAATTAATATTCTCAAACAAGAGTTGACACTGCCCTTCACTGGTACTTTTTCTTCTTTATAAAGGCTCTTGGTTTTCATGAGGTACTTTTTCATTTTAAGGAAAGGTTTATGCTTTTAGGTCACGATCCTACTCAAAGCTCTGGCTGAGTCTGAAATTCCTGCTGAAATCAGAAATGATCAAAGCAGGCAAAATATGCGTGGTTGTGGCAATTCCCCCCTTTCTTTTAAACAATAACAAAAGGAAAAAAATGATCATATTTTGAGGGAGGAATCCACAAGTTTTAAGTAGCTTCCAGATACATCACTGATTCCAGGGACATGTAGATGTTTGATGTCACTATTAAAGACAATGCCTTACACATCCTAAGTTTGGTCTTTAAAAAAATACATGTGCAATTAGGCTTTTGGCTCATATAAATCTCATGTTTACAGCATGAAAAACCCTTATAATATGCTCAATTTTACTTGTTTGCATGTTACTTCAGCCCAAGTTGTCTCAAATCAAAATTCTTACAGCTCCCATCTTTGCTTCTGTTTTGCAACTGTTTAGTGAGTTCAGGATTCTTTAAACACAAAGTTCTAGTATGCAAGTTGTAATATTTTTCTTATTTCAACAAATACTACTTTGCATAGATTTTCTTTCCTCCTGCTACATATCAATTGAGGTTCTATACATTTTTCAAGTTCATTTCATCTGTGTCACTATTCTTGTTTCTATTCTCCACACCCTTCCTCAGCCTCAGTGGTGCTCAACTCTAGCTACACATTTGTCTTACCTGGGAAGCTTTTAAAACATACCAATACCTGGGCTCCATTCCCAGGACTTTCACTTAATTGGTCTGGGGTGCTATCTTGCCATAGATAAAATCTTTTAATTTTTAAAAAAAATGCTTTTTTTTTATTTTTGAGGCAGAGACAGAGACAGAGAGACAGAGTGTGAGCAGGAGAGGGGCAGAAAGAGAGGGAGACACAGAATCCGAAGCAGACCCCAGGCTCTGAGTTGTCAGCACAAAGCCTATGTGGGGCTGGACCTCATGAACTAGGAGATCATGACCTGAGCCAAAGTTGGACACTTAACCAACTGAGCCACCCAGGCACTCCTAGATAAAATCTTTTATTTATTTATTTTTAATTTTTTTAATGTTTATCTATTTTTTGAGACAGAGAGAGACATAGTACAGGTGGGAGAGGGGCAGAGAGAGAGGGAGACAGAATCTGAAGCAGGCTCCAGGCTCCGAGCTGTCAATACAGAGTCCAACATGGGGCTTGAACTCAAGAACTGTGAGATAACAAACTGAGCTGAATTTAGACACTTAACTGACTGAGCCACCCAGACACCCCTAGATAAAATCTTTTAAAGCTCCAAAGAGAATTGTAATATGCAACAAGGTTGATAACCCCTGCTCCATGTATTATGATTATTTGTGAGACTTGATCTCCCACTTGGATTTTCAGCAGCTTAAATCAGAGACTGTATCTGATTCATGTGTGAATTCCAATGCCTGCTGAATTTGAACCTGCATGCCAAGTACTCTGTGGGGTACATTAGAAGATCCAAATTTTAAGAGGACATCATCTATTCATTAAGGAAATCACAAACTGTTATGGAAATATCAGAAAAGAACAAACCTAATACATCAAAACTGTGACCTAATAAAGCTATAAGGAGATTAAAAATAATATATTAGGATAGAGAGTCAAATCAACTTGAAAATTAGAAAGACATAACAGAGAAGGTAGAACCTTAGGATGACGATGTGTGGAAGTTTGAATAGGTTCATGTATATGATTTTGACAGAAGGAAACAGAAAATAATGGGGAGATAAAAACAGAAGAATTTCTTGTACAAGGGAACAGAATAGGGAAATAAGAGGTGGGAAAGTATGAAGTCCTTTAGGGAAATAGTTTGTATAGCATTTAGGAAGAGCAGAAAGTTGGTGGGGTGAGATCATGCTGGCTTTGAATACCCAATGGATGGGCATGGACTCCTTGAAGGATTCTGATCAGAGGAGTAATATACTCAGATATTTGTGCTTAAAAAGACCACTCTTCCTGGGGCGCCTGGGTGGCTCGGTTGGTTAAGCATCCGACTTCGGCTCAGGTCATGATCTCACTGTTTGTGGGTTCGAGCCCCGCATTGGGCTCTGTGCTGACAGCTCAGAGCCTGGAGCCTGCTTCTGATTCTCTGTCTCCCTCTCTCTGCCCCTCCCCTGTTCATGCTGTGTCTCTCTGTCTCTCAAAAATAAATACATGCAAAAAAAATTAAAGAAAAAAGACCACTCTTCCTAATTATCTTGTAGCCTTTATTTATTTAAAAAAATTCTTTAATGTTTATTTATTATTGAGAGACAGAGAGAGACAGAGCATGAGCAGGGGAGGGGCAGAGAGAGAGGGAGACACAGAATCCGAAGCAGGCTCCAGGCTCTGAGCCGGCAGCACAGAGCCAGACACCGGGCTCACACTCTCAAACTGTGAGATCATGACCTGAGCCAAAGTCAGACACTTAACTGACTGAGCCACCCAGGCGCTCCTCTTGTAGCCTTTAAAACATACTTTTTTTGTGATCTGAATTACATTATATAAATACTATGAGCAAGGCTTTCTTATACTAAAACCCTTTTCATTGTGTGGTCATGTATTCATCAAAAAATATATCACTGAGGAACAGACACATAAATTACATCTGTTCTCAGGTGACAGTACGTCATTCGCATAGCTGAGAAGAAAACAGATGAAGGTGAAGTAGGAAAATGGCTGTGGTGGTTCCCCTAAAAAATTGACTTAAAATATTTGGCTATCTTTTTGGGAGGTATCAAAAGAAAGAAGTGAAGGAAATTCCTTCGCTTAATGTGCTTTTCTGCAGTGCCAAATGTAAATAAATGTGCAAGTTTAAGTTACTCATTTCATGTAATCTCATATTTACTTCTCTATTATTGCTTTTGACTGACAAGTGCAATATTTGCTGTTGAAAAAGTCTGCAGAAAGATAATTTGAATAGTATGGTATCACTTTAGGCATAAAGTCTTTGTTTAGATCACCCCTTAACTTGATGGACAGGCTGATACCAAGCTCATCAGTGTATTGCTTCAGCAAGCCATATTTGTCCTACATCACTTCCCTACAGAGTACTTTTGAGATCTACACCAAATTGTTTTTTAATTAAAAACATCTCATTGTTTTTTTTATTAATAAAGTCATCAGTAAAACAATGGGATATATAACACATATGAAAAACCTAAAGCAAATCAATGTTTGTAAGCTTTGGATGCATTTTTCTCTTTTATTTTAAATTTGATCCTAGAAGGCTATGTGCGTGTGTGTGTGCGCGCGCGCGTGCACGCGCGTGTGTGTGCATGTGATTATATGTATATAAACATCCCAGTGAAGTGAAGGATAGTGAAGAATTCAGATATTCATGCAGGTATTTAAAACTCAAAAAATACTATTCAAAATCTAACACACAACTCAACATTTGTCTTTAATAGCAGCACGTAGTAATATTTTATGAAATTACATGGTTAGGTTCCATGTATCATCACATGTCAATTCTGTACATGCTCAACTAGATTTTATGTGCCCTACGGAGGGTTTTCAGCCTTTTAGCTGTGTTATAAACACAAAAATTTGATTGAGAAAAGCAAATAGATTAGGTGAATTCTCACCTAAGATTAGAGACTTCTAGTTCCAGGAAAGATGGAGTAAACACAATCTATTTTACTTCTCTAATTACAAAAAAAAAAAAAACAAAAAAAAAACCAACTCTGGACAAAATCTATATGTCATTTATCAGAAGAATCTAAGAAGTGGAGAAATGAAGGCAGATTGACTAGGTGCCTCAAGACTTACAGAATTACATGACAGTGAGTTCCATGGTTGTTTTGTTTGTTTTTTTTCCTTGTCTCATACATCCCAGCAATGTAGTAAAATGCCAAATAAAAATAGCAACCAAGAAAAGCCAAAGGATTGGTAAAGGGTGGGCAAACAGAATAAAAAACTTTTAATCATATTTGTCTGTTCTAGGGGTGATATTATAAAAATGGCAGGTTGCTCCCCGACTCAAAGAATGGTGCAGCAAGAGGTCAGTGAGAAACACCCCTCCCTGATAGAGCCCATGGACAGAAACCTGTATTGTACTCCCATTCCCATTTCAGTAAAGAGATATAGCATCCTTGCCCTGTGAAGTCTGTGATAACTGACTTCCAGCCTCCATGAATTAAATAGGAGGTGCCCCTCCCCTCAGATGCCCTGGTTGCAATTCTCATTTCTATTCCCTGCTGAAATAATAAAGCAACAGAATAGCTTTCTGCAGCAGAAAGTTTTTGGGGAGGGTGTGACTATTAAGGAATCACTGAGGGAGTTTCTTGGTGGTAATAGAACATCCCTTTATGATTATTTTGATGATAGTTACTCTAATTTACATCTGTGATGCAATTTCATAGAACACTATCTGTACCCTCTCAACCAACCAACCAACCACCCAACCAACCAAACAAGAAAATGAAACCTGGAGTAATCTGAATAAGGACTATAGCTAAGTTAATAGTATTGTACCAAAGTCAATTTCTTGAAAACAAGAAAAAAATATATAAATATGTATTATTAGTTTATATATTAATATAATAGTATGTCACCTATTCAATCATAATTTACCTGAATGTTTTCTTCCTGAACATCTGGACACTGAATAAAAATGTGTTATGTGGTAAATGTGATAAAACTTAAAAAAAATTCTGGTTTTGCCACTCAGACTTTCTAATACTATTAATAAACCAACTATGACTGAGAATAACTATGTTCTCATAACTTTCAAACTTTGAGATCTTAATCCAAGAAGAGTAATGGCTTGAAAAGGAAAGTAAAGTTATCCTTCAGACCTGAATGATACTTTTTATGGTTTACATGAGTATAGGCATAGCTAGAGGGTATTATAGGATAAACTCAGTACCTGGGGGTGAGTACATGGGGGATAAACTACTGATGCAATATTTTAAAGTAAATGAAGACAAAAAATTGAGAAAGTATATTAAAATTATAAATAACAGTGATAATAGTTTTTGTGTCATGCCTTTCTCCTAAGGGATATGATTCCTCTTTTAATCTCATCACTTTACAGATACAGTTCTGTGTTGATGTCTCTTTTTCAAATGGCACAATTAAATGATAGATAGTTATGTGCCTGGACTTAGGTCAAAATGGAAATCAATAGTAGGGTCAAAGTCATAAATTAGGTCTCATGCTCTCCATCAAGTATCTTTGGGTTCACAGTTAAAGTGGAATGTTTTCAGCTAAATCTCCATCTGAATACCATTCCATTCAATGTGCCATAGTTGATACTAGATACTAGAATGTATCTATTTTGGTAGCATGGTTTACAGAAATTTTTTCTGCCAGCATAATGCTACTACTCTATAAGCAATACACTCAGGCATTTCATTTATTCTAATTTAATTTCTGCTCAAGTATTTTTTTTTTGACATTTCAACAACTTTAAGTTACTTAAGGGGTTGCAGAATTGAAGAATTGTTCATTGTGATGGAACAAACTTCTTTATCCTAACATTATACACAAACTTCTCCAAAGGGAAGATAATATCATTAATGCATTCTCTCATCACTTACTTTCTTCTTTCCATTTCAAATCTATGGAGTAGTTTCCGAAGACCACCATTCTTAAATCCCTGAAAATGGGCAGCTGGGGCTCCCACAGTGATGACATCGTAGAGAGCATCTGGAACAGGAATGGACAAGGAGATGAACATTTTGCAAATATTTGTCTCCAGCATGCTGTTGGCATGGAAGTATACACACTGTTGGAAGTTTGAGAAATTATTCTGTTTAATTTTGCAGGAATAACTATGAACTCACATCTCAAGGGGGCAAGAGGAGCTAATCAATCTTTCTAAAAGCCACCTGTGCACCTAACCAAGCTATAATATTTCTTTGATTTATGACTACATCTTAATTATATGCTACTATCTGGAACAGTATGTTCTCTCATTCTTCTATATACTTACTGAGATAACATGTTAATTGGTCTTTTGTGTATTTTACTTTATTGAGTTTTGCATCATTTAATTTGCAATCATATTGAAATTCAACAATAATGAACAATCTTTACAGAGAAAATTTACAGAGGAAAAAACCCAAATTATTAATTCATCTTGGCTCAAGGGCAGAACACTACTAGTGCATTAAAAAAAAATACTATACAGAGTAGTTTCCTGCCTGTGTATGTTAAACCTTAGACAGCTTGGAATGCATGCTTTTGCAATTTTCTTAGGTGACATAGAAAGAATACACAAAATATCTCTAGATCTATTTTCCACAAAGATATTTTGTTTTTTTAATAAAAAAATCCATACATTTAAATTGCAACTCCATCTTTTGATCTTGAAACATCAAGTTTGATGCTTATTAAGTTTAGGGCTTCAAAACATGTCATCAATTTTACATTCTAATGAAAAGTATCCCCATAAGAAGGAAAACAGAGTGAGCATCTCTGGTTAAACTACATTTTATTTGAGAAACCTAATTTCATAGTAGATCCTTTTCAAATTGATTTTGGTATTGACACATTGGTTGTTTTTCAGTTCTCATTTACAGGGAAAACATAAATTATTTTATTAGCTTCACGTAAACACCGTAACTTCTTCATACTGGTTCAATCCAAATGCACTTGAAATATTTTTCTTAATAAAAAAACGTCTTCAAGTGAAAGACTTCAGCAGCACTCAGAGAAGTCAAGGTCACACAACAGAACAAAACAAAACAAAACAGAAAACAAACAAACAAAAAAACCCCACAGAATACAACCCAAATCAACCCATCAATAAGGCACATACTGAACAATCACTCAATATATTGCTGGAGTGGTAATCTCTTGCCCTTTTAAAAAGTCACTAATAAACTGAAAGTTAGCTTTTCTTAATATAGCAGAATATAAGACTTGTGTGAAATTTAAAGACTTCTTAGTCCAGGATATTTTAACATAGGGCTAAGAAAAGGGTTTCAGGGAGTCCATGAATATATGCAAGTTTTGTAAGTGTCTGTTCTACTTTATGGAAAAGGGCCACAGCTTTCTCAAATAGCCATGACATCATCTGAAAGTTACCAACACTAAATTCCAGTCCATCTTCATCTATCTCATGAGAAACCTGAGCACCTTGAGAAATTACCTGCTTCATCTAAAGTCCCAAAGACTTCAGGGTCTTTCACCTTCTAATCCAGGGATGGAGAGCCAGGGGTTTAAGTAAATGACCAGAACCTGAGTCCCTCACTCTGGATCCCAGCTCTGCCACTTATGAGCTGTGCAACATTAGGAAAATTATTTAACCTCTCTATGTCTCAGTTTCCTCAGCTAGAAAATGGAGTTGAAAATAATTAGAAGTGGTGAGCATTCACTATTATCTATGATTCTTTTTCTTTTTTTTAAAGCTTATTTATTTATTTTGAGAGAGAGAGAGAGAGAGAGAGAGAGAGAGAGGGAGAGAATGAGGAAGAGACAAAATCCCAAGCAGGCTCTGTACTGCCAGTGCAGAGCCCCACACGGGGCTTGAACCCAGGAGCCATGAGATTATGACCTGAGCTGAAATCAAGAGTCAGACACTTAACTGACTGAGACACCCAGGAGTCCCTACAATTATTTTCCCTGTAAGAAGTTATCCTACCAAGGAAGCAAAGAAAGATGATATTTTAACTATTGCTTCTTTACCATGAAAATACAATTTTCAGTCTGAAAAGGAAAGTGAAATTGAGGCTCAGTCTCCGGTTCCTGTGTTAATTTAAACTAAATGCAAAAAGAAAAATCATCATGATGATGCAAGCAGAAATACATTTCTGCTAAAAGCTGGGTGACCAACAATACCAACAATATAACTAAGTCACTTTAAACCCAAATCCCATTAAGCCCAAGCTAAATGCATTCCTAACTCAATTTTTTTTAATTGTCTGTAGCCTCCCGCTGGATTCAAAAATCCACATCTCCAACATCATCTAGCAAGGGGGGAAGAATGAAGGAAGGGGAAATCCGAGTTTGTGGCCTCTCCACCACCACCTAGCATGAGGGAAAGAATGAGGGAAGGGGAAATCTGCATAGAAAGAGAGACCAGTCCTAACTGATAGAGGTTAAAATAACTTATTTTTGTAAAATTTGCAAAAACACCTGACCAGAAACAAGTTGCTGAGGCCCACTGAAGAATCTTGTGATACCCATACACAGGAAGAGCCAGCCCTGAACTTAAGTTGTACTAGCTTCATGGTAAATCTGTCTCTTCAATTCACCTATAGTTTCGCATTTTTCCAAAGCTACTTTCTAGGAGCAGAAACTTTCTTTTTGTTCCTCCACTTTGCTCTGGGAAATTCTAGATATCTGTGAAGGAAACATGAAACTTGGAAGTGGCAGGTAAAGAAAGAGAAGCAAGTTGCTCAAATATTCTCCATGCCTCATAATAAAGAGCTGATTATTTTTAAATCTAAATGAAGACATGTGTGTTTCTTGAATCCAATGATATAAAGAGCTTCTTTAGTTATAAACAAGTTCTTTGATATCCAAAGTTCTGACTGACTTTTACTTGTTTCCATTCTATTTTCTATTTATAAGCTCATTCGTTTCAGAGTTTTAACACTATTTCTTTTTTACCCAAGCCTACAAAATCTCTATTTCTGGCTAGTTCTGACCTTTTCCACATTAAATAATCAAATTCCTAAGTGCCTTATGAATATTTCTGAATTTAAATCAGTTATTAAGCTTCACTTGCTCTAACTCTTCCAACCTGGTCTTCCTCCCCAGTTGTCTATGATCATTACAGACACCACATTTTTTTTAAGTCTTCCAGAGTAAAACTCTCAAGATATCAAGATCATTTTCAATTTCTCCTATTCCCTCAACATTTTACCTGATCAGTTTTTTTAATGTTTATTTATTTTTGAGAGAGAGAGAGAGAGAGAGAGAGAGAGAGAGAGAGAGAGAGAGAAACACAAGCAGGGAGCACAAGAGAGAGAGGAAGACACAGAATCTAAAGCAGGCTCCAAGATCTGAGCTATCAGCACAGAGCCTGATACAGGGCTTGAACGTGCCAACTGTGAGATCATGACCTAAGCCAAAGATGGATAGTTAACTGACTGAGCCACCCAGGTGCCCCTTACCTGATGAGTTCTCATAACTCTTCTACCAAATTTTATTTTCTCTTATCAGTGTTAATTATCTTTATCTTAATTCTGATCTTTGTTATTTCTTGTAGGGATTACTACTGCATCTTGAGTCTTAGCCTCCCTCTATCCACAGTGCACTAGATCACTTTCTTATATGCGCGGCCATTCAGTCACTTGGCCCAAAAGCACAAGCTCTGAGACTTATACCCCTCCTCATATATTTCAGATATTAACAGAAGAACATTCAAATGCCTCAATATCATCCATGTTGTAGGTTTTCAATAAATGCCAATAAATAAACAAATACTTGTTTAATAATTCAGTTTATCTTATTTTTTTTTGCAGATCATACAAGGTATTACTATTCTTTAAAATTTTTTTGAATGCTTATTTTTGAGAGAGAAAGTGTGAATGTGGGAGGAGCAGAGTGAGAAAGAGACAGAGAATCCAAAGCAGGCTCTGCACTGTCAGTGCAAAGGCCAATGTGGGGCTTAAACTCACAAACCATGAGATCATGACCTGAGCTGAAGTTGGATGCTCTACCGACTGAGCCACCCAGGCTCCCCGAAGTATTATTTTTGTAACTGAAGAAATAAAAAAGTTTATAAACACTATCAGGAAAAACATTGGAATCTGAAATAAGTATATCTTCATGGGATGAGGATGAAAATATATCCATCCATAGACTATATTCTATAAAAGAATAAGAGACCTTATGATTATTCACATGCAAAAGAATGAAATTAGATCCTTATAGCATGCACAAAAATCAACTCAAATTAAGGATTTAGACATAAGACTTAAAACTATACAACTCCTAGAAAGAAACATAGAGGAAAAGTGTTATGATATTGGTATTTACAAATATTTCATAGATATGACACTAAAAGCATAAGCAACAAAAACAAGCAAAACTACATCAAACTAAAAAGCTTCTGCATAGGTGAGGAGATGACAGACTGAAAAGAAAAAGAGAAAATATCTGCAAACCATATATCTGATGAGAAGTTAATCTCCAAAACATATAATGAACTCCTATAACTCAGTAGTAAAAAAATTAATAACCTTATTTTAAAATGGGCTAATGCCTTGACTAGACATTTTGCCAAAGAAAATTACAAATGGCCAACAGGTATATGAAAAAATGTTAAATGTTATTAATCACCAGGGAAAATGCAAATCAAGAAGAAGAAGAAGAAGAAGAAGAAGAAGAAGAAGAAGAAGAAGAAAAAGAAAGAAAGAAAGAAAGAAAGAAAGAAAGAAAGAAAGAAAGAAAGACAAGACAGTGAGTGTTTGCCATGATGTGAACAAATTTGAATCCTTGCACAATGTTACAGGATTCAAAATATGGTGCAGATGCTATGGGAAATAGTATAGACGTTCCTTATAAAGTTAAAAATAGAATAATGGTTCAGCAATCCCAGTTTTGGGTATTTACACAAAAGACATGAAATCAGGATCTTAAAGAGATATTAGCACCTCTATGTTCGTTTAAGCACTATTCATGATAGGCAAGATATGGAAGGAACCGAAATATCCATCAGTGGGTGAATGGATACTGAAAATGGATAAAGAAAAGTGGGTGAATTCCATGTACAATAGGATACTATTCAGCTTTAAAAAAGAAAGAACTTCTGCAATATGTGACATGGATAAACCTTGAGGTTACTATGTTAAGTGAAATAAACCACAAAAAGACAAATAATGCATGATTCTACTTGTATGAAGTATCTAAAATTAAGTGAGAATCAAATTAATAGAAACCAGAAGTAGAATACTGGTTGCCAGTGGCTGGGAGAAGAGGGAAAAGGAAAGTTACTAATCAAATGGTATAAAGTTTCAGTCAAGGAAGCCAAATATATACCAAACAATAAGCTATTAGGTATTGTACACTTAACATTTTGTTAAGAGGTTAGGTCTTATGTTAGATATTCTTGCTACAGTGAAAGAAAAAAGTTTATGACTAAGTTGCTGTCAATGTTTCTATAAAACTTGAATTAAATTTTAATATTCTGTCTAAAACAGGAAGAAATTTAAAAATACTTTAAAAATGTCTCACCACAGACACACAGTCTCCCCATAAAAAAACAAACAAAAACAAACAAATAAACAAAAAACTTCTGTTAGGAGATGAATATGTTAATTAGCTTGACTGTAGTAATCATTGACTATGTATATGTATAACAAAATATCATATTATATACCTGAAATATATATATATATTTAAATAATATATTAAATATATTAATGTAATTAATTATATTATATAATTAATTAATTAATATATAATTAATATATATAATTATATATAATTATATATAATGTTTATAATTAATTATATTATATAATTAATTATAATTAATATCATTAAATATATTTAAATATATATAAATATATATTAAAATACAAAAACATATTTATTGTTGTTTAAATACTTTTGAAAATGTTTATGTTTGAGATAATTTTGGATTTCCAGAGTTGTTGCAAAATTAGAGAGTTCTGTATACCCTTCACGCATGTTCCCTATGTTAAAATCTTACAGACTCATAGATTAATTATCAAAACTAAAAAATTAATCTTGTACCGTTACATCAAAATAAGTAGATAGTATGTTAGGATTGGTTTTTCCACTAACACCCTTTCCTCTTTCAGGAACTAGTCCAATATTCCACATTTTATTTAGCTGTTGTCATCTCCTCCAATCTATGATAGTTCCTCAGTCTTTCATTTTTGACTGTAGCACTTTTGAAGAATACTGGTAAGTTACTTTGTAAAGTGTCCCTCTGTTTGGATTTGTCTTATGTTTTCTCATAATTAGATTGAAGATTTGCACTATTGAGTAGGACACTATGGAGACAACATGCCCTTCTCAGTGCATTATAACAGGGAGTATGTTAAGTTGTTATGTATCACGTGCTGTTAACCTTGTGATGACAGCCACTACTTACAGTTGATTCTTCACTGTAAAGTTACTAAATGTTTAAAGAGACATATTTTAAGACAATGCAGTATCTTGTTTCTGTTCAACTTGTTCCCACTCATTTTAGCATCTATTGATAAATCTTATCTAAGGCAATTATTACTGCTGTGTTTGAATGGTCATTTTCCATTTCCCTCATTCCTTCCACATTCATTAATTGGAATTCTTCTGGAAAGAATAGTTGACCCTTCTCCTTTATTCTTTTATATATTCAGTTTTTTATTAACATCAATATGGGCTCATGGGTACTTTGTTCCTTGGTTTATGAACTAACACTATCTTTATGTTCAAGTTGTTCCAGCTTTGTCCATTGGGAGCTCCTTCAGTTAGCTCTTGTGCTATTTATATAGGTTCCTTTCACACACACCACTTGTTGTCATCGTTGTTGTTCATTTTTTGAGCACTTCCTTACTTTCTAGAGCCACAGGATACTCTAGACTCTAATCTTATATTTTCCCTGCCTCAGCTCTAGAATCAACCAGCTTTCCAAGAATCCTAGTCCCTTTTACTGGACAATGGTGTTTAGAAATCAAATACTGGGGGTAGTTATGCTCATTATTATTGCTTCCAATCCTTTCAGGGGCTAGAGGTAGGAAATATATGTATGTATACTAACTTGTTTACATACACACATCTATATCTATCTATACTAACAACAACAAACCCATGAGTCCATATTATTACTCTGATTTCAGTTCAGAATCACAAGATTCCTTCTGGCCTTCCTTCCTTCTTTATTTCTAACTTCTTTTGCTCACTATCTTCATACCTACATATTGATTAACCCTAGTATATAAATAAAATAGTTTTAGAATTGTTCATTCATACTTCTGCTAGGAGTGAATTTACTAAGGGAAGTACAATGTTTGTAATTTGTTTTTAATATAGCCTTATAATATCCAGTGTTTCCTTAAATCAGATCCTTTATTTCCCATTCTTTTCATTAAATTATCATTTTTTATAATTTTATTTACCATTTGTTATTTTAAACAAGATATTAAAAATAAATTAATAAGAAAGCATATTGGGAATATGAAATTCTAGGGAAAGGTTACATAATAATTAGTATCACAACAATCAGGATTTGAAAAAAAAATAAGAACAGAAAGGGAGCCAATTTCCTAACATAGGTATATGTTCTCCAGGGTGAAGGTACCAGGAGGTAAAACACAGGAGACTCCCCAAATATTCTTTATTCTTGAACTTCATAGAAAATATTTCAAATAGTCAAGTAAAAAGTAGTGTTGCTATGTTTCAGCACAGCTAGCAGAACTGAACACTTTATCTATATTTTAGAAGACATCTCTCCCATTTCCCCACCTTGCAAGCCAACCTTAATAATCCATTAATATCAAGAGGCTTTCTCCACAGGGACAATAAGTGGAGTTTATGTCTGGATGCGGAAAGAGCAACTAGGTCTCTCTTGCTCTCTCACTTTCTTGCCGTTTGATTCTACCTACCTTGATTAAAACCATTCCTCAAAAAGCTGGGATCTTTATGTGCCTATTTTGTAGAGGGTCAAAGAATTTAGGTTAACCTAACCTTTGTATATTTGAGGTCTTCAAAAAGTTGAAGTGTTAAAATTTAAACATTGATAACTCTGATATTGTGATTTATAACATAAAAAAGACAGCCACAGGCTCACAATAGTCAGTCAAGAGACCCACATCAGCAAACCAAGGCTTAATACCTAATCTAACTGCAGTTTCAGCCCCCCAGGAATGTAATCTTTAACTAGTCAACATAGAATTTCTTGGTCAGCACTAGGAGATTTACTAACAGGTCCCTTCCATTTCCCTTAGGATGATCTTGCCTAAAACAATGGATTCCTTTGCCAATCATTTTCTTTTTCCCCATTTCCTCAATACCTTTAAAAAAATCTTTCCTTTCTTGTAGCTCTACAGAGCTCCTTTCTATTTACTAGGTGGGATGCTGTCTGATTCATGAATCATTCAATAAAGTCAATTTGATCTTTTAAATCACTCGGTTGAATTTTTGTTCCTTAACAATAACAGGAAATAAAGATTTGGTCTTTGTTCCCTCTTCTGGTACAGCGGTCCTAAAAACCCTTGGAATTTCCTCAGCGTTGAGAGCTTTTCTCATGTTTAATGAAGTGACTATCAGACCTCACCTAAGGATAGGGACTGGATGCCAGTGAATCAAACAAAGTGATTAGAGGTTGGAATTTTCTATCCCTCCTCTCACACCCTGCCTCCTGGGAGAAGAGAAGAGCTGGAGATTGACTTCAATCCTCAATGGCCAATTACTTAATCAATTATGCCGATGTAGTGAAGTCTCAAACGAACAAACAAACAAACAAACAAAAACACAACCCAAAGGACTAGGTTTGGAGAGGTTCCGTGTTGGTGAACATGTGGAGATGCTGGGAGAGAGGTGTTCAGAGAGCATGGAAGTTCTGGATACTTTCCCTATGCTTTGCCCTGTGCATCTCTTCCATCTGGCCATTATATCCTTTTATAATAAACCAGTGATCTAGTAAATAAAATGTTTTTCTGAGTTCTGTGAATAGCTCTATCAAATTAATTGAATGCAAGGAGAAGGGAACCTTTGATTTCAAGCCAGATAGTCAAAAGTACAGGTAACAAGCTGGACTTTCGATTGGCATCTGAAGTGAAAGGCAGTCATTAACCTGGGAATCTGATGCTATCTCCAGGTAAATAATGTTAGAATTGAGTTGAAATTTAGGACATTCAGTTGGCATCTGGGGAGAGTTGGAAAATAGATGATGTGAGGAAAGCCCCATCCCCACACTGGAATGGTTCCACAATCATGAATGACCAAGGAGTGGCTCTGAAAGAAACAGAAAGTAGCTGCTGAATGTTATTCTCAGAATTTACATGAACTTAAGCAAAAGAATACAGCTGTGCTCTTCAGCTATGGATATGTTAGGTTTGTCACATAATCTAAAATAAGAAGATGCTGTATACAGCTATATAATCCTTAACTTTGAAATCATCTCTGTCATACTTTACACTAATCACTATAATTTTTAAATACCACACTCTCACTGAAATCACAAAATCTCAACTCTTGGGAGTCTTAGTATTTTGCAAATATTGTTTGACAATTATCATTTACCAATATCACAGTATTGGAACTGCTAGATTTATCTCTTTGGTCCTTTCACCCTTGAATGCCACTTGCAATTATGAAAAAAATGGTAGACAGATTTTGGTACACTATGGAATTCATTTCCTGGTATCTTAGTGTAGTTGATGAAGAACAGTATACACTTAAAGTACTATGTTCAGTCTTGGCTGTAACAGTTGTGCTTTTTAAAATTCAGTTAGAACTAACTGAAATGTATTGTATTCCTCTAAGAATGAGCAGATATACAAGTAAACAAATAGTCAATAAAAATAAAACTCTTAAATAACAATCTTATCATTCATATTTGTCTCCTTGGAAAAATTTCCTCATTTTATCCTGCTGTTTAAATTATCTATCTTTATGATATGAATAGTCCTTAACTGTATATAATAAAAGCTTTCATATTTTTGATACTTAGAGGCAACTATAAAAATCTAGGTGGACATTTATTTTATGAAAATTTGAGCAATAAAATCAGAGGTCTTTTTTTCTTTCTAAAAAAAATAGAATCTGTGTGTCTTCTTTTTTTGATAGTTCATATCTCAAAACTTGTCCTTGGCTTTGTGAAAATGGCATCATACACAGCATAACAGGGAAGTGGAATTCAAGTTGCGAATCTCATCAAGCTAAAGATACTAGGTTGGCTTGAAATTTAATAATAGGGCTGCCTCATAGCCTTTAAAAGCCATTTAATAATAGATATGAGATAATAAGTCTATTTTTTCCCAGAAAAATCTCTTTAAAGTTCCTACAACTATAAAAATAGTTCTAATGAAAAGAAAAAAAAAAACATAGACATGCTGATCTCGTTTCAAGGAGCAATTTAAGCACAATTCCTGACTTCAACATGGCCCACAAAATAACTTTGACGTGAATCACAAGAGAACAAGGAATTTTAAGGGAAAACTATTTCAAAATAGTTGAAACAATTTGGCAACATCATGAAACATATCTAAAAGTAATTATACTTCATTGATGATGTGATATACTCAAACTCGAGACACAGAAATCAGGGAGCTCTAAACAGCTCCTCATTTGTTCCTTCCCTCAATGTGGATGTTTGAAAACTAAGGAGCAGAGGTTAGCTGATTCATCCTAGTTACACAATAAATTCTGGCTTATGTTGCACCTGATTCCAACTATAGCTTTATGATATACTATAGATTTTTCCTTTCTTTTCTTTCTTTTCTCTTTGTATCTTTCTTACCCTGTCTCCTTGTCTCTGTCTCTGTCTCTGTCTCTTTGCCATGTACTATAATATGCTATTATATATCTATAACACAAAATAAAACAACTTAAACACAGAATAATATCACAAGAATCCAGGGTGCCTGGGTGGCTCAGTTAAGCATCTGACTTTTGATTTTGGCTCAGGTCATGATCTCATGGTTCGTGAGTTTGAACCTAACATCCAGCTCTCTTCTGTCAGCATGGAGCCTGCTTCAGATCCTGTGTCTCCCTCACTCTGCTCACTCTCTCTCTCTCTCTCTCCCTCAAAAATAAAATAAACCTTTAAAAAAGTGTTACAAGAATTCATATTTTATAATATTCATAACTGGTTTTCTATTAAAGTAATATTCACCGGGGTAGAAAACTTTGTTTTTAATTTCAAGGTTTTGTCTTTGTTACTGTCACTGCCATCTAAGATCTCTATTGGGATTGTATTTGCTGTATTAAGTAATGAATAAGGGTGAAAAGTTAACTTAATGGGCCTGGGGACACCTGATGTCAAATGGAGGTTATTTCATTTGTCAGTATGAGACAGGACAACATTAGTTCTGCTCAGTTACTTGTTTCTAGAGCTAGACATTAGCCTTGTGTTTGGTGAATCTGCCTGCTATTGTTTGCAAAGCTGCCTATCCAAATATATCAGGCATATTAATCAAATGTGGATTGAGGTAATTTACTAATGGTGAGAATGAAAATAAATGTAGACTACATCCAAATAACTCACCAGTGAAAATACCAAGGCTTGGTCAATCTTACTTGCATCATTACCTTGCAAAATGTTGTCTATAATGCAGCTAAACATTCAAACCAGTAACCATGGATCTTAAATTTAGCTGAAATTATTTTAATATGCTGACTACATGTTATATAAGCAAGTAGAAAATTTGATTGACTGTCATCTTAAACTTTAACCATTTTATTTTGCAAATAAGAAAACCAATGCTCAGAAAGCTTATTTAACTTAGTCAATATCAAAAAGGGAATGGTAGGACCCCAAAAATTCAGTCAAGTTTTCAATTTCTATTATAACATATAGTTGGTGATATAGCCTATAAAGCACTTACTTTACCTAAATTCCAATCTCAAGTAATCAATTTTCAACTTATAAAAACATATTTTAAAAAACATATAAGCTTAATATTCAATATTACATATATTATATGTATACCATATATATGATGTATATAAAATTATTTATATATGTACAATACAATACAATACAATACAATACAATACCTGTAAAATTTACATGAGGTGCCTTGGAGAAAAAGTCAGTATGCGGTAGAACTCAGTACCTTTGCATTAATTCTTGGCTATGAGGATATCTAGCCTTTTCCCACATTTTCTCCTTTAGGTCTTCAAAAAGAAGAACCAGTCTTTCTGAAAACTGCTCTAGAGCAAAAGTCTTCTAGTTCATGAGTCGTACCCTAGTTCTATAACATCAAAATCTTGCTTTTCTCTATACTACTTGATATTTATCATCACAAATAAGAAATTCCTCTATGTATCCTGTTATTATGGGTTGATTTATGCTTCCCAGAAAGATATCCTAGAATATGACCTTATTTGGAAATATGGTCTTTACAGATGTATTCAAGTTCAAATCAGGTCATTAGGACAGATCATAATTCAGTGTGAGTGGTGTCCTTAAGTGGGAGGTTTGGAGATAGAGCCAGACACAGTGGAGACGATGTTAAAATGTGCAGGGAACACCGTATGACGCATTGATAAACCAAAGAAAATCAAAGACTGCCAGCAAGCTATCAGAAGCCAGGAGGAGGTAAGGAAGAATACCCCTATAGGTTTCAGAGGGAGCTAGCTTAGCCAAAACTTTGATTTCAGACTTCTGGCCTCCAGACTGCAAGACAATAATTTTTTTGTTTATTTAAGCCATTCAGTTTGTGGTACTCTGTTACAGCAGATCTAGGAAACTGATACATATCACAAACCAAAATAATTAGGAGAAATTATATTGGCTTTTAGAAATTTACTTCAGTTGCAAGTTTCTTCCTCTCAAATTACAGAAACCCAAACTGAACACATTGTTTTCCTTCTAGCTCACTCTGGTCCATTTTTCAGATAGCATCTTGGAAAGAACAGCACAAATGGTTCTGTTTTTGTTTTGTTTTCAAGAAGTAAGTATAAGAAAAGGTCACCTAGATAATATTTTTTTTCTTTGGTGGAAATATGTTAGGATCACTGCCAAATATTTGAATGCATATTTAAATATACATCTGTATCAATTGGGCCCCAACAAGCCACTTGGTTTGAGGAGATAGCTATCTATCCACAGATGTACTGAAGTTGTCCTTCTCTCATTTCTTCCTTCTATCAGTCATTAAGTGCTTACATATGATAATTTTTCCAAAATGCCTAAGTCATCTTTTCTCTAAATCTGGCTACTTCTTAGTTCAAGATTTCATTGTCCCTTAATAGGCTCTTCACTGATCACTTTTCTCCTTTTTTTTTTTTTTCCAACTTTTATTTATTTATTTATTTATTTTTTATTTATTTTTGGGACAGAGAGAGACAGAGCATGAACGGGGGAGGGGCAGAGAGAGAGAGGGAGACACAGAATCGGAAACAGGCTCCAGGCTCTGAGCCATCAGCCCAGAGCCTGACGCGGGGCTCGAACTCACGGACCGCGAGATCGTGACCTGGCTGAAGTCGGACGCTTAACCGACTGCGCCACCCAGGCGCCCCCACTTTTCTCCTTTTAACAGACCTGATAGAACTGAAAGATCGATTTTGTTCCTGTGATGGCAAAGGCTACCTGTTTCATAATGGCTATTATTGTTCATTCCAGGTGTTTTACATACTCCAACTCACTTAAATAGGAAAAGTACACTTGCTTAGAAAGTAAATAACCGACTTAAGGTCATACATCAAAAATGGGAGAGCTGAAATTCTGTTTCATTTCAAATTACATAAACCTTACTATATCATTAGAGTGATTTAATATTGGTCATTAGAAAAAAATACATTGGTTTTCAGATAGATTTTAAGTATTTTAGTTTCTTTATTATTTATTTATACTTTGGTTTTGATGATTTTTAAAACCACTGGATGTTATGTTCAAACTACTGGTAGATATGCAGCAATCAAGGAAGAGTTTCTAAATGCTTTGGGCCAATCCATTTCATTTGTATTTCAGTTCTTTCAGTGACATAACTTCTGGTGAAAAGGAGCCAAGTTAAAATTTTAGATAGTAGATAAAGGTTACTAGAGGTATTAACATTACACATCATAATGATTATAACTACACTTAAACTTGCACATTAGCTGGTTCATATATATAATCAATATGTACAAACACAGAAAAACTGGTTAATTTTTATGCTTGTAAAACTTCAGATGATTCTAAAGCAGAATAGAGATTTTGACTTTTCAAAACCTAGTACCTCTATATTGTGACAATGGCTACAAAATAGGGTGTTAGCATACATCTTTAGATGTATCTGTGTGTGTTTGCATGTTGATACACTTATCCTGAAGGATTGGGTGATCTAAAGTAACTTTTGGCTCCAGGAACATGGGTACTGGTAGGATGACTATAGCACTTGCCATTAAACAGGGAGACTTTTAAGAGGGAAGAGAGGTGAAGAGCTTCTTTAACAATGATGCTGGACAACAAGCATAATATCAGACTTCGATGTATGTGAATTCAGGCATATAGTCACTCTACTTATGCACAAAAATTGATATTGCAATAAGTTAAAGGAAGTGGGAGATGAGAAGAATATTTTAAAATATTTTTTTTACTAAGAAATAGCAAGGAATCATGTAGAATGGCAATGAAAGCAATACAGTGTTCGCTGTAAACTTCATTCAAGTATGTTTATAAAAATCTATACACTTTTCCTTGAAAAATGTTTCTCACAACTGAGTATAGTAAAATACTCTACCACTTTCTTTCTGATAAATTCCCTGCTCATAGAGAAGCGGGTGATTCTGTTGATAGTCACCACTAAATCAGAAAAACAGCTCATGAGTCTATCTTTGGGCTCTGATTTTTCAAGATAGGAACAAAATGAACAAGTCTTGTTTTTCCTTTTTCTTATTAAAACAGTAGCACAGTTATTAGCCATCACTGGTACTACTTAGGAAGCTAACATTTACTTTGTGTATTCACCTGTTACTCAATTCAGGTGCCACATTTTTAAAGTATTGTTTAGAAACACAGCAACAAAAATGCTATACCCCCTTTTTTAGTAATCAGGGTCATTATCAAGTTAAATTGCTTCATATTCATCTTTATATAATTCTGAAATTTTAAATTCTGCCAATAGTCAAGCTTTTTAAAAAAAGCACACACTAACATAATTTGCTCATTAAAAAAAAAGAATATTATATATTACCTTTCAAGTGAGGGCTGTGGACATGCATTCTTTGCAAATGTAGATTTACTGGAACAAATTCTAATGTTTTCTCTCCTTTGCTGCTGCTTGATTTGAAAGAGGACCCTAAGTGGAAAAAAAAACCTGAACATTATTATTAAGTAAATAATAAATGTGTGTGTATGCACGTATGTTGAAAAGTATGCTTGATATAGAAAAATGTTACAAGGATTTCAGAAAGGAAAACATATTTGTATAAGCTGCTTTTCTTTACTGAAATTCAATTTATAAGTTCTCAGTTATTCTTATAAGAATACCATGAGATAAAATAGTGCAATTTGTTTCTTCCTGGTCTATCATGCCAAGAGGGTAGAGTTAGAAATAAAAGTTGTTTTTTTTTTTAAATTTTGGCTCTTCCATATCCATAACAACTATGTTTATTATTGTTTTCACCTAACATATATGAAATGGAATTTAGTTTGAATACGTAAAAAGTTTTTGCTTTCATACCTGTTTCCTTGCTAAGTTCTGTCAGAATATCTTGGTACATATTCACCATTTGATCACAGTGAGTAAGGACATTTTTCCGTAGATTGTCCCAGTGCGGAGAAAGCTCACCAAGTTCCTTTAGCTCCTGGTTTCTGTTAAGAATGGAAAAGAGGGGAAAATAATAATTTTGATCTTATGTCCACAGGCAAGGAACACTATAAAGGTTGCCAAATTAAAAAGAAACTGATTTACCATCCATTTCAGGAAAGTTTTATGCACTTATTAGAAAAAAAAATATTTTCTTACATCAGCCCTAACAATATCTTTCCAGATATGTCTCCTGAGGCAAGAGAAACAAAAGCAAAAATAAACTATTGGGACTACATCAAAAAAAACAAAAACAAAAACAAAAAACACTTCTACATAGCCAAGGAAAAAAACCAACAAAACTAAAAGGCAATCTATTGAATAGGAAAAGATATTTGCAAATGACATATCCAATAAAGGGTTAGTATCCTAAATATATAAAGAGTTTATACAGCTCAACACCAAAAAATCAAATAATCCAATTAAAAAATGGGCAGAAGACATGGATAGACATTTCTCCAAAGAAGACATACAGATGGGCAACAAACACATAAAAACTGCTCAATATCACTCATCATCAGGGAAATGCAAGTCAAAATCACACTGAGCTATAACCTCACACCTGTCAGAATGGCTAAAATAAAAAACTCAAGAAACAACAAGCATTGATGAGGATGTAGGAAAAAAAGGAACCCTCTTGCATTTTGGGGGGAAATGAAAACTGGTAAAACCACTGTGGAAAATAGTATAGACGTCCCTAAAAAGTAAAAAACAGAACTACCTTATGATCCAGTAGTTGCACTACTGGGTATTTACCCAAAGAATAAAAAAAAAAAAAAAATACTAATTCAAAAGGATTTTGCACCCTATGTTATAGTAGCATTATTTACAATAGCCAAATTATAGAAGCAACCCAAGTTTCCATCAATCGATGAATGGATAAAGAAGTAGTATATGTATGTATACAATAGAATATTAATCATAAAAAAGAATGGAATCTTGCCATTTCCAACAACATGGATAGATCTAGAGAGTAAAATGGTAAGTGAAATAAGCTAGTCAGAGAAAGACAAATATCATATGATTTCACTCATATGTGTAATTTAAGAAACAAAACAAACACATAAATGGAAAAAAAAAAGAGACAAACCAATAAACAGACTCTTAACTATGGAGAACAAACAGATGGTTATCAGAGAGGAGGTGGGTGTGGAGATGGATGAAATAGGCAAAGGGGATTAAGAGTACACTTATCTTGATGAGCACTGAGAAATATATGGAATTGTTGAACCATTATATTGTACACCTAAAATTAAATAACACTGTATGTTAACTACATTGGAATTAAAATAAAATAAATAATTTTAACACAAAGGAATATATGAGTAATTTAGGTCACCCAAACATTAAAGTTTTATATGGCAAAGAGGTAAAAAAAAAAATACAAGTTAAATAAATGTTTCCACTGGTAAAACTTCACAAAGATGGCAAAAACTTAACTATCCTCTATATATTTATATAATATATAAATATAATATATATAAATATATTATATATATAATATAATATAATATATTATATTATATTAATACATATATTATAAATTATATATATAATATATATTAAAATATTATACATTAATATATTAATATATATTATATATATAATATATATATATGACAATTCAGTTAAAAACCAAACACTAAAACCTCAATAGAAAAACAGCTAAATCCTAGACTTCAGCCATCCAAAATAAAATAACGTGGAAAAAAATAATGTGGGAAGGGCTATCTGACTAGGCCTGAAGGAAACACAAGATATTCCAGTAACCCAGTTTATTTATAATATAGCTGTAAAATATTTTAAAAGTCTATAAATGGTATAATCAGTTGTGATTTATTGGCCTCAGTTTCTCTCAAGAGGACAATTTAAGTAAATGCGGTATGCATGTTTTGTCTTTTCTTTATCAAAAGGAAGAGCTAATCCTGCCATTTAGGTTTTAATTATTACCTTTTATCTAATTCTCTAGCCTTTAGCCAAGTTAATTCAAATCATCAGAATGCCTTTTTAAATTATAATGATAAATAGTCTAACATGCTGCTTGGTTAGATCTCTTACTCATTTCTGTAACCTTTTACCAACAACATTTTCATGAGGCTAATTTAACCAGCAATAATGAACCTTCTTTGCTATTTTGGCTGTGAAACATGCTAAATACCAAGCTAATAAATTCAGAAGATGTAGAATCTCTAACATCCTGTTAAATGTAAGAATAATGGATGGTGTGCAAAAATGTGACTTGCTTTTAAATGCTCGTAGCTGCCTTTGTTTTGTTTCAATGGGGATGCAGTATAGTAGTGCTGCATCTTTGATCTGATGTCTCCACAATTTTGGCGAACATTAATCTCATTTTTAACTTTTCCATAGATTAACTTTCTTTAATTTTTTTTTTAACGTTTATTTATTTTTGAGACAGAGAGAGACAGAGCATGAACGGGGGAGGGGCAGAGAGAGAGGGAGACACAGAATCGGAAGCAGGCTCCAGGCTCTGAGCCATCAGCCCAGAGCCCGACGCGGGGCTCGAACTCCCGGACCGCGAGATCGTGACCTGAGCTGAAGTCGGATGCTTAACCGACTGAGCCACCCAGGCGCCCCTCCATAGATTAACTTTCATCACACAACATTTATGCGAGAAGAAGTGGTCAATTAATAGACAATAAGAGTTAAGAAAGTTCATGACCGAAGTTGAAGGGGAGACTGAAAAACTGGAGAGTCAAGTTCTCTGTGTGCACTCAAATGGCTGGACAAATTCAAATTCAGGACAAAACAACAACAACCAACACAAAAAAATAATTCCAAAAGCCTGAGATATCTAAGTCAAAAGATCTGGGCAATTAGGTCAGATATGAGATAGACAGCAACTGTGACATATCAACTTACATTATTTTCAATATACAGTTAAAATGAAAATGCTAGCTAAGTATTCCTATTTAATACTCATAGATGCACTATGGGTTTATAATTCATGTTGTCCCTGAATCCTTGTCAGAAAGAATAATGGAAAGAGAGGGAATGAGGGAGGGAAGGAAGGGTGGTAATGAAGCTGCTGAAGGCATTGTAGGATACTGGGGTGGGGTACGTCTCCTTCCCTAAGAGAAACCTGGCAAAGCATGGTCAGAAAAGTTTAGCGTTCTTGGGGACTTGAGATAAGCTAAAAGGAGTCCATAATGTGTTGTTTACAATTTATTACACTCCTCCAATATGTCAAAAATGATATACAGAAATCTATAGATGAAACCTGACATTCACTGCTCATTTCTGGCACTGAACAGCTACATGTTCTAAAAGGGAAAAACAACCAAATAAAGCTTCTCTGCATTGACGAAAACCCTCAAATACAGAGGAACTATAAAATAAAGGTATAATAAACCAGAGCAGAGTAATAAAAAGTTAGAAAACAAAATGGGACATAGTAAGAGGATAGTTGTAAGTTTAAGAAAAATGAAAGAAATTCATTACATTAATACACTAAAATAGACAAAGAGAGAAGGTACTTAGGGGTACTCAAATCAGGTAACTTTTCAGTTGGGAAGGTGAGGACTGTTTACACTACATTTTAATTTGTTACTCAATGAACAAAACTTGGGAGTTGAAGGACCTTGATTTGTATCTCAACCCAGGTTCTCTAGGAAGCAGAGACAGATCAAGCAATCCTAGGTCAGCAAAAGGGAGGTGAGAAGAGAAGTGCTGTAGGAGAAACAGAAAGTAGACATAAGGTGGGAGGTTACTGAGTTGGGCAGAACTTCACAAGAAAACATGGCTGGTTACTTGGTCATGTGAAACAGCTCTAGATAAGTCATACGGAACCAACGCACCTTGGAAAACTTTGTTAAATGGAAAAAGCAACATTTATATGCCAGTTCCTTACCACCTTCTATAGTATTTCATTGGTAAAGATTCATCCTATGAGACATTAACTCCTCTGCACTTCTGCTTGTCTCTTTTGGGTGGCCACTGGGGAAGCAATATCCCAGTGGAGATAGAACTGTCCTGGATCTAGTCATAGGTACCTGAACCATTCTGGATATAGATGCCATTGGGGGCATGCTAACACCTGGTCTTCACCCTGAGGGAGGCTGATATAGCTGGTGGTGTTAGGAAATAAGGTGACAATGGTGGCAGCATCTGGAGCCCTCCATTGGGCAAACAGTCAAAACTTGAGGACAAGTTAACGTTGGCCCATTATAGAAAAGTACATCAACTGGGCCCAGGAGAGGCCACCCCTTGTAGAACTTGCACTTCCATCACTCCCTGACATCCTTGTGGCATATAAAACATCATCCCTCATAACTTCCCTAAGAGGGAAGTTCAAGTATAATCCTTTCAAGTGATGACCAGATGCAATTCCCCAAAATGGAGTAATGAGCCAAGCTATAATATGAAATATTCCAGCAATCCTTGGGGCCTTAGTTGACATTCATCACCAATCTCTACCGCTCATTCTAGATTTTCCTCACATTCCTTTGGCACTTCAGCTGGTCTGGGGTGCTGCCTTGTGAGGTGATCCAGACATTAATCCCAAGTGATTAGGCCCTTAGTTTCTTTGCTTTTAAGGAATCTTAGTTACTGTAATCTCCCATGCACCTCTGGGCACGGAGCACATCTAAGTGCCAGGCATATTTCTCTTCACTCAGATTATGAAGCAGCAGCCCTATTTCCTCACAATGATAAGTATCCCTTGCCATCTTTGCTGGTCCATTGTAGTAGTAAGAAATGCATGATAATCAGACCACATGTGAACCACACATAGGTTTCAGATAAGTGGGACTCTATGGCTTACTGACAGAACTGCCCCTACCCATGCCTCAAGAACTAGGATTCTAATTGGCAAAGTCTAAGGTGGTAGGGAAAAGAAGCACAACTCCACTAGTGGGCATCGTGATTGATTGTAATAAGGGCTCCCCCTTTTTCCGAGAGCTGAGTATTCTACCTATGGTAGACATCCTCTATCAGCTGCTGGTTTAGCATACAAACTTCATCCTGGAGACCAGTACTCCAATCCTAAGGTTTTGTTCCCCTAAAACGGGGCCTTAGCTGAGCCTCTCATGGTTAATAATGTTCCACTACTGTATTAGATTTGTGGCTTTGGGGTGGTAGGGCATGCAGTAATTTCAAGCTCACTGTTGCACCTCCTTTGTTATAGCAAGTATCCTTTGGTAGAAACAATGTTATGTGGGACATCATATCATTGGTCCAGGCATTCTGAAAGCTGTCAGATGTGGGTAATGGCAGTGGCACTGTGAACAGTAAAGACACACACACATCCAAACTTTGTTTTACCTACTTAGGACAAATTGCCCTCCTCTCCAAGTTGAAAGAGATCTGATGTAATTGGCCTGCCACTAAGTAGTTGATGGGTCTTCCCTAGGAATGGCACTCTCTTAGGATTCACTCTCAGTTATATATTAGTGCTTGGTTAAGCTCTAGACAAAAAGTCTCAGTGATATGTGAATCACAAATAAAACTCAAAAAAGCAAAATTATTGACATGCATAGATGATAAAGGTCTTTTTGTGTATGTATATGTTTTATGTTACTGATTTCCCCCATTATTTGTCATTTTACCAACATATGTTACAGGTGGAACATATGTGTGTATGCCAGTTTACACCTGTCCTTCTGTCATAATTATTAGCATGTCTTTATTTTCAAAATATCTTGTTAGGCTGTCTAAGTTACAGGAAACCAAGGTTAATATAACTTTTTTCATCTTCTATTGTGATTATTAGCACATCCTTATTCTCAAAATATCCTGTTAGACTGTCCAAGTTACAGGATACCAGAATAAATGTAACTTTTTTGATATAGTTTTAAAAAATAACTATAAACTCACAGAATGTTACAGTTGGAAGGAAGTTCAGACAATAATGTGAAACCTCTTGTTTCACAGATGGAAGCATCTCAGTGAAACAGCTTGTTTGTCTCTGAGTCACTAGAATACCGAGTCTTTTAGACTATAATCCCCGTTTCCACTCTTTTCCTCAGCCCATATAATTCCCTGCTGTAAACACACACATAGACACAAAATTAAACTAAAAAACAAACAAACAAAAAAACCAGAGTGCCTTATTTATTGAAGGTACTTAATGAACATAAGCTGAATAAATGGGGTTTGGAAGGAGTGGGGCTATTGACTTCCGGAACTACATTTGTAAATTTTCATGTACTTTTTTTGTTTTAATTTTCATGTACTTTTAAAGTGAACTTTGAACAAAGGGTAAGTTATAGTTTGGTATTGTTATATCTGGACCTTTTAGTTAGAATGGTACAGCTACTAGGTATGCAGTGCATGGTAACTGATATTCCCTAAAATATGTTCAAGTGTATACTGGTGTCCAATATTACAAGACCCATAGCCAGAATCTTTGCATGTCTCCACATTTATCTGGGTAGCAATCTTGGGATTAATGTTACAGTTAAATAGTTACACATCTTCACTCTGCCTTTGGTGTGAATGGCAAAAGAGATGAGCTGTGTAAATGCATTTTTAATCCATAGAAAAATATTTTTAAAAATACTCCGTCCTCATCTGTAAACATTCTCATTTATTCACAGCAACAACAGCATCTACTTTTAAAAGCTGTCTCCTTCAACTGCTACTTTACAACAATAACGACAAAAATGTCTTTCTGGAAAATCCACTGCCCTCCTAAACACATACAATCTTTTATGAATTCATTACTTTGCTATCACTAGAACTCTACGTTTCAAAAAAATCTTCTAAGAGATAGGCTAGGACTCTCCTAGAGTCCAAGAAGTAGCCAAAAAAAAAAAAAAGATGTTGAAAGAAAAGACTGAATATTCAAATACTAATAAGCTTAGGCCTCATACACATTAAACATTTTTTTGGCATTTACTGCCATCCATTCCCTTTTATGTTGCTACCTGCAAAAATAATAGGTAAACCAGATAAAATAAATCTCAAAGGAGACAGATGATCACTAAGGCTTACTTGAAAAATATCTTTACACTCTGGATCTTGGCATTCCAACTGTAAAAGTGTGATATTCTTGATACTTGATGAAATATTCATGCCAATCTCTGCAAATAACCTCATGGTACACTGTTTGTCTACATGGCTTCTTTTGTCCTACCTTGTTTAAATATTTCAAAAATATAGGCTTTGCCTCTTCAGCAAAATCACAAGTTTCAGGAGGTCATTCTGATCCTCTGAACCTTCCATAAAGGAACACACTACTAAGCATATAATATGCTTGAAACACCAGACTATTAAATAGTGTAAGGAGAAAAATGAGATTAGAAACAAACAAACAACTCTATGAAGAACGAAGGGAAATAACTGAACACAAAATCAGTTCCAGGGAAACCTGAAGAAAAATAGCCAAACCTGTTTTAAAGTTTTTACATATAATTCATAAAACATTGGAAGGAATATTAAATAGATGGATAGTTTTTAAACTTCTTTCCCTACACCCTGTGGCTCAGGGACAGGGGAGGGTGTTGATGAAAGAGAAGTCAAGTACATGAACAGGCATCAGGACCTTTTCCTTATTCCAGCCAATCACCAGCTCCAATTGAATTTTTTTGATTAATACTGAAATTGCATGTACAGATCTTTTTTTAAAAATTTTATTTAGTTTTGAGAGAAACAGAAACAGCATGAGCAGGGGAGGGGCAGAGAGAGAGAATCCCAAGTAGGATCGGCACTGTCAGCACGGAGCCTGATGTGGGGCTCAAACTCACTTGAAACCATGAGATCGTGACCTGAGTCAAAACCAAGAGTCGGACACTTAATCGACTGAGCCACCCAGGTGCCCCCCCCCCATGTATAGTTCTGTATGAAAAAAATAAGTTTTTCCTGCTAAAAAAATAAGATTAGGTTTAAGATCACCAAAATAGAACATAGTTAAAAGAAGAGAATGTTTATCTTCTATTTACAACATAGTTTTAAAGCCTACTGATGATGTATTCAAGGAGAAATTCCAACAGCGGGAATATTTGCTCTAAGTCTGGGAGTGTGGTACACTGCCTTATTTATCTTTGTGTCCTACCACAGTCCTTAGTTTGTGGGAAGTTTTGAGCCTGATGACTGACTGAATGAAAGGTTTGCTTACAGACTGTTGTTGTTCAATCTTCCTGAAATTTGAGATCAAGTCAGAATATAAACTAACCTAAAAGTAGAATGTTGAGCTCTGTCCCAGTTAAAATGAATAAATGCAATAGATAAAATGAGATACTGTTGAGTCCTCTAACCTTGTATGATCTAGGTCTGCAACTCTGGATTGGTCATGTCTTCTTTAGGGATAGAGAAAGACCTGAAAATGTATCTTCATATGGCATTCCTTACTGTGATGGTTAATTTTATGTGTCAATTTGGCTGAATCACAAGGTATCCAGATATTTAGTTAAATGCTATGGTAGGTGTTTCTGGGTGAGATAAACATTTGAATTGGTATACTGAGCAAAGTACCTTGTCCTCACTAATTTTGGTAGGCCTCACCAAGCAGTTGAAGGGGTTTAGAGCAACAGGTTGACCCCTCCCTGAGTAAGAAAGAATTCTCTTGACTGGCTGACTTTGAACTAGGACATTGGCTTTTTCTTGCCTTTGCACTCAAATTGAAACAGTGGCTTTTCCTGGGCTTCATGCTCACTGGCCTTTGGATTAGAACTGTATCATAGACTCTCCTGGGTCTCCAGTTTGTGGACTTACCCTGAAGATGTTAAGATTTGCCAGCCATCATAACTGTGTGAGCCATTCCTTATAATAAATCTGTCTGTCTCTGTTTCTTTCTACACACACATACACACACACACACACACACACACACACACACAAGGTATTGATTCTGCTTCTCTGGAGAACCCTCACTAACACACTAACTATACAGGGATTCCATTACAAAGATTTCCTTCTGTTTGGGGCAAAATGTTGGGGAAATGGGGTGGGATGGAAAAATCTAGAGTGTAGTTCAGGACATTTCATGATCTTCTATCTCTCTTGCCATATTTTATAGATACTCCTGATTAATCTTCAACAAAGAAGAAAAGAATTCAATGGGAAAAAGACAGTCTTTTCAACAAATGGGGCTGGACAGCTATATGCAAAAGAATGAAATTGGACCACTTTCTTACAACATAAACAAAAATAATCTCAAAATGGATTAAGGACCTATATGTGAGACATGAAAATCCTAGAAGAGAGCACAGGTAGTAATTTCTCTGACATTGGCCACAGCAACATCTTTCTAGACTTCTTCAAAAGAAAAATGACTATAGAGTTGCTTAGCTCGTCTAAGGGACATGCACAAGAAATCTCTCTAGTGCTTAAGTCACTGCTCCATATGTGAGCACCTCTTTTACTAGGACTGTGAACCCAGAATAATAAAATTTTAAAACCTGAGTATGTAAATTCAAAAATTCCTGAAATTATGAAAAGTAATCAGTGTAAGAAAGAGTAACTGAGAATAATAGTTAATTCATTTACAAGAATGTAGGAGGACCAAATAGCCTGATAAAAATTCATATACCAAAGGCCCAGTAAAAAAGGCATTAAAATGTTATTTGAAATTGTTATTACCTCAGTAAATAGAAATATTTCCCCACAATGAGCTGCACAATACCACTTTGTAGAATAAAAATAGCTATACAATTTAACCAGAGCCTTCTGGTAGTTATCATACTCTAAAACTACATGCGGGCATACACGGGTACAAAGTGTAATAGCCAGGTTGCTTTCATTTATTGAGCAAAGTTAGACCTTAAATCAAACCTAAAAGAATCATAACAGAATTTACCCATTAGGGAAAAAAAATTAAACACTAAACAGTCAATGAAGAATAGATGACATAAATGACTCGGGGGTGGCTTCAATTTCATAAAGTGGTTGGGTGACACCATAAAGCTGAACAAAGTTCAACTAGATGTCAAGTTTCACAATATTTTTCACAGTATGTTCAACCCACAATTCAAACCGTCTGTGCTTGAACCCATGTGGGGATAAAAATTGCAGCCATAAATCACAGGCTTTGAAAAAAAGTGCATTAAAAAAATGACAACGTGGTTAATGTTGCAGTCCGTGAGTCACTATTTCACTGAAAAATGATGGGATATTCTGAATGGTCACTCCTTCTGATTTTCACCTGACATTAAAATAAGCAGCCGTTGTACTGTATATTCAAGAAGGTTTCAAGTTATGTACAAAGACTAAACGCTGGAACACAGTAACTACAGGGTTTAGTTGTAATCACTGTAGCAGTTTGTACTGATGAATAGCCAGATCCCATCATTTAGTTTTATGTAACTGTGTTAGAAAACAATGAGGGATAAAAATAAGCATGTCTTATTCTATCTTAAAAATCTATTTGCTGTTCCTGATCAAGGTGATTTGGTGTTTATTTACTTCTTTTTTTTTTTTTTTTTTACTGTTTACTTATTTTTGAGAGTGACAGAGACAGAGCGCGAGTGGGGGAGGACAGAGAGAGAGGGAGACACAGAATCCTAAGCAAGCTCCAGGCTCTGAGCTGTCAGAACAGAGCCAGATGCGGGGCTGAAACCCACGAACGTGAGATCATGACCTGAGCTAAGGCCAGTCACTTAACTGACTGAGCCACCCAGGCGGCCCGGTGTCTATTTACTTTTAAGTAACATCTTATTTACACTTTGAAGTTTGTTTTCAAGTTATCAAAGATGGATGATATATATATATATATATATATATATATTTAATATCTTAAAGTTCAGTGTTCCACTGGTGTTTAAAGTGTGGCATATAATGTGAAGTCTGTCTGAAATCCACATATATTAAATGCATGTCTTTTCATTCTGGGTATCCATGAAAACTATGAACTGTACCTGAAAGTTCAGGGGGCAAAGCAAAAAACTGTGCTGGCACTCTCAGCACCTTTCCATTACTCGTGCTTATAAGCTTAGAAATTGAAACCATTTCAGGCTGTTTTCCCTTCCCTTTCCATCCCTAAACCTGGAGTGCCAGACACCTCCTAGTCAAGTTTCATAATTAGATGCCATTCAAGTGGCTCCACAAGATGCTTGGCAGTGAGTCTCTTTGGTGAGCACTGTAAGGCATTCCAAGTAACCAAAAATACTTCTGTATAGAATGTATCTCTTCTTTATTTTCAAAACAAACCTTGGACATAATCATTCCAGAGCCAGCTGGACTAAGCACAATTAAAATTTCAGGTCGACTCAGCACATTTCAAGTGCTTATTAGTCACATAGCTATCATCTTCAAGTAGAGAACATTTCTAACATCATGAAAAGTTCTATTGAATGACATCGCTTTAGACAAATGAGAAGAATAGAATTGAGAAGTGAAGTGATTTATTGAATGCCATATTGCTAGTAAGTGGCAGAATCAAGACTTGTGCCCAGGTTTTGTGACTATAAATCTTGCTCTCTTTATTTTTTTAATTTTTTTAATGTTTGTTTATTTTTGGAGAGAGAGAGAAAGAGTGTGAGTGGGGGAGGGACAGAGAGAGAGGGAGACACAGAATCTGAAGCAGGCTCCAGGTTCCACACTATCAGCACAGAGACCGACAAGGGGCTCCAACTCACAAACCATGAGATCATGACTTGAGCCAAAGTCGGATGCCTAACCCTTGTTCTCTTTTTTATTTTAATTCCTGGTGAGTATGGTTTCTTCCTGAATAGGAAGACTGAAATCTCTCACTTGAGGGACTCACCTGAATGCAACTTATATTCAGCTCAACAGAGGGCTCACTCAAATATTTTGCTGAAGTGTTCACTTACCAGCCAGCCTTGGCTACCATAATTCCCAAGTATGTCAACAACAGAACAAAATTCTTATTTATTTTCTATTAATTTAAAAAAATACGCTGTGTTTATTATGGTTATTTATGTCAGGCAATGTAATAAGAAGTTAACAAATATTCATTCATTCAATATGCATAACAGCCCATTGAAATAGGTATTATTATTATCTTCATTTTACAAATGAGGAAAATTAAACTTAGAGAAGTAATTTACCCAAGGTCACCCAGATAGTGAGTAGCAGAACCATGATTAACCCAGGAGATATGTCTTTGGTGTCCATGTTTTAAACTAGTATACTAGATGGATTCTCCATTAGAAACATTATACAATATGGGTGGCTCAGTCATTTAAGCATCCGACTCTTGACTTCGGCTCAGGTGATGATCTCACGGTTTGTGAGTTGGAGCCCCACATCTGTGCTGACAGCACAGAGCCTGCTTGGGATTCTGCCTCCCTTTCTCTTTGCCCCTCCGCTGCTTGCTCTCTCTCTCTCTCAAAATAAAATAAAAAGAAATTAAAAAAAGAAACTTTATACAATCTCATTCCCACTAGAAATCACTGCACAGAACATGTATCTTGATACTACAACTTGGAAAAACAGAATAAGAAAACCTTTTATCTTTTACCTGCAAATGTAAAGTAGAAAGCTTGATGTCACCCTTCTCATTCTCCACACTAAATTCTAACGGGCAGGAAGAAAGAGTTTTATACTGTAGTCCTTCTTTAGATGCCACTGTTGTTTATTCTGCATCTGTGTTGTCCAGTAAAACTGTGTGTGATAATAGGAATGTTCGATAGCTGTGCTATTTAATATGATGGCTATTTAGTCATATGTGACTATCGAGCATTTGAAAGGTGACTAAGGTAACTACAGAATGGAATCTTAAATTTCATTTAATGTTAATAAATTTTAACTTAAGTTTAAATAGCCATATGGGGCAAATGGCTACTGTATTGGATAGCACAGACCCAGATGGTCCAGCTGAGAACCTGTCAGGAATCCTTTCTTTCTTCTAAACCGCATGCTCACCTACTATCAGCGACATATACCAATCTATTCAGTCATGCAGGCCAGAATGCTTGAGTCATCCTGAGCACTTTACCTCCAGATATAATCCGTCAGGAAGCTCTGTTGATTTTAGCTGCTTAAAAATGCACAGATGTATGTATACTTCTCCATTTCTCCCACTACCACCCTGGCCTAAGCCACTATAATTATCAGCCTAGGCAACAACAATACCACCTACATTGTTTTATCCCTCTACATTTGCCTCCCTTTTCCTTAAATTTATTTGAGAGACAGAGAGAGAGAGAGAGAGAGCAAGAGAGCACGAGCTAGCGCAAGCAGGGATGGAGCAGAGGGAGAAAGACAGAAAGAATCCAAAGTCAGCGCAGAGCCCAATGCAGTGAGATCATGACCCAAGCCCAAAAGGAGAGTCAGACGCTCAACCAGCTGAGCCACCCAGGTGCCCCTCCTCCCTTTTTCTAAATGCAACCATATCATTCTCTGATAACAGTTTCACTTGTTCTTAGGAACAATATTGCATTACCGAGGGCTTATTCTATGCTAGATATTATGCTAGATTTTAGAAATAACACAAGAAAATTGACAAGTTCTTCCTTTTCTATGGCCTAGAAGTCCCCAATTAATTTTCAGCCTGATTCTCATTCCAAAATCACTGTTTCAGCTCCAAACACACCAGCTTTGTGGCTGAAGACATGCCCAGCCTGCTTTTCTGCCCACTGCAAATTTGTGGTAACACATAATGCACATACCTATGAGATGTGCCAGGTTAGTAAGCTAGAGGAGGTTAAAATAAATTATAGCCTCAGTTGTGTGTCTGAAGCACTATAGCATTCAGCTAAGATCAACAATAGCAATAGGTTTGCTATATGAAGTGTCTACTGTGTATGTGATTCTTTACATGAATGGTAAGAGTGGTTTCCACATACTAAAGGTCTATGAATGCATGTAGCAGGCCATGTCACATAGCTATTATATGTCACGTAGCTAATTGTGCCATGTCACATAGCTATTAAGTAGAGTTTGGGAAAGCCAGCTTTCAAACCCAGAGCTGTACTTACACACACACACACACACACACACACACACACACACACACCTCAAAACAAAACCCTAGAGTCTCCTGATTGCTCATTTAATTACTACAGTAGTCTTATAAGACAAGTGATAATGTTATTACCTACAAAAATGTAGAAATTGAAAGATTAAGTAATTTTCTATAATCATAAGCATGTATTGAGTGGCAGAAGTTTTTGAACTAAGGTCCATAGTAATTCCAATTCTGTGTTTTTACCATTACAGCACACTTTCCCCTGCTCATTCCATTTTAAATAATCTTGGCACAATAGGGAAAAAAAAACCTCTAAATGAGTTTTGCCATATTTGCTCCTGTGTAGATATCGTAATATTCAAACAGCAAAATAAAACACATATTTCTATCGCCAGCTTGACAATACTAAGTGCTCTACAGGACCTCTCATTAAATGATACCAAGAATCCATAACAATGAACTTAATGGCACACAGCATCTGCCCTGGATCCTGGGAGGCGGGAGGGCAAATGCACTTTCCATGATAAATAACACACCACATAGTATTCCAACTGAGCATCAACACTGCATGAAGAAAAACGAACAGAAGAAATAACACTAATTGGATATGAATCACCAGTGGAGTCCTCATGTAATATTTTTTATTCCTCATTTTTGGATCTTTAGGACTAAAGATTTTTCTCAGAGTGAGCAAGCAAGAGAGATAGAGAAAAAAGTACCACGAGAAACAAAGTGGAAGAGAACATTGTAAAACACTATGAGATTCATCAGTTTGAGGTCTATTTGATATATATGAGATTTAAACAGAATGACTGGAGGGGCGCCTGGGTGGCGCAGTCGGTTAAGCGTCCGACTTCAGCCAGGTCACGATCTCGCGGTCCGTGAGTTCGAGCCCCGCGTCAGGCTCTGGGCTGATGGCTCAGAGCCTGGAGCCTGTTTCCGATTCTGTGTCTCCCTCTCTCTCTGCCCCTCCCCCGTTCATGCTCTGTCTCTCTCTGTCCCAAAAATAAATTAAAAATGTTGAAAAAAAAAAAAAAAAACAAAAAATAAACAGAATGACTGGCTCCCTATCACTTTTACCACTGAGCAGTGTTTTTTTTAAGGTCAGTAAAGATTTTCAGTGTGCCTTTATTTTATTCAAGAATGCAAATGTTGGGGCGCCTGGGTGGCTCAGTCGGTTAAGCGTCCGACTTCAGCTCAGGTCACGATCTCACGGTCTGTGAGTTCGAGCCCCGCGTCGGGCTCTGGGCTGATGGCTCAGAGCCTGGAGCCTGCTTCCGGTTCTGTGTCTCCCTCTCTCTCTGCTCCTCCCCCGTTCATGCTCTGTCTCTCTCTGTCTCAAAAATAAATAAACGTTAAAAAAAAATTAAAAAAAAAAAAGAATGCAAATGTTGATAGACCTCTCAAAAGGCATGTGGTTCAGCCACACCAGATTAAATAAGGCATGGGATGAGGCTGGAGAAGTAAGTAGACACAAGGTCCTGCTTGCCTCGTAGGCCATGTAAAGGCGAAGCCCGTCTGGTGATTAATAAATCTTGAAACAAAGCACATAAATTATATTTTAGAATGTTAGACCATGTCAAATGCACAGGTTGGGTCATTATGTTGTATAATCCTACCGTGTGTCTTTTGTATCATGAGGATGTTTTCGAACAAGAATTTACCTGAATATATTCTACTTTTAGTTTATAATTCTTAATACATAATCTTAACACTTTTAAGAAAAGGCACTTCTGTAGTATTATCATTTTGAAATAAAATGAACTTTTATATGAGATTCATAAAATGCATTAAGATAAGGTAGAAAGTGAGAAATATTTTCTGCATTTGTCTCAAACTAGATATAATGCTTAGGAAACCAATTTAACAGCATATGATAATATTTAAGTAAGCATGTAGAACATGTCTCTAAAGCATCTATCTCTATGCAACAGCTAGGCTTTCAGCCTGGAATTTCAAAATATCTTACCAAAAAACCTTTTTCATATATAAGAATACACTATGTTCAAGAAATAGATTTAAGATATAGATATATATCTACATAGATACACTTATATAATAATATAATAATAATGTAGCTATAATATGGCTATATTAATATCTATAATAGTAGAGGTATAGAATACAGAACACTTGACATGTACAGTGTTAAACAAAATTGTTTAACTTTATTGATATAAAATATTTTATCACTATAAATTTAGTATATGTGCAATATTTACAAACACTAATATATAAGACAAAGCGGGTACATTATCCCTAAGAGGTAGTAATAAAACTTGAAAGTTTATATGTCCCAAACACTATCACATTTTTCCCTACTAAAGTATTTTGGTTCATATTTTTTATATTTTATTTACAAGATTGTTTCTCTGCATCATACATATAATATTTATATTTTATGTAAAACCTAAGAAAGCCTTAAAGTTCATTGATATAAGATATTCTTATCTTTTCTTCTAAACTCCCAATGTACATGCCAGAAAGTTTCTCTTTCCCCAACCATGAGATCAAAAGACAAAAATGAATGACATAAATCAAACTAATTTTTCCCCTGGGGAGTTTTATGGACCATAGGGTTTATGTTCACTGAAATATTTCATTTATTTAAAACTTGTTATACCAAACTAGGTTTTCATATATTTTATAGTGTAGAAATGTACACTTATTTTTTAATATAAAGCCAAACACTATATGGCCATAGAACCTCCCGTCCAAATGGTTGTGTATGCACACCATGATTTGTATATTTGTAGCTGTCATGAAGCTTCAGCTCTACAAACACCAGCATTTTATCTAGTAACTAACATATTTCAGTGTAGACTGAGCACAGCAAACCTTTAAAGTAGGACAAAATCCAAAGAAAACACTCAACATAAACAAAATATGTGGCGACACTAGAACAAACTATAAAAATTTTATAGGTGGTAGTTTGGCAAGACCTACATGACTTGTTTGTGTGCAAGCCAAGCTGAAGGACAGTAAAACTTAGAGCATTATAAATACAGGCAAAGATGCACATAAACACACACACACACACACACACACACACACACACGCTTTCACGCTTTCTACATATTTAGAATCTCTGAGTTGTCTTTAACATGTCATTCTTCTTTTCTTTTCCATTATATTTCTTTTCCATAATAAATAAGCCAGTTGCCATTTCCCCCTATCCTTAAGGCATGCTAGATCAAATAACTGGTCTGTTTTTTAACACTAACCCTGTATGTATCATGATTATGAAGTAATTCAGTAAACTTCTCAAAAGCAAAGTGTTACAGTGAGTACTTTGTAAGCAGAACCTCCCCCTTCCCTTCCCAACACATAATTGTAGTATGGGTCTCAAGAGATTAAATATCAAGGCTGTCTCAAGAAAACTCATACTGGAAATCTGAATTTTATAATATTTTCAATCAGATGTGACCCATGAATTTTCAGAAGATAAAGCCACAGGCAGAAAAGCCATTAGTAGACTGTTGCACTATCACAGGCAATACATGATGGTGGTTGGGATTAGAGCAGGTGGAGTGAACATGTACAAAAAATGAATAAATGAGTTTTTTATGTTGTACACTTGAAATTAATATGTTATATATCAAATATGTCTCAAAAAAGAGAAAAATAACCAAAACAGAAAAAACAACAGCACATAGTTCATGCAAAAGGCTGTTTCAAAAAAAGAAAGAAGATAATAAGGACAAAACTAGAAATAACTAAGACAACAGGAAGACTAGAATTGATAAGTCCACAAGAATTCTCTTTCAAAAAATCAATAAAAATAAAGTATATTAATCTTTACAATAAGCATACAGAAGTTTTTTATACATGAAAAACTAAAATAGTGTTTTGTATGCATAAAAGAAGATTTTAGCAGGCCATATTCTTGAATCTAAAGAGCAAAGATTCCAAATATTCAGTTCTTTTAAAAGTAATTTTGTTGTTGTCACTGTTTAATTTTCTTAATTACTTTGGTGTTGACAATGGAGAAACATGGAAACTAGCAAGTATAATAAGGAGGTAAGAGAAATGGAACATTGAAAAAGTGATATTGAAAATACTAAGTTTTTAGAAATACAGCTAATTTGGCATTGCATTTTATAAATGTAATCTAATAAGTCCCAGATAATTAAAATTTATTTATTTTTAAGTTTTTAATTTAATTATTTTGAGAGAGACAGAGACAGTACAAGTTGGGGAGGGGCAGACAGAGGGGAAGAGAGAGAGAATCCCAAGCAGGTTCTGCGCTGCCAGCACAGGGTCAAATGCAGGGCTCGAAACCCATGGAGCCATGGGTTCACGACGTGAGCCAAAACCAAGAGCTTAACTGACTGAGCCACCCAAGCACCCCACCAGATAATTAAAATTTTAAATGTAAAACAATTAAACAAAAATGTTGAAAGTGTTAATATTGAACTGAACTCAAAATAAAGGGAAGCTTTCGAAGTACCCCAAAAGGCCACGTAGAGTCCATGACATTTATTTCAGTGGTTTCCTGTCAGCCCATGATAGAAACCACTAGGCATCCAAAAGACACTGCAAGGAATCAAGAATCCTTTTGTCACAGTTGCCATGAAAACAGAGTAAGCCCATCCTCATTTACCTACATATTTTCTTGAGGTAGGGAAGGGGGAAAACTTAAATTCTAAATGGTAATTTTCCAAAACAAAACAATAACAAAAACAAAAAACAAAAAAGTCATCCACAATTTTTAGACCAAGTCTGAGGGAGAACTAAATTTTGAATAGACTTCGATGTTTGAATGTAAACTGTTTAAATTAAAAGAAATCAAGATATGGTTAGCTGGCAAGTCTATTCTTTGATTGTAAGAGTTTATGTATTTGCTTTCTATTGCTGTGTAGAAAATTACTATTCTAAAACCATCATCCAGAGATAACCATTTTTATTATCTTCATATACATGTAACTAATGCTCTAGTATGTTTCTAGTCTATTTTTCCTTCTAGTTATTTATATATCAATAAAAATTAAGATGCAAAAATTTTCACTATTTACTGTCCTACACTTTTATTTAACATATAGTAGAATCACAGATTTATTCATAATACAACTCAGATGTGCAAGGAAAATTAACCATGATACCAGAGCATGATGGTCATAGGTACCATAATTCTGCTTCCCACAATAAGACTTATGAAAATGAGAGTAGATATAAAAAATAAAGATACAATATCCCTTCTGGGTGGTCGATTTAGAGGAAATTTACTGGGGTTTTTTTTTGGCCATTTTCTAGAGTGTGCATATATCATTTTTTTATGGAAAAAATCCAATATAATATAATATAATTTTCCCAGGACAGATTTCCAAGGATGCAAATGAAGTGCTTTGTACTGTTTAGAAGTACTAAAAGATAGCAGCACTATGCCACCCGCAGTCTTCATCAAAGAAAGTAAGACAGTTCATCTAAGTTGTGAGGTTTAGGAGGGAGGTTGAGGTGAGTAAAGTACTTTCTGGGATCTGAGTAAGACTGGGGTTAAAAGAAGCTGAGAAAAGAACTTCAGAGTAAAGCTCTGTCCAGGCTGGAGATTCCATCCAACCAAGAGAAATGTTAGAAGTTCTTTTTGCAGGACAAGGCCCACTCTCAGATTCTTAATTTATTATATTATGTTATATCATATACATTTTACAATGTAATATAATTATATATTATATCAATTCATAGTACACTATAAATATGTCTTTTTTAATGTTTATTAATTTTTGAGAGAGACAGATCATGAGTAGGGGAGGGGAGAGAGAAAGGGTGACACAGAATCCAAAGTAGACTCCAGCCTCTGAGTTGTCTGCACAGAGCCCAACATGGAGCTCAAACCCACGAACCATGAGATCATGACCTGAGCCAAAGTTGGATGCTCAACTGACTGAGCCACCCAGATGTCCCAAAATAATTCTTAATTAAATTAATTTCTCAGTTGGATGCATATGTCTTCAAGTAAATTTTTTAAGAAAGTTTTGTGAGTGGCATTTTTTGAGCTCCTGCATATTTATGTCACTTCCATTGCCTTCATTCATAAAATATTCATAACCTTGCCCTATACAATAAAGTGGGGCCATAGCCTTTTCCTCCCAAAAATCAGTAGATGCTATTCTATTTGCTTCTGCAGAGAAGTGTAAGGTTAGCCTGATTTTAGCATGTAAACAACAACAAAAAAACCCCACGAGAGCTGCATAACTTTTTACTGTTTTCTTTCAAACTTTTGCATGAGTTGTTCCTCCCTAAGAGCACTTCAAATTATTTGATAGTGCACAACCCTGTGCCTTGTATATCTAACATCTTTTCTCCCATCATTCTGAACTTTTTTCACCCTCATTCAGTATTTGAGGAGAACTTATCATATTTGTCTTCCACATTACTGATACAATTTCTCAGTGTCAAATCTGTTTTCTCTGGCTCTCTGGATTTCAGTTGGTTGCTGCATTTTAAAATTTCATTATTCCTTCCATTATCTGTTTCTTTACAGCATTTTCCCTAAAGGATAATAATTCTTTTCTTATGGGTTTCTGATTCTGCTTCATAATAACCATACCTTCTTACACTCTACTGAGATGGCTAGTCAGTTTTCCTATATTTTTCCTTATCTCCCTTTTGTGTCTTCACAAAAGTGTGATTTTTTCCCTCTTATTCTTTATAAAATGTTAAAGATTCATTGTTGAATTTTTAAAAACTAATTATGGGAGATTTACACAGAAAAGTTGGTGGAAAAAGCAGAAGGTATATGAAACAGGTTGGTCTTTACAGTGTTTAGCCAATTTTCAGATCTATCAGGTATTTATATAATTGAGTTCTATAGGATTGAAATTGGATTTTCTTCTCTGAAAAATTCCCAGTGTATACTGATGACAGTTCCTAGTTTTGTTCCTAGCAACACAACTTCATATTTGGATTCACTGTTCCTTTGTGTCCACCAAAACTGCCCCCAGGCCTATCTATGTGTTTGGATTTTTTTTTTTTTTCTGTAAGTGCAAAGGAAAAAGAGATAGAAAGAGAAGAGAACAGGTAAGTGGACAACACTTTGGTGTGCTAAAAAGTAATAAAACCAATTACAGAGGTTATGCGTACTAAACTTTAATGGCTTAATGGCTGCTTTCTCCTTACTCCCTACCCATTATTTCCCCCTGGGATTTACTGTCTGTGAATGGATAGACAGAGGGATATTAACTGGAGTGAAGAAAAGATAGGGGTTAAAGATAGCACTGTGGAAGATTCACAAGTAGTAGACATGCAGAAGGTCAGCTGATCAACCTTTAAGGGGTCTCTAAACTGATGACAAAAGACAGACTGGAACAATAGTAGGGGTCTTTTCATTTTCTTTCCTACTATGTTGCAGTATTTTTAGATAAACAGCATTAGTGGTCCATCAACTAAGATGCTAAACCTTAAAACATTAGCCTAATAATTAGTCATCATGTTATAAACAGTATATTGTATAATAATAATGTATTATTATTTTTTAAATTTTAATATTGTGGTATGCTAATCAATTTCCATGTTTTGTGAAAGGTCATAATTTTCTATTTTTTGTGTCTTTATAGATTATTTTTTTTAATTTTTAAAAAAATTTTTTTAATGTTTATTTATTTTTGAGACACAGACAGAGCATGAACAGGGGAGGGTCAGAGAGAGGAGGAGGCACAGAATCTGAAACAGGCTCCAGGCTCTGAGCTGTCAGCACAGAGCCCGACGCGGGGCTCGAACTCACGGAGTGTGAGATCATGACCTGAGCCGAAGTTGGCCGCTTAAATGACTGAGCCACCCAGGCGCCCCTATTTTTTTAAATTTTAATTCCAGTGTAGTTAACATACAGTGTTCTACTAATTTTAGGCATACAATATAGTACTTCAACAATTCCATACATTACTCAGTGCTCATCACAATAAGTGTACTCTTAATCACCTGACCTTTATCACCCATCACCAATCCCTCCTTTCTGGTAACCATCTGTTGGTTCTCTATATTTAAGAGTTTGTTTTTCAGTTTATCTTTTTGTTTTCTTTGTCCATTTGCTTTGTTTCTTAAACTCCACATATGAGTGAAATCATACGGTATTTGTCTTCTGCTGACTGGTTTATTTCACTTGCATTA